>NC_072426.2:136516250-137153000 GCF_028878055.3 Symphalangus syndactylus | reverse complement strand
GGGGCTGAACAATGAGAACACACGGACACAAGGAGAAGAACACACACTGGGTCCTGTCGGGGGCAGGTGGCAGGGGGAGAGAATTAGGGAATGCATGCTGGGCTTAATACCTAGGTGATGGGTCGATAGATGCAGCAAACCACCATGGCATATGCTTACCTATGTAACAAACCTGCACATCCTGCACATGTACCCTGGAACTTAAAAAATAATTAAAAAAACAGGTGTTGGCAAGGTTGCAGAGAAAAGTGAGCACAGATAGACTGCTGGTGGAAATGTACATTAGTTCAGCCACTGTGGTAAGCAGTGTGGAGATTCCTCAAAGGACTTAAAACAAACCTGCCATTCAACCCAGCAATCTCATTACTAGGTATATACCCAAAGAAAAATAAAGTGTACTACCAAAAAAACACATGCACTCGCATGTTCATTGCAGCACTATTCACAATAGCAAAGACAGGGAATCATCCTAGATACCCATCAATGGTGGATTGAATAATGAAAATATGGCACATTTCCACCATGAAATACTATGCAGCCAAGAAAAGAATAAAATTATGTCCTTTGCAGCAACATGGATGCAACTGGAGGCCATTATCTTTAGTGAACTAACACAGGTACAGAAAACCAAATACTGCATATTCACACATATAAGCAGCAGCTAAACCCTGAATACATGTGGACACAAAGAGGGGAAGCAATAAACACTGGGGACTACTTGAAGAGGGAGGAAGGCAGGGGGACATAGGTTGAAAAACTACCTATTGCACCCTGTACTCACTAACTGGGTGAGGGGATCATTCATACACCACACATTAACAACACACAATTTACCCATGTAACACACCTGCACATACATCCCCTAACCTGAAATAAAAGTTAAGAGAGAGAGGAAAAAAAAAACAGAAAACAATGTGTATTCCCAGTAAACAGTGAGGAGGAGCGTGTGTCAAACAAATTCTTTGGGAATGAAACAAGGACATGTAAGCGTATTTGTATTCACTCACTTTACAAAACACAGGGTAGAAAAATAACATGGAAAAAGCAAATATTGCTAACATTTGTAGAATACATACTACATGCCATGAGCACCTGACATGTTGACAACTCATTTAATCCCCACCACAGCATTATAAGAAATGTACAAACTCCTCATTTTGTAGAGGAAAAAGGTAAGTAATTTGTCAAAGTTTACCCTGTAAGTAAATCAAATTTTAGGATCCATGCTCTAAGACACTCTTCTATACTGCAAAAAAATATGCTCAGGTAAAGATACAAATATTGACTTCATTAAAAAATAAGCTTAATTTAAATTCATATTTAACCATTACTAAACACTTATTTTACATATATATGTAGTATTCTCTAATATCTATATATACATATATATCTTGGAGATTCATGATTCTCAAAATAGGCCTCTAATGTAGATACTGTATTCCCCATTTCACAGATGGGAATCTAGATTTTTGGTTAAACATCTCGCCCAAGGTGACACATTAAGATTGGATAGATAGATAGATAGATATCAGATATACATGATATGGCTGGCTGATTATCCTCATGGGTACAAATAATTATCCACTACATTTCTGGAGGAAGAGGTAAGGTTGTTTAATAGATTCTCTTTTTAAGGCTTAATTTGTTTTAACTTTTTAGCATAATGTCATTAAGGAAAGTATTCAACATTTGAAGCCAATTCCTTAGGTTAAAAGCCAAAAGCCACCTCTTAGTTGATGGCCCGTTAAATTATTTTTATATCACCATAGTAATTGTCAACTGTAATTATTAGGTGAAATAATCCATAAGTACAGCTTTGTGATTCCACATTAAGAAACCAGCAACTCAAATGCTGATATGAGAACTTAGACACCTGGTTTCTGTGTGTTTGATGCAGCCTACAGGAATAAAATTTAATTTAACAATCCAGTAATTCTTTAAAGATAAAAAACGAAATAGCTTTTCACACTGCAGTTACCAAGTTGTCAACTTCCACAGACACATTGTCATACCAACCAAATTTTATTACACATATTGCAATGAGACTGCAAACAAAAATTGGTTATCTTGTTTTCATGGGTTGAGTAATTTCACCTATGGAAATTAGACAAAGTAGAACTATCCAATGGGCATAAAATTGCTGATGTTGTTATTGCCTCTCACTATGTGAGGAATAAATTTAAAAATTAGTGCAACTATATGCATAACTGTATTATCAAAGCCTGGAAACATATCATTAACTATATTTTCTGTAATTTCTTATATTTAGGCTCCACTGCTACTGGCTTGTATTTTTTTTTTTTGAAAAAAATAGACTGTATTTTATATAGCATTTTAATGTTCTTAGCAATATTGAGCAAAAGGTATAGAGATTTTTCATTTACCCCAGCCCCTACACAAGCATAGTCTCCCCAACTGTTAACATCCCCAAAGTGGTCCATTTGTTAATAGTTGATGAACCTACATTCGCATGTCATAATCACTCAAAGTCCATTGTTTGTACTGGTGTTCACTCTTGGTGTTGTACATTCTGTGGGTCTGGACAAATTTATAATCGCGTGTTTCCACCATGATAGTGGCATAAAGAGTAGTTTCACTGCCCTAAAAATCCTCTGCTCCATCTCTTCATCCCTGCCTCTTCCCTGGCCCCCATGTATTAATTTTTTTAGTGAAAGAATTACATTCTTTTACCTAATCTTAATACAGTGTGTGCTAATCTTTGAATTACTATAATATGTTGAGTTTGCTATACAAAGGTAAATGCAGTACAGAGATTTAAAAAAAATTATTCATAAAAATGCTTTCTTCCAGATTTATTGATGTATATTTGCAAAGTAAAAATTGTATTTGCCTATTTAAGTTGTATATCGTGATGTCTTTATATACATATACACTGTAAAATGATTACCAAAATCATTAATTAATTAACATATTCATTACTTAACATAGTTATGAGTATGTATCTCTGTGTTGGGGGGGCAGGGGTGAGAACACTTAAGGTCAATTCTTAGCAAATTTCAAGTATACATTGCAACATTATTAGCTAGAGTCACCTTGCTTACATTAGATTACTGAATCTTTGTATATTTGGACGAGCATCTCCTCTTTTCCCCCACCTTCCAGCCCCTGGGAACCACCATTCTGCTCTGCTTTTTAGATCCCATATGTAAGTGAGATCATACTTTCATTCTACCTTCTCGTTTTCAAGGGACAAAGTGACGTTTTCTTCTAATCAGGTTAAACTATTGGGTACTATGCTCACTACCTGAGTGATGGGATCAGTTGTACCCCAAACTTCAGCATCACACAATATACCCATGAAACAAACTTGCACATGTACCCCCAAATCAAAGTTGAATTTATAAAAACAAATAAGTAAAAGTGTTTCATTCAAATCATCTGCCTTTTTCTACATCCTTTCTACACAAATGTCTGCTTTCCTTTCAGAGTGGTAGATTGAACACGCCCCGTTCCCTTCCTGGGGACCTCCAAAAAAAGGATTGTATAAAAATACAAAAAGAAATAAAACCATTACAGTGAATAAAGATTTCGACGAATTTCGGAAATGTAAAAGGCATTATTTATTTCACTTCTGTATCAATTGTGATGTCATGTTTTTCTAGAGCCATCTCTGTTTCATCCAAATGATAGATTGTCAAATTTATTAGCATCAGGTGGGTCCTATTGTTCACTTAATGTCTATAAAATCTATAGTGAGGTCATCTTTTCTGTTCAAATATTGATATTTTGCTTAGTCTCTCTTTTGTGATATTTCTTGCTAGTTATGATCCATGTTTTCCAAAGAACAGACTTTAGGCTTTTTCAATTTTCTCTATTGTACATTTGTTTTTTTCTTTACAGCTCAAGTGAGATATATTTTACATATCATTAAGTTGATGCATTTAAAGCACACATTTCAGTGGTTTTAATATATTTACAGAGTTGTGCAATCATCAGTATCATCTAATTCTGGAACATTTTCAGCATCCCAAAAGAAACTTGTATGTATTAGCGGTTACTCACCAGCCCTTCTTCCATTCCCAACCAGTATTTGCCTCCTCCAACTAGGCAACTATGATCTCTGTAGATATATCTAATCTAGACATCTCATATAAATTGAATCATGCAATATGTAGTCTTTTGTGACTGATGTCTTTTATTTAGCATGTTTTTGAGGTTCATCCATGTTGTAGCATGTGTCAAAACTTCATTTCATTTTATTGTCAATAATATTGCATTGTACAGATACAACCTATTTTATTATTTGTCCATCAGTTGATTTGGGTTGTTTTCACTTCTTGGCTATCATGAATAATCCTGCTATGGTCATTCAAAATGCAAGTTTTTATGTGAACCTATATTTTTATATTCTTGGTTAGATGCTTAGGAGTGGAATTGATTGGTCTTATGGTAATTCAATGTTTAACAATTTAAGGTACTGAAAAATGTTTTCCATAGTGGCTGTACTATTTTAAATTCCCCCTAGGAATGCATGAGAATTTCCATTTCTATTCCTTTTTTCCAACACTTGTTATTGTCTGTCTTTTTTTTAATAACCATCCTAATTGGTATGAAGTGGTATTTTATCATGATTTTGATTTTGATTTCTCTACTAACTAATGATGGTGATCTTTTCCTGTGTTTATTAGCTATCCGTATATCTTCTTTCAAGAAATGTCTATTCAACTCTTTATTAATACGCTGTCAGAGTTATTTTTGTATTCTACATACAAGTTCCTTATTAGATATAAGATTTACAAATATTTTCTTTTAGTTTATGGGTTGTCTTTTCACTTCATTAATGGTGTCCTTTAAAGCATAAAAGTTTTTCACTTTGATGAAATCCATCTTACCAGTCTTCTCTTTTATCACTGGTGTTGTTAGTGTTGTATCTAAGAAACCATAACCTAACCGAAAATCACAAAGATTTACCCCTGTGTTTTCCTGTAAGAGTTTTGTAGTTTCAGCTCTCACATTTAGGTCTATGATACACTTTGAATTAATTGTTGTGCATGGTGTGAAGTAGAGATCCAAATTTATTCTTTTTCATGAATACAGTTATCCTAGCAACATCTGCCACTAACTTGGAAGACAATTCAGTTCAATTATCTTGGCCCTTGTACATTTGTTTTTAATTTAGTTATTTTGTTCTTTTCAATTATTATTTTATTTCTGCCGTTTGCTTTGGGCTAAACTTGCTTATTTTCAAATTTCTTGATAAATATACTTAGATCATTGAATACCCGCTTATTTTCTAAAACAGTTTTCTTTCCATATCCATGGGTTCCATTTATGGGGACTCCACATTCATGGATTCAACCAATGTTGGAGCCAAAATAGAAAAAATTGTGTCTATACTGAACATGTACAGACTCATTTTTTCTTTCCATTACTCCCTAAAAAATATGGTATAACAACTATTTCCATAGCATTTACATTGTATTAGGAACTAAAATTAATCTAGAGATGATTTAAAGTTCATGGGAGGATATGCATAGGTTAGATGCAAATACTAAACCATTTTACATCAGGGACCTGACCATCCATAGATTTTGGTATTTTCAGGAGTTCCTGGAACCAGTTTCTCACAGATACCTGCAGATGACTATATGTGCATTTTAAGGCTATAAATTTTCATCAAAGCATAGCTTTCTCTATATCACTTATTTGATCCAGGAAATACACTGTTTTAAAATTATTATTTGGTTCCAAATAGTTTTGTACTTCCATTAAGATTTTTTGACCCATCTTAGAAGGATATTTCTTAGCTTTCAAACTTTGAAGAATGTTTTTAGTTGTCATTTTATTACTGATTTTAATACTTAGAAATTTGTTACAATTGATTTATGTAACACAAAATGGTAATTTTGGTAAATTTTCCATGTGTACTTGAATCTGCATTTTGCAGTTATTAGGTACACTGTTTTATAGAAGTCAATTGGCTAAAATTTGGTAATCATTTTTTTTAATATTATACTTTAAGTTTTAGGGTACATGTGCACAATGTGCAGGTTTGTTACATATGTATCCATGTGCCATGTTTGTGTGCTGCACCCATTAACTCCTCATTTAGCATTAGGTGTATCTCCTAATGCGATCCCTCATCCCTCCCCCCTCCCCCCACCCCACAACAGATCCCGGAGTGTGGTGTTCCCCTTCCTGTGTCCATGTGTTCTCATTGTTCAATTCCCACCTATGAGTGAGAACATGTGGTGTTTGGTTTTTTGTCCTTGTGATAGTTTACTGAGAATGATGGTTTCCAGTTTCATCCATGTCCCTACAAAGGACATGAACTCATCATTTTTTATGGCTGCATAGTATTCCATGGTGTATATGTGCCACGTTTTCTAAATCCAGTCTATCGTTGTTGGACATTTGGGTTGGTTCCAAGTCTTTGCTATTGTGAATAGTGCCGCAATAAACATACGTGTGCATGTGTCTTTATAGCAGCATGATTTATAGTCCTTTGGGTATATACCCAGTAATGGGATGGCTGGGTCAAATGGTATTTCTAGTTCTAGATCCCTGAGGAATCGCTACACTGACTTCCACAATGGTTGAACTAGTTTACAGTCCCACCAACAGTGTAAAAGTGTTCCTATTTCTCCACATCCTCTCCAGCACCTGTTGTTTCCTGACTTTTTAATGATGGCCATTCTAACTGGTGTGAGCTGGTATCTCACTGTGGTTTTGATTTGCAGTTCTCTGATGGCCAGTGATGATGAGCATTTTTTCATGTGTTTTTTGGCTGCATAAATGTCTTCTTTTGAGAAGTGTCTGTTCATGTCCTTTGCCCACTTTTTGATGGGATTGTTTGTTTTTTTCTTGTAAATTTGTTTGAGTTCATTGTAGATTCTGGATATTAGCCCTTTGTCAGATAAGTAGGTTGCAAAAATTTTCTCCCATTCTGTAGGTTGCCTGTTCACTCTGATGGTAGTTTCTTTTGCTGTGCAGAAGCTCTTTAGTTTAATTAGATCCCATTTGTCAATTTTGGCTTTTGTTGCCATTGTTTTCGGTGTTTTAGACATGAAGTCCTTGCCCATGCCTATGTCCTGAATGGTAATGCCTAGGTTTTCTTCTAGGGTTTTTATGGTTTTAGGTCTAACATGTAAGTCTTTAATCCATCTTGAATTAATTTTTGTATAAGGTGTAAGGAAGGGATCCAGTTTCAGCTTTCTACATATGGCTAGCCAGTTTTCCCAGCACCATTTATTAAATAGGGAATCCTTTCCCCATTTCTTGTTTTTGTCAGGTTTGTCAAAGATCAGATAGTTGTAGATATGTGGCGTTATTTCTGAGAGCTCTGTTCTGTTCCATTGATCTATATCTCTGTTTTGGTACCAGTACCATGCTGTTTTGGTTACTGTAGCCTTGTAGTATAGTTTGAAGTCAGGTAGCGTGATGCCTCCAGCTTTGTTCTTTTGGGTTAGGATTGACTTGGTGATGCGGGCTCTTTTTTGGATCCATATGAACTTTAAAGTAGTTTTTTCCAATTCTGTGAAGAAAGTCATTGGTAGCTTGATGGGGATGGCATTGAATCTATAAATTACCTTGGGCAGTATGGCCATTTTCACAATATTGATTCTTCCAACCCATAAGCATGGAACCAAAGCAGGGCAGAGACACAACCAAAAAAGAGAATTTTAGACCAATATCCTTGATGAACATAGATGCAAAAATCCTCAATAAAATACTGGCAAACCGAATCCAGCAGCACATCAGAAAGCTTATCCACCATGATCAAGTGGGCTTCATCCCTGGGGTGCAAGGCTGGTTCAACATACACAAATCAATAAATGTAATCCAGCATATAAACAGAACCAAAGACAAAAACCACATGATTATCTCAATAGATGCAGAAAAGGCCTTTGACAAAATTCAACAACCCTTCATGCTGCAAACTCTCTATAAATTAGGTATTGATGGGACATATCTCAAAATAATAAGAGCTATCTATGACAAACCCACAGCCAATATCATACTGAATGGGCAAAAACTGGAAGCATTCCCTTTGAAAACTGGCACAAGACAGGGATGCCCTCTCTCACCACTCCTATTCAATATAGTGTTGGAAGTTCTGGCCTGGGCAATGAGGCAGGAGAAGGAATAAAGGTATTCAATTAGGAAAAGAGGAAGTCAAATTGTCCCTGTTTGCAGATGACATGATTGTATATCTAGAAAACCCCATTGTCTCAGCCCAAAGTCTCCTTAAGCTGATAAGCAACTTCAGCCAGGTCTCAGGATACAAAATCAATGCACAAAAAACACACGCATTCTTATACACCAATAACAGACAAACAGAGAGCCAAATCATGAGTGAACTCCCATTCACAATTGCTTCAAAGAGAATAAAATACCTAGGAATCCAACTTACAAGGGACGTGAAGAACCTCTTCAAGGAGAACTACAAACCACTGCTCAATGAAATAAAAGAGGATACAAACAAATGGAAGAACATTCCATGATCATGTTTTTGATATCATGTGCGCTTATTGATTTTTTTGTTTGCATGTTTTAGTAGTTATAGAGACATGTTAGTGTTTTCCATTATGATTGTAGGTTTTTCTTTTTAATTTTGTTAGTTTCTTTTTAATTTTGTTAATTTGTTTTCTTTATATTTTGAAGCTATGTATTAGTCGCATAAAATTTTATTTATATATTCTTTTGTATTTTGACTGTTTTATCATTATAAAATGTTCTTCTTTAATAGTTTTGTTTCTTTCATTAAAGTCTACCTTGATATAGTTTAGCTGCATCAAGTCACTTTTTGCAAGTTTTTGTTTGATATGTATTTTCATGTTGTTAACACATTTTTCTGTCATTATATTTAAGTTGTATCCCTTATATGCAGCTTATAAATAGTTGTACATGTTAAATTTGCACTGAAAATATTTGCCTTTTATTTGAGTTTAATTTGAGTTTATATAATGACTTTTAATATTGGTGTTTAAGTCTACTATCTTACTATTTTTTTTGTATTGCAGCTGCTTTTTTGTTCCCATTACTTCAGTTTGAACATAGCTTTGACACTTTCTACTTATGTGACCATAAACAAGTAAGATTCACAGTATTGAAATAACTTCACCAAGTCTAGTAGCACTGGATCTAGAATTCTGTCCTTCTGACTCATATTGCTTCCCTTAATTGTGATTCATGAAAATGGTATATTTGATTCTGAATCCAGCAATAATTAGTGGTGTGTCTTTATTTATGTTAGGCACTTAACTTTCTTATGATTATATAAATATGATAATTGTCTTATATTTATATGTATGATGTTTTTAATTTTCACAAAAAATGCGTTTCTGTTTCTCTAATTCGGTCCTATATTATATACAGAGCAGTTATTAAAATTCACATTAGAGTGGCTTCTGCTTCAACTTGGTCACTTAAAATTAGACCTCCTCAAATTTTTCTCCAGTTACTCTGTGAGGCTTCCAGGGGGCTAATGGGCTAATTCACATGAGATCAAGAATAATTCTTCTGTTGTAGTCCTGTCACCAAGCAGACTCAGTGCTCTTTGCTGCCAATGACGCACTTGGTATCACTGTTTATTGGGGGTCACACTTACCTCTGCTGATGACTACAGCTTCTATTACTCAGCTTTGGCCAGATGGACCCTCTATTTCCTTATTTTGTCTACTTTATTCTAAAGGTAGAACTTTATTCCTCATAGCAGAGAGACTAGGAGGCATCTTTTAACAAGCCATGAAATATAAGGTAGAGTAAATGTGTATCAAAAAATAAATTGGACAGGAGCAGTGGCTCACGCCTGTAATCCCAGCACTTCGAGAGGCCGAGGCAGGTGGATCACGAGGTCAGGAGATCGAGACCATCCTGGCTAACATGGTGAAACCCCGTCTCTACTAAAAATGCAAAAAATTAGCTGGGCGTGGTGGCGGGTGCCTGTAATCCCAGCTACTTAGGAGGCTGAGGCAGGAGAATGGTGTGAACCTGGGAGGTGCAGTTTGCAGTGAGCCGAGATTGTGCCACTGCACTCCAGCCTGGATGATAGAGCAAGACTCCATCTCTAAATAAATAAATAAATAAATAAATAAATAAATAAATAAATTTCAACTACCATGTAGGTAAGGATCTGAAGATGGGTCACTATAAAGCCAGCTCCTTCGACTTACATGGAAAGATGTTTATTCTAGAGGGCTCCATGACAATTCTTGGCATTATAAAAAGAAGTACATACTTCATTCAATCTTGCCTAATACCATCCTAGGTTGCCCATCACCAGCCTAGGCCAGGAGTAACTGTGCCAAGCTAAGTCCGGTTCATTTTCTCTTCCAAGGGGCCTTTTGTTATATTATTTTCCTTGTCTACAGCTGGAGAAGCTGAGATGAAGACATTTCAAGCAAATTATTTTCTTGTCACCAAGCCAGGTAATAATAAAGAAAGAAAAAACAATCTATTTCTAATTATAGTACATTAACTCTTTATAAACTGGTTATATGTACTTTTGTAAAAAGCATGTGAAATTCTCAAAATTGATATACATATAGCCAAAATCTATTTATGAGTGCATTACTCATGATAAAAGAAAAAATTTGGCCGAATTAAATTTAAAGTTTAATTGAACAATGAACGATTCGCGAATTGGGCAGCCTCCGGAGCCAGAGTAAGCTCTGAAACTGCAGCACAGCCACGTGGTGGAAGACTGATGGATAGAAAAAGGAAAGTGACATACAGAAAATGAAAGTGAGGTACAGAAACAGCTGGGTTGGTTAGTTTGGAGCTTGCCTTATTTGAACACAATTCGAACTGTTGGCTACATTTTATTGGCCAAAACCTGGAGATTGGCACAAGTTTAGGCTACGGTCTGTCTCCACCTCCACTTGTTATAGTTCACATTGTACAGAAAACCTTTAGGCCAAACTTAAAATTTGTAAGGAGGCAGCTTTAGGCTAAACTTGATTTGAAACTCATCTGTCTGCCTACTTAAAAAGATTTCTGACTGAGATTTTAAGAACCCCGAATGTGGTCTTATCCATTTCTATATATTTATTATAACTGATAAGAAGAATGCTATCCTAGTAGTTATGATGGAATTTATTCCCTAAAAATATAATTAATATAAATAGTTACATGGCCCTGGCACAGTGGTTTGTACCATTTATCTCAGCACTTTGGGAGACTGAATGGAAGGATCACTTAAGGCCAGGAATTTGAGATCAGCCTGGACAACACAGCAAGACTCCATCTCTGCAATAAATTTAAAAATTAGCCAGGCATGGTAGCATGTGCTTTTAGTCCTAGCTCCTAGTATGGCTGAGGTTAAGAGGATAGCTTGAACCCAGGAATTCAAGGTTATAGTGAGCTACAGTCGCACTAATGCACTCCAGCCTGGCCAACAGAATAAGACCCCATCTCTAAAAAAAATAAGATTAAATAAATAATTATGTGCATCTATAATAATAACATAGGTCAACCAGGAAGCTGCACTGATCTGAGTATACGCCTAAAAGGACCTGGTATAATTGTGAAGGGATTGACTTAAGATCCAATATGTGAAAAACAACTTTATTTTCTTATAATGCTTTATAGAGATTAAGAAAATATAATAGATTACGTATGTCCTTTTGTAATTATAAATATCACCAAATTATTTGGAAGGACAAAGCATTCTACACAGTTTCTCAGTAAGGTTTTTTTTTGGCAGGTTTTTATCAGGCACCCAATTCCTGCTGCTTGTCTCCTAAAGTTACAACTTCAAAGTACCACAAAACAAGATGATTTTTCACGTGCTTTTATTTCTGTGTCAAACATGAAATTAGCTCAGGTGCTGATTTGCAAGTACAATTTTTTGTCTTGTTTTATTTTTGTTAGAGAACATATTGTCTCTTCCTCCTTGCAACAAAACAATGCTGCAACTGCATTTGTTTTTTAAATATAACAAGACAACACATAAAATGGCTTTTATCCATTGCCTTTTTGCTTGTCAGAATGGCTGAAAAATAAAGACAGGATTCTCCATTGGCCCTGCTGCTCATTTGCAGACATGGACTGATGATGAAATCGTAGTTCACTCTGTTCTTCTTTCTTCTAATTGCCTCAGAAAAGCTTTGATTGATGTTACACAAGAGTGTGCACAATAAACTGAAACTCATTATTCCGCAGTAATTGTCCCCGTTTCCATTGTGATCTCTGAATTACATCCACTTTATTCAGTTGTCTTTCTAAATACAATGACATGCCCCACCCCACGTTATTCATTTTTTCACACAAAAGCAGCCCAGAGCACCTACTCGGGGGCAAAAACAATAAATAATATTTTGGATCCAACTTTTAACTGAGTTAGATGAAAGAAACTAATTTGTCAAGTTTTTGGAGTTTTTACTAGACCTTTCTAGTTTTGCTAAATGAGTTATAATAACAATCAGAAGCAACTTAATTTTTCATGTCACTGTCCCAGTAGCTCATTTTATATTCATCCCCATTACATGCATTGTGGAGGATAGATATTATTACCTCCATTATACAAGCAATAGAAGCTTGAAATGAAGGGATTTATGAAGGGTCACAAAACTCATGGGGAAAAGACCAGCATTGCAATCATGTATTTCTGACTTTTGACCTTGCTGAGTCCTAATTTGTTATTTATTTTCATGAATCTGCACGTATTCTATATCTCCATAGAGGGCATCACAATTTATCTGTTTTCCCCAATTAGAAACGACATCTCCTTTTGTCACGTACCTCCAATCTCTTACTCATTGTCTTGTTAAATCTGCCGCATATACCTTTTCAATTTTTCTGGACTTAGTCGTGCCTTCATCATAATAGCTACCTAATTTGTTTATCTACTTCGAAGTCTTACTAGTTCTAATCTGTTTTGAGCTTTGCTTGAAAGTTTTCTTTCCAAATCATTAGATGGAACCCAGCACTCTAGAGCCGTCAATGTCCCTGCCACTCTCTATAACAGAAACTCCAAGCTTGTGTTAAGTGTGGTGCATGAACGAGGACCTTCTCACTCAAGCTCTGTATCCACTAGTCATGAATCCCTTAAGTGGTTCAAGCTCTGCCACACCAAAGGATTACCACATACACTACAAAAATGACGTTGGAAATGCTGAATTTCAGCTGACAAATTTATCTGTACCCATTTCTATTATCTTCCAATGTTGTCATGAATTGCCTTTCCTTTTTCCTCAAACATTTGATTTGGCTTTTGATTTTCCTTTACTTATGTTTGGACTTGGATTTAGTGACTATCCCAACCTTAGACTTTATTTTTATTTATTCAAATTTAATTAATTAATTAATTTTGACAGATGGAGCTTTACTCTGTTGCCCAGGCTGGAGTACGGTGTCACAGTGAAAGTTCACTGCAGCCACCAACTCCTGGACTCAAGCAATCCCCCCTCCTCAGACTGTATCTGGGACTACAGGCACATACCACAGTGCACAGATAATTAATTTTTACTTTTATTTTTGTAGACACAAGGTCTCACTATGTTGCCCAGGCTGATTTTGAAGTCCTGGCCTCGAGTTACCCTCCCACCTCCATTTCCCAAAGTGCTGCATTATAAACATCAGCCACTGTGTCTGGCCAACCTTGGACTTTAGACTTGGTTCTAACCTGGCAATTCTTTGAGGGTTGCACCTGGGCAATTTCCTTAGTTCCAAAGAGAGAAAATTCAGTTCAGAGGCATCTAGCCCCCACTCCCTTTGTCACTCAGTGTTCAGTGCAGAAAACAGAAACTACATCAGGAGTCAGTTACGAAGAGACTTTAGCCATAGGAAAGGCAGAAGAAATTTTCGGCTGAGCTTTTTGTAAAAACTCTCAGAACTATACCTATTGACCCACCAAGGAAAGCATTAACTCTGAGAACATTGCTAGGATGATGCTTGGAACAAGAGCCCCCACCAATACTACCAAAACTGCATCTCAGAATCTAAAAGACTGGATAACATGCTTCAGTGTTGCTAGTAGGCATCCTTACATTTTCATAGCCTTGATTTGCAGCAGCAGCTGCCACACAGCAACAGAAGGAATTCTTCATTTCAACTCATCTCAGCTTTTCCAAATCTCAGGAGAGCATATACTTTGTTTTTAATTTTATTTTTTAAAATTTTTCTTTGTGTTGTTGTTGTTTCTTTTTTTAGAGTCACTCTGTTGCCCAGGCTGGTCTTGAACTCCTGGCTCAAGTGATCCTCCCGCCTCAGCCTCTCAAAGTGCTGAGATTACAGACATGAGCCACTGCGGCCAGCTGGAGAGCATATAATTAATAGGACTTAATTTGCACCTAGAACCCTAGGTACAAGGAAGTCTGAGAAAAGCAGTTTTTAACTTTCCAAATCTGGAAGGAGGGCGGAATAGAGGATGAGTGAGCCAGTGCAGGGTCCTCAGCATCCTGTCCACCCCAGCTCTTGTGCTACTTCTCTGAGCCCCAACATTTCTTTCCTCTCCTCTCCGTATTTTCTTTATTTCAGGTAGATTGTTGCCTCCTTTAGTCCAATTTGAACCATCAATGTACCGTGATTGTGCTGATACGTGTATATATCTTTAATATATATTTATAAAATGTATGAATTTACATATAATTTATGTAATTATACAATTATATGTTTAATATATATTTAAGAAAAAAAGCAGCATAAAAAGAGAGATGAAATATTCCTAGGAAATCTATGACAAATTTCAAGTATACTAGGTGTTGTTTGATCTAGTCTGCATTTATTCTTCAAACACTAAAGCAGATAAGAGACTAAAGCTGAATGTACGATGAATCCTATTTCAGAACTTTTTGAACATTTGAGTTAAGCTTTTGGAGGCTTTAATTAAATTGTTCACAACAATTTACCCACAAAATCCTGACATTTCAACATTGCTCCAGGGTATACACAATACATTTTAGAAACTAAACCAAAAACTGGACTGGCCAGATAATATCTAGCTGCTATTTGAAAAATTAGTTTCAGAAACTTAGGAAGCCAGGCAAGGCAAAGTTATTAACCTGTCTGCTGGGAAAGGTGAGAAGCTTATCTCCTGTATACAGTGAGGCCTGTGGTCCAATTGTTTGCCTAATTAATTTACACATAGCTGTTCACATTCCCTTCAGTACAGAACTGTGAAGAAAAATCTAAATTCATAATATACATTTGCATTGCCAAAAGTAATACTGGCAGAAACAGTGTTTACGAGTTTAAGTGTTATTTATTTTTTTAAATGTTTGTGTACATGTCATCCAGTCCAGGGGGAAGGCAGTCTTCAATATTGTCTTCCTTTTACCCTGAGCCTGCGTGCACTTCTGTAGAAATTCAGAGAGAGGGATACTGTGTGGTGCTGAAAGAGAAGTAAGGAGATTTGGCAACTCCTGAATTTTGATGTTTCTCGCTCTGTGGGTGACTTAAACTGGCATATATTAAAGTGCGTAAGTCAAAATAGGATAGTCATAAATATGCTAGTGATAGAGGGTGTTTATAATAGATTTTATGAGATGATAGTCAAGCACCTTGAATTTTGGTTTTTATATTAACTAAAACAGTACTTCCAGTCTTTCTATGTCTCTGTACGGCAGAATAGGCATGGAAAAGTTCTTACCACCCAGCCCTTTTCAAGATGTGGTGGTGTTCCACAAACTGTGTTGAGCTTCTCTGAGTAAAGTAAGTTCTTAGAAAATCCACAGCATATAAACACTGAGTGACAAAGTATGTACCTAATGGTCACAAATCATACTGATTAAAGATATATATTTATTTTTGAGTTCTCTTTCCCCTTGCCCTTTTGGGCGTGAAGGATTTCTGGCTGTGATATTCATCACCCCACTGACTTGACAGGGTTGGTTCAGATGCTCAGCCTCGCTGGCCAAGTGCCCTCCCCTAACTCTGCCCCTCGTGAATCTCTCCTGAACCCGCATGATCATTTGAAGAGAATGACCTTACCAGCACCAGAGACCTTCAATCAAGGGGACAAACAGCTCTATACCTCTGTCTGGAACCTGCAGACTTCTTTCATTTAGCACAAGATTCAAAACGAAGTTATAATTGTTTCTAATCAATTTACCTTCAAAAAATGTCTAGAGCCCGTTGAACTTGCTTTTTCTTACGCTCTCCTGTTATACAACACAGACTTACATGGCCAGAATATCCGATGTTGAGGGTTGACGAAGAAATTTAAATGTCGTTTTATGATCCACAATGAGTTGCTTTGCCAACCAACATTTTTTCCTTTTAAGTTGTTTTTGAGGCTTTGTGTGTATGTGTGTGTAAAACTTGAAATCATATTTATTTCTATTTTTAATGTAAATACCTCATTTTTTTCCTTTTTTGGTGTCAGTATGACTTACTTTCTGAAAAGAACTCTTAACAGATTAATGACTATGTTTTTACTTTCACTTCTTTAAAATATTAGCATTAGTCCTTTGAAATGTGCCCTCCATCGAGCTACATTATTTAGAAGTCTTGTGCATGTAAGAAAATCACAGAACAAAAGTCTATAATGACTGAAGCATTAGGTTTCATCCAAAAATGAGGAAAGAATGATGTCAAAGGTAAAAATAGTTATGAAAATCAGTTGAAAAACATTTATTTTTCATGCTTCATTTCACCCATCTATAGGTTGGTCCAAAAGTAATTAAAAGTACTTTGCCATTAGAAGTAATGGCAAAAACCTCAATTACTTTTGCACCAATCTAATAGTGTCATTCGAGATACTTCTATAAAGTTAAGAGCAACTATTAAACAATGAACATTTTTAAAGCAAACCAAAAGCATATGTTTTCAACCAGGATGAACATCAGAACTGCTGAGGAGGAGGAGAATGATAGGGGGTGTGTGTGTGTCTGTGTGTGTGTGTGTGTGTGTGTGTGCGCGCGCATGCACGTTTGGAAGTAGGATGTTCATATCTGTCCGTCATCTTAAATCCACTGAATCCGCATGCATAACATGCAGTCTACGGACACATTTACACTGAAACCTGATTTTACTTTAGATTTTTGCTTCCTTGGCTATATTGGTTTGAAAGTTTCCCATCAAGAAAAAGAAAGGTCTTGTTTTCATTGGCAGCATGTCAAATTGCATGGTCCATTCAACTTCACTTTTGCAAAATTGCAAAATAAGGTTCAGTGTATACATAGTATACAAAGAATTAATAATATTATCTGTAACTTACAAAGCATCCCTGGAGTGTATCTAGGATTAACTTCATTGACTGCAATAAGTGGAAAGGACTTTTTCTGTTCAGCCATGTCTTATTGATGCTAACCATGTGACAGGCATTGGGCTAAGCTACACAGAGGGGTGCTCTGCTTTTTAAAGGAACTTACAGTCTAACAGGAAATATTTTATTCCACTTAGAAACAATACATTAATCACTTATTTTGTGAAACATATTTATTCAGCAAATTTATATCTTATGTCAATTAAAATAGAAATTTAATCCAGCTATTTAAAGAAATGATTTGACCTAAGATTTTATTTTCATGATGTCATTGGTTAGAATAATCTCCTACAGAAGAGTCATGTGCTGTAGTCTTCAGCTTGACTTCAGTCTTTGAAATGGTTCGTTCTTTATCCCTGACTCTCCTAATCCCATGGAGAAAAAGTCAATATGTTGGTCAAGTATCTGATGATTGAAAGACAACTAAAGCGCCATAAAACATCAATATGTTTCAGAGAGGTTCAAATGTAAACAGTTCCATGTCACTACAAGTCTTATTTTCAGCCAAAGATAAAAGGAGACATTGCTACCTGTCACACACACAAAAAATAAGATGTTTTCATTACTAAATTTTTTTATTTTAAAAAGGAAACTGTTGGTATATGCAAAGGTTAACGTAAGTTCATACAATTTTAGGCTGTACAATATTTTGTAGTCATTAATTGCGCAGAGATAAGTTTAAGGAAACCATAAACTTTACCCAGCTTTTTTCTTTATTGAAATTGTGGAAAATACCTCAGTATTGTCATTGGTAAGTCAGATTTGCTAATATTACTTCTCTGTTGTGCCTTATTTTACCAAATTTTTATCTCTGCTGGGGATAACCCTATATACTTTCTAGCCCCTGCCAGAATTATCCATGAATATACAGAGATGAGCATAAATGTTATATCTTTGTAGTCACCTTCTACCCTTTCGAAGCAAGTTCTCTCTTATTATTCTGTACTTCAACACTTGTTTCCTTATAGTATTCATCATATTTTATAATCAATTAATATACTTGTCTACTTTTATTTTGTCTGTTTCCCCTATGAACACTATGAAGTACAGCGTATGTTGGTTTTACTAAATACTGTCTGTAGGGCTTAATACAGCACATGTTTAGAGCCTCAATAAATATTAAGTTAGTAAAATCAATTTAATATTCTGTAGTTCAATAAAACCCATTCATGGACAGCTTTAGGATATTTATACTCATAACTATGAATTTTATATGTCACTTTATGCAAAGTAAAATTTTTAAGTGAATTTTAAATATAATTATTTTTGGTTTTTCATCTTACATTGACTTCTTTCTAAACCAAAGGGAAGAAATGTCTTTATTCATACTTGCTGACCACTTAAACTCTCCAAAGCTGTCTTAATAACTGTTGGATCTACAGTGGGCAAGTAAATTGCCAATGTCAGATTGCACTACAAATTACAAATTACTCTACAAAAATTGTTAAATTACCAGACAATAATCTAAATAAATTATACTAGGTAAATTAATAGGTAAGTAAATTAACTAGACAATAAAATATTTCATTGATTATTTTTAACAACTCCTAAAACAATGTTATTTATCAGTGAGTTTATTTATCAGTATTCAAGGTCTATAAAAGTTGCATGACAAACTAAGCATCTAACACTGATACAGAGGACAGGTTCAATAACTGACCAAAAATATTTTACTCATGTTGTATGACAATAGCCAATTTACTCCTCTGCTCTGCACTGGGTGTAGGGGGTAGGTATAGGAGAGTACATTCAATATCTGGATAGCCATGAATAATTAGCTCCATCAAGCCTGTTTTCATATAGGGACAGGTGAAAAATGAATTGCTAGTAGCTGATTTATCTTACCATTTCACTGAAATTCCAAAATGAGTAAACATTCTTAAGAAAAAAAAGTCGGGTGAGAAATAATTAAAATGATTAATAACTGTGTAAATGCAGCCAACATTATATGAAAAAATGCTCAACATCACTAATCATTAGAAAAATACAAACCAAAACCATAATGAGATACTATCTTACACCAATCAGAATTCAGAATGGCTACTATTAAAAGGTAAAAAAGTAGCAGATGCTGGCAAGATTGTGGAATAAAGGGAATGCTTATACACTGCTAATGGGAATGTAAATTAGTTCAGCCATTGTGGAAAGTGGTTTGGCAACTTCTGAAAAAACTTAAAACGGAATTACCATTTGATCCAACAATCTCATTTACTGGGTATATAACCAAAGGAATATAAATCATTCTACCATAAAGACACATACATGTGCATGTTCATGACAGCACTATTCACAATAGCAAAGCTATGGAATCAACCAAGATGCCCATCAATGTTAGACTGGATAAAGAAAATGGTGTACATATACATGGAATACTACGCAGCCATTAAAAGGAACGAGATCATATTCTTTGCAGCAACACGGTTGGAGCTGGAGGCTGTTATCCCAAGTGAACTAACCCAGGAACAGAAAACCAAATGCAGCATGTTCTCACTTATAAGTGTATCACATATGGACACAGAGACAGGGGCAACAGACCCTGAGGACTACTTGAGGGTAGAATGTGGGAAGAGAAAGAGGATCAAAAAACTGGTATTTTGATAGATTTGGTATAAAAAATAAAATAAGCCTAGGACTTTAATTTATGTATATACATTTTAAAACCTTAATTTAAAATAAATAACCATAAATATGAGCTTGGAAAGATGGCATGAAAGTGTATATTGGAATTATCAAAAACAGATTATATGCACTAATTGTCTAATTTGATCATTTTTATATGATTTTTTTTTTGTGATTCCATCCCCTCAAGTTGCTACTTGGCTTTATTTCTACTTTTCTAGATATTGTGATATTACACCCCTATCTTTTAATTAAAAACTTGAATGATATATAGGGGATTTGTAATTTCTAACTTTTTATAAAAAAGTAATATATTCTCTAAATTGGCTATAATTTCTTTTTTGCAATTTCTATTATTGAAACTTTAACATAACTTAATTTTAAATCAATTTTGTCTCAAAGTACGTTGATTGTGGTTTTATTAAATTTAGAAAAAACATAACTATCTTGGAGGCTCAACATTATTTGATTATTATTATTAATTTTCTGTAGGTTAGTTTATTTTAGCATACATTAATTACTGCTTTTGGTCACTCTACTTTGTAAATGTTTTTTTTTTATTATTATACTTTAAGTTTTAGGGTACATGTGCACAATGTGCAGGTTTGTTACATATGTATACATGTGCCATGTTGGTGTGCAACACCCATTAACTCATCATTTAGCATTAGGTATATCTCCTAAAGCTGTCCCTCCCCACTCCCGCCACCCCACAGCAGTCCCCAGAGTGTGATGTTCCCCTTCATGTGTCCATGTGTTCTCATTGTACAATTCCCACCTATGAGTGAGAATATGCAGTGTTTGCTTTTTTGTCCTTGTGATAGTTTACTGAGAATGATGATTTCCAGTTTCATCCATGTCCCTACAAAGGACATGAACTCATCATTTTTTATGACTGCATAGTATTCCATGGTGTATATGTGCCACATTTTCTTAATCCAGTCTATCGTTGTTGGACATTTGGGTTGGTTCCAAGTCTTTGCTATTGTGAATAGTGCCGCAATAAACATGTGTGCATGTGTCTTTATAGCAGCGTGATTTATAGTCCTTTGGGTATATACCCAGTAATGGGATGGCTGGGTCAGATGGTATTTCTAGTTCTAGATCCCTGAGGAATCGCCACACTGACTTCCACAATGGTTGAACTAGTTTACAGTCCCACCAACAGTGTAAAAGTGTTCCTATTTCTCCACATCCTCTCCATCACCTGTTGTATCCTGACTTTTTAATGATCGCCATTCTAACGGGTATGAGATGTTATCTCACTGTGGTTTTGATTTGCATTTCTCTGATGGCCAGTGATGATGAGCATTTTTGCATGTGTTTTTTGGCTTCATAAATGTCTTCTTTTGAGAAGTGTCTGTTCATGTCCTTCTCCCACTTTTTGATGGGGTTGTTTGTTTTTTTCTTGTAAATTTGTTTGAGTTCATTGTAGATTCTGGATATTAGCCCTTTGTGAGATGAGTAGGTTGCAAAAATTTTCTCCCAATTTGTAGGTTGCCTGTTCACTCTGATGGTAGTTTCTTTTGCTGTGCAGAAGCTCTTTAGTTTAATTCGATCCCATTTGTCAATTTTGGCTTTTGTTGCCATTGCTTTTGGTGTTTTAGACATGAAGTCCTTGCCCATGCCTATGTCCTGAATGGTATTGCCTAGGTTTTCTTCTAGGGTTTTTATGGTTTTAGGTCTAACATGTAAGTCTTTAATCCATCTCGAATTAATTTTTGTATAAGGTGTGGAAGGGATCCAGTTTCAGCTTTCTACATATGGCTAGCCAGTTTTCCCAGCAACATTTATTAAATAGGGAATCCTTATCCCATTTCTTGTTTTTGTCAGGTTTGTCAAAGATCAGATAGTTGTAGATATGCAGCATTATTTCTGAGGGCTCTGTTCTGTTCCATTGATCTATGTCTCTGTTGTGTTACCAGTACCATGCTGTTTTGGTTACTGTAGCCTTGTAGTATAGTTTGAAGTCAGGTAGCATGATGCCTCCAGCCGTGTTCTTTTGGCTTAGGATTGACTTGGCGATGCGGGCTGTTTTTTGGTTCCATATGAACTTTAAAGTAGTTTTTTCCAATTCTGTGAAGAAAGTCATTGGTAGCTTGATGGGGATGGCATTGAATCTATAAATTACCTTGGGCAGTATGGCCATTTTCACAATATTGATTCTTCCAACCCATGAGCATGGAATGTTCTTCCATTTGTTTGTATCCTCTTTTATTTCATTGAGCAGTGGTTTGTAGTTCTCCTTGAAGAGGTCCTTCTCATCCCTTGTAAGTTGGATTCCTAGGTATTTTATTCTCTTTGAAGCAATTGTGAATGGAAGTTCACTGATGATTTGGCTCTCTGTTTGTCTGTTATTGGTGTACAAGAATGCTTGTGATTTTTGTACATTGATTTTGTATCCTGAGACTTTGCTGAAGTTGCTTATCAGCTTAAGGAGATTTTGGGCTGAGACAATGGGGTTTTCTAGATATACAATCATGTCATCTGCAAACAGGGACAATTTGACTTCCTCTTTTCCTAATTGAATACCCTTTATTTCCGTCTCGTGCCTGATTGCCCTGGCCAGAACTTCCAACACTATGTTGAATAGAAGTGGTGAGGGCATCCCCGTCTTGTGCCAGTTTTCAAAGGGAATGCTTCCAGTTTTTGCCCATTCGGTATGATATTGGCTGTGGGTTTGTCATAGATAGCTCTTATTATTTTGAGATACGTCCCATCAGTACCTAATTTATTGAGAGTTTTTAGCATGAAGGGTTGTTGGATTTTGTCAAAGGCCTTTCCTGCATCTATTGAGATAATCATGTGGTTTTTGTCTTTGGTTCTGTTTATATGCTGGATTACATTTATTGATTTGCGTATGTTGAACCAGCCTTGCATCCCAGGGATGAAGCCCACTTGATCATGGTGGATAAGCTTTTAGATATGCTGCTGGATTCGGTTTGCCAGTATTTAACTGAGGATTTTTGCATCAGTGTTCATCAAGGTTATTGGTCTGAAATTCTCTTTTTTTGTTGTGTCTCTGCCAGGCTTTGGTATCAGGATGATGCTGGCCTCATAAAATGTGTTAGGGAGGATTCCCTCTTTTTCTATTGATTGGAATAGTTTCAGAAGGAATGGTACCAGTTCCTCCTTGTACCTCTGGTAGAATTCGGCTATGAATCCATCAGGTCCTGGACTCCTTTTGGTTGGTATGCTATTGATTATTGCCACAATTTCAGAGCCTGTTATTGGTCTATTCAGAGATTCAACTTCTTCCTGGTTTAGTCTTGGGAGAGTGTATGTGTCGAGGAATTTATCCATTTCCTCTAGATTTTCTAGTTTATTTGCGTAGAGGTGTTTGTAGTATTCTGTGACGGTAGTTTGTATTTCTGTGGGATTGGTGGTGATATCCCCTTTATCATTTTTTATTGCATCTATTTGATTCTTCTCTCTTTTCTTCTCTATTAGTCTTATTGGTGGTCTATCAATTTTGTTGATCTTTTCAAAAAACCAGCTCCTGGATTCATTAATTTTTTGAAGGGTTTTTTGTGTCTCTATTTCCTTCAGTTCTGCTGTGATTTTAGTTATGTCTTGCCTTCTGCTAGCTTTTGAATGTGTTTGCTCTTGCTTTTCTAGTTCTTTTAATTGTGATGTTAGGGTGTCAATTTTGGATCTTTCCTGCTTTCTCTTGTGGGCATTTAGTGCTGTAAATTTACCTCTACACACTGCTTTGAATGTGTCCCAGAGATTCTGGTATGTTGTGTCTCTGTTCTTGTTGGTTTCCAAGAACATCTTTATTTCTGCCTTCATTTCGTTATGTACCCAGTAGTCATTCAGGAGCCGGTTGTTCAGTTTCCATGTAGTTGAGTGGTTTTGAGTGAGTTTCTTAATCCTGAGTTCTAGTTTGATTGCACTGTGGTATGAGAGACAGTTTGTTATAATTTCTGTTCTTTTACATTTGCTGAGGAGAGCTTTACTTCCAACTATGTGGTCAATTTTGGAATAGGTGTGGTGTGGTGTTGAAAAAAAATGTAATTCTGTTGATTTGGGGTGGAGAGTTCTGTAGATGTCTGTTAGGTCTGCTTGGTACAGAGGTGAGTTCAATTCCTGGGTATCCTTGTTAACTTTCAGTCTCGTTGATCTGTCTAATGTTGAGAGTGGGGTGTTAAAGTCTCCCATTATTATTGTGTGGGAGTCTAAGTCTCTTTGTAGGTCACTCGGGACTTGCTTTATGAATCTTGGTGCTCCTGTGTTGGGTGCATATATATTTAGGATAGTTAGCTCTTCTTGTTGAATTGATCCCTTTACCATTATGTAATGGCCTTCTTTGTCTCTTTTGATCTTTGTTAGTTTAAAGTCTATTTTATCAGAGACTAGGATTGCAACCCCTGCCTTTTTTGTTTTCCATTTGCTTGGTAGATCTTCCTCCATCCCTTTATTTTGAGTCTATGTGTGTCTCTGCATGTGAGATGGGTTTCCTGAATACAGCACACTGATGGGTCTTGACTCTATCCAATTTGCCAGTCACTGTCTTTTCAATGGAGCATTTAGCCTGTTTACATTTAAAGTTAATATTGTTATGTGTGAATTTGATCCTGTCATTATGATGTTAGCTGGTTATTTTTCTTGTTAGTTGATGCAGTTTCTTCCTAGCCTCGATGGTCTTTACAATTTGGCATGATTTTCAGTGGCTGGTACCGGTTGTTCCTTTCCATGTTTAGTGCTTCCTTCAGGAGCTCTTGTAGGGCAGGCCTGGTGGTGACAAAATCTCTCGGCATTTGCTTGTCTGTAAAGTATTTTATTTCTCCTTCACTTATGAAGTTTAGTTTGGCTAGATATGAAATTCTGGGTTGAAAATTCTTTTCTTTAAGAATGTTGAATATTGGCCCCCACTCTCTTCTGGCTTGTAGAGTTTCTGCTGAGAGATCCGCTGTTAGTTTGATGGGCTTCCCTTTGTGGGTAACCCGACCTTTCTCTCTGGCTGCCCTTAACATTTTTTCCTTCATTTCAACTTTGGTGAATCTAACAATTATGTGTCTTAGAGTTGCTCTTCTTGAGGAGTATCTTTGTGGCGTTCTCTGTATTTCCTGAATCTGAATGTTGGCCTGCCTTGCTAGATTGGGGAAGTTCTCCTGGATAATATCCTGCAGAGTGTTTTCCAACTTGGTTCCATTCTCCCTGTCACTTTCAGGTACACCAATCAGACGTAGGTTTGGTCTTTTCACATAGTCCCATATTTCTTGGAGGCTTTGTTTGTTTCTTTTTATTCTTTTTTCTCTAAACTTCCCTTCTCGCTTCATTTCATTCATTTCATCTTGCATCACTGATACCCTTTCTTCCAGTTGATCGCATCGGCTACTGAGGCTTCTGTATCCTTCACGTAGTTCTCGAAACTTGGCTTTCAGCTCCATCAGCTCCTTTAAGCACTTCTCTGCTTTGGTCATTTTAGTTATACATTCGTCTAATTTTTTTTCAAAGTTTTTAACTTCTTTGCCATTGGTTTGAATTTCCTCCTGTAGTTCGGAGTAGTTGGATCATCTGAAAGCTTCTTCTCTCAACTCGTCAAAGTCATTCTCCATCCAGCTTTGTTCCGTTGCTGGTGAGGAGCTGCGTTCCTTTGGAGGAGGAGAGGCGCTCTGCTTTTTAAAGTTTCCAGTTTTTCTCCTCTGTTTTCTCCCCATCTTTGTAGTTTTTTCTACTTTTGGTCTTTGATGATGGTGATGTACAGATGGGTTTTTGATGTGGGTGTCCTTTCCGTTTGTTAGTTTTCCTTCTAACAGACAGGACCCTCAGCTGCAGGTCTGTTGGTGTTTGCTAGAGGTCCACTCCAAACCCTGTTTGGCTAGGTGTCAGCAGCGGTGGCTGCAGAACAGCGGATTTTCGTGAACCGCAAATTCAGCTGTCTGATAGTTCCTCTGGAAGTTTTGTCTCAGAGGAGTACCCAGCAGAGTGAGGTGTCAGTCTGTCCCTACTGGTGGGTGCCTCCCAATTAGGCTGCTCGGGGGTCGGGGACCCACTTTAGGAGGCAGTCTGCCCATTCTCAGATCTCCAGCTGCGTGCTGGGGGAAGCACTACTCTCTTCAAAGCTGTCAAACAGGGACATTTAAGTCTGCAGAGGTTACTGCTGACTTTTTGTTTGTGCCCTGCCCCTAGAGGTGGAGCCTACAGAGGCAGGCAGGCCTCCTTGAGCTGTGGTGGGCTCCACCCAGTTCGAGCTTCCTGGCTGCTTTGTTTACCTAAGCAAGCCTGGGCAATGGTGGGCGCCCCTCCCCCAGCCTCGCTGTCGCCTTGCAGTTTGATCTCAGACTGCTGTGCTAGCAATCAGCGAGACTCCGTGGGCATAGGACCCTCCGAGCGAGGTGCGGGACACCATCTCCTGGTGTGCCATTTTCCAAGCCCGTTGGAGAAGCGCAGTATTAGAGTGGGAGTGACCCGATATTCCAGGTGCCATCTGTTACCCCTTTCTTTGACTAGGAAAGGGAACTCCCCGACCCCTTGCGCTTCCTGAGTGAGACAGTGCCTCACCCTGCTTTGGCTGGGCTCGCGCAAACCGACTGTCCTGAACCCACTGTTGGAACTCCCTAGTGAGATGAACCCAGTACCTCAGATAGAAATGCAGAAATCACCCGTCTTCTGTGTTGCCCACGCTGGGAACTGTAGACCCGAGCTGTTCCTATTCAGCCATCTTGGCTCCACCTCTACTTTGTAAGTGTTTATGCTTTAGCAATGGTAGTGATAAAATGGGTAAACCAGGATAGAACATTATCAACTCAGTTAATAATCTAAGAATAATTTAATAACCACAAATATGATTTTTAAAACAATAATGGTTTATACATTATGATAACCTGAATTTGGTTAGGAAATTGCTTTTCTTGTCAAATTATACAGTAATAGTTCTTTTAAATCTCTAATATTCTAATACATACCTTCTGTCTTTCATTAGATAAAATTCAAGTAGTGGACAAGGCAAGGTATTTAGAGTTGATTAGATTTGATCAGAGTTTTTTAGGTTTGATTTGAGCAAAGTGTTTTGAGTTTATTAGATTAGATTTACAAATTATGATTCTATCATATATCAACTACCTGATCCAGGCCAAGTTGTTTTATATTCTCTTACATTTATTTAGTTTTCTCATCTATAGCTTCCTTACTGAGGTAGCTGTGAGGTAGTCTATACAAGATACCTGGAAAAGCAATTAGAATTGTAACTATTCTGACACTAATGTCAGATATCAGAATACTTATGGACATCTAAGTTAATGTGGAAATATAAAGAGAATTCTTCATTCATCCCTAACTCTCCCAATTTTGGTAGGCCAAAATTGTATTAGTTTTGTAAGTGATGTTGATATGGGTGGTATGAGACAAAACAAAATGAAGTAAGCCTATTTGTGTTATTAGCACAGTGGATTTAACAGTGCGTGAAAAAGAGAGGAGGACTCTAACAAGCTGCTATGGTCTTAGAGTCTACAGTTTATAACAGGGTTTCTTTACCATCATCTATGAGTGGAATTCACAGTGCTACAAATCACCTAACATTTTTTGTAGAATTGTACATAAATGGTTACAGATATACACTTAGAAACAAGACCTCCTGGTTTTCCAATAGATCAGTAGGGTGAGTATAGTTAACATAAATGGATTGTACTCTTCAAAACAGCTAAAAGAAAAGAGTTTGAATGTTTCTAGCATAAAGATAAATAATTAAGGTGATGGATATCCCACTGACCCCTATTTGATTATATGACTGTATCAAATTATTACATTACCCTAAAATATGCACATCTAATATGCACCAATAAAAAACAAAATTAATTTTTAAAATAATTTTTTTGTTTAACGTGCAGTACAGAATCAAATGTTGAATGATCAAATATTAAAATAGTCTCTTTTTTAAAAAAAGAATCGTATGTGAAGTGTACTTTTCCAGAGGAGGCAGTCACATTTTATTATATTCTCAATGACACCTATGACCTGTATACCTTAAACAGCTGGCTTAAAATTTAGTACTTCTTTTTTGCATAACTATTCATATAATTGACAAATATATAGATTGCAGTGGTGTTTTTAACAATTGCTCTTGCATTTTCTTATTTATGTATGCATGTTGCACAAAGGAGAAATAATTACAGAGCAGGTAGCTTTTAGAGTTTTCTATGTAATAAAGGAATTATGTGATCCAATGTGCAGAGTGAATGTTCATAAAAAAAAGAATACAAACCTTTTGTCTCTTTTCTTACAGCTCCCTTTAGGTTCTCAACTTAGAAATCAAATGGCAAATTATGTGTCTCTAAGAAATTCCAAATTAAGTTCATGGTTTAAAAACAGGATAAATAAAAAGTAATTAAAAGTTTTGGCAAAACTTAATAAAATCATGCAAAGTTATGCTTTTATTTTGTCTTACTACACTGTCTCATAAAACCATGAATTTCCTTTTATATCTGCTTCCAGTGGTATAGGTGAAGTTACAGAGGAAAACTTACTCTGAGCTTTTTTTGTCAAAAGAGTTTGTGTTTTGGGACACCAAATCCACAGATAGTGTTTTCCCATGGAAGTGTGATTATATTGAGTAGTCTGTTTTCTCTGAGCTCTCTTTTACAAAAAAAAAAAAAAAAAAAAAAAAAAAAACCTCTTTTCCCAGGGCGTTGCCAATACGTAAGAGATTTGAGTTGAAGCTGCAATTTTCCACCTTCATGGTCTTTTATTCTACAAAACACAGCTTTTCATTAATTTGTGGAATTAATCATTTCTAAATGAAGTTAGAAAATAAAAAATTAGAACCTAAAAACTAATTAAAGCAGTCACTTTCTAATTCTGCTAACAAAATTTTTATGATTAATTTTTTGTTTATGTTCTTTGAACTTTTTAATTTTTGTCTCATAGGATTTTTTTATTTGCCTCATAGTGATTTTGCTTTCCACAAATGTATCAACCTGGATGATTGAAATTTATTTGTCTTTAATGTTTTACAAATATTTACTGAATGCCTACTATTGAAAATCCTCTAGCAGGCAATAACCATACATGGTTATTGATGTCATGGTCTAATTGGAGAGGTGGCCATTCATTAAATAATCAAACACACACAAGTATAAAATTGAAATTGCAGTGGATCCTAGAGAGGAGAGGTAGTTGGGCCAAAAGGGAATACAATTAGAAAATAGGGCTGTCTTGAAGAAGTGACCACTTGTGTTGAGATTTGAAGGGTAAGAGTTAGTTGAGCAATGGAGGGAGGGAAGCATGCCCCAGAAAGAGGAAATCATGTGCAAGGGTATGCATACTATAAGCAAAGATTAAAGCCTAGAGTGCCAGGGAGACTGGAACAGAACAAGTTGGTCAAGTGCAGTGCAAGGTGAAGTTAGAGAGGTGGAGGCAGGACCATGCGGGACAGTGTAGAGGAAGTTAACAAGCTTACTTTTTATCTTAAGAGCAGTAAGGAATTTTAAGCAGGTAGGTAGCAAGATTACATTATATTTGCATATTTAAAAGCTCACTCCACACTATAAATGGGACAAGATCAGATGTGGGTAGAACTTAGAAGGCTATGTCAGTATCCCAGGAAAGAGATGATGATAACATGGACTGGAATTCATGGGAGTAGTGTTTAGGGATAGAAAAAAAAGTGTTTGCCTATGAAAATTATAAAGTCAACTTTAGAAGATTTAGTGATGGATTGAATGTAAAATGAGAGGGAGAGAGGGCTCTAAAACCACCATAGCTTTCCAACTAGTAGACTTTGATGAATGGGTTATTATTATTAGAAATAAACAACAGTAGTCTGGAATTAAGTTTGGAAAGAATGTGAGAAAGATAGTAAAATTGATGCCTTTTGAATATCCAAAGTAAGATGTAACCTGACTTTGAATAAATGATTTGCAACTTGAAGAATTGTCTGGGTTGAAGATACATATGAGTACATCATTGAATCTGTGAGCATGAATGATTTTTCCCAGTGAAAGAGGATAAAACAAGAAAAGGCCAAGAAAAAAGTCTAGGAAATTTCAAATTTGAACGGCCAAGTAGTGAAGGATAGACTAGACCTCCACAACAGGCAGAGAACAATCAGCTGGAGAATGAGAACACTAGGAGAGGGCTGTGACATGGAAGTTTATAAACGAGATTACTTCAAAAGGATAACTGAGTCAGCATTACAGAGTGCTGATGAGAGGTCAGGTAAGAAGAGTAAAAAATATGTATTGGATTCGGTGATGTAAAGTCAGCACCGTCCTCACAAAAAAACTATTTCAGTGGACTATTAGAAACTGAAGCCAGACTGGCATACTCTAGAGAAAAGAAAATAAAGACTATGAGTATAGATAACTCCTTTAAAAAAATGGGCTATGGAAGAGAGAAGGCATTAGCTGGAGGAGAACACAGGATCAGTATTTTTTAAAAATTATTGATTTAGGTTTGTTTTCATATGTTGATTGCACAAACTTGGGAATGTTTAAAATATGATGGGAAGGAATCATGTAAAAGGGAGTGGTTGAATATGTAATTCTGCAAAGGAATCATCTAGTTTGTGATGTCCAGGATGCAGAATGAGATGAAAGCTGTAGTTCAGGTGGTGAGCATGGCTTTACCTAGGCATGGGGCAGCTTCTTTATTGTAGTAGAAGAGATGAAAGAAAGTGTAGGTGCATATGCAAGTTGGTTTGTAAGATGGTTTGTACGAATATTGGGGAGAGCATTAGGACGATAAAGACATTTCCATCTGAGAGCCTCTATTTTCTTTGTAAAGTAAGAGGTAAGATCATCTGCTGAATATGGAGATTGGATTCGGAGAGGGATTTGGAGAGGTAGGAGGGTGTCAGAAGTTTGATGAGACTTGAAAAGTTTTCACATGGTTGTGGTGAATTGGAGAGTTTTTCAAAGAGACAAAGTAAGGCTTACAGAAAGTATTTTAGGGCTTTTTAAAGTTTGGGAATTACTAATTTATAATCGAATGAATGTTACCTGTTGTGACACTTTCTTATGCAGAGCTCTGTTACTCTGGAGAAGACACAGAATTGAGATGTGCAACAGTTTCATTCAGGCTCGTGGTTCAACCATCCAAATGGAAAGAGAAAAACAGAAGCAGGGACATCACAAAGTATGTTATTAAAGTTAAAACCCATGGATGGTCAGCTTGATAAGAAGTGAAGCAAAGTAAGCAGAAGGCTTATGCATCAGGAAACAGTAGAGAGAACAAAGGACTGGGAAGAACAAGTGTGTCTTAAAAATGGTATAGAGTATGTAGCTGGATAATAGAGGTGGATTTGGAAGTGTGGTCATTAGAGAAAATGGCAACTCCAAGCTGTGACTGTTGGGTGGATAGTTGAAGTGGAAAAGGCAAGAAGAGCATTGGAGATAAGGAGACCATGTTGTTGATGGATCATTAAGATGAATATGGTCATTGGACAGATAAACAGCATGGTTTGGGTTAGAAAAGAAGACTGTGAGCCTAGGGCCAGAGTCTTCAGTGAAAGACAAGTGAGCAGGATGTCAGTTGCTGCTAACAGTGAGAAGGTGGTAAATGTAATGACGTGTGTTTGAAAAAGAGAAGTGATCATGTGGGAACTTTAAAGGAGAGCAAGCTCAATGGCGATTTACTGTCTTGACCATGAAGTTCATAAGATGGTGAGAAAATAACCACAACTTGAGAGACTGGTGTCTTTTAGAGACAAATGAGAGGTCAATTAAAACCTGGAGAAAAGAAATATTTTGAGAAGAGCCTGAGGATATGGGGGCTTTGCAGGTTTTGGAGTGGCAGTTCCAGAGGATAACATGCAAGGGTTTGGGAAATGAGGGAGAGATAAAAGGCTGGGTTCGGGGCAAAGATGGCCAGAGCAATGCGGGAATGGTAAGCTTGTTTTGAAATGATAAAGATATCAGAAAAGGATTATCTAACCACAATTTCAACTTTATAAAATGAATGTTATGGTATACATGCCTTATATCTATCAGAATTCATGAGAGTTGGACAAAAAAATATAGTGTACAAAATTCCACAGAATCAACAAGGGACAGAATCTTATTAATGGATGCTGGGGTTAATACCTAGGTTATGGGTTGATAGGTGCAGCAAACCACCATGGAACATGTTTATGCAACAAATCTGTACATCCTGTAGGTATAACTTGGAACTTAAAAAAAAGATAGAAAAAGAATACATTAAAGGACATGCTTAATAAGGAAATATAAAGAAATAAAGTATTAGTAAATGAAGCAACCTAGAACAAACTAAAATATCTAAGTACTCATTTCATTATAACTATCTTTCTAAGTGGCTTTCAAAACATACGTAAACCCTTAATAGAAATGCAATCAAATCCTAATTTATGTGTAAATTTTATTTTTAATTTAACTGAGTGTACATACATTCAATTTGGGTACTGTCCTATTGAAAATACTTTTGAGTGCAACAGATTGTGAAATGTGGTTTATAATTGTGTGAAAGGAGATCTCATTAAATAGTAAAGAAACATAGTGTAGAAACAATTGTACACCAAAGATGTGCTTACTGAAACATGACGGATGTGTGTGTGTGTTGCTCTAACCACACAGCTACATATGTGTGTGTGTCTATATATACATATGTATGTATGTATGTATATGTGTATATATGCATGTGTATATATATGTACGTATGCATATGTATGTATATGTGTATATATACATGTATGTATATGTATGTATGTATGTATACACACACACACACACATACACGTAGCTGTGTGGCTAGGAGAGCAACCAGAGCTGCAGGGTACCAAAACAAGCAGTGGTAAAACTGGGGAGATCTTGTGTGATAATTTTGAGTGAGATGTAATTAGGAAGGACATGTCATTAGGAAGGACATGTCTAGCATTGTTTTTCGTCTTATGGGTGTTTCTAAAATACCCTGGCATGTGATATCATGCAACTTATGTAAAATTGCTGAGAAAGTAACTGACAAAGCCAGAGCATGGTAGATGGTGAATAAAATTGGGATCTGAAAGAGCAGAGACAGAGTCTATATTCACCACCTCCTGGCTGCAGGCCTTCACCAAGCAAATTAGGTTGAACCTCATTTTCCTCATTTGTAAAATAAAGATCATCATAGCTATTGGGATGATTGCTGGCAGTGGTGGGGTGCTGTGGGGGCACAGCGGGGGGAGTGAAGTGAAATTATGTGGATAGTATATGACAAAGTCCTGATATCCAAAAGCTGCTCAGTAACCCTTTATGGAGGTTGTGCAGTGTGATCACTGAGCATAGGTTTGGAAACCAGACTTCTGGGTTCAGATCCCAGCTCTGCAGTTGCTCATCTCTCTTGTGATTCAGTGCTCCCCTCTGTAAGGGAGATAATAGCACCACTTATCTCAAAAGGCTGTGGTCAGAATCAAATAAATATATGCCTCTTAGAACATAGCCTGATGCATAGTCCTGGCTGACACATTTATTTATGTCCAATAAATATTTGTAAAAATTTAATTTATAATATTAATTACAAAATAGTATTCCTAATAAGAGATTACTAGTAGTAGTATCATTAAAGATGTTTTGTTAGGGTAACCAGTCAAGACGGGAACATGTATGAAGGTAAAGAGTTTTAGTTGAACCTGAATACTATTTATTAAAAAATCACAAGAAGGTACTATTTCACTCCTCTAATATGTTCTAAATGCTTTTTTGAAGATCAATGTAATTTATGATAATGATGTGCCAAAAAGTTCACATAGGACTGTATGAAAAGTAATCTCCTGACTATTGATCAGCCTCAGGTTTTATTTCCTTACCTAGCCAGTTTTTCAATGCCTTCGCAGCAGTTTAAATGTAATTACAAACATCTGGTCCCACTGAAGTCTCCTTAATTTTACAGTTATTGCTCAAACTCCAGACATTCTTTTTAGAAGTGCGATTTTATTGTTCATTTAGTAGAAATGAGGCAACTCTGATGCAATATGGTTGCCGTGAAGTAAGTAATTTCTGGTAACCCATAGAGACAATGTTTACTACTTTGTTCTTGGTAAATACATGTGCATTTCCCTTGAACATATTACTTGGAGATAGTATTTACTTTTTTCCACCCATAGAAAGGGGAAGTGAAAGAAGTTAAGATTATTGAAAAAGATGTATGCTATTTTTATGTTCATTTGGTTGGTTCATTTCCCTGTTTCTGTATTAATTATTAAGCGGGTAGCTCCCATGATTTTTCTATGAAGTAAGAAATGCTTTTCTGTAATATCTCTTACAACGTTCTGATATCTTATAAAATCTATATAGAACAAGCATTAAAAATGATTAAAATTATTGGAAGATTTAGATATCCCTAAATCTTTTGACACCTTTGAAGAAAAAGATCTTACTGTATGGAACAATAAGCACACAAAAAAATTCACTGTTAGCAGAATGCAAATAAATTGGGTTTGGGGACCTTGTATATCAGGGTTGGAATCCTAGCCACTCCAGGAGATAGCTGTGTAATCCTCATGGAGGAATTTCATCTCTGAGCCTCTTTACTTTTATCAGTAGCACCGATAAAACTCATCAGATCCTGTTGTGATGATTTAATGCAATCAGTGAAGATTAAGCAACCAGTACAGTGCATTACTCATAATAGATGCACAGCTAACATTTCTGCCTTTATCAACAAGAAAATAGAGCACATTGCTTTATTTGGCAATTTTCTTGATCTGCTTCAAAAGAAATTTTGTTCAAAAATTTGCAGCATGACAGTTTTAAATAAAACTACATTTATATTATGCACATTGATAATCACTAGGATTTTAGAGAGTTTTTGAGTCCCAATTTAAGTGGAAAAGTCATTGTGAGGACATGTTATGATAAAAGTGAAATACCTAAACTTTTTCTTATTACTGTATTGAAGAATGTGCTCATGTAAGATTTAAGGTAGAATGCCCCATTGTGTGTTATAGTAATGTTGCCATTACTATTTTACTTCCTACATAAACAAACCAGGCATATTTTCTTTACTCATGAATATGTCTGAAGCTGGCATTTGTGGCCTTTTCATTTCATTTTTTAAGTACTGCTAGAAAAAAAATTCAGCATACACACATTAACTGTATTTATTATAATAAGCAATGAAATTCTTAAAAGAGATACTGACATTTTATGGTATTATAAAATTTCAAATTAATTTCTTGATTTGTTTATGTAATTTCAACATCTCAGAATCCTGTAGCATTGATAGTTCTATTGTTGATAGTTGTTTCTTAAACAAGAAAACTAGGGAGAAAATAATTGATTTGTCCAAAGCCACATGATATGTAAGTTTGGAACCACAAATGGAAACAAAGGGATTCTGTTTTCTGCCTTTTAGTCCATCTCAAGTTCTGTTGCATTATGTGGCAAAGTTTCTTCACCCTAAATCATATGTAACCACACCAAACAATTTTTAATTTTTTTATTTTTTGAGACGGAGTTTCACTCTGTCACCCAGGCTAGAGTGCAATGGCACAGTCTCAGCTCACTGCAACCTCCGCCTCCTGGGTTCAAGTGATACTCCTTCCTCAACCTGCTGCGTAGCTGGGATTACAGGCATGCACCACGACAACCAACTAATTTTTTTCTATTTTTAGTAGAGATAAGGTTTCACCATGTGCTGGGGTGATCAGACCCAACACCAGGTCGTGGGGGCAATGAAGTCGGGCAGAGTCAAAGGAATGAGAAAAGACAGTCTGAGAGAGAAAGTGGGTCCAGGGGGCCAACGTTGAATATGGAGGCTGCGAAGGCCCCAAGCTCCAGAAGCCCAGACTATTTATTGGTGATCAAACAAAGAAACAGGTGGTGAGAATGTGGGGCTCGAAAGGGCAAGTGCATGATCTACAGCTGTGATGGTTTAGCATTTCCTTTGAAGCAGATGAAACATATTCTGCTACTTGAGATAATGGAGAGCAGGTTGTTTTAACTCAAGATACAATCGATCCTGGGAGAGCAAGGAGCAAGGACCCAGCAAGTCTAGACACATTCCAGAGGCTGTAAGGGGCTTTATGCCCTGAACCCTGGATTCTCTCCAAGCCACAAGGGATTTTATGCCCTGGGCTTAGATTTTGGTGCATCAGGGCAGCCTTCCACCCTTTGGCATAGAGCTTGGTGTTCCAAAGGCCCTGAGGGGTTTTAGACCCTGGACCCTGGACATGTTCCAAGACTCTTTTACATTGTGTCAGATATACAAGCCCTGCCTCAGCTTTTCCCAACACTCAGCTTCTCCCAACACTATAATGACTGCAAACAATTTTAGAGTCTTGCTAGAAATGTTTTTTTAACTGTATTACTTACTGGTGTCTAGGATGTATAGTATTTGCAACTCATTTCTTCACTTTATAGTTTTATTTTTGACTGATACTGCTTAATATTTAGGATCTTGTATATTAAAAATTAAGTAAATGAAGGTAATTTCTGTATTCAAATATGAGTAGATATAATTTCAGTTTTTGTTCTTTAATTTGCTCTTAAATACAATTGATGACAGGAAGCTTTATGGAAGTCAGATGTGTGTAATATTCTAATACAGCATTCTGGTTGTGTTACCCAAAAATTCATGCTGTGCATTATCCTGAGGAAATCTGAGGGTGGAAGGAGAGTGTCATGAATAATTATTGTTTAGAGACAACCAACCAGGATAATAAAATAGTTTGGCAGAATTGAGGCAAGACATTGACTAACATACAAAGAAATTGAAATCAAAGTCTGAGAGTTGAGTCAATATTTTTGAGTTGAGACAAATATGGATTTGAATTTTAGCTCCTCTACCCATTAGCTCTATGATGGGTAGTATAAGGGTTATTTTCCACTCTGGTTCTTGGATTATCCTTTTAGAAAACCACTGGAAGTGTCAGTGGCAAGTGTATGAGCTGAGAAATCAGCTTCACAGTGTTCAAGACTCAAATTCACCAATGACCAGTCATGTAAATTCAAGCAGTGATAAGTCTATAATTCCTAAATCCACAAAGCTCTAAAATCATAATGACTTTTATAGCTCATTTAACTACAATACCCTACCACTTCTGAGCTGACATGAACTATATATAATCTTTATGTATCCCATTTAGTGTGAAGAGTTCTGTGTTTCGCTGGTAGCATTGCCCTATCCCCTGTTGTGATGTTATACAGTCTATAGTTAATTATCATATTACTTTCTAAAATCAAATAACAAACAAAAATTTTGACGTCCAAAGCTCATTTGGTTTCAAAAGTTTAGGTTTTTTTGTTTGTTTGTTTTTTGTTGTTGTCATTTTGAGATGAAGTCTCGCTGTGTCTCCCAGGCTGGAGTGTAGTGGCAAAGTCTCTGCTTACTGCAACCCCTGCCTCCCAGGTTCACGTGATTCTCCTACCTCGGTCTCCCAAATAGCTGGGATTACAAGTGTGCGCCACCACGCCTGGCTAATATTTGTAAATTCAGAAGAGACAGGGTTTCACCATGTTGGCCAGGCTAGTCTCGAACTCCTGACCTTAGGCGATCCACCCGCCTTGGCTTCCCAAAGTGCTGGGATTACAGGTGTGAGCCACTGTGCCTAGTTGGTTTCAAAAGTTTTGAATCAGACACTGTGGACTTAAACCTAATATATGTAAGCCTCAGCTTCCAAAACTACCTGAAAGTATTAGTCAGGGTTTCTCCAGAGAAATAGAATCAATATGTATATATATGTGTGTGTGTATACATGTATGTATAGGAAGAGATGTATTATATATATATAATATATGTTATTGATATATAATATATAACTATATATTATATAGAGATATAGATGAAGAGATTTATTTTAAGATATTGGTTAATGCTATTATGGAGGCTGAGAAATCCCAGGATCTGTGAACTGCAAGCTGGGGACCCAAGAAAGCCCATACTGATGGTGTAGATTCCCACTAGGGTCTGATGGCTTGAGAACCAGGAGCACCAAAGACAGAAGATCAATATGTGAGCTCAAGTATTCAGGCAGAGCAAATTCAACTTTCCTACACCTTTTTATTCTATTCAGACCCTCAGCAGATTAAATGATGTCCACTACATTGGGGAGAGTCATTTGCTATGCTCAGTCTAGCAATTCAAATGCTGTTCTCTTCTGGAAATCCCTCTGCAGACACACTCAGAAATAATGTTTAACTGGCTATCAAGATATCCCATGGCCCAGTCAAGTGGACACATAAAATTAATGTCACACTGAGCTCTATTAAGTTGTTGTGAATATGAAATGATACAATCTGTGTAACCCACAGGGCCTAGTAAACGGTAGCCATTAAATAAATCTGAATCATTACTATTACAGTAAAGCTTTCTCAATATCAGGCCTGCCTACTTTTTCCTAATAAAATTGTCTAAGCTTTATTTTATCTGTAATTCAGTGAAATTCCCTTTTCCTCCCAACATACATTTTCAGCCAAGGCATCAGAAATTGGATTCTACCATTCCCTGTTTCCCTCCTGCTCTCCGTTTCTCTATTTTGGTCTTTTTCTTTCCTTCCTTCCTTCCTTCTCTCTCTCTCTTTCCTTTCTTTTCTTTCTCACTATGTTGCTGGCCTTGGACTCCTGGGTTCAAGCAATCCTCCCTCCTCAGCCTGCCAAGTAGCTGGGACTATAGGTGCACACTACAGTGTCCACCCAGCAGTTTTGGTTTTCTTAAGACAAAATATTTAGGAACTTTTATTTTGGCAGTTAAGGTATCACCAAAATAGAATGTTTAGTGGCACTAAAAATCTTAAAACAGTTTATAAAATCGGAACAAATTAGAGTTTATAAAATAAGAACAGAGTTTGTAAAATTAGACCAAACACATCCTGAGGGTTTTAAAAAGTCAAGAAAGAAGCAGCTCCAGATATGAACAGATGAAAAGCTCAAGGTCTCATCTGTAGTGTCCTGGAGAAGAAAAGCAGGCAAAAACTGACAGGTTTCCATTATGATCACCTTTTACTGTAGTGAAACTTCTTAAGCTGACCCAAATTTAACAACAACAAAAAAGTACCTCTCATGAACAGCAATATTTACCACCAGCCACTCCCTGGCATTGACGGAAGTACCTGAGTCACTGTTGCTTAAAGGTTTATTCAAGCAGATTTAAATGATGAGTCTGCTTTGTGGAAGGTGGATGGAAGAGAATGGCTTCAACGTGCCTTCTTGACCATGGATGACGTTATATTACAATTCTCATTAATTCATAGTTATATTCTACGAAACTAGCAGAAAGTATTAAAGACATTTTATTAAAACATTAGCACTTCATATTTATAAAAAGAAAACAACCAAAATTTTACTTAGTTATTCTTAATTTTAGATTTAAACAGCACTCTAATGATTGTTTTTAGGATGAGGACTTCAATTATAATTTTAACTTAAAAAAATTTGTCACATCATCATGGAAATTATTGTCATATGAATGAAGTGTGGAAGAATTTCGGGAAGCAACTAGCAATTGTTAACCCAAGAAACTGCTGACTAGAGAGGAAGAGATAGATTCACCCACAGACTTTCTTGCTTAGGTCCCAGTGAAGCAGTAGAACCTGATTATTTTTAGATAGAAGTTTGTATTTGCTACTTTGTAAAAGAAGGTAAAAACAAACATCATGGGAAAGTTACGAATGTTGTTTGCCATTCTAAAATTTATCTGTGATTAATAATTTTAAAAAATATTATTGAGTTACAGATTGTGGAAAACACCAGTATCATTCTGAGCTTAACATTGCTAAAGAACTTAAATCAGACCAGAGTGTAGGCATCCATGGATTTATACTTTGAACTTTCCTCATTTTCCTTCTTTTTCACTTTATTTTGTACAACGGCAATCTCAGTTATCTACACCAAGGATAGAGTCCAAATTACGAGGGCAGTCCTAGAGGCTTGTTTATTGTCGGGCCCCTTGTATCATTCTTTCCCAGCTGTATCTTGGTGGTCAAGAATTCCAACTGTCAGTGTCTCTCTCTGATAACATTTGCTTAGAACTTTTCAAATGGCACCATTTACAGGATACAGCACCAAAGAAAATTCTAAGATGGGAAAAAAAAGTTTTGTGGTAGTTACTGAATCTGAAAGATTATAGTAGAAGATGATAAACCTCATTAAAAATCTATAATATTTCTTCTTTCTATTTCTTCATTATTTAGACAATACAACTCAGTTCTTAACATTTTAAATTTTGTTTTTGTTTAAAAATATTTTTAGTGTGACTAAAAGCTGGCCACATAAATACATTCGTGTGTGTACTTGACTTTTACATGTATGTGTAAATATATGTATATGTATATAATATACATGATATATGTTATAAAAAAGGAAAGTAAACAAAAGAAATTCTATCTTTTGCACACAATAATATCCTCAGCAGATACTATTTGCCTCATGCAGTTCTGGCTTTTAATACAAACTGTGACCTTTTCCTCTGACTTATTCTGAAATCATGGAGGACTTCATAATAGTAGAGGGTGAACCAAATAGCAATTTAACATTTTCAATTCTTGTGGAAATTTTCTCTTACCAAAGAGATGGGCAGAAATGGTATTTATGACTAGGATGCTATTTTGAAATAAATAGAAGTGTGAAATATTATAGATGCCATTATAAAATGCAAATGTCACAGCAGAGTGGATTAGAAGTTGAGGTCTCAGCTGGATTTTTCTCAAACCTCTTGGTTTGTAAAGATAAATTCTGGTTAAAGGTTTTTCTTCTTACTATTAGCAAGCCACTTTGCATAATCTGTAGCTATGCTAGTCTTACACAAATTATGACCCTTGTTTAAAATTTCCCAGAGAATATTTATTAATTGACTTAACAATACCAAAGCATTTTAAAGTTTAAAATCGTGTGTTGCTGATTGTTATTTACAGGATAGGATTAGATAAAATAAGAGAGGGAAGGTGGAATGAAAGCCGGGAATCAATTGCAAAGATGCAAGAGGTGAGGAAAGGCAAAAGGAGGAAAGAGAGGACCTGCTGTTTGAGATGAGGTGGTAGAGGTGGTGCTGGCGTTTGAAACCCCAACTCTGTATGAAATAGACAAGACAGTCTCATCTGACAACTATTCAAGCAACATATCTTATTTTCTCCTCAAATACTAACGTGGACTTAAAATGCATTTCCAGGCCGGGCACGGTGGCTCAGGCCTGTAATCCCAGCACTTTGGGAGGCCGAGGTTAGCGGATCACTTGAGCTCAGGAGTTCAAGACCAGCCTGGCCAACGTGGTGAAACCCTGCCTCTACTAAAAATATAAAAATTAGCCAGGCGTGGTGGCAGGTGCCTGTAGTCCCAGCTACTTGGGAGGCTGAGGCAGGAGAATGGCTTGAACCCAGGAGGTGGAGGTTGCAGTGAGCCGAGATTGCACCACTGCACTCCAGACTGGGCGACAAAGAGAAACTCTGTCTCAAAAAATAAAATAAAAATAAAATACAATGCATTTTCATGTGTCCTTCCCCTCACATTACTATTTCTAGAGCCCAGGCCTCATTTGTACTCATTTTACCTATGCTTTTTCTGACTCTAAAAAACACTCGTGTTAACCAATATTAAAATTCAAAAACATTCATTGAAAAGGCATTTTAACTTACATTTGAAATTTTATTTTAGCAGTGGCATACCAAATTCAAGCTGCAGAACTTTCACCGAACTAGGTCAGTTAAGCTGGGGCAGGCCTGCCAGTTGTGTACTTGAATCAGAAATGCTTATCCAGGAAAGCCAGGTAGTTACCATGGAGAACGGGCATTCCAGACAGCATGTGATTAGTGAAACGGACATTTCATTTTATGTGAGCAGAAGTTATTATTGGGTTTTGGTTAGCTGGGGGTTTTGATGCAATTACATTGCCTAGTTGGAGATAAACTAATGTCACTTAGTATCTGCGTGTAAGTAATTGTTTTCTCTCAAAATATTGTGTCACAAAATAGCACAACAGAAAGGTAGCAGTGAATGAAATATGTGTAGGAGTGAACCAAGAGAATATAAAGGCAGAGCCTGATTTGTACTGTGATTACCCAGATCTCTGTGATCAATCACTAAAGAGCCAATTCTGTAATTCAGAAGCAAGTCTAAAAAATACTGTTAGCAAAGTGTTAAATCTTTACATATAACAATTTTATAATAAAGGTAATTAACGCTTCTTGGAGAAAACAGAAAAGTATAAGAGGCAAAAGAAACAAGCAAACAAACAAAAAAAACCTATGATTTCACTACCCAGAATTAATTATGTACCACCATATTTGGGGGTATATTTTGCTTCATTATTTGTTATATATGTATTTTTATTTAGTGAAAGTAATTTTATATGTGAAGTATTATACTTTTCTTCTTTACATTGAAACAAGCATATTTATAAGTTCATTATAAATTTTCATTAGCATTATTTTAATAGCAAAACATACTTATTAAATGGATGTGCCAAATTTTATTTAACAATGCCCTTTATTGTAATATATTTGAATTACCTCTAGTTTGTCACTTTTACAAACATATTTAGCCATATGAATTCTTCTGGTAATTTTGAATTATTTTCTTAAGCTAAATTTCAAAAAATGAAATAAGACAATAAATGTGATGAAGATTATAAAAGCCTCTTCAAAAAAAGTATTAAGTTGCTTTCAAAACAGCAATTTACATACCCATAGAAAGAGTATAAATATTCATTTCAAATGTATGTCTATATACACAGTATATGAACATTTGACTAAAGGTTATAATTCATTTTGCATTTCTTTTTATCAGTGATAAATTTTTAAAATGTTTTTTAATCATTTATTTTTTCCTAATAGTAAATTGTTTATATATTGACCCATTTTACTACTGGAGACTTCCGTGTTCTTCTTCACCAATTTTATAAGCATTTTACAAAGTATCCCCTTTGTGAAAACTTCAGCAAATATTGTGCTATGTTTTGATCCAATTATTATTTTGCTTCAGATTTTTGACAAACTGAAGTTTCTGCTATTTATTTTGCATATTTTATCTGATACTCTTTTGTGGCATCTTCTAATTCTAAGCTTAGAAAATTTCCTTTAATTCTGAGATTTGTTAGTATACATTTTTTCTTTCTGCTACATTTTGTAGTACTTTTTTTTTCACATTTATCTCTCTAGTCCATCTGGAATGTAGTTGGTTGAGCAATGTTTCATTAGTCAGGAATTTTTTCCTATCACGAGTGATCACACTGTTTTGGACTAAGGCGGGCAGGTTTATTGATCCATAAAAGTGAGAATGGAAACCTCGTAACTGGGAATAAGAGTAGCTGGGACTGGATGCCACCAGGATGCTTTTCCCATCACTTTTTCTTGCATGCTAGCTTCTTTTTCTCCTTGAGCTTGGGAAGTGGTGACCAGCCATTCATATTTTCACAGCTTTGCCACCTGAAAGTAAACCCCTCCCCAATAAATATTCTTAATAAAGGTTGTAAGTTGTCACAGCATGGTTTACTTAACTCCAGTGGCCAAGGTGAGAGATGGGTACCAGTATTAGCAGCCCCCACTGGAGCCATATGGCTAGAGTGGGAGGGAAGTAATTTATCCAAAAGGGTAAGATTCCTGCAATTAACAAGAAAAGAAAAGAAGCTGGGTGGAAAGAAAGGGATTGGCGCTGAGATGAGAGTCTTTCAGATGAGACTTTCCTTCAGTGTCCAGTTTGACTTTGTTTCCTTGTTTGAGATTTATGAGGGTTCCTAATCATGCTCCCATTCCTCCCATTAGTCCCTCTTACCCAGACTGTGGAGCCAACTGAGAAATAAAAGAAGGACATCAGACAGATGGTGATTAGCACTTTGATTGTATTGCTTATAATGTTGTTTGGGAGAAAACAGCATGTTTATTTCCCAATAATTGAGTTCTTATTGTGAAACTTCTAAATGAAACCTACTCCTTCATGCTTCAGGCCTGCACCTAACAAGAACAGAACTCCTCCTTGATAAGCTTTGTTAGGTAACATGGGGTTCCTTAAAATGGCGCCGTACCTTAAGATGGGGCCAGTTCCAGGTTCTTCTTCCCTCCTTGACTGGGCACTGTCTGAACCCGCCAAAGGAGGGCCAATCAGAAAGAAGCATCTCCCGCCTTCCCTTGGCCCCCCCGCCCCCAGTCCAATCCACGTAGGCCCAAGGGATATAAAACCCAGCACACCAGCAGCCCTCTCTCTCTTCTCTTCCTTCTCCTTGCGTGGTGCCGCTCGAGACCTCCAATAAAGATCTCTTGACCGCGACTGGTGTAGTTTGGTCTCCGCCTGGCCCCTTTCAAGCTTAGTACATGAACTAACAGAAAACCCAAGCATCCTCTGAAGAACAAGCAGATCCAAGTGTAGAGGACGTCTTCCCTGAGATAGTGAATAGAATGAAACTAGAATTAAGATCTCTGGAGAATCAAGATGTCTAATGTGTTGACAAAAGAAGAATCCTTGAGTCCTCACAAAAAAATTGGGGTATTTTGGCAAAGGTAAGAGAACAAGAGAAGCAGGGATTCTGCAGCTGAGCCTAGTGTTTGTGTAGATACTGTGACCATTTAAATCCATAGCATTGATCATTATTGTTTTATCATGTCACAACAACTAATGTGGTGGCATGGAATACAACAACGTCTGCATTTTTAAAGGGGCAATATGGTACAATGACTTCAAATCTGTGTCTTCTACAACATAAGGAAAATTTGGAGCCTAATGGCATATCTTTGGAGCCTGATGTTCTCACATGTTTACTTTCATTTAGGAAAATCAAACTAAAATTTAACATTTAACACTTGTGATTTTTCATGCTGCCACTTCTGTGCAGTAGGAAAAGCTAAGTTTAATGTTTAGGGCTCAAAAGTGCCATGCCAAATTTTGCTTTGCTACCACTTTGGTTTTGACTTTAAAATTTTTTGCATTCGTGTCTTTTAAACCCCATTTTTTAATCTTGTATCAACTATAAACTTGTTGAGTCTTTTTTTTTAGAGACAGTGAAAGATTTTATTTTTTTTTTTACTTTCATCCAAACACACCCTTTTCTGAAAAACATAAAAGCATGCACAATTATGGCATTCTTATAAAGAAAAATTAATAACTAAGCTATAAATCAACAATAATACAAAGTTTAAATGATATGTGAAAAGATTTACAGGTAGGTATAGGGCTCTTAATTTTAGAAAATAATTCTAATCAATATCAATACAGGTTAAGGAGAAGCTTCTAGTTTTCCAAACACTTGAATCTTAAAACATGTAGGTACATATGTATATGTATCATGTATGCCGAATTCTATCTTGCCTTCATGGATTATGCAGGTAGCTAATGTATGTGAGCCATTATCCAAAGATGAAAAAAATAAGCTATTTAAAAGCATCTTAGGAGTACATAACTTTATTGTAGTCTCATTTCAAGATTGTAATCATTGAAATTTTCAAAAGGGTTCCATCTTTTAAGGGAGGAATGTGAAACACGGGAAACTAAGAGCAATGAGAGTTGTACATGCGGATGCAAATGAAGACAGGATAGAGAGATGTCTAAAAGGGAATGCCTTGAAAAATGGTGAGGTGCAAGTGAAGTCATTTCTACATTTCTATGGTTTTAATGCACCCACTAGTAGGCATTTGCATGAATTTTGGCTCTCTATTCTATGGATGATTGATTCAGCTTTGCATGGAATGTCATTTCATTACATGAGAGCTGCAGGTCTCTCAGAGATAAAACTTCTTGTATTTGGTCCTTTATTTTTCTCACAAGAGGTGACAAACATTGATTTGGTCTGGTGATTCTGCTTAATATAGAGTTTACTTATAGACCACTGACTCTTCTTCCAGATATTTTCATATTCTTTTAGTTCAATATTTCTATTGAACAGTGGTTTACAAACTTTCGTGTGCATCAGAATCCCCCAGTGAGCTTGTTAAAAAGTATCATTTGTCCCCAGCCCGGGAGTCTTTTAGTAGGTCTGGGATGGAGCCTGGGAATTTGCATTTCTGTGAAGTTCCCATATGATATTAATGCTGTTTTGAGAACCACACTTAGAAGGCCAGTGCTGTAGGAAATTCGCTGTGGCTCAAAAATGGAGGTATTTGGTGTGCTTGCTTTTTAAAAGTTTCTGTTTTGAGTTCTAAAGTGAACCATGTCTCTAGATGATGGTTGCTTATTGTGAAAATGTGAGAGGCTTGTGGAAATATGGTTTTATTAGCAAGTGAAGATGTCTATGAGTAGTCCTGTTGTAGTTCTATAATGACAGTTCTTTAACAGATCATTTCACTATGATCTATTTGATTCAAGAGCTGCTTCTCAAGAATTATTTTTTCTCAGTCAAGAGTGAACCTTAAACATTAACTTGTCAAGAAAAGAAAGGGTATACTGCGAAAAATAAATAAATAAAAACATGCCTGCCATGTCACATGTCTTAAGAAGCATGCTCTTTGAAGCAGCTGTTGTTTCAGCTGCAGAAGTCAGAAATTCAGTGCTTGGTTTACAAGTAATTTCAAGCAATTCTTCTAAGATGGTCTTATATTTGTGTAACTTTGAGAATATACCTATATAGAAATATTTTGCCAAAGTATACTCTTGACTACTGGGATCAAACACTGTATTTTCTTTTTTTTTTTTTCCTCTCTAAATCCACATGGAATTGAAATCGAACGATGCAAAAGATCATTACAGTAAGAGAAAAAAATAACTGACTTTAGCTCTAGGTAAAAATCCCTACTACCTTTTAGTATCAATAACATAATCTCAAGTGAGCACTATGCTTGAGCTATGTACATAGTATTACATGAAAGAGAATATGCTTGCAAAGCTAAAGCATTTAATTAAAATGCAAAGTTTAAAGACACCTATGGATTCAGGATAGTGAATCAGTATACTATTTAATAATATGTTTTACAGCCGGGCAGTGGCTCACGCCTATAATCTCAACACTTTGGGAGGCCCCAGTGGGCGGATCATGTGAACTCAAGAGTTCAAGACCAGCTGGGCCAACATGGCGAAACCCCGTCTCTACTAAAAATACAAAATTAGCCAGGCATGGTGGTGCACACCTGTAATCCCAGCTACTCAAGAGGTTGAGGCGGGAGAATCACTTGAACCCGGGAGGCAGAGGTTGCAGTGAGCTGAGATCAGGCCATTACACTCCAGACTGGACAAAAAGAGTGAAACTCTATCTCAGAAAACAATAATAATAATAATATGTTTTACATTGAGACAATATTATTTTAAAATAGTCACAAATAACTTCCCAATGATGTGTGTAACCATGTGAACTGCTCCTTCCAGAAATTCCAACCAGTGTATTTCAGCAAGAATTCAACAGATTTAAATATATAGAGAGTAAGAGGAAACTCTTTAAGATGAGGCTTGATAAGGGTGAGTCAGATAGTGAATGAGTACCTTTTTTATCATTTGAGTGTGCCATCAGAAGTCATTTCTGCTATGTGAAAGCAAAGTTCTAAATCACTGTTAGAATAGTCAGGATAATAACTCTCTGTAACATAACATTCACTGTGATGAGAACAAAGCACCTAGATACCTTGACTGATCTATGCTTAGCATTCTCACCGCAGGAAAGAACAACATTTTGTTATCTCTCTTTCTTTTATAAATGCAATAAGTCCCTGGTAGCAATATGTGCAAAGTTATAGAGTATAAGCCCTGGGCCAATCAAGTGAAATTTGGTTGATGATTTTCTCTCAAGAATCGAATATGGCTAATGTATATTCAAAGTTACCTTTGCTTTCCAATTTCATGTATTGTCTCTCTGATACGGAAAACCTCTTAAAACTCCTCCGGTAAAAAACACTGCAGTTACAGCAAAAGCTGTTTGAGGATTCAAAAGGAAATGGTTACTTTTGTAAAATACACAAACAGCCATAGTAATCTAAAAATACAACCGTTCAACATATTAATTAGTGAATTAAAATCATAAAATATGAAGTAAATTACAGGCTTTTGAAATGTGTCTGACTTTTATTACCATATCACTTTAATATTTGTGAGTGTCTGCTTTGTACGTAGCAGAGATCTCCACATTAGCAATTTAAAGTGAAAAAATATATAGACCCACCTTTTTGGTTTAGTGGGGAAAAAACACAGATAAAGCAACAATGTGTCATAGCCTTGATACCGGATAGACTCTGGCATGTTAAAAGTGCACGTCTACTACTAAGAATGTCACCACTAAGAATGGTGACATTCTTAACTTTTTGAGGGACGGTTCAGAGGAAAAGTTTAGAGAAACTTGAAGGTGACGTGTTGAATTGAAAGAGAAGTCTATCAAAACTCTGCAAAGAACTATCATTGATGCTTCAACAGTTTCCTGAAATAGGATTGTCATATCTGTAGGTCTGTGAGATTTCCGGAATCGGAGGTCTAATCAAAAACATTTAGCGTTCCCCACCCCCAAAACAACTGAAATTTTCAAAGTAAAAATTTCTCTCGGGTGAAAAAAATAAACACCCCAAACTGATAAACGATATACTCAATACTTACCAGAAATTTTAAAAAGAACTTATATAGGCAACAACATGGATGAAACTCAAACCCTAAGTTTGCATGAAGCAAGCCAGATACAAAAAGTGTGTTTATTGTTATTCTATTTGTATGAAATTTTAAAACAAGCAAAATTAATGGAAGGTGATGGAAGTCTCACTAGTAGTTACCTCTTAGGAAGAGGAATAGACTGGGAAGGGGAAATAGAAATCATATTAGGGTGGGGAAAACGGTGCATATTTTAATCTGGGTACACAGATGGTATATAGGAATGTAAAATTTCATTGTGCTTTATACTTAAGATTAGTACACATTACTGATGTTATGATATACCTTAATAAAAATAAAGTAAAAAGTCACTGTGTGGAATTCAAAGTATTTCCATAGCACATTCTGGAGTATTTAGACATAGCGTCTTCTAAATAGAACCAAAATCAGAGTTTACTTAAAGAATTTCAGAAAACTTGTAGGTAGGTGTCTAGGGATTTTTTGTTTCGAGAACTGGTGCATAAAGTATTACAGTCTGTTCTTATATTGGCATTTGGATGATTTATAACAGTATATTTGAGATCCTACTATGGTGATAAATTTATGGATTTTCTATGACTAAAAACAGAAAATTTAGGATTCATCCTTTATAAGTTCTTGGTAAAAAGAATAGCTAAGATGCATAGTTTTGGGTTTGGATGGGTAGAGGAATGGTGTCGTTAAGCAACAAAGCACAATCTTTGTTCTTCCTCCAATTCCCAAGTGCCGTCATGATGATATCACCAATTATTTAAGAATTGCCAAAAGAAAGAATAAAGTTAGAGACAGTTTTCTGTGAATGCCAGTTATAGACATGAACAGATTTAGTACTTGGTGTTCTTCCCCATGAGTATTTCAATTCATGGTAGTCTACAGGATTTAAGATAGTCGACAGGATTTAAGAGGAAAATAATTGATTTTAGAGACATCTTGAACTTCTCAGTTATTATCTATTTATTCGCTGATGTGAGAGTTGGCCTTGTCCTCTGGAGTTTAGAGACGCTAACAACATCTTGCCCAGTGTCTTTCCCCTGATGGAAGTTTACAATGATTTTTTCCTTTAAAAGGTTTGCAATTTCCTCTTGTAATGATTCTTGATGTTCTGTACAGTCTGAAGACTTTTGAACAATCAGTTTGAAAAGTAAAGTGTGACATAATAATTTTCTAAAGCCTCTGTACCAGATGATACTTTGTTGTTTCTTGCTTAAATGTAGTGAAAAGGAAGTCAAATATATATTTTTCATAGAAAATACCGTACAATTATGTTTATGTATCTTTTAATTGTCATCAGAATTCTCTGTGTTTAAATATACAGAGAGGAGATGGGAGGGAGCTACTTTAAGTATCCCTTAAAAGCTCTTAACTTTGATTTAAGATATTATAGTAAAGAGAAAATACTCTTTGGAATTATACATTAGATATTTTAATATCATAAAGTAGCAATGCAAAAAATGTTGAAAGGGCAACACATGTGCCACTTAAATGAGGGAAAATACTCGTTATAATTAATAATATATAATTAAATGTTTAGAATAAAAATTTTAAAAATCAGGTTAAAACTATTACATTTCCTTTTTCTCATTTTTCTTTTAGATTCAAGGAGTGCATATATAGGTTTGGGTATATTGGGTGATGCTGAAATTTGGTTTACGAATAATTCCATTACCCAGGTATAATCATAGTACCGAAGAGCTAGTTTTTCACCCCTTGTTCCCAACCCTGGTAGTTCCCAGTTTTTACTGTTGCCATCTTTTATGTCCATGAGTACTCGTCGTTTAGCTTCTACTTATACATGAGAATATGCAGTTTTTGGTTTTCCGTTCCTGCATTAATTCACTTAGCATAATGGCCTCCAGCTGCGTGTGTATTACCGCAAAGAACATTATTTCATTCTTTTTATAGCTTCATACTATTCCATGGTATCTATGTACCACATTTTCTCTATCCAGTTCACCATTTATGGGCAGCTAGGTTGATTTCATGTTTTTGCTATAGTGAATAGTACTGCGATGAATGTAGGAGTGCATGAGTCTTTTTGGTTGAATGATTTGTTTTCTTTTGGGTACGTGTGTAAATTAGTTCAGCCATTGTGGAAAGCAGTCTGGACCATTCGACTGATAAATCCTATTACTGGATATATTACTTTTCTTTATTGAATTCTTCATCATTAAAGAAAAAAATAATGGTTACTGTCTTATTTTTAAGCCCTATAAAGATATTGTATGTTTTGAAGAAATTAACTTTTCTCCGGAATCTGGTTGAGAACTGTCAAATATTTGTAGGTGTGTATATGTGTGTATTTGTTTTTTATTACTGTCTCAGGTCACTTAAGCTTATATGCCTTTTTACATGTTACTTCACACTTGCCTGATTTAGCAAAAAATTAAATTTATTTAAATTATTCATGCATTTCAAGTATTTTAAGACATTATATTAACTTTTTAAATAGTATGCTAAAAACTTTTTGCAAGCTTGCTATAAGATGTATATTCTTCTATGCATAAAACTTGCAAATTAAGGAACATCTAGATACAATACCTTGCCAGAATTATAAGAAATTATTTATTAAGAATTTCTTTGAAGAACCACATTAGATAAATGCTGGCCTGCTAGTCTCTGTGATAATGAAAATGCTCTCAGTTCACACTATCCACATGCAGCTACCGAACACTTGAAATGTAGCTAGTACAGATAAGAAACTAAATTTTTCTAATTTTTCTAAATTTCATTTTATTTATTTTTTATTCATTTAAATAGCCATGTGTGGCTAGTCGTTATCATTTTTAACAGTGCAGCTTTAGATTCAGAAAATATCAAGTAGTGGGCTATTGTGAAGATGAAAATATCTACCTGATAACACCACTAAGAAGACTAAATGAGCTAACATTGATAATATGCATAGATGGTGCCGGGCATGCACTAGAACTTGTACATAAGTAACTTTCCCTCCTTTTCTTTTTGTAGCTCAATATGTACCCATTACTGATTCTCTTAGGGATGTGCCTACTCTTTGTACTACTTTTTATAGCCTTTTTTCCATTCCCTTGTTACGGTCTCCTTTCAGAATTCTTTCTCTTTCCTTGCTGTCACTCTTTTTCTTTGTTTCACTAAATATTCCATCCACTGCACTGTATTTTCTTACTTTTATTTCTATTTTCAACTCTTTTGTTTTCTCTTTCCATTCATGATGGGAAGGGCTACTCAACAATTACTTCTCTTTCCCAGAATGCTCTATCTTGAGTGTGACTGTGACTTGGGAATGAACTTGCTTGATTAGAATTTGGCACCTAATGGAGACATAACACATTTGCCCTGAAAACTTGTAAATATAACCTGGGTCTGCAAAAAACCCTTCAAAATGAGAATCAAATTTAAAAAGACATTATGTTGATAATGCTGTCTGTCTTATTCTGCTAAGACTTCCATAACAAAATACCATAAGTTGGGTAGCTTAAACAAAAATAATTTTTATTTCTTTTCTAAAGACTACAAAATCTAAAATCAGGGTTCTGGCACAGTTGCTTTCTGATAAAGTTTCCCTTCCTGGCTTGCAGACGGTTGTCTTCTTGCTTTATCCTCACAATGGCTCTTCCTCTGTACACCGGAGGGAAGAGAGAGAGAGACATTTCTCTTTCTTTCTCTTTGTATAAGGCCAGTGTTCCTATTGGATCAGGTTCCATACTTATGATCTCATTTAACCTTAGTTATTTTCCTAAAGCCTTATATCCAAATATAAGCCACATTGGTGATTAGGGTTTTGACATATGAATGTGAGGAAGACACATTTCAGTCCATAGCACCCCCTAAGTGGAAATACATATCCTGTCTTGAAGACTGTACCTTTAACAATGGTCTTTAAAAACTTCTGAATTAAAGTTCTAAGAAACATGAGCTTAGAGTTGAAAATTACAGACAAACAAACACAAATATACAAGCTCTAACATGAGTGTGAGCAGAAAACGAGAAAGAAACAGCAGACTTAGACTCAAAAATACTTAATGTTGAAATTATTGGGCATAGAATACTGAATAACAATAATATATTATAGACAGTATAAATTGTGGATAAATAGGAATGGATTATCTAAAAGACCAACACACTTGGAAAGAATCAAATGAAATTCTAGAAATAAGTAAAAATAATAAATGAAATTTTAAAATAGACAAGTTAAAGAACAGATTAAATGCAGCTCAAAAAGTTAGTGAACTGGAGTATCAAACCAAATATCTGAAATGTAGTACAGAACAAAATTAATGTAAATGATAAAAGAGTTGTTAATTAAAACTAAGAATAACATGAACATGTCTAACATATACCAATCTATCCTGAGTTCTAGAAGGAAATAACAGAGAGAAAGGAAATTTGGCAATACTTGAAGAGATAATATTTGGCAACTTCAAGAATTGTTGAACATATCAGGAAGCCCAAAAAATCTCACATGGAGTAAGCACACACACACACACACACACACACACACACAAATACAAACATAAACATAAACACACACCATAATGAGAGTACATAATTCTAAAGACAAAAAAATCTTTAAAAGTATCTACAGAGAAAAGACAGATCACTTAGAAAGGACTACCAACTTCTTGATAGCAGGAACAGAAACCTGAGAGCAATATAAATATATACTCAATATATCAAGAGAAAAATCCCATGCAACTGAGCAAATGTGAAATGCAGCTCAAAAATAAAACGAATTAAAGAGAAAAAGTAAAACAAAAATTAGAAATTTACCAGAGTTTATTACCAACAGACCATTCTGAAAAAAAATTATAAGGTATGTCTCTGGTTATTGAAAATTAATTCCAAGTAGAAGGTTTGAGATATAAGAAATTAGTAAAAATTAAAATAATGATATCAGTACTTATTTTGTGGGGTTAAGAATAAGTAGATCCAACATATTAGACAAAGCTGGCATAAGAATTGTAAGATGCAGTCAGATCTAAAGCACTCTTAGGACATTTATAATTCAGGATGAGGGTAAGTATATTGATATTCTGCATATGTTATTAAGTGTGCAGGTTAAAAGCTATATAATTACTAAAAATAAGCCTAATGAATATAATTACCAAAATAGTGGAAAGAAACATCAGAATAGGGGAAAGAACAATTCAAAATAATCCCAGAACAATGATGGGGAGAAGTCCATAATAATCATAATTGATATGAATGTATAATACTTACCAATTAAAAGAGAAAAAATACCAGACTGTATGAAAAAATAAATATAGTATTGTGCTTTTTTAAGTATGTAAAGCAAATACTACCCCTCTGTTCTTCCTCTGCTCCTGGAAAAAAAAGAACAAATCAAATTGATGTGTCTGTAATAATAACACATGAATTAGACATTAAGCCAAAATTTATTGCTAGAGAGAAAGCCTGACTACATACTAATAAAAGTTGCAATTTTCTACAAAAAAATTAGCCGAGCATGGTGGGACATACCTGTAATGCCAGCTACTCGGGAGGCTGAGGCAGGAGAATCACTTGAACCTGAGAGGCGGAGGTTGCAGTTAGCTGTGATCGTGCCACTGTACTCCAGCCTGGGTGACAGAGCGAGACTCTGTCTCAAAAAAATAAAATAAAATAAAAAATAAAAAGTTTCACTTTTCTAGAAGTATATAGTTACATATTTACATATTTATATGCAATTAACCCTTGAACAATGCAAGTTGGAACTTCCTGGGTTCACTGAAATGCAGGTTTTCTTCTGCCTCTGCTGCTCCTGAGACAGCAAAACCAACCCCTCTTTTTGCTCCTCCTCCTCCGCCTACTCAATGTGAAGATGAAGATAAAGATGTTTATGATGATTCACTTCCATTTAATGAATAGTAAATGTATTCCCTCTTGCTTGGGATTTTCTTAATAACATTTTATTTTCTCTAGCTTACTTTATTGTAAGATACCATATATAATACATATAATGTGCAAAATATGTTTTAATCAACTGTTTATGTTATTTGTAAGGCTTCCAGTCAACAGTAGGCTATTAGTTGTCAAGTTTTTGGGGAGTCAAAAGTTATACATAAATTTTTGACTACATGTGGGGGCCAGTGCCCCAACTGTCACATTGTTCAAAGGTCAACAGTACATTAAATAACTTTCAAAATTAGACATTATTACATGGAGTAATTTATAAATCCCCATCATAATGGAAAATATTTAAAACATTTCTGCCAGGAAATGACAGACAGTTCAAGAGAAAAATTAAAGTTACAAAAGTATGAACACTGTAACAAAATTGCATTTCCATGCAAGTAAAAATTAGTTAGAAAATATCATTAAGATGCCAGGCATGGTGGCTTACGCCTGTAATCCCAGCACATTGGGAGGCCGAGGCAGGTGGATCACCTGAGGTTGGGAGTTCGAGACCAGCCTGGCCAATGTGGTGAAACCCCGTCTCTACTAAAAATACAAAAATTAGCTGGGCTTGGTGGTGTGTGCCTGTAATCCCAGCTACTCAGGAGGCTGAGGCAGGAGAATCTCTTGAACCCCGGAGGCAGAGGTTGCAGTGAGCCAAGATTGCACCATTGCATTCCAGCCTGCAGTGAGCCAAGATCGCACCATTGCATTCACAGCAACAAGAGTGAGACTTCGTCTCAAAAAAAAAAAAAAAAAAGAAAAGAAAGAAAATACCATTAAGATGTCTGGGAATTAATCCAACCAAAGATGTGCAGCATCTATGCAGCATGTTATAAACTTGTGTTGAAAGACACTGAAGACTAAATGTGATTGATTAGGATAAATCAATTTCCCAAATTGACATTTTTATGAATTTGATTTATAGATACAATTCAATTCCAATCAACACAGATTTTCCTTAAAAATGATAAACTGAATCTAAAGTGTGTGTAGAAAGAAAATAGGTGAAGAATAGTCAAGACAGATCGGAAATAGAGCAAGGTGGGGAGGGAGGATTCCAAGTACTGATTTAATGTTCTATTTCTCAGTTTTGGTGGGGGATTTTAAAATGTTTGTTTTATTATTTTTAATCCAGAAATATATTTATATGCATTTCATGTAAATGTGTTCTGTTTCACAATGAAATTTTTTAAAGCTCACATAGTATAAGTCTGAGGCTCAGATCTCTGTAGAATCAACAAGTAAAACCCAGGATGTTTTATAATTATATGTATAGAATTTGTACTGATAGTTGTTCAATGTTTAACAATAAAATACATTTTAACATAAGGTGTAATACATGTTTAATGCAAAAAATTTGGAAAATATAGGAAATAGGCAGAAATGAATAAAAATCCCTGTGACCCCCACCATCAATTTCAGACACTGTGAATGTTGTTACATACATTCTGGTCTTATCTATGCTCATATATGTGTGCTTGTGTATTTGTAAGTTTTTAGAGAATTACTGTCCTATTACATAATAAGTTTGTGTTATACTTTTTATTTGCCAATACAAATGTATTATTTAATGTGTTAGGAACTTTGCAAAACCATCAGATTTTTATTATGAAAAGGCACAGTTGAAAATTATAAACTTGCTCAAGCAATTCTTTCAGAAAATAGCAATATTTTAGAAAATAAAATTTGAGAATTCAACCAAGAGGGATTACACTGATAGGAGAATGCAGAATATGTAGGGAACATACATAATTTCAGTAATCCACAAAACAGGAGAAGGAAATACACATCTCATACACTGATGTCAGTTGGAATCACAATATTCTGTACCACATCTGCTACTCAGTTGATTTATTAGTGATTAAAATGTAGTACAAATGGTTGTCCTTAAGCAGTTCTCTCACAGAGGCTATTCTCAACAATTTGAATAGGTGACACATTTATTTCAAAAAGTACTTAGAAAATATAATACTGAACTTTATAGTATTGTAGCAGGACAAGCCACAGACAAAACCCCTCAGACACTGAGTTAAAGAAGGAAGGGCTTTATTCAGCCGGGAGCTTCGGCAAGACTCACGTCTCCAACAACCAAGCTTCCTGAGTGAGCAATTCCTGTCCCTTTTAAGGGCTCACAACTCTAAGGGGGTCTGCATGAGAGGGTCGTGATCAACTGAGCAAGCAGGGGGTACATGACTGGGGGCTGCATGCACCGATAATTAGAATGGAACAGAACAGGACACAGATTTTCACAGTGCTTTTCTGTACAATGTCTGTAACCTATAGATAACATAACTGATTAGGTCAGGGGTTGATCTTTAACTACCAGGCCCAGGGTGTGGCGCCGGGCTGTCTGCTTGTGGATTTCATTTCTGCCTTTTAGTTTTTACTTCTTCTTTCTTTGGAGGCAGAAATTGGGCATAAGACAATATGAGGGGTGTTCTCCTCCTTTAGTACAACCAAACACTTTGTACCCACTTCTTTCAATCTATCACGAAAATGAAATTTATCCTTGAAACCAGGAAATATCCTGATGAGTGTTTCAAGGGAGGATAAGGAAAATCTCTCACAATTTGAGAAATCCTTCCTTTGAGGCCCTATCTTTGTTTCCCAACAGAAAAGAATTACAGGCCTTGGGCTGGATCCAGTTCCCAAGAAGTGATTTTATAAAAATCCACCAATGCTAGTAACGCTGAGACTTTTCTAAATGCTGTTTTCAGTAGGCAAAACATATTCCTGTTACAACCTAACTAGAGAGAATAGTAGGATGATATTTGCATTGCCATGGCAACTTGCATCTCTAGAGTGAGATGACATTTTTGCCTGTTTATTTCTACTTTTCATTTAGGAATAACATTTGTATTCCATTTTAACTTAAAAAATAAGTTGGGTGTGTATAGATAGGGAGAGAAACTGAAAGTTATTTAACATCTGCTATATGTCAGACGCGGAGTTAAGTTGTTTATATCCACGAGTGCATTCGGTCCTCCAAGGACTCTGGAAAGGAAGATTCACTTTAGAGATGAGACAGAGAAATTTCAGCACTTTTCTGTGCTTTAGTTCAAAAAGTTACAAAGCAATAGAGCCAGGGTCTGTTCAGAGCTTGGAGCCCCTGGTTCCCAGGCCGGTGCTTTTCCACTGCTTCACACTTCCTCCTACAGGTTTTATTTCCTCCCTGGGTTCCTAGTCTAACTTTCCCTTAAAACTGACAACCACCTTGTGAAATACAAGTAAGTACATTGCAATATGTAGTTTTTAAGTGTTGTGGTTCTTAATGTTTAATTCTAATTTCCATATATAGAAAATTACATCTAAATCAGGATTGACTGATTATGTTTTACTCTTCAGTTAAAATAGTTATTCAAATGCTTTAATTGCATACCATGTGCTTCAGAAGATGATACCAATTAAGTAGTTAGGATTTAGCTGTACATATGATGGAGATTTAGTTATGTCATTATAAAAGAATTATATAGATATAATTCAAATTTACAGATATAGAATATTAAATATGAATTGCAAATATTGGACTATGAAGATCAGCAAGTATTTGTTGAACATAAGGAGATATCTGTATAGATTATTTGCGGGATATGTTACTCAGAAAAAGCAAAAGAACAAACGTGAATTATATTTACAATCCATTGAAACAAAATTAAGATGACCATTCAATTCTTCAATTCTAAATATTCTGTTTATTAAAAAGTAGCTCTTCATTTATATTTTGCTGTTGGGATTTTCTCTCAAGTAAAAGAATGTGAAGACAAATGTAAAGACAGAATTCCTTTGTGATAGACTTTATGAGACATTTAAATTGTTATGGCATAATGACATGTTGCTAATCTAAAGGCCTTGGTGGCAATTGCAGGAATGAAAAAAGTAAAAGTTATGTTTGTTGATATATTTATGGAGCAGCAAGTGAAAGGAAGTATTTTGATATTATAAAAATAGTGACATTATGGCTTCAGCACCAGATCCATTATTTTTCCCCTCTTAATTCCAGCAAGAAAAGGTCTCAGAAACAGTTATTGTTTGGGCAGTTTGAGGGATCTTAGCACTTGAAGGAAGGACAATTCTATGCATGTAATAAGGGCAAAAGGTGGCTAGGAAGCTACTATGGACTAGTGGGCTATGTAAGCAAAATGCATGGAACATATCGGAAGTTTAGGAATGATGAGAGAGAGAAGTGCATCAGGGTACCAGGAAGAGTCTTCGTTGGACATGGAACCTAATTTGTTCATAAGTAATTAGAAAGAAATCAGGGGAAGGAAACAAATTGAAGATGCACTATTAAGTTGGAAAAGTTATGTAAGCTCAAGGGAGGCAGGGAGCAATGCCGGGTGAATACATTTGTTTTTGTAAACAAAGGGCCGGTAGTTTCTTCAGGAGCCAGTGCCTCAACTCTCATTCTGCAGTCCTATAGTATCCACCCTTGCCAATCAGAGGTGGTTTTGAATTGATGTGATGCCACATTCTTGCATAAAAACATTTCATTTTTGATTGACAAATTGCTTTGAAAGGTTAATATGAATATGTATAATATGCAGAGCACAAAACTACTAAAATGTTATGAGTCTCATACATAATTACCTTTAAATGAAACTATAGCCATGAAAGTAATTTCACAGTCACATTCTTTTAGATTTTAGTAATACTATATGTGTGTGGCTTTCATATGGGCGTATTATGATGAAAACCCATATGTACTAGAATAAATGTAATAGTAGCCTGTAAAAGTACAGTGATGGCTATATATCCACATGCCTATCATAAGTTTCTAAATCGGGGTGGTACACTTTCAGCTAGAAGAAGAAAACACATCCTATATGCCTTAGTTCTGGTAGTGAGTAAATGTGCTTCTACCGTATAATTTTCTTTACTGTGCCCTTGGAACTCTTAAGGTGCTATGTTTTTTACATTCTCATTCTAAACTCATTGTTGGAATAGCCTCCCATGTTAAACCAAAGAGGAGTCAATGAGTCATTTTGTTACTCTTTTTTCAAAAATATGTCGAAGGAAACTGAAAACATGGTAAGCGTGTTATTGCAGGGAGGCATTTAATGAGAAAATCTTCCTGACATAAATACTTGCCCCTTAATTACATTCCTTGCATGCTAACAACTCCTTCAACCAGGTCACCTCACAGCTATAGGAATTCTGTTTTGATCCCTCAAGCCACTGCTGAGCATGTAGCTCCAGGTTTTTATTCCCACACTTCTCATTCCACTTATGCTAAGAAGACACTACTCCACCGTGTTCACCTCCAGGCCCCAGCATTTTTGGTTTAGTTTAGGTTCATCTGGGCTATTAAAGTTTGAAAAAATTATGCTTATGCTGCAGATACAAAGTCAAGGTGCTTTTTTTTTCTGGATCTATTTTCTAAGAACTCGTCTTTCAACTATTAGTTTCTAGGATAAGATGAGTCTGATTTTACTGTGAAATGCAGGTGGCTTTTATTTCAGGTCTTTGCATAGCTTAAGAGACATTATTAGCACCTAAGTGAAATTTGCATAGACAAATGAAATATTCTACCTTCTGAGACCTTATGAAAATCTGCCCTATTAATAACTACATCAGATGGGAGTCATAGATTTTTGTCATTTCAGCATTTTTCTTCTATCAAGTGGTTAGTTGCCGTCCACATAATTGAGTAATTTAAAAGAGCCACTACCATTTGTCTTTTCTGGGCTAAGGACATTTGATTTCATAAATAACAACAAAAAAGGCTTACATGACTTTTTGGGAAAGATTACAGCAGTAGGAAAATAAAGTACTATTAAGCTTCATACTTCTTTTTAAATGTTCTCATTAAACACAGTGAAGAAATAATTAGTATACATTTCTTTCTCATATGACTGCCCCTTGCAACCATCCCTTGGTTATACCTACCAAGTGCTGCAAAGAAATCTATAAAATGGATGATAATCAATGAAATATTTGAAAAGAGGAAAATTATCCTGATCTTAGCTATTTGTCATGAACCTACTTTTTTGTGTAGTTATACTTACTGAACTGGTGCTCTGAGAACACTTTAATGTTATATCATTGTCAAATTTGACAGACACAATATTTATGCTTTTATTTGCATCATTAATGATAAATAGCATATATAATATTGAACTATGGCATTCTGAAACTTCTGCTTAATAGATGAGCATTTTCAAACATTTCTCCTTAAGGTTATCCAATCAGGTTTCTACAGATCCATTTATTCACAAATAATAAAAAAAGAAGTCCAAGTACTGTATTTTCCCACATATTAAACAATGGTGAGTGATGTTTACTTCAAGCAAGACATCTCAAACTTTTTCATAGGCATGTATCAAAATAATTTGATACATTTGATAAAATGCTAAATTTATGCCCCACCACAGACTTTCTAAATCGTAATAGAGAGAGCCAAGAATCAGCTCCTTTTTCTAGCTCCTCAGATGCCTATAATATACATTAAATGTGAAAAGTCTTCATTAAAATTTTTATTTTTGCTTTTTAAAAAAAAACTTTTAAGTTCAGGGGTACAAGTGCAGGTTTGTTACATAGGTAAATGTGTGTCATTGGGTTTGTTATACAGATTATTTCATCCCAAAGTATTAAGCAGCCTAGTACCCATTTGTTATTTTTCCTGATCCTCTCCCTCCCCAACCCTCCACCCTCCTAAAGGCCCCAGTGTGTGCTGTTCTCTTCTACATGTCCAAGTGTTTGTAAAACTTTCCAGTTATTTTAAATATTTTACAAAAATGATCTTTAAGTCACTTGTGTTTCTATCCTGCAGTATTTGCATGTTTTAAAATATGAGATTAATGAGCAACAAAATAAAAATGACAATTTTGATTTATAACACAAATAATAAATATCCACAAATCTATACTGAGACTAATAAATGTTTAAATACATACATAAGTGAAAAAGAGAAAATCTCTCTTGCAGAAAATTTTCAAACAAAAAATGTAGAAAGAATGGGAGAAGCAAAAAAAATCACCATGAGAACATCTCAGTAATAATTGTAGCAGGCAAGATCTGCGATGAGTGCGAAAATTATTGGAAAAAACTTTACGGAGAAACAGAATATTTGCATTGCCTCAAAGTATTTTCTCTTAAATATTTATTAATCATGTGATGCTTCTAGCATGTTTCCACCAATTCGTTGAGATTTCTCTCTGCTAAAGGCAAACTTACGTCCCTTCCCCTGGATTGTAGGCTCGATTTAGTGGCTCACTTCTAACAGAGTAAGGAAAGGGAAAATTAAGCAAAAAGCTGTCAGATGCCACCTTACCAAGTGACCAACATTAACAGCACCAGTAGTATGCTTATTGATGGCATGTACCTCCTGATGTGATGCAGTGAGAAAGGCCCTTCACCTCTGTGGGGTTCTTTACAAAATTCATAACCCCAATCTAATAATGGGAAAACAATAAGACAAACTCAAATTGATAGACAGTCAGTAAAATCCCTGGCTAGAACTCTTCAAAAGTGTCAGGTCATGAAAACCAGGGAAATACTAAAAATCTGTCTAGATCAGAGGAGACGAAGGAAACTTGATGAAGAAATACAATGTTGTCTTCCTGATTGGATCCTGAACAGAAAAAGACATTATGGAAAAACTACTGAAATCTGAATAAAGCCTGTAGTTTAGTTAATATTATACCAATGTTAATTTATTCACTTAAATTATTCATAGGTAAAATGCTACTATTAGAGTGAGAATTCCCTGTATTATCTTTGTAACTTCTATAAACCTAAAACTAGTTCAAACCAAAGCAGGGTTTTTGTTATTTTCATTGTGGTAAAACATATATGATATTAAACTTGTCTCCTAATCATTTTTTAATGTACAGCTCAGTAATATTAAGTATATCCACTTTGTTGTGCAGCACATCTCTAAATTTTTCCATCATGCAAATCTGAAAATCTATTCCCATTAAACTCTAATTTCCTCTTCCCCTTCCCCTATCCATTGACAATCACTTTCTACTTTTCTGTTTGCATAATTTTCACTACTTTAGATACGTCAAAGTATACAATATTTGTCCTTTTTTGATTGGCTTATTTCATTCAGCATAATTGTCCTTGAGGGTCTTCCTTGTTGTAGCATGTGACAGGTTTTTCTTCTTTCTTAAGTTTGTATAATATCCCATTGCATGTATATGCCATGTTTTCATTATCCATTCATCTGTCTGTAGACATTTGGGTAGCTTACATCTCTTGGCAATTGTGAATAATGCTTCAGTGAACAAGGCGTGCAGATATTTCTTTAAGATCGTGCTTTGAATTATTTTGGATGTATACCTGCAAGTGGGATTGCTGGATCATATAGTAATTTTCTGTTTTAATATTTTTAAGGGACTCTCATACCATTTTCCATAGTGACTGCACCATTTTACATTCCTAATAAAAGTGTACAAAGGTGTCAGTTTCTCCACATTCTTGCTAAGACTTGTTATTTCTTTTTTTTTTTTTAATAGTAGCCATCCTAATGGGTATGAGATAATATGTCACCATGGTTTTGATTTGCATTTTCCGAAGGATTAGTGGTGTCAAGCATCTTTACAAGTGCTTGTTGGCTATTTGTATGTCTTCCTTGAAGAGTTGTCTATTCAGATTCTTTGCCAATTTTTTAATCAGGTTTTTTTAATTTATTTTTTTCTTTTTTTAATTATACTTTAAGTTTTAGGGTACATGTGCACAACGTGCAGGTTAGTTGCATATGTATACATGTGCCATGTTGGTGTGCTGCACCCAGTAACTCGTCATTTAACATTAGGTATATCTCCAAATGCTGTCCCTCCCCCTTCCCCCTGCCCCACAACAGGCCCCAGTGTGTGATGTTCCCCTTCCTGTGTCCATGTGTTCTCATTGTTCAATTCCCAACTACGAGTGAGAACATGCGGTGTTTGGTTTTTTGTCCTTGCGATAGTTTGCTGAGAATGATGGATTCCAGCTTCGTAGTAACCCCTTATATGTCATGTGTTTTCCAGATATTTTGTCCCTTTTTTACATTGCCTTTTCTCTTTGTTGATTGCCCATTTTGATGCTCAGAAGGATTTAAGTTTGATGGAGTCCCATTTGTCCATTTTTTTCTTTTGTTGTCTTTGCTTCAATGTTATATTCAAGAAGTCGTTGCCAAAAACAATGTCTGAAATCTTTTCTCCTTGTTTTTAATTCTAGAAGTTTTATAGTTTTAGATCTTTGGTTTATATCTGTTAACCAGTTTGTTAATTTTTGTATATAGTATAAGGTAAGTGTCCAACTTCACTCTTTTGTAAATGGATATTCAGTTTTTCCATCACCATCTGCTCTGGAGACTTTCCTGTATGTAGTATTGGCATCCTTGTCAAAAATCATTTGGCCATATTCTCAAGGGTTTACTTATGAACTTCTAGTCTGTTCCAGTGGTCTATATATCTGTGTTTATGCCACTACCACATTGTATGGATTCCTGGTGCTTTGTAGTATATTCTGAAATCAGGAAGTGTGAGGCCACGAATTTTGTTCTTTCTTTTCAAGATTGTTTTGGCTATTTGGTGTCCTTTGAGAGTCCATCTAAATTTTAGGATGATTTTTCTTTTTCTTTTTTTAATTTACTGCTAAGAATTTTATTATTTTTGATGTCATAAAAAGGATTGTTTTCTTTCATTTTTGAGATTATTCATTGTTGGTAGACAGAAATACAATAGATTTTTGTATATTCTTTTTGTATCTTGCAACCTTACTATATACATCATAGAATACTATGCAGCCATAAAAAATTATGAGTTCATGTCCTTTGTAGGGACATGGATGAAGCTGGAAACCATCATTCTCAGCAAACTATTGCAAGGACAAAAATCCAAACACCGCATGTTCTCACTCATAGGTGGGAATTGAACAATGAAAACGCATGGACACAGGAAGGGGAACATCACACTCAGGGGCCTGCTGTGGGGTGGGGGGAGGGGGGAGGGACAGCATTAGGAGATATACCTAATCCTAAATGACTAGTTACTGGGTGCAGCACACCAACATGGCACATGTATACATATGTAACTAACCTGCACGTTGTGCACACGTACCCTAAAACTTAAAGTATAAAAAAAAAAATCCAAAGGAATCAATGAATAAACTATTAGGATGATTTTTCTGTTTCTGAAGGAAAAATTACTGGGATTTTGATCGGGATTGCACTGAATCTGTGGATTGCTAGGGGCACTATGGCATCCAACGAAACTTTTTTTGATATGTAAGTTTAACATTTAATTTTCCAGGAATATTGGTGCAGCTCATGATTTTATGAACACCAAACATTTATTTGCTATTTTCGTTGGATATATTTACTATAATGTCTTATTACTGTCAATGTTTTACAAGTAAATTTAATAATGTCCATTATTATTTTCTTATTCTTCATTATTTATTATTCTACATTACTTAGAGGGAGAAAGAGTGAGAAAAAAGGTGTGCTTGTTTTCTTTTACCAGTTTGAGATGCTTTTTCAGAAATAATTTTCAGCGCCTATATACCTCAAATCTATTTATGCCAAATCCAGTTGAAATGTTAACATAATTACACAGTTTAATTTTAATTCATATGCTTCAAAATGTCAAAATTGAAAAAGTGATAGAGTCATAGAGTGAATGCATTAATTTCCTCTTGGTGCTATAACAAATTAACACAACTTAGTGGCTTAAAACAACACAAGTTTATTATCTTACATTTCTGGAGGTCAGGAGTCCTAGTATCAAGGTATCAGAAGGACTGAATTCCTTCTGGAGATTCTAAGGAAGAGCTCATTTTCCGGCCTTTTTCAGCGTTTGAGGCTACCCACATTTCCTGCCTCCAGATTTCTTCCTTCATCTTCAAAGTCAGTATCATAGCATGTGCAAACCTCTCTTTCTGACCTCTTCTTCCTCATAATATTTTCCCTGACCCTCTCCTGCCTTCCTCGTTTTGAGAATATATTGGGCCCACCAAAATAATCCAGAATATTTTCACCATCCCAGAATCCTTAATTTAATCACATGTGCAAAGACATTTTGCCATTTATGGTAACATATTCACAAGTGTTGGGAATTTGGATGTGAACATTTTCTAGGTGGCCACTATTCCATCACAGTGACTTTTTTTTCTGTGTCATTCATTAAATTTGACTGTCACTTTTAATCATTTGATAGGTACTATGGGAATATATTAGCTATTATTTATTATTCTAACAATGTGTAAAAAAGTGGAATCTTACCTTTATTCCTCAATTAATAGCCATTAACAACCACTAGATATTGTTCTCCTACATATCCCCACACTGTGTTTCATTAATAAATTTTTCTTGAGATTGAGGAGGAAAAAAAAGTCATTGTCTTGATTTTGTTTTGATTCCGACTACATGGGAACAAAAGAGCCATAATTTGAAATTAATATTCAACAATATCTATATTAGGAAAGGCTAAGTGTGTCAGGGTGTGAACTACCAGCTTCTTTAGGTTGTGACACACTTTCAGTCGAGCAAGCTATACAAATGGATGAGTAAACTGTGGACATTGGTATGAAAAACAATGGAGAAAATTTCAAATTGCAAAATTAATATAATTGGGGGACCAATGCAATTTGTATCATTTTTTTCTTTGTGACTATGGAGATCTTCAAATTGGAGTACTTAAATTTTAATCACGTTAAGTTCTAAAATCTGTGATTCTGATTTCTAGCGGCACCAGACCTTATGTACGCAATGAAATTAAAAGTAATTATTTTAGTGTATATTATTTAAGATTAATTATCTCTCTAGCATTTCTCTTGCCACAGTGTCTGTAAACACATTTCTCCATTCTGCAGTCAATACCTTTGCTGGTACAAAAGAATATCGATTGAGAACAGGCAGTGTTTTACAAGAAACTGCTTGAGAGGCCTACAGAACAGATAGAAATCTTTGTATGTGGGATTTGAATTTCTCAGACAGTGTTTGGGAGACATATAAGTCAAGAATATATAAAGCGGAATATATTTTTGTGGGAATCAGATTTTTCTGTGGAAAGTTGCATAGAAAAATCCTTCACTTAAAAATTAATTACTAGGAGAGCATGCAAATTGATTGTTTGTTATATATTCTGTTTGCTAGGCATTTACAAGCATTTAATGATTACTGTTTTCAGCAGTTCCTATGAAATATCACTGTCTTCCAGTTCTCATTTTTCCAGAAATATAGAGGCAAACGATAAGCGAATTATCATGTTATATATGTCAATGGCATAGGTAGAATCAATGGCATAGGTAGAAACAGATCTACTGCTGAATTTTTAGTCTCTGACTTGGATAAATTGTCCTGGTGCTCCATGACAAACTTGTCCTAGAGCTCCAAAAATGTTCGATCAACATAGGATTCCTCATGGCATAAAATATTCATCTACTTCTCAGTCAAATCATTTCTTCTGCCTGTTAAGAACACCAGACGATATCCAGATGAAAGGATCAGTCCATTTACAGGAATGTGTTTCTCTATAGACTAGCTAAAATGTGTGTTGACTACAGAATGTCCTGGCCCATGGAATCCGCCATGAAACTGGCTTTATGTCCTTTTTGACTTCTTCTAGATTGGTGTAATAATAGAGCAAATTTTGAAGCTGCATGTTGAAAACAGAACGGCTTCTCTTTGCCTGAGTTCCCAAAAATCTAGAAGAGGTATTGTTGTCAATTGAAACTATCCACCCTAGAGTAAAAAAAGAAAATGAACTTCTGCTAGTTAGAATCATATTTTCATTAATCATAAAACAGAAATTGGTAACTTGAATTGAGTGCTACTGTAACACAAACTTTAAATGTTTAACCTTGGTTTACTGTTCATGTAGTATGCTGCAGGCAGCAAGCAGACACTGCAAACTGGAAAGCTATAAACCTATGTTTTTTTCCAGGGTAAAATATTTGATGAATCTATGGTCTGTGGTGTCTTAAAAGGCATATCAAGTGCCAATTAAGCCTATAGTTCTAGAAGAAATAGCTGGAAAGAGTCAGAATATTAGTATGTGTTGGCTGCTACTACCTGCTTTTAGAAAGATATTGTGAGAAAGAGACCAGCATTGCAGGCAAGAAAAAAAGACTAAAGGCAGTTCAAAAATACGGAGCTGCGAGGTTTCAGAAAAGCCAATCGCTCCTGTACCTCAAACACTAGGAGAGGCAATTGTCACACAAAACTACTTTAAATGCCTCCTTCATAATTTGACATTTTTCTGCAATAAGATTCTTAACTTTTCAAGACAAAGAAAACAAAAGGAAAAATCAACATTCCCCAACCTCTCTTGCAGCTGAGGTGAAGACAGATGACTCAGGTCTCAGGGTAGGATAAGGACAGTGAGGTACTCAAGGTACAAAATTTAAGGAGGTTCAAAGGAGTCTCCAGCTCCCTTATGAGACCAGTTCTGTGGTATGGTTCTGGAAGCTACCTAAACTTGGCCTACAGCCAAGGACCCTTCCCTTTCAAGGATCCTATGAGCTATGTAATGACTTATGTTAAATACATTCCTGTTTAAGCTAGTCAGAATAGGTTCTGCTGCCTAAAATTTAAAAGTCTTGGTAGTCAGAAATTTTGCCTCTGTCATTTCCTAGGCTTTGTGATATTTGAAGTTATTTTACTCTGAGCTTCATTTTATCATCTGCGAAAGGGGAATAACAACTTGTATCTCATGGGACTATTTTGAAAATTAAACATTATACATAACAACATGGTTGAAGGTATATATCAGATAACTAATAGATATTAGCTGTATTTTGTTAATGTTATTTATCAATTTGAGAATTTAAATCATTTATATTTCTGATCTTTATCTTTATATTGAAGTGACCAATGTAATTTTGTTTCTTTGTCCTTGTTTTCCCTTATGTAATTGTCTTAATAATCTAGTTCTGCATTCTGTCACAGTTCTTCTAGTCCAAGTTTTTTACATTGGTAATCTATTCTGCACCTCATTTCCAGTAATTTTTGAAGGGTTTTTTTTTTTATTATACTTTAGGTTTTAGGGTACATGTGCACAATGTGCTGGTTTGTTACATATGTATCCATGTGCCGTGTTGGTTTGCTGCACCCATTAACTCGTCATTTAGCATTAGGTATATCTCCTAATGCTGTCCCTGCCCCCTCCCCCCCCCCCCAACCCACAACAGTCCCCGGAGTGTGATGTTCCCCTTGAATGGTTTTTTGTGTCTCTATTTCCTTCAGTTCTGCTCTGATTTTAGTTATTTCTTGCCTTCTGCTAGCTTTTGAATGTGTTTGCCCTTGCTTTTCTAGTTCTTTTAATTGTGATGTTAGGGTGTCAATTTTGGATCTTTCCTGCTTTCTCTTGTGGGCATTTAGTGCTATAAATTTCCCTCTGCACACTGCTTTGAAATGTGTCCCAGAGATTCTGGTATGTTGTGTCTCTGTTCTCGTTGGTTTCCAAGAACATCTTTATTTCTGCCTTCATTTCGTTATGTACCCAGTAGTCATTCAGGAGCAGGTTGTTCAGTTTCCATGTAGTTGAGCGGTTTTGAGTGAGTTTCTTAATCCTGAGTTCTAGTTTGATTGCACTGTGGTCTGAGAGACAGTTTGTTATAATCTCTGTTGTTTTACATTTGCTGAGGAGAGCTTTACTTCCAACTATGTGGTCAATTTTGGAATAGGTGTGGTGTGGTGCTGAAAAAAAAATGTATATTCTGTTGATTTGGGGTGGAGAGTTCTGTAGATGTCTGTTAGGTCCGCTTGGTGCAGAGCTGAGTTCAATTACTGGGTATCCTTGTTAACTTTCAGTCTCGTTGATCTGTCTAATGTTGACAGTGGGGTGTTAAAGTCTCCCATTATAATTGTGTGGGAGTCTAAGTCTCTTTGTAGGTCACTCAGCACTTGCTTTATGAATCTGAGTGCTCCTGTATTGGATGCATATATATTTAGGATAGTTAGCTCTTCTTGTTGAATTGATCCCTTTACCATTATGTAATGGCCTTCTTTGTCTCTTTTGATCTTTGTTGGTTTAAAGTCTATTTTATCAGAGACTAGGATTGCAACCCCTGCCTTTTTTTGTTTTCCATTTGCTTGGTAGATCTTCCTCCATCCTTTTATTTTGAGCTTATGTGTGTGTCTGCACGTGAGATGGGTTTCCTGTATACAGCGCACTGATGGGTCTTGACTCTTTATCCAATTTGCCAGTCTGTGTCTTTTCATTGGAGCATTTAGTCCATTTACATTTAAAGTTAATATTGTTATGTGCGAATGTGATCCTGTCGTTATGATGTTAGCTGGTTATTTTGCTCATTAGTTGATGCAGTTTCTTCCTAGCCTCGATGATCTTTAAAATTTGGCATGATTTTGCAGTGGCTGGTACTGGTTGTTCCTTTCCATGTTTAGTGCTTCCTTCTGGAGCTCTTGTAGGGCAGGCCTGGTGGTGACAAAGTCTCTCAGCATTTGCTTGTCTGTAAAGGATTTTATTTCTCCTTCACTTATGAAGCTTAGTTTGGCTGGATATGAAATTCTGGGTTGAAAATTCTTTTCTTTCAGAATGTTGAATATTCGCCCCCACTCTCTTCTGGCTTGTAGAGTTTCTGCCGAGAGATCTGCTGTTAGTCTGATGGGCTTCCCTTTGTGGATAACCTGGCCTTTCTCTCTGGCTGCTCTTAACATTTTTTCCTTCATTTCAACTTTGGTGAATCTGACAATTATGTGTCTTAGAGTTGCTCTTCTCGAGGAGTATCTTTGTAGCGTTCTCTGTATTTCCTGAATCTGAATGTTGTCCTGCCTTGCTAGATTGGGGAAGTTCTCCTGGATAATATCCTGCAGAGTGTTTTCCAACTTGGTTCCATTCTCCCCGTCACTTTCAGGTACACCAGTCAGACGTAGATTTGGTCTTTTCACATAGTCCCATATTTCTTGGAGGCTTTGTTCGTTTCTTTTTATTCTTTTTTCTCTAAACTTCCCTTCTCGCTTCATTTCATTCATTTCATCTTCCATCACTGATACCCTTTCCTCCAGTTGATCGCATCGGCTCCTGAGGCTTCTGTAGTCTTCATGTAGTTCTCGAGCCTTGGCTTTCAGCTCCATCAGCTCCTTTAAGCACTTCTCTGTATTGGTTATTCTAGTTATCCATTCTAAGTGATTATGGTGCAATTACTCATTTGTAGTTAAGTGTGCCCAGCTACTGCTAATATTTCCAATTCACACACCATTCTAAAAGAAATGATTTACTGAACAAGGTTATAGTAGTCCTGTTAAAGTTGGCTAGAATACTGCTTATTCACTTTCATAGTCGTCAGGTAGCTTTTATTCAAGGTGGCAATATCACACAATGATGTGACAACATGGTCTTTAGAATGGGACAGACATGGGTTTCATTCTAGCTATGTGGCACCTTGAATTCTCTAAATCCTAATTTCATCATTCACAAAACTATGTGAACCTACCTTATAGATTTCTTGTTAAGATTAAATACATTAATATATGTAAAATGCTTAGCTCAGGGCTAGACCCATGGAAAACATTCAATTTTATAGTATCTATTATATTCCTTCTTCTAATCTAAGAGATAACTAACATATTGTCTGTCACTTAGATACATATAGCTAAGTGATTACCATAAAAATGAATGAGCAGTGTTCTAGCCAAATTTAACAGAACTATTACAACCCTGTTCGGTAAATTATTTCTTCTAGAATTATTGTTTTTCTTAGGTAGACATATAGGCATGTCTATATCAGAAATGTGTTTAACTGTTTATATTAACATATAGGTAACAAATTTACCTATAGCTATAAATCACTTATTAAAATATTTAGGTCTGTTTTTTAAAAAGCACAGCAGAGACCTCTCTCTACAATAGTCTTTTGCTAAGTAAGGAATAACAGGCCTTATTGTTAGCTGGACTTATTCACGTGGTATACATTTTAAGGGCTTCATATTAAATATTTTCAGCATTATTGTAGCCGCCAAGAAGTGTAGATATTTGACATATAATGGTTGACTATCAATTCAAGAGCTAATGGCTTAAAGAAAGAGAAAGTATAGGAAATTTAATCCTATTCCCCTATGTTGAATGATTATTGACTTACAGTTCTTACTTTGCTACCTATCTGCCAGAACTCAAACCAAAAAATGAGATTCAATTTGGTCTTCCCGAAAGATTAGTTTTCAGAAACATATTACAAAGTGCAAAAGGTTACACTCAATAAATTTCTAATAAGCACAGTATTGTAGATGACTCAGTCTTTGAAATATATTCAAGCTCTTGCAAAACAATAATTAGCTATGCATTTCCTAAGAAAAAAAATCAGAAACTGCTGTAGCATGATTTTAATAAAATATTTCAAACTTTTTGTTCATGACTTTTCATTCAGGGCAACTGAACAATCTTCATGTTTGACAGAACTTTTTTTGTCTCTCCCCATGCCAAAATGGGAGTAAAACTACCTGTCCTTCTAACTAATTTAAATTCTATTTTTAATATTCTCATAACTTTGTAATAAGGCAACTTAAAGTATTAATATTTCTGTCCATAACTCATTGAAGTTGTTTGTTAGTGTTCTTTTCAACAAGAGAGGAAGTAAGCCCTTTATAATGACAATTCTGATTTCTTTTTATATGTGTCAGTTGAAAAATCGGAGTGAGGATCTCCAACTGAGAAGGAGAAGTTAAATTGAAAGCTAAATGCTTCAAGGCAGAATTATCATAGATTGCGCAAGCTCCTAGACACTTTAGAGAACATTTAGTTCAATTTGGACCTACGAAAGAAATCAAACCTCAAAATTCAATTTTTTAAAATTTCTTAAATCTTTTAACAAAGATGGCAGGTCATTTTAAGCCATTTCAAAGAATAAGTTATAAAAAAATTGCACTCTTTCTAAATAAACTTGGCCATCTCTGTACAGAGACCCTCGAGCTGAAACTTTAAACCAAACAGGAGAAAGACCTAAATTTCTTACTTGATAAATTTGGATGATAGCAATGTACAGCTAGAGTCATTGGTGGTAACATTTGTAAGTTTAAAAAAATTATAAATGTGCAGAAAAACTTTTAATTTTCTTTTTTTATTTTAAAGAAAAGGCTGTTTTAAAGTATAGTAGTACAAAATAAAGTAAAAGAAGTAAAGCAAATTTTATAAAGTTAACTTGAGGGAACAAATAAAATCTCTCAATATACAGATGAGGGTAGATCAGAACATAAGGGGGAAAAAGCCAGTATCAACTTTGGTGTCTTTGCTGGGTCAAAAATGGCAATATTGGCTGGGCACGGTGGCTCACGCCTGTAATCTCAGCACTTTGGGAGGCTGAGGTGGGCGGATCACGAGGTCAGGAGATCGAGACCATCCTGGCTAATACGGTGAAACCCCGTCTCTACTAAAAATACAAAAAAGTAGCTGGGTGTGGTGGTGGGCGCCTGTAGTCCCAGCTACTCAGGAGGCTGAGGCAAGAGAATGGCATGAGCCCAGGAGGTAGAGCTTGCAGTGAGCCGAGATCGCGCCACTGCACTCCCGCCTGGGCGACAGAGCAAGACTCCGTCTCAAAAAAAAAAAAAAAAAAAAAAAAGGCAATGTTGGGTTTGAAGTCAGTACAACATGTGTTCTCTGTTGATAACTAGGCTGAACCCAAATTAATCAGATTTTCACAGGTTATTAAAAAAAAAAAGAAGTTTTTCTGCCTGTATTGCCTTTTATTCCCATGGGAATGAGTGAAATTTCTAAAAAAGACTGTAGAGTCAGGCAGATCTCTAATACCTACAGGCTTCATATCCTTGGATAAGACTTTTTTTTTTTTTTACATCGCCGTATCCTTATCTGAAAAAAAGACAGCAGCATGTACAGTGAAGATTTTTATGGGAATTAAATGAGTTAATGAAAAACAATATGTCCTAATGCTTGGCCTATAGTAATTATTATTTTTACCACCGATATTAACAATATATGTATTGACTGGAGTTCTATAATGTTTAAAAATCTGAGGAAACTATTTTTTACATATGAGTAAAAGTTGCAAAATTTTTGCAGTAGATGCAAAATGATACAGAAAGCTCTGATGTTTCATAACATTATGGCTTGGAAACATTCATAATACCAGAGGGTGTCTTTTTGTTATCAAAAGATAAATAATCCACTAGCTCTAAAAAATGAAGCAAATGTTTGTTTGTCTCTTTGAGGAAATTTCCTGTAATCAGGTGCGTAGTTTATTTTGTGTTGTATTTTCTGTGATTGATTGAAGGGTTATTATCTATTAACCTGTAAGGAAAACATACTCCTCCCTTATTTGTGAAAGAGGCATTTTCATCTGCAGTCACAGTATGTTATAGGGTGTCTGCCAATGGAATGTTATTGCCAGCCTAGAGAGTTGAACGGAGTCTGAGCAAATATATTGTACCTGTAGTAAGGCTGTATATTTGAATAGAGATATTTCTTCAATAGCCATATTCAGCCATTTATATTTTATTTTTAATATTATGTGCTAAGTTCTCAGACCTTTAGAAATGTAGGTAAAAGGTAAATATGAGAGGAGAATTGAGGGAGTGAAGAATTCTCTTCTCTAATTTACATAAGCATTATAGGACTTCTGGATCTTTTACTTTCCCCCAAAGTTATATTGGTTTGCTCTGGATGACACTTACCCTATTCATTTTTCCTTTAGCTTCTACCAGTGAGAATAGAAATTTTAAAAGAAATGCTAAGATGATTTATAGGTGTCACCACACCTCTGGTGTGAAAATATCATCTTCTGTGCTATACCATTTAGGGGTATTTTATTATTTTATAACTTGTCGGGAAATTGCTGAAGTTTGACTCTTATTATGCTTGCATACTCATGTGAGAACTCATTGATAATCATAGAAAGAAACTCACAACATAAATTAAGGCAAAAAGCAATCTTAAACCTGTCATTCAGGATTCAGAACACAGAGGAGGGAAAAAAATTCTTCCCTGAAATACACTGCAGATTTCCCTTCACCAATGCCATTTGTTATTTTCCATTTTACTCCATTGTATTTCTCTTAACAGGGAGAGTTAAAAACAAAAAGTCTTTAAGCATATACTCAGCAGTTACAATATAAAGGAGAATTTATTTGAAGAGGTGGTGGCTGTCTTTAATAGTAGGTCCACCGAAAGTCCTAAGTTCAGTTCTCAGCTCTGGTAGGGAATAGCTGTGCAATATTGAACAAAAGCCATTTCTGCAAGACCCCAGATCCTCTAAAATAATAATACTTTTTGTTATGACTAATAATTAATAATACTTGTGTCTGTGTCTCTAAGAATGCCTTTGCTATCTATTCACAAACTTTATGTGGATCAATGAGATGGTATGTGGAAATATATGAAAACTGAAATGCCATATAAATATAAGGTATTTCTTCTAGTCCCCTCTCTGAAAAGTAAATTACACTTCAGAAAACTTTATACAACACAGTAGAATAAACAAAATCAATAAAATGCCATATAAACGATATCATTTTTGGCCGGGCACAGTGGCTCACGCCTATAATCCCAGCACTTTGAGAAGCTGAAGCAGGCGGATCACTTGAGGCCAGGAGTTTGAGACCAGCCTGGCCAACATGGTGAAACCCCATCTCTACTAAAAATACAAAAAAAAAATTAGCCAGGCATGGTGGCACACGCCTGTAACCCAGCTACTCGTGAGGCTAAGGCAGGAGAATCACTTGAACCAGGAGGCAGAGGTTGCATGAGCTGAGATGGTGCCACTACATTCTAGCCTGGGTGAAAGAGCAAGACTCTGTCCCCCCCCAAAAAAAAATCACATTCTCAGTTTTAATTAAACATTTCATTTGCTTCCAATATATTTGACATATATTGGAAGCAAATGAAATGTCATATATAGTATATTATATTAAATATCTATTATATAAAATATTATAAATTACATATATCTTAAACTGATATATTAGAAGCAAATAAAATGTCTAAATTATATATATTATATATATCCTATAAATATATTATATATATCTATATACGTAAAATAAGTATATCAGTTTAAGGTGAAGAGCTAGGAAATATTCCATAGATATGTTATTTCAGGATACAGCCAGCTAGCCCCAAGATGTCACACTTGTACACCATGAAAGTAGTAAACTTGGTTCCATGTCTGAGGCAGTGGTGTTTAACAGGTGCTCACTGAAAAAATAAGGTCTAAATACATATTTCTCTCTATATATATATATTTATTTATAAATCATTGATGTCAAGAATGTGTAGCACACAATTTATAAATACTAACAAAATATGTTTATTGTAAATTTTGTATCATTAATTTTCACAGAATGCCTTAATTTATGTAATATAGCTGTAGTTAGCCTATGGCTACAATTGACAGATTAGTGTTGTAATGGTAAGAGTATTGGTTGGTGGTTTTGTTTAGTTAACAGTAAGATGAATGTGAATCACTGAAAATGTACATTGGAATGTTATTTGGTCGTGAGTAGTTAGTGATGAGTGTTTTCTTTTGTAAATTGATAATAGTCTTTGAATATCAGAATACTATAGTCTCAATTTTTATGCTGTTTATAATATAATGACTATACATCAAATAGGGCTTCACACTTTTAAGTTTAATCTTCATTATTAACATTTTCTCTGCTATCTTAATTCTAACAATCAATGAAACAATAAACCAAGCCTAAATTTGTAGAATTTGCCAATTTCTGTGGTGTAAAGTCTCTCACTTTGACTGACATTAGGGCACCCATGTAACCTCATTAGATGCAGAGTTGGTAAGGATGCACGCTGATTTATAATATTTCCACCATCCAAGTACAATAAACATGAAAAAACCTCAAGAGCTCAGATAACATTAAAATGTACTAAATAAGTAATGAGCTTGAATATTTATTTTGTTTTCCATATATTATAAGTTTATATCATATGAATTCTGAATAATGGCTGTGTTTAACAAACAACTGGTCACAATATTCAAGGTTTAACTATTGGCTCTCATGAACTGGTAGAAGCTAGCTCCAGCATGCCACTGGTCTCAGGTTATGGTATCATAGTGACAACCCTCAATAACTGAAGTGGGAAATGGTTGAAACTAGTCATACTCCTTTGCTGACCCACCTTTATGTCTAATAGAGTTAACCTTATCATCCCTCTTGGGTTTTCTATTAATATATTTACATGGTCACTGCAGTCATTTCCAGGAAACTTGAAACCTTGAAGCCACATAATATTCAGACAAGGATATTTCTTTAAAATTATCTAATCCCAGTGGGTGAATAATTTTCATCACAAAGACAAATTTTCTTAACGTAAAAACTGTCTATTTATTATGTTTTATGATGTTCTTTGATGTGCATGTATGTCACTATTTCTCCAAAGAATTAGCAAATGTAGCAACCTTACACATTTTTCCTCTGTGCTAGATAATGTCAACTTTTCATGCAAAGAAATTATTTTAGCCACTGAAAATACTTCAACAAGCTTCTGGATACAATTTCTTACCCTTACATACTCTTTTTTGTATTATTTATCTTATTAAATGGCTCTTCTGTCTACTAGTTATCCACAAAAGAAGCGTTGAGGTCATACTAATTTCCTCTTTTTCCTTCATTCTTCACAATTTGTAACTTACTAAGACCTGGTGTTTTTTCTTCCTAAGTCTCATTGAATCCAAAATGCTGGAACAATGCCTAGGCCTACTAAACCCTCAATGAATATATCATTCAGTAAGTTGACTTAGGCACAGATGAATGAAGAAAGTCAATCAGTCTAGACCTTGTGGCAAAAGAGAAGGTTTACATTTTTTTATTTTAGCTGCCTGCAGTGGTGTAGACTTGGAATGGTATTCAGTTCTACAAGAAACATTTAAAATAAGAAATCTCAAAAAATAAGGGAAAATGGGTGTTTTGTGACTGACACCTTTAGCCTTGTAGTTGTATCATCAAAAAAAAAATTGACAAAGAGATTTTAATGTTGTTTCTTTGATTTAATTTACCTGTTTACTTAATATACACTAGAATAGAATGAGTGACATTTGGGACTAAATAATTTACTGCCAACATGACAGTATGACCCATTAATTTGAAAGCAGAGCTATCAGAGTTCTTACTACCGCAGCCTTCGTTGCTGTACAGTACATAACATTTCCAAACAAGATACTACTGTCAAATGATATGCAGTGTGTGCTGAAATATTTCTCGTTTTAACTGTTTGGGTTTTCTTAGAAGTTCATAATGGGGGAAAGTCATTCAGAAACCCCTCTAAAGCAGTAATTCTTACATTTTTGTTGTCATAGTCCCAGTTAAAAACTTGAAAAGGCTTGGATACTTCTGAGAAAAATGAGTATCTGCATATAACAGACAATTTTGCATGAGATTTCAAGAAGTTTTACAGTCTACAGATTAAAAATCAATGCTCCAGAGAAACTGAGTTTGGGTAAACCTTGGTAAATATAATTAATCAACATTAAATCAGGGGAGGGTTAATTCAATCCTTGAACAAGACAAGACTGTCCTAGCCCTGAGAATAAGCATGTTCCTGCTCAATGAATGAGAATGACATCTGAATAGGTATAGAAGTAAGGACAGAGTACAGGTCATGATCACGTTCACCTCTCCAGGGGATTTGCTAGGGCCTCCCTTGATTTCTGTTCTCAGATTTCATTAAGGATAGAATGAACTGTAAAGATCTGTGGTTCATATCCCAGAAAATAATTGCATCCTGAGTGATTTATAGTGAAATAGGAACTATAAAGTCTCCTCATTTAAGGTTTCTCTTTTACTACACGTATAAAAAGTAAATGGTAAAATTGTGCTCAGAACGCTATAAGCACATTGAGGATTCCAATGACATGAACGCAGCACTTGTATTTTGCCTCTGTGGTTTATATTGTCCTCTGAACATTTCAATACAATTAGAGCCTTGTTATGTGCAGTAGGAAGATGCATAATTACTTTATAATGAACAGAAAGCTCGTGTAAGCTTTTAAAATGGCCATTTATGTTCTTATTATATCCCTACTTCTATTATCATATTTGTAATAACCATCAGGGAAGTATATAGTAAGAAACTTAACTTTAAAACAGTCAGTGTACCAAGATTTCATATGTTCAGCAAATGTATCATAGATACATTATGTAAATTTTTGATTACTAATTAAGGTAAGTGTGCTATTTGTATAATTTTAAGTCATTATAACATTGTTTACAATGGTCAAAGAAATGATACTAAAGATGCAATTTCTTCTAAAAATTTCTGGAATGCAAAAATCTTTTATTTACATTTAGATTTACTTTGAAATACATAACTCTTTGTGTACATAAAGGAATTTGGACAATCAGGACAATTTTGAAGGAAAAAATAGCACAAGTAATGCAATTTTTGCCTTAAATATCCAAATAAAAAAAGATAATTTTTCTAAATACATATTCCATGTAAGTGTTGCATTTTTCTCTTGTTTCTGTATAGACATATTTATAATGATTTTTGCCAATTTCCTAAACCAAAGTATAAGTAACACTTCACCAACTGTTAGAACCAAATATAATGAAAGTGGGTTTCATAAAATGCCTGTGTATTAATCTTACATATCACACATACAAATGGGAAATAAAATAATGAATAAATTGAAATATGTGAATAATTTAAAGTAAGAAACCCTGTTTTGAGAAATGCAATTTAAGGAAGAGAGGCTTTACTTAAGAAACAAACAAACCTGGAATTGTACAGAGAGTCACTTCACTATTCTAGCTCATTTAGCTAGTTAAGAGTATAGCATTTCTATAAAACAGGGTGCTTAATTCCTGTCCTATTGCTTTATTTTCCATTACTTAAATAAAATAAATTATTATTTGGCCTGAAAAGGCTGATGACATCAGGCGATGTATTGAGAAATATAAATGAGAGACATAATAAAGGCTTTATCAGTTAGTGTTTTTATCTCAAAAAATTATGTGACTTCTATTTCAGTAAACAAATACATTCAATACTCAAATCGAATGTGAAGAAGGGAAAGGAGGAGAGCAAGATGATGTGTTGTATTTGATGGCTGGAGAGTTACTGGAGAGAAATATTTTATTAGATCATAAATGTTCTCATACCAGGTGGTGACTTTGTAGTGTGTCAACTTGGCTAGGCTGAAGAACATTTCCCAGAATTCCCTTCACTGTGTGTTTCCAGTTAGGGTGGGCAACAAGGAAGATTACTGTGGGGCTCATGGAGGGCAGAAGTGAAGCAGCAACTATTCCATCATCCAGACATTCTGGCAATTACCTGCTGGCTGATCTCATTGGAGTGAGGCTTCATCGAGACCTACAACTTCTTCTTCCACTTAATATTCAATTATCCTCCTTCAGTTTCTATGACACCTAGGCTCAAGGATAACGGACCTCAGCTTCTACAGGACACCAATGCCTTCAAGGTCACAGATAGCAAGAAATGATATAGGTTCTGATCTGTTCTCATGGGCTCAAACTCATGACTGGGAGCTCATCCTTGCTCTCTACTATCCATCTTCCCTTCTCTACTTTCTGCCCTGCAGACTTTAAGCTCCAGCAAAGCTTGAAGAAAGACAACAGAAACTGCTTAACCATCTCTCACAATTGTATAACATCAAATCTATATAACGAATCCCTTCATATACAAGTATATATTCTAGCAGTTCTTAAATGATTACAATATAACTGATAAACATCAGCACTAGAAATTCTTATATTTTTCTCATTTTGAAATAACTGTCCCACAAATACAAGTAATATTTTGCTTGCATTGTCACTATTCTAAGAGTCATATTTTATGTTTATCTTATTGGGTATATTCTTATTTGCAGAAGTATTCACTCACATTGTTAAACGTTTTCCATGGGGTCTGGAACTTGGAGTTGGACTAACTGTGATGTTACAATCTCGACAAGCAAAATGTAACTTCATACCCATTTAAGTTAAGCAGAAATATGTTTACCAGTTGAAAAACAGCTTTCACTTTAAATAGAAAAATGAGAAGAGAGTAAATTTATAAGATGAAATGTTGGCCAACCCATAATTAGTAAATGAGAAGTTTTAAAAATTAGGTACACCATAAAATAAGAGCTCAGGGAATTTCTGAGTTAGTTTAAAAAAAATACTGCTTTTTCATGCAAAGAAATGGTAACTTATATGTACTCAATTGTACATTGTAATAATACCCAAGGGAATCGCCTTTTAATGCAAATTGTATCTCCAGTTCTGCATCCCTTAGGGAAAACTCTTGTTGTATGACTAGAAAATGTTGTCAGCATATGTGCAAACTGGTAAATATTAGCCAAACCAAAAAGGAAAAACTCTTTCAATTACTTCAAGAAGAAAGTAAAGGCATCACTCTCTACTCAGGTATAAGGACTAGAATAAACTAGTTATGTGTGGAAGACAGAATAATGGCCCTCAAAGATACCTGCACCCTCATCCGTAAAACTTGTGACTATGTTATCTTATGGCAATAGAGAATTAAAATTGCAAATGGAATTAAGATGACGACTAATCAGCTGATTTTAAAATAAGGAGATTGTTATGGATAATCTGGATGGGCTCACTGTGATTGCGGTGGTCCTTAAATGAGAAGGGAAAAGCAGAAGAGTCAGAACCAGAGAGAGCATCAGGAGAAGGAGCAGATCAGCCATGCTGGCTGCTGGCTGTGAAGATGGAAGGGAGACATAAGCCAAAGAATGTGGGCAGCCTCCTGAAGCTGGAATAGGAGAGGAAACTGATTCCCTCTTACAGCCTTCTGAAGAAACACAATCTTGCTGATACCTGGATTTTAGCCAGTGAGACACATTTCAGACCTTCCACCTCCAGAACTGTAGGATAATAAGCTTGTGTTGTTTTAATGCACCAAGTTACTTGTAAATTTTTTAACAGTAATAGAAATCTAATACACATGATATCAGAACAAAATGAGTGATTGAAGTCAGCAGCTTTCAAAGAATGTTTGTGTGCTCACATCAGCTTTATCAACCCTACCGAAAGTGAAGAGAGAAAATAGGAATAAATGTGCAGTTAGATGAAATTCACATAAAGGAAAATGTTCCCATATTGAGAAAATCATAAGGAAATTGCGTATTCCCAGGCTTCTAGGTTTTATAAAAGAAAAAAAAAGTCTTTTAAAAAAGAAGAAAAAAATAAATTAACATGTGCAACAGTAACTTATATCTCCATGTCCCCCACTGCATTATATCCTTTGATTATGCAAAGTTCATTTCAGCTCAATGTAGATTAAATCGAATAGTGACATTCCCAACTGGACCACCAGATGGAATCACATTTTAATTAACTTTTCAACCAGCATACAGATGTGCTTCTTGTGATCATTATCAAGAAATCATTTTCTTTCAGCAAAATGAGAAGCCCTGGTGGCAGATTGTAACTTAGAATGGTTGATCACATCATGAGATCATTAACCTTAAAATGCTCTTAATAATTTACTGACCAAATGAAAAAAAGCTTATAAACCAGTATTGAACATATCTAAGGCACATTATCATGTACCTTTTGGAAGATTAAGTTAAAGGAAATATTTTTACAATAAAATAATAATTGGTATGTGTGTATTATATTATTGACTTCCAAAAGAGTCACATGGCTTCTGAATTTAAGCTTCCATACATTAATAAAATAACAAACCAATATACCATTTAAAAAAAAAAACACTTAAAGTCTTTACCTTCCAAACCCTTACACATTGAAAAGGAAACCAGCATGAATAATTTATCCTTAAGTAGAAAAAATTAAGTGAATATTAATGAGCTATAAAAAATAATTGAAATTAGAAAGAATGAAACTTTATATTATAAAACTTATTACTTTGATGCTTCAGTTCTTTTCAAGATACAACAAGAACTCTAGTATCTAGAAATCTAGTAACTAACAACACTAGTAATAAGAACCTTTTCTAATATTTAAAAACCTTTTATTTGCTTATTCCAGTTTTTATAAGTGAATATCAATTTGTAAAATATTTATATTATCAGTTATTGAGTTACAATAATATTTTCCATATCAAAGAAAAAAACAAGAGGCATCTGTCTTTGAAAAGTTTTAGGCTGTGAGAAAATACAAGGCAGACATTTTAAGAGGTCAGAACCAAGCCCACATTATTCAGTGTATCTTTCAAGGTGTCAAGGTGGACAGCATTTCATTATTCATTTCATCTTTACTCATAAAAGTTACAGCATGTGCATTAACCTAGGCATGAAATGTTCACTGACTGAACTGAAATTGCAATTTAGGCTTCTGTCCTTCAAGGAAATTGGGATTCTTTTTACAGCACTATGGGTAACCATGCAAAAAACACCTAAACACTCTGGATCTCAGCTTATTTATCAGAGAAATGAAGAAATTTTTGAATTTTAATTAATACCTTAGCCCACTTTTTAAATAAAATATCACATATGACAGTCTAGTTCTTAAAGCTGACAATGGTGGAATGTCCTTGGTTGAACTGGATCTGGGATAAGGAGCCTGGACCCCACTCACATTGTCTTGGTCTTCCCCTGAAGCGCCTAAAATGTGAGACTGGAAATCACTGTGTCTCCAGCCCAGCCCGGTCCAGCTGTCTTGTCTGAACGTAACTTTTTGGAATGATCAAGACAGCAGCAACAGCACCCCCAGCTGGGTCCTTCTGCCTTCCAGACTTTCTCATCCCTCAGCCAAGTGACTGGCCCAGGAAATCTGACTATGAAAATATTTGTTTTAGAATTAAAATATTCTAGAAAGAGAAAAATAATGAAAAAGAAAACAGGTAGAAAAGGAAAATACTGGATTAAAAAATGAATAAAACTTCTAGCTTTAATAACTGGGATTTTATCATTTCCATCTCTAAAAATCTCATCGTGCGTTTTTTACTATACGGAAACAGAAAAATTAAATCATGAAATAAATAAATTAACTTTTACATGGAAATGATTACTCTGAAATATCATTTTGACCCTGTTAATAGGCTGGACTCAAGCTCCCTGTGAACGAATGACATCTTAGCACAGTGAGGCATGCGAATGCTTGAGTCCTTAGTGTAACTCAACCATTCTTTTGTCATGAAGCCAAAATGGCTATTTAATTCAAAGGCCATTTAGTCAAACAAATATGAAATAAATTCTTAAAAATTTATGATCAGATAGGTCAACAGAACCCTTAAATTCATTTGTAATAGTTGCTTCTCAAGCTATGAAGGCAAGATTGGACTAGTTTTGTGTTTCTATGGTGTTTCTATTTTTTTTCAAAGAACTATTTTTCTTTTCCATGTTTGTTGTTCCTGAGCTTATTAGCAACAAACAAAAAAATTACTTATCTTCTTAGGCAATATTCTCTTCAGCTTTCCCTAAGCAGGCATTCTTAGGATATAAAAAATGACATCATTATTACAGACTCAAAATAGGGAATGAGCGGAGGATCTGAATTACAAGCTGGAGGTAGGCCAATCAGTATTGCTAATGTTCAAGATGTCCACATTTTCCCTGAGGTTTATTCAGAAATTCATTGGCAGTAACTGTACACTAACACAATTTAGTGTTTGGGTGAGGTGCCTGGATTTTTCCTAGTTAAACGGTTCTTCAAGTCTCTTTACATGGAGACACCAACAAAATGCCAGGACATGGGAGAAGCAACCATGGAAACTCAAGGCTGCACATATATGATCTCTCTGATTCCAGAAAGAATGTTGAGAATGAGTTTGTGTTTGCCAGTTTACACAATGATCTTCTCCCCAGGGACTAAACTTTGCAAACGTTACTGATTTAACAAAGATTTTGATGTAGGAAAAGTTGAGTTTAAGGAAAAAATATTGCAATTTCCATTTTCATTTTAAATGTGATTCTTAAATCCATGTAAGTCTTCAATACAACAAAGATGGGCAGCCCGTTTCTTCTCCATCCTCTTGTGTATGGCCAGTAAGTTTCTGAAGAAATAAATTTAAAGTCTTTTGAAAAAATATATCCATTTCTTTTTTTTCTCATATCCTGGCTTTCTTTCATTTGAGATATTTCTGCTTTTTCTTTAGACATATCACAAAATACCAGAATTCTAAACAAATTTACCTTAGGAATTTGAATATAAACAGGATGCTTATACTAGACACCTGAATATAAAACATTTTATTCAAATTTTACTTTATTATTCTCAGAACACATGAAAGTTAGAGAATTAGAGTCCAAAATATTGGTTTTTTCCTGCTCATTTTCTTTTTCTTTTCCTTTTTTTTTTTTTTTTTTTTTTTTTTTTGAGACGGAGTCTCGCTCTGTCGCCCAGGCTGGAGTGCAGTGGCGCGATCTCGGCTTACTGCAACCTCTGCCTCCCGGTTCAAGTGATTCTCCTGCCTCAGCGTCCCTAGTAGCTGGGGCTACAGGCACGCGCCACCATGCCCAGCTAATATTTTGTATTTTTTTTTTTTTTAACAGAGACAGGGTTTCACCGTGTTGGCCAGGATAGTCTGGATCTCCTGACCTCGTGATCCGCCCACCTCGGCCTCCTAAAGTGCTGGGATTACAGGCGTGAGCCACCGTGCCTGGCCAACTGCTCATTTTCTTAACTGACTTCCTTCTGTACCCATGATCTCTCTATACTGGTGTAGTAGATAGTGCCCTAGAGTAAGAATTAAACAAATAGGATTCCATTCTGGCTCCAGCTCTGTAACTTTGGACAAAGTATTTTTCTACTTTGTGTCTCAATGTTCAACCTTGTACGTGGGCTTCTGTGATGGTCTAAATAGAAACTGTATGTGAAAGTATCAAAGTTACTATGTCTGTTAAGTAGTATTTGAGTTGCTTTGAAAAAGTCACAAATATCCTTAAAATGATAAGCATTTAGAAGGCTTAGGCAATTGCTGCATACACAGGGCAAGGTCAAATTATATAATAGAATAAAATATATTTCACTGCTTATTAGAAGGGGTGATTAGCACCAGTATATCTATGAACTGTAGGTAAAGCCCAGTAATTTGAGTTCAACTGATAATTCAACATTGGTAATATCACTTACCTCCCTAGGAAGACAAAGTTCATGTACACCTTTACATAGTTGTCTATATCTTCCAGGGGATCTCTCATTCAGCACCAATGTTATTGAGCTTTCTCAGTTTTCTGTCAAAAATTTAGATTCTTTGCTACCTGTCTTATAACAGAAATACGCATGGCCTCCATACTTATTTTGGTGATCTTCTTTTTCTTTTCAGATGTCCAGTAGTTCAAGGTTCAACTTTGGGTCTTTTTCCTTCAGGAAAAAAAAAAGGATCCTTGCCCTGTGGTTTACTTTTTATCTTTTTCTGCATGATCTGTCCAAAATGTTAGTGCCATACCCAACAGGACAGTTGTCTTCACTGCTGGGGTTAAGTTTGAAATTAAATTTAGAGAGAAAACTAAGAGCCCTGGTATTATTAGGGATTCAACATGCAACATCTCTTAAGTTGATGTTTTCCAACTATAATATTTTAGGTAGGCTGGCAGAGTAGGCTTTACCTGCTATAAGAAATCTCTATCACCAGCCTCATGATGTGGCATACTTAAAAGAAGGACAAAAACTTTATTAGCTGTGATATATGACTTCTTGTCTGTTATAAGCTAATCAGTAGGGGGCAGCAATCTCCCGGTACATATTTTATTGGCTTGGAAATTTGGTTATACATCTAAACTGTTTGAGAAATGTCTGTACCTTTCTTAATAGCAACACTATTGACATATTGACAAGATAATTCTTTGCCGCAAGGGGCTATCTTTGCATTGTAGATATTTAGCAGTATCCCTGCCTCTGCGAACTAGGTGGCACCACCACCACACCCCTACTAAGATGGGAAAACTAAAAATGTCTTCAGGCATTGCCAAATGTCCCCTTGGGGGCAAAATCTTCCCTAGGAAAATCATTAGTCTAAAACTTAAATGGATAGTGAGACTGGAGGCAAAATTGCAGTTTATCCGTGGAATCTTTGCCATCTCCTTTCTGCTTCCTTCTCCCCTCCTCATTCTCCCCTCAAGACTGCTTCCTTTTCTATTTGCCTTCAGGGTCCCATGTTTTAACTTACTTTGTCTGTCCTTCTGTTATTAAAACCTAATCTCGATGCTTCTGAACTCTTTTTCCTGTGTAAATGTAAAGTGATATTTTTGCACTTTATCTAAAAAAAAAGTCTTTAACAGGTTGAAATCAAAGCAATAAAATTCTAATTGTGGAATTTTAGGTGTTGAGGCTTTGCATGGTCTTGGATTTAGGTGATGGGAAGAATGGATGGTGCAAAAAAGATTGATTTAACTTTCTCCCCAACAAATCTCTAGAATGCAACCAGTAATCTGAGTAATCTACATCTTATCAACTTTTCATTATTAAGGAAGTCATATTATCAGTAATAACTAATTTATTCACCGACATATGATCCCATCTGAAGAATCCAGGATGTCTATTCTTGCAAATTTCACCCTGTGTAATAGGTATTTGTTGTTTTCACTTCCATTTTTTATTCTATTATATTCCAGTAATAGCTACAGATTTCATTTTGAATAAACTCCTCTTCCATTATTGGTTCAGGCGATCTGAAAGGGGAGAAGCCCCTTCTAGCTGAAGGTGTGATGCCCACAACACAAATATAATCCAGTAAGAGTGGAGATTTTGGCTTACAGGGATAGAGGAAAGCTTCTGTTCTTGCTCGGCTCGAACCAAGAATAATATAAGTTTGGAGCTATTGCAGCTATCTGGAATCTAAGAATGAAATCACACATGGAAGCTTAGCAACAAGGAGGGCCACCTATTCCTGATGACAATGTTGACCTTCCAAAAGCAACCCAACACTGGGCCTTTCAGTCATGAGTCAGTGAATTCTTTTTCATCCCTTGCAACCAAGTGTCTTATTGAACTGAAACATTTAGTTATTTCTGGTAGTCCTTCGAGGTATCTTTTGTTTGCTCACAAATAATCTTTTCCTCTGCTCCAGGTCCCCTAAGTGATGTCTGCTCTTCTGCCACTATTGCTGTTCATTCTGGAATTGACACAATAATGCCAATGTTTATGGCAAAGGTGATATTTCTCAGTGTTCCCAAGCCAGCAAACACCCATCCTAACAACATTGCCTTCTCTAGAGTCTTGGTGTGTCATAACTATAATAGAATAAGAAGAAAACTACCTTGCTTGCTCTTTGTCTGTTGTCACAAATAGTCTTCTGAATATAAAAACTGTGTCACTTTTTCTTACAGGGACCCTAATAAAAATACTTCTTTCAGCTCCCTTCTTTAGGTCCAGTCATGATATTTAAACATGAACTAGTAAGGCTCAGAGTTTAAGGGTCTGATCTTGTCTAGGCTTTCTCTCACCCCCCCATCCCAGGTTTCTCAGGCTATTTATGGCAATATCTTCTCTCCTACAGACAACAACTTTCCATGACAGTGGAGCTGTAGTGATTAAAAAAACAGAAAAAAAAGAGAATAAATAGTACATTGTTCTTCAAAAAGCAGACACTAAAATTGGGCATAATGGTACTTTTAACATTGTTTAAAATACATATTCATTATCTTTATTAATTGTTCTTTACAGTAAAACCATTTGGAATAGCCTTTTTTCATAAAATATTTTTCATGAAGCAAAAAAATACTAATAATAGAAAAAAAAAACAGCAATAGTAGGTTCAGGAAAAGGCATTTCCTGGAACATTAAATAACTAAAATGCTAAATTCAAAATTTTTAAAACCTCATAGTATCCTAATCCAGGAAGAAACCTGAGGGATCATCTAGTTCAAATAAGTCATTTTATTTTTTTATTTTATTAAATAATGAGTAGATGCAGAAGAATATTCATGAAATACGGGTATATGTGTGTGTTCAAAAAAATACATGGTAACAAAGCCTCATCATATACCATTCTGTTGAAGAACATTGCCATTAAGTGTGCATACCTTCAGTGTTATTGGCAATGAAAATTTATTTTGCAAAGTAGTTGGAAAAATTTAAATTTTCCCTAGCAGGGTACTAGTGATAGCAATGCATTCTTGCCAAGATTTGATGTTGTCAAACTCTAGTTTTCAACAACTTAGTAGGAATAGGATGGCAGCTATGAATTTGGATTCTATTTTATAATAACAAATGAAGCTGAATAGCTTCAAACATTTATCAAACATTTGTGATTTTTCTTCTTTGAGTACCTATTTAGACTATTTTGCCAATTTTTCCAGACAGTGCTTTTGTCATTCAGAAAATTCTAGGAGTACTTATGAATATCCTGTATACTACTCCTATGTTGGTTATATAGTCTGCAAACACTGTATCTATTTGTTATTTGTCTCTTCTTTTTCTAATAATAATGCTTAAAGCTTATATAGCACTTATCACAATTTTTAAAAATGCCTGAAAACAAAGAAACTGAAGCTAAAGTCACACAACTACTAAAGAGTGAAATGAAAAATTCAAGCCAAGTAGGCAGGCTTCAAAATCTACGTGCTTGTGTTGTATACCACACTGCTTTCCTATGGTGTCGTTGTGATATCTCTTGTTCAACAGAAATGATTAGAATAATGTCATCCAAGTTGAACTCTTTTCCCCGTAGGTTTCACATTTGTAAGTTAATTTTAAAAAACCTTTCCCATTTAAAATCATGAAATTATTTTGTCATGTTGCCTTCTAAACATTTTATAGTTGTTTTCTATTGCATTTAGGTGTTGCATTTACTTTGGATTGATTTTTGAATACCATATAAGATAGCAGTCCAATGTTGAATTTTTTTCTAAATGGATGACACATTATTACAGCCGTCTTCACAGAAAAGTTCCACTATGATTTATAAGTCCCTATTGTGAGTTATTTCTCATCATGTGTCCAGATATTTATCATCTACCTATTCGCTTCCAAAGGAAATTTTTTTATATTGTGCAATTTCACCTAAATTTAATTACTACTGTTTGAAGACAGTTATTGCTATCAAGTAAGGCAAGTCCTCCCATCTAGTTTCTCTTCTTTAAGATGGACTTGACTCTTCTTTGTCTTTATTTCTTCCATACACATCCTGCAAACAGCTGGGGAATTTCCTCACACACACACACACACACACACATACACACACACACACGTGCACATGTGTGTTGGGATATTTTATTGGAATTACATTAAATCTAAATACCTATTTGAGAAGAAGTGAAATCCTTCAATATTGTATCTTTCAGTCAGGAATGTTAAGTGCATTTCTCTGTTTGTTTAAGTCTGTCTTTACTGTCTTTCAATAAAACTTTACAAGTCCATTTTTATAATTTTTTCATTAAGTTCTTGTTTAATATTTTCTAGGTCATGTATTATAATTTTTGGTAATGCATCAAATTGTGTTTTATTACAGTATTTTGATTTTGTATGCATAAACCTTCTAAATCTTTTTAAATTAATTATATTAATTTTCCTACATAATCTTTTTTTTTTTGTATAAACTTGCATTCTCTACATATAAAAAAGATGGTGGTTTGATTCCCTTCCTATCCAATCCTTATGCCTTTTATTTATTCTTTTTCATGTATTATTGCATAGCTCAGACTCCAGGACGATGTTACATAGAAATGGTAATAGAGCCTAGCACAGTGACACATGCCTGTAGTCCCAGCTACTCAGGATGCTAAGGCAGGATATTTGCTTGAGGCCAGGAGTTTGAAGCTATAATGAGCTATGATCACACCTGTAGTCACTGCACTCTCCAGCATGGCCAATATAGACAATATAGAGGGACTGTGTCTCAAACACACACACACACACACACACAAAGTGGTAATAGCTGACACCTCTGTCTTGTTCTTAATCTTGAAGTGAGTGTTTTCAATATTACACCATTAAGTATGAGATAAATATGCTCTTTTTGTGGTCATTCTGCCATCAGTTAAGAAAATTTTATTATCTTTCTATTTTGAAAATAATTTTTATCATGAATTGATGCTAAAGTTCAATATTTTTTTCCTTTACATCTTTTAGGACATTATTTTATTCTTGAATTTGTTAGTGTGGTAAAACATAAATTTTTTAAAATTTAATCTAATCTTACATATCAGAGAGAAATACAGAATGGTCAATTTTATTATCTTCTACATTAGTGGATTTAGTTTGCCACTACTGTGTTTATCATTTTGCGCCTTTCTTCAAGAATTAGGTTGTCCTTTCATTTTTCTCCCCTAAATATTCTACTGTGGGTATCAAGTTATGCGAACTTCATAATGAGACAAAGTGGTTCTTTGTTATTCTCTGGAGGAGTTTGTGTGTGCTTGAAATTATTTGCCCATATAAGTCTGGAATAACTCAATGGCAAGCCATCTGGACCTTATGTTCTCTTTGTCAGATATGTTTGTTTGTTTGTTTGTTTGTTTATTTTTTGAGACAGAGTCTCGCTCTGTCGCCCAGGCTGGAGTGCAGTGGCGCAATCTCAGCTCACTGCAACCTCCGCCTCCTGGGTTCAAGCAATTCTCCTGCCCCAGCCTCCTGAGTAGCTGGGACTACAGGTGCCTGCCACCACACCCGGCTAATTTTTTGTACTTTTATTAGAGACGGAGATTCACTGTTTTAGCCAGGATGGTCTCAATCTCCTGACCTCGTGATCCTCCCACCTCGGCCTCCCAAAGTGCTGGGATTACAGGCATGAGCCACCATGCCTGTCAAATATGTTTATTGATTCAGTGTCTCCAGTGGTTACAAAGTGTTTTGGCCTAGGATTCCTAGAGAGCAGTATAGGCTGAGAAAATTCATTCACACAAATGAGGAGTGATGGACAAGAAGAATTAGATAGAGAAAGAGGAAGAGATCTTTTTTTTTTTCCAGACAGTCTCACTCTGTCACCCAGGCTGGAGTGCAATGGCATGATCTCAGCTCACTGCAACCTTTGCCTCCCAGGTTCAAGTAATTCTTCTGCCTCAGCCTCCCGATTAGCTGGGACTACAGGCATGCACCACCATGCCCAGCTAATTTTTTTGTATTTTTTTTTTAACAGAGACAGGGTTTCACAATGTCAGTCTGGCTGGTCTTGAACTCCTCACTTCAAATGATCTGCCTGCCTCGGCCTCCCAAAGTGTTGGGATTATAGGCGTGAGTCACCGCACCTGGCCTAATATTTGAACATCTTACTGAGGTAGCCACTGCTAAGTGCTTCTGCTTGTCTGATTCCACAAAATAGGCTTTTAGAAGCTGTCTAACCACGTCATATTATCAACTCAAAAGATTCAGAAAATATGCTTGTTATGACAAAAATTATCAGCAAACTAGGAATAGAAAAGAGATATTCCCCCAATTTGATAAAGACCATCTACAAATAGTTACAGCTGATGTTGTGCATGGTGGTAAAGGCAAACTGCATAAGGTATAGAAAAGGCAAAGATGATCACCCTAATCACTTCTATTAATATTCAATATTTTACTGGATTTCCAGGGCAAGAAGGCAATAAAAAAGAAAAGCCATAAAAATTGGAAAACAAGAAGCAAACCTGATTTTATTTTTAGATGACCTGACTGTTTGCAAGGGTATTCCAAGGAATAAAAAAAAAAAAAAAAATTGAATACAAGAAACAATAAGTGAATTTAGAAAGGTCAGTAATGATGTTAGTGTACAAAAAAGTCAATTATATGTTTATATACTCAGAAAAAGATAAAATGAAATTGTGAAATCAATACCACTTACAATAGCATTAAAATATAAAATTCTCAGGAATAAGTTTAATAAAAAGATATAAGATCAGTATACTGAAAACAATGAGCAACTACAGGGAAAAAAAAGATTTAAATAAATGTAAAAAGATACACCACATTTATAGACTAAAGAAAAGGAATATTACCAACACCTGTTAGAAAAGGCAATCATATGTAGCTCTTGACCCTTACACGTTCACATGAATGGCTTCAAGCCTGAAACATTTCCTTGCAAAGAGATGAAGAGCCCTCACAACCTATGTGGAGCATATCTCTTTATTTGGTGATGTATTTGTTATTTTAGTCTTAATATATACTTTTTTGTTCTGCTCAAGCATATGTGTCAATGGCGGAGGGGGAGGCCTGAGCCACCCCACTGCTATATCTGTTTCCACCAGGGAGGGAACCAGATCTTTTTGTGACAGCAGGAAGTGGGATGTGTGCAGCCACACTGCTCACGTAGGCTTGAAAGGCGATCCCTGGCCCTGAGGGATGGATCACCTGGCAATGGGCCAGATCTAGTGACCTTTCTCTCTGCTCTTTCCGTACATAAATGCTGTATTACTTGAGCCTGGCAGGCACATTGTCTGTTCTCAGCAACTCAGAATTATGCAGTAATCTCTTCCCTGTTGGCATGCAGCCTGATCACCTGAGGAACAGTGAATCAATACCGGCTATCCCCAGTATGACTATAGTTTCAATGCAATACCTTTAATTATGCCAGCGAGCTTGTGGGATCTTTTTTTTTTTTTTGGTAGAAATTAACAAGCTGATTCTAAAACATATATAAAAAGACAAAGGACCTAGAATAGTTAAATACAGGCTTTACCTCATTCTCTTGTCTAGTTAGATATTTGTTAGATGTTCTCACTCAGTCATCTGTGGGGGATTGGACAGAGTGGTGGGAAAAACTATAGGGAAAGGATGCAAATCTTCTGAAAGGTCAGAAGTTTCTGTAGAGCCCTGGGGGGAGAATAGCTGAAGGTAGCTGTTCTATAACCCTGAGGCAGAGGGCAAGGATTAAGTACAAGGGAATGTGGGGGAATGTATCCTTAGCAGGCTTGTTTACTTGTGTTGACCAGGAAATGACCTTTGACCATCCAGGCACATGACGTTCCCTGAAAGGGGAACAATAAATGCTAATTACCTACAAGTTGTGTGGGCTCCAGGTTTTTGGCATTGTACCTGCACTGAATAAAAGCAAGCAGCTCCAGCTTCTCGGGGCTGCTCTCTGGCCACTCGAGCCAGACAGTCACCTAGCTGCTCTTATACCGCATACCTGTGTCTGAGTACACATTTCATCCATTGGCCAGGGTCCGCGGGACAGACCCAGCAGTTGTCCAGGTCTCTAAATGTCTTTGTTATATTTCTGTTTTCTGTATTTTATGTAAATTCTTTCACTTTATAACTTTCAGCTAACTAATTCTCTTATCAGCGGCATCTAATGTATTGTTATATGAGTTTTTAAATTTCAGTTGTTATATTGTTATGTTATTTTAGCTCTAGAAGTTCAATTTGGTCCTCTTGTTCCATTTTTCTAGGAATCTACCTGATAATTGTTCCTTCTTGACTTATATATTCAATCCCTTCATTTATGTTATTAAACATTTTGAGCATATGGCTTGTCTCACACTACCAGATTTCAAAGGCTTTGCATGTCAAATTCAACTGTCAGCAAATTCACTGGGTCTTATATGGTAGCTTGTTTTCTTGTGAATTTTGAGTTTTGACTGTGAGCTTATATATCTTGGAATGTACCTGTGGGAATTATTTTGAGACCTAAAAGGGGGTTCCATCAGAGAAATTTATATTTGTTTCTGCCAGTACCTCGGGCACTACCAGCTTGGGATCACTTTACAATAAATTCTCAGCTTAAGGTATTTTGGTCCAGTCAGCTAATGTAGATTCAGGCTGGCAAGAGTTACAAATTCTCAAAGGAGAGTATTTTTCCTGTCATCTAAGTGTCATGGTTTGTGAAAGACAATTTTCTTTATAGTACCATGAAAGGACATGAAATATTTATTTTTTGTGATGACACTGACAGTGCAGCCCCTTAATGCTGCAGATTATACATTTCTCTCCTATTTGATGGTACCACTGGCAGACCCTGAACTTTGTTCCCTTTACCTCAGCAAAGGGTTGTACTAGAAACTGTTGATCAAGTTCACCCAGCTTTGAAAATGTGCTCAAGGTCAAAGACAAGCTTCAATGGTCAACTTATGTCTCGATTTGTGCCTTCATTTAGTTTTTGGCTTCTGAGGAAGGAGCCTCAATCCCCAAAACTCCCCCACTGCTGATGCACAATGATGAGGATGATGGCCCATGAGGTGAAGTGATTCCATCAGCTTATGGGTAGCACGATACAGATGTCAGTCACATTAGCCCATATTTCTAAGAAAACAAAGCCTCAGTCAAAATATTACATGCGGATATATTATCAGAGTGTGTTTCCAAAAAAATCATGAAAAAGAAAATGGAGGCATGGGAAAAGGGAGAGCAAAAAACCAGAGTGTGCGAACAGGATACTGCAGGAATGCAAAATGGTACAGCCATCATGGAAGTCAGTTTGGCAGTTTGTTACAAAACTAAATATAACTGTTATCACACCATCCAGAAATCCATTCACTGGTATTTACCAGCATGAGCTGAAAACTTATTTCCAAAAAAAAAAAAAAAAAACCCTGCACATAAATGTTTGTGTCAGCTTTATGCATAATTCTCAATACTTAGAAGCCACCAAATGTCCTTCACTGGGTGAATGGATAGATAAGCTGTGGTACCTACAGACAATGGAATATTATTCAGCGCCAAAAAGAATGAGCTCTTAAGCCATAAAAAGACACAGAGGAAACTTAAATGCATGTTACTGAATGGAATAGACAATCTGAAAAGGCTATGTACTGTTTGAGTTCAACTATACCTATTATAGAAAACGCAAAACTAGATAAAAGTGAAAAGATCCATGGTGTCCAGGGATTAAGAGGAAGGGAAGAAAGAATAGGCAGAGCACAGAGAATTTTTAGGGTAGTGAAGATAGGGCTGCAAAGATAGATCTATGTCATTATACATTTGTCCAAACCCATAGAATGAACAACACCAAGAATGAACTCTAATGTAAAGTATAGACTTTGGGTGATGTGTCAGTGTATGTTCACTGATGTAACAAATGTACCACTCTGGTGGAGGGTGTTGATAATGGGGGAGGCTATGCACTTGTGGCAGTAAGAGGAATATGAGAAATCTGTGTGCTTTCCCTTCAATTTTGCTGTGAACCTAAAACAGCTCTAAAAAATAAAGTCTCGTTTTTTTTAAACTATAAGATTATGCATTACTAAACTGACCAGCTTGAAAACAACCCAGCTTCTGTCAGGTGAAAAGAAATTCCTAAACTCCTCAGAAGAAAGCAACAGTGCCATCCATGTAGGATGCTCACTTGCTTTTACATTGCTAGCTCCTGGGAGTTATCTCATGGCATGTTGTTGGATGAGCAATTTGAGAATGTAAATTTTGATCAGATGTTTTATTGTTTGAGGGTAAAAGGTGAGGAGATAAGAGGGATCCGTATTGAGCTATTTGAGAGCTGCTTCTTAGGACTCAGTATACTCACCTGCTAGCTGGAGTGTGTCCCTGGCACTCCTCCAGCATGATGGCCTCATTCAGAGCTCTTCCCTTGTGTATTTGTATCAACGGGGTCGAGTATGTTACCTACTACACATCCCTTAAAAAGCAAGCATGGAGGCTGGGCGTGGTGGCTCATGCCTGTAATCCCAGCACTTTGGGATGCTGAGGCCGGTGGATCACGAGGTCAGGAGTTCAAGATCAGCCTGGACAAGATGATGAAACCCTGTCTCTACTAAAAATACAAAAAAAATTAGCCAGGCGTGGTGGTGGGCGCCTGTAATCCCAGCTACTTGGGGGGCTGAGGCAGAGAATGTCTTGAACCCAAAAGACAGAGGTTGCCGTGATGAGCTGAGATCACGCCACTGCACTACAGCCTGGGTGACAGAATGAAACTCTGTCTCAAAAAAAGAAAGAAAGAAAAAGAAAAAATAAGCATGCAACACTTCTTGGCACTCTCTTATGAAAAGTTTCATTTCTGGTGTGAGATTGCTATGCTGTTTAAAATAAGTAAGCGATAGTTTGGTACTGGTTTTGTTTTCCCTTTTGCTTTTAGTCCCTTGGGAGCACAGAGCCTAATTTTTAGGCCTATTTAGTAGGGAAAAAAGTATATGGACTTAAGGTCTATTTTTCATAATTTCTATATTATATTTCTCTCTTTTATATCTTTACACAATATATTTTCTGGCTCTATTTTATTTTCAATTTTACTGTATTTAAAATATTTTTACAGCTTGACTCAATCTTTTGTGAAATGAGGCACATACATTAAAGGATATAAACACACATATGTAAAAGGATAATTATTTGTTTTACAAGGAAAAGGTGTAAACTTTTCTTGTAAAATCTGACTCCACTCTCTTCTAATTTATAATATAAGCAATGCACGATCAAGAAAAAAGTGCTCTGTAAATATTGTGTCCTTATTTGACAGGTATTATTCTGGACACTTATATTTATTTGACACTTACACACTATTTACCAACAAATTAAATATTTTTTTCCATTTTTTAGACAAGTCACTGAAGATCAGAGGGCTTAAGTAACTGCAAATTCCGATTGACTCAAAAATACAGACATTCTAATACATGGTGCTGACTCAGATACCTAGACAATGACATGAGGAGATACTTACCATCTAAGAGGTCCATTGCAATCTGATGAATAACTTTCTATTTTTCCATGCCTTTCATGGGATGTGTGGACTTCTAATACAACTCTGCACCTAAAATATGGAAATAAAATATGAAAAACCTCACCCTGAGGCTTTCCCGTAAAAAAAAAAAAAATTGGTTTGAAAATGCAAGTAAAATGCTGTGAAAATTCATCCAGTGGGTCCTTGGAATCCTCTTGTCTTGGCAAAATAAATGCACACGGTAATAAATTGATCACTGTCCCTGTGAGTAAGTTGAATACAGTCACTTTGAAAACTGTTCCAGCACCTGCTAATGAAATAGAAACTGATTTGAAAATAGTGGTCAATTTCCAAATTTAGGTTAATATTTTATGGAAAAACTACATTTGAAGTACTCATCACTAAAACTGAAGTGATTTATTGTAAACACTTAACCAATGATGGAGGTATAGCCAAACTGTGTTGTCATACAATTGAAAGTATAAGTTGTGATACAAAATGTCTATTTCAGTGCCAATTTCTGGTTATTTATTTTTTAAAATCTAAAAGAGATTACTAATTTCAGCAAATTATTTAGCTCTACATTGCAAAAGATGGTGTATCTCCTAGCTAACATGGTGAAACCCCGTCTCTACTAAAAACTCAAAAAAATTAGCCAGGCGTGTTGCCGGGCACTTGTAGTCCCAGCTACTCTGGAGGCTGAGGCAGGAGAATGGTGTGAACCCGGGAGGCGGAGCTTGCAGTGAGCCCAGATTGCGCCACTGCCCTCCAGCCTGGGTGACAGAGCAAGACTCTGTCTCAAAAAAAAAAAAAAAAAAAAGATGGTGTATCGTCTTTCCATTGCTTGTTAATTTAATTGAATTTGCTTAAACAGAGAAGCGAATTAGGTGTGGGTAATTAGTGTCCACTTTATGTATTAACTTTACCATAATCAGGTACAGTGGTAAAACGCTCAACGTTACATTTCTTTCATAGAACATCTTATTGGGTTGCCCCTGTTCATTGGGTTTAACCTGAAAACAATCTTTAGATGCTTGGAAATTCTGCCTCATACCACTCTTCTCATCTGCCTATCTGTAGTGAGTATATGAGAGCTGGGAATTAGTAAAAGCAGTGGAACTGTCCTGGCAGTTTTAGTGCCACATCAGATAATTTTATAATTTTTTTGACCCTCTAGTGAATGCCCAGTGTTAGTCAACATTCCAGACTTTACTGTTGTTTCCTTCCAGATTCAAGATTGTCCTTCACTTCTGTCCTCTTCCCCCAGTAGCCCTTCTAAAATTGGAATCAAGCATATTGTTTAAAGCAAATGCTTTAATTTTTCATAATTAAGAGCAGATAAGCTTTGCAGAAACAAGTGCTTAAAGCTGTACTTAAAATAGCAATAGGTGAGCTTAATAAGGTGGTTATTTATCATATTTTTCTTTTTGGGGTTAAAGTACCAGAATCACTTTAATGTAATATCTGCTTAAGTTATACATGTTGGCCAGGCACGGTGACTCATGTCTGTAATCCCAGCACTTTGAAAGCCCAGTGTGGGAGCACAGGAGTTCAAGACCAGCTTGGACAACAAAGTGAGACCCCATCTTTACAAAAAAAAAAAAAAAAAATTAATTAGCCAGATCACTGGTGCACACCTGTAGTCCCAGCTGCTTGGGAGGCTGAGGTGGGAGAATCCTCTGAGCCCAGAAGTTTGAGGTTGCAGTGAGATATGACCACAGCACTGCAGTCCAGCCTGGGTGACATAGACTCTGTCTCAAAAAGCAACAACAACAACAAAAACCAACAAAAAGAGTCATATGTGTTTAACTGATCAGGTATTTGTGTGTCATGCATGCAAATGGTTATGCAGAAGAGAAGGAATCACAGGATAGATCCAAATGAAAGTACTGTTATATCACCCATAGCATCTACTTCATGGGGCTAGTTTTCTTCACAACGAAAGCTTATCAAAGGAAGTACTACTAAAAATAGAAGAACTAGAGATACGTACATAAGAAATCTTTAAGTAAGCAAAGGGTCTCACCTTTCTGATTCATCTTCCAGGAATAGCTCCTGCTGCCTCATGCAGATCAGATGGTTGACTCAGTCCTTCTGACTCTGCACACTAATGATCAAAACCGTGGACCTAAACAATTGTATTCTTTCACACTCTTCCTTCATTAAAAGCCTGTATGTAATCTGTAAGTAACTACACACACAGAGAGAGGGAGATAATTTTAGCTTTGGTTCACATATTTAACTTTCTGCTTCTGAATACTGCTCAGATTTCTCCTCCAGAAATCCCCTTTTAGCTTGAGCTGAACCCATGACGTGCCTGCCTAGGAGTGAATGTCACTACCAAGATACCTTCATTTGGATATGATTGTTTCTCTGCTCCATTCTGAGTGATAACAGGTTACCACAACACTGATAGCACTGAGGAATTCCAAAAGTACTGTCCCTTCAGTGTCTTGTCAATTGTCTTGTCAATTGTAGCTTTGCATTCCCACAGACATACATGTTGAGATTCTTTCATTATCTTCTCTTTTTTCTTCTGCTCCTTTCCCTGCCCTTAATTCTCTCCTTCTTTTTTTGTCTAAGCCTGTCAGAGGCCCCCACAGGCATTAAGAAGTCATTTTTCACTAATAGATCTGCTGATGGACACATTAAGCACCTCCCTTCTCTCACGATCTCATGATGACAGTGGTCATTGGCCAAAGTGCAGCTTTAATCACTGCCTTTGGAAAATTATTCCTCTTTCTAAGTTAATTGCTCCCTGATTACTATAGAAAACAATCTCTTGACCTTGACTTTATTAGTCTTGAATCTTTACTAGCTGAGCTATCCAACCCAAACTGTTTCCATCTGTTTCCTTTAGTACAGTGCAATTGCTCACCAGGAATATAGGGATAAATGAGAATTTCTCATAAGGGATCCCTGTGGAGCTAATGCCTACATTAACAGTCCTAAAGATGTTACTGGAAATGTCAGTAGGATAACGAGGTTGTGGAGTGCGGCAACAAGAAAGGCGTGGGAGTGGAGATCATTTGCTGACTCATGATTAGGCTTCATTTCTCAGTCTGCTCCAGCCACTGAAAAGAAATGGGTCCTTCTACTATTTCCGCAAAGCAGAGCAAACACTGGGCTATAGCACTTATTACTGGGAGCTTGGCAGTAGTTATTATCAGGGGAGAAAGAAATGATACAACTTTAAAGTGAAGATCACATATTTTTTTCTAGAGCCCATTGGTCATGTCCTCCCAGAGGTGAAACTCTCTCTCTCCATTGTCCCCAGTTTGCTGACATGTTTCAAGAGCCAATTTTTCTCCCATGTAAACTAAAAATAAAATTTGAGCCCCCCAACTGACTGAACAGACCATCTGTCTCTTGGCCAAAGGGAGCCCAGTGTAACCTTGAAAACTGAATTCTTGGCTATGACAGGATAGAGGATCAGACATGCTTTGTTATATCCCCTCCCTCACTAACCACTGTTCAACTTTCTTCCCTAAGAGCTAAACAGAAACCAGCCCTTTCAAAGACTCCACCACTGACATCAACCAGCTATGTGAAGCTGCCCCTCATTTTTGCTTTAGAAGAGACCACCAACCACGGAATGGTTCTGGCCAGTTTACGGAGAAGAATGCACAGTAAGAGTTTTCATGTCCTCTGCTTCACTTTTCATGTCAAAGGGCTGAAAACTCCACCCTCAGATCGTGCTAATGGCATCATTTTTTGAACATGGGATCCAGGAAGGGGCATGAAGCTTAAATGTGAATGCACATGTTTCCCTTTCATAAATATCATGACTTCTCACATAATTTATTAAATATGTGTATTTGGCCACCCCACTCAGCATAAATTTTTATTCCCTTCCCCTCCTCCCAAGTATCTGTTTCCAACTCCTGACTGTCAGAAAGACCATCCATCCTGCAGGCTACTTGAGAAATAAAGCTCTCCTTTTCAAATTTATGAACCTCATCACTCCTTGGTTGACATCCGTTAATTGGAATCCTCCTTGCCCATGTTCTCTTCTCAGGGTACAAAGTCCAACTCTCCACTTAACATGAGACAGTGGAGAGGGATTTTTCTGAACCAGCGCAAGGCACAGTCATTCCTGCTCTAGCATTATAGATGGAGGGGACATCCACTTCCCTCCAGGCAAAACCCCAGGCCCATCCCAGCCCTTGTTCCACATGTGTGGAGTGGTCTGATTTTCTCCAAAGTCACCAGAGCTAACAATACATGTCTTAATGTCTAGATTGTTCAATCTCAAAAAGTGGCCCATGAGAGTCTAATAAGAATCTATATTTAGTCTAAACATAGCTCTAATTATTTGAGGACTACTCTTAGTCCACAGACACATTTAATTTATATTACTAAACAGAATAGCGAAAATTTAATTGATATATTTTATTACTTCACAAATCTAGGTATTGTTCATTTACAATGAGTATATACTTTTCTTATATTAATATCACTTAACAGGTTCAAATTCCATGTTAAAATTCAGAAATAGTTTGACTATTCAAATGTCAATTTTCTAGTTTCAACCATTCAAAGAATCCAATTCCAGACAATATGAAGAAATTATTCCCAACTTTAAAATGGTATTTTGTCCCATCTACATATTCTTTAATTAAAAACAAGTCCATATTTGGCCCCTAACAAAATCATCTGGGAGATAGTTTAAAATACAGATTTGTAGGTGCTATCTTAGATCTCCCATCTTAGGTTCAGAATCTTTAGTATTCCAGTACTGGGCATACCCATAATCCCAACACACTGGGAGGTCCAGGTAGGAGGATTATTCTAACCTAGGAGGTCAAGACCAACCTGGACAACATAATGAGACCCTGTCTCTACAAAAAATACAAAAATTTAGGCAAGCATTGTGGTGTGAACCTGTGGTCCAAGCTACTCAGGAGGCTGAGGAAAGAGGATGGCTTGAGCCCAGGAAGTTGAGGCTGCAGTAAGCCATGATCACGCTACTGAATTCCAGCTTTGGTGATGGAATGATACCCTGTCTCAAGAAAAAAGAAAAAGAAAGAAAAGAAAGGAAGGGAAAAGAAAAGGGAGAAAGAGAAAAGAAAGAAGGAAGGGATGAAGGAAGGAAGGAAGGAAAGAAGGAAGGAAGGAAGGAAGGAAAAAGGGAGGGAGAGAAAAAGAAAGAAGAAAAGTTAATCCCTTTTGGCACTAGTCAATAATTGACTGTCATGTTTGTTTGACATCATTCAGTCTGAGGAAGAGGAATTAGAAGAAAGTGAGCACAATTGAAGAACACAGATCAACTGGTGGATTCGGTAGAAGATCATAGAGTATTTCCCTAAGCCAGTGGTCCCCATGATTTTTGGTTATGCACCATCATAAAAAAATTGCAGACACACACCCCAATGTGCCTATCTTTTAAAAGATCATTTAAAATTGCATATGCTACTGTACTACTTTATTCTATACAATGTAAGGCATACACAAAAATAAAAACTTCAGATGATGAGACTAAACAAATCAGTAGAGATTGCACAACTTTGTGAAGGAAATTAACAAATTGTATGTTTTATATAAATATACATATATTATCATAATAGAAAACATTAAAATATGTTAGAAATCAGTAGAAATAATATTGCCTCAGTTCACAATGGCTAGTGAACACTCTGACTTGGCTGGAGATATTAGAGAAGCTTAAAGAAGAGAAAATATAGATAACATAAAAAGGACAACACACCCCTTATCCTATTTCAGGCCAGATCTCCTGTGAGAAAGAATTCCACAGGGAAATGTCTGTGACACTGGAAGGAAACCAATATATATTACCAGCTGTGTGATCTTGGGCAAACACGCAGTTGCTTAAACACGCTGATGTTAGGTTTCCAAATTTTTTTTTCTTTTTTCTTTTCTTTTCTTTTTTTTTTTTTTTTTTTTTGAGACAGAGTCTCAGTCTGTCACCCAGGCTAGAGTGCAGTGGCACAATCTCTGCTCACTGCAACCTCCGTCTCCTGGGCTCAAGCAATTCTCCTGCCTCAGCTTCCTGACTACCTGGGATTACAGGTGTGTGCCACCACGCCCGGCTAATTTTTGTGTTTTTAGTAGAGATGGGGTTTCATCATGTTGGCCAGAGTGGTCTTGAACTCCTGACCTCAAGTAATCCACCCACCTCAGCCTCCCAAAGTGCTGGGATTACAGGCTTGAGTCACCGCACTTGGCCTGTACACATACAGGTACTAACACATCAATAACACTCCTAATCAATTAAACCATAAAAGCACAAGTAAAAAAAAAAATTGGGGTAACAGAACAGTGTTCCAAATTTAGCCCCCTAACTTTACATAGAAAATTGATAGTGATTTTGAATTATTTACCCAAGGTTGCATAACTAGTAGAAAAGAATTGAGTTTAGAACCCAGTTTTCTGACCCCAAAAGCTATGTATTTTTACATTTCACTCTGTGCTATGAAGACCAAGTAAATAAAAGAGCCACATAGCCAATAAGGAAACGATAGAAAAGGTATCACAGAAGGACAACATGCAACCCGAAGAGTGTAAATGGAAGAAAGGGGAGGTCCATATTGACAGATGTTATTTCTTAAAAATGGCAAGGGCTCTTCTTTGCAGCAGACGACATAAAAATCTCCTTTCCTCTGGTTGCCACTGTGTATCCTTTGTGAACTATGAGCTCTAGAGTTTCTTCATTCTACTACTCACCTACTCAGTAAAAACAACTCAAATGCATTACGTTAACATGGAATTATGTTGGAATATAGTTCTCCATGAATCTTTTACATTCCTGCAGATCTTGCTAACATAAGTGCTGTTTGTGTTCCATACTATCTTTGTAAGAATGTTTATATAGTGAAGATCCTTCGAAGGGAGACATAGTATACAGTAAAGGGCAGGCATACTTACTGGCCATTATAATTAACTTGGTTCCCTAAACTCAAGGTTTCTCCCCAGTTACACAACCCACTGAATGCATAGACATCACCTGGCCCTGTACCTTATTGCTCAGTGGGGATTGGGCCATGAAGAATCAGAACAGTGTGACACTCTGGCTACTGCTATTGCTGTAAGTAAAAAATGACCTTATCTCTGACCCGTGAGTCTTGTGTTCTCTGCCCAAATCATGAAACTGTGGCAGACTAACTTGATAGCTTGCAAGTAGGGTAAAATCTCACTATGTTCATAGTTCTTGACAACAGAAAGGATGATATAAGCTAGGACCGGTACTGGGACTAAAGTATATAATCGTGAATAGCATGTGTCCTGCACTGAGTGAGGTCAAGTTAGAGCAGTAAATTAGTGGGAAGTTGGGGGATTAGGAGGACAGGGGATGGAGATAGGTAGTATTACAGTGCCATCTGTCTTATCAAGAGCTAAAACTCTGCTCTCTCAGCTGGCATAATCATCAAGTCTCTCATTTTAAATAACTATGAACCAAGTTTAGTTCAATCATGCAGTGTGCCTATAATGATCAGGTAATTTACATATTGGTAAGTAAATGGCAAAAAGTGGTTGCCACAAGAAAAAAAATGGACCACAGTTTGTCATTTCTTTTACCATCATTCAAGTATTTTGACTTATGGGTGGAATGCCCTCTCAAAGAGAATTATACTCCATTGTAAGGTGTGTAATGAGGAAACAAATAGGCTTTTTTACAATAGGACAAGATTTTGTGAAGTTCTAAAGTTATGATTGTTATTGTATTTTAAATAAAATGTACCTTGATCTTAACATAAAAGGGTGAAGTAAAGATTATTTCTGAAAATTAGCACATAAAAGAAGTTCGAGTGATTAAATATAACTGAAAACTTTTCCTAAGAGAAAATTATTTCCTCCTCAGAATTTATTCTGAATGTCATGTTAACGAATTTTACATGATTATCTCTTATACCATTTTAGTTGCTAAATACTGAAGAGTGTTCTTTAAAACTTTTAAGAGAAGGGTATTTTTGAGTTCATGACATTTCAGTTTAGTGTTCTTTTATTAAAGATATGGCATACTTTGAAATTACTGTTCTATAACCCTTACCACACATACAATTTTGCCATTCTTCCTGATATAAATGTCAAGAGTGGGGATGTCCTTTTCATCATACTGAATTTCCTAGTATATAATAATCAGCCTTCATAATTTGTGAAAAATAACTTGTTGAATAATGACATTGAACTAGTTTGTTATGTCCTTTTGTGACTTGTCCAGTGATCCTGTATTTCACTGGGATAATCTGATTCAGTGGCAACACTATGAGGAGTCTCTATAATATACCACTTGGGAGGAAGAGTATAAAATCCCTTTACCACTCAATGTGTTGATAAAGGTTGTGAAATATTTCAAAGATATGAACAAATATGTATTCCATGTGTAAAATTTTTAGAGTAAATAAATGAAAGCCAAAATGCTATAAAATTATATTTTGTTGAGTATTGTATTGAGGTATTTGATTTCCATGACAGAATAATATTTTCTCTCATAAGACAAATATTACTAACTTTTGAAGAGAATTTGCCAAAAAGAATAAAATCTTCTGAAACTTTAACCATCGACTTAAGGAATTTTTTCCCCTTCTTTTCAGTCTTGGTTTTATGGGCAGCAGCTGCCATTCATTTAAAAACAATGTAGGAAGGAGGTAGAGGTTAGTTGCTGGCCTAAGAATTTAGGATATTTATGATGTTTGAAGTAATTTGTAGTTTAAAATATGCTTTAGGTTTTAAAGTTTAATGAGTGCTTTTCTGCCATCTATCCAGCTGTGGCTTTTGTCTTTATGACAGTGAAGTATTTTTACTCAGCCTAAATCCTGAACAGAAGAATGCAATTCTGTTCTGCTTTGCATTAGTGAGAACTGCTATTTGGGAACATGTTAATCACCCAGCATAAGGCATTCCTTAAAACATCATTTTGAATAAGAAAAATAGCCCTTTATTAGGCACATAAAGACATTGCGGACATATTTTGGTATTTAATATGAGTGTACCAGGTGGCTGATAGTACATTACTCCTCAATTTGTAGAAGTTTTACTACATAAAAATGTAGGCTCTCACGTGTCATGTCACCTAAGAGGCAATAATAGTTAGTGAAAATATTCTTCTAAAATATGCAAAAGCTCTCTGTTGCTAAATATATGTACTGGGATTTAATAAGGCATGAAGGAAACAGAACCCCAAACCCATAAACACTCATCTTTGTTCTGCCAAGTTCTTCAAATGGCCCCAGTTGATTCTTTGGTGGAAATTTCCGCCATAAACTGAGAAAAACCGAAGTTTACTCCAAGTGCCTGAAATCAGATTAAAATGTGTCCTCTACATTTTTCTGTTGCCCATACTAATTGAAACCAATTTGAAAAGATTCTCCTCTAGCCCTTTCTGAAGCAACAAGAATAAGAACTGAAATATGTTTGTTAGGACCAGATCTACAAGGCAGCTTGCCGACTTCAGAGGGGCCTATAACCCTACCATGTCCTCTTCAATGCATCCAACATCCAGACCACTAGGAAGCCTAAACTGCTTCCAAAAGCAATTGAAAAAAGCTGCGAGTGCTGATAAGTGACTTAAATAAATGAGCATAGCCACAGGAGGACTAAGGATACTTAGACACCAGGTCTCTACTTTGAGGCCTAGCAAACAAATGAGCTTTCCCTTAAGCGTTTCTGGCTTTGCTCGATCAATCTCGGTTGATGGTAGAAGTTTCCATCAGAGAACCTGAATGTGTTAGGGCATCATAAAATTATTAGGCTTTTCACTTTGGGGTATTAAGGGAGAAAACTAAAAAATGATATGGAATTTAAAAAGTATGAAGAAAGTAAATTATATTTTATGCAAGACTTTATTTTTAATGAAAAAGAATTTCTGGCTCACAGGCTCACAGGTATAAAAATAACTATCTGTTGACTGTAATATAATAAAAACATATTTGGTGAATATAATTTTTTATTATATTTCTTAGCTGTGATATGATTTCATGTCATCTACTTTTATTTTACAGCTCTTAATTTCCTTACACTATTTTAGGACTTTAGCCCTATATGTCTTAGGCATCATAATATTCTACCGGATTTAGGTATCACTACCATTTCAGCATGATTCTTTGCACTCTGGAAAAAGTTAGGTTGGAGGTAATACAATAGGCCCCCTCTTATCTACAGCTTCACTTTCTACAGTTTCAATTACCAGCAGTCAACTGCGATGCAAAAATATTAAATGGAAAATTCCAGAAATAAACAATGTATAAGTTTTAAATTTCATGCAGTTCTTAGTAGCGAGATGAAATCTCAGTGTCCTGCTCCATCCCACCTGGGATGTGAATCGTCACTTTTCCTGGCGTATCCATGCTGTCGATGCCACCTGCCCCTTAGTCACTTAGTAGCTTTCTTGGCTTTCAGATCAATTGGTACAGTATTCAGTGCTTGTGTTCAAGTAACCCTTATTTTACTTAACAATGGCTCCAAAAATAAGAGTAGTGATACTGACAATTAGGATATGCCAACAAGAATTCATAAAATAATTCCTTCAAGCAAAATGGTGAAAGTTCTCTACTTAATAGAAAAATTTTTAAAAATTATATGCTGAGGTTGCTAAGATTTATAGTAAGAATAAATCTTCTATCCATGAAACTGTGAACAGCATGTTGTTATAATGGTTCTGTTTTATTATTAGTTATTGTTATTAATATCGTGCCTAATTTATAAATTGAACTTTATCATAAGTATGTACGTATAGGAAAAAACATGGTGTATATAGGATTTGGTACTATCTGTAGTTTCAGGCATCCACTATCTTGTAATGTATCCCCTGTGAAGGGGGGACCACTGCCTCAATAGTTTAAGACTCCAATCCTAATACATATATCAACATATCTCAAGAAAAAGTAGAAGGAAAAATTGAAAGCGGTAACAAGGACTGTTCTAGTACAATAGTGTACAAGAAGCAAGGGTTTAGCACTTGCTGTGGTTTGATTGTGGCCCCCTAAAATTCAGGTTTTGCCAATCTGATAGTATTAAGGAGTGAGGCCTTTAAGAGGTGATTAGACCATAAAGGCTCCTCCCTTATTAATGGAACTAAGGTTCTTATATAAGAAATTTCATACATGTCAGGACACAGCAAAAATGTCCTCACCAATGTCAGCACATTAATTTTGGACTTCCTAGCCTCCAGAAGTGTGAGAAATAAGTTTTTGTTCTTTATGAATTATGTAGTCTCAGCTACTCTGTTACAGCAGCACAAACCAACTAAGATAGCCTGTGTCTAGATATTTGTATCAATAAATCTTTATTGACTGTATAATATGTTAGACACTGTTCCAACTGATGGAGTTATAGCACTGAACAAAACAGACAAGTTGTCCATAAACATAGCTCTCACATTCTAATGGGGAAATGAATAATAAATAAATAATTATTTAAGGTAATACCAGGTGGTGATAAGATCCAGGGAGATAGATGGATTGGCATAATAGGATTAAGAGTGACATGTCCTGAGTGTGTGAGGACTACTGTAAACAGTGTGGCCAGGGAAGCCTTCTCTGAGGTTGTAGCATTGGATTAGAGAATTAAACAAAATGAGGAAGCAATATGTAAATATCTGTAGGGAAGGTTTATGCAGTTGAGAGAATAACAAGTGTTTTTGACCTGGAACATGCTTATGTTCAGTGTCAGAAGGAAGACTAGATGGAGTTAATAATCAAAAGTATAAAACACTAGCAAGGAGCCAGATCATGTAGAACATTTTCACTCACAGTAGGAACATTAAATGTTATTCTAAAACAAAGGGAAAGACATTAGAGGACTATGAACAGAAGAGTAATTTGTTTTATTTTTATAATTTTATTGAAGTATAATTGACATACTGCAAATTGCTAATGTTTAAAGTGTGCAATATGATACATTTTAACATATGTATAAGCCTGTGAAATCATTACTGCAATCAATATAATGAGCATATTCTTCCCCTAGAAACTTTCCTCCATTCTCTATACAATTCCTGTAGCTCACCCCTCCCCACTGCCTTTATCCCCAGGCAATTATTGATCTGCTTTCTATCATCGTAGACTAGTTTGAGTGTTCTAGAATTTGACCATCCTACCTTAGAATTGGAACATTACAAAAAGCATGTACTTTTTTTTTTGGTCCAGCTTTTTCACTCAGCATGATTATTTCGAGAATTATACATGCTGTTTTGTGTGTCAGCAGTTCATTCATTTTTGTTGATAAATAAGACATCATCGTGTAGAAATGTCACCGGTATTTAGTTTTTTCCCCAGTATTTTGCTGTTATAAAGAAGGCTACTGGGATAATTTGTGTACAAGTCTGTCTGCACATATGCTCTAATTTTCATTGGATAAATACCTAAGAATAGAATGACTGAATCATATGGTAGATGTATCTTTAACTTTTTAAGAAGTTGCCAAACTATTTTCCAAAGCAGCTATCTCTTTATACACTCTCACCAACAGTATGTGAGGATTTCTAGTTCTCCCTATCTTGCCAACACTTGTAATGGTCGGGTCTTTTTGTTTCCTTGCTTGTTTGTTCTAATTTTAGCCATTTCACTGGGTATATAGTGGTATCTCACTGTGGACTTAATTTTCATTTTCCTCCTAGCTAATGATGTTGAACATCTTTGCATGTGCTTAGTAGACATCTGTATGTCTTCTTGGTGAAGTTTGTTCAAATATTTATACATCTTTAAATTGAGTTGTTTATTCTCTTATTACTGAGCATCAAAATTTCTTTGTATATTCTGGACAAAACTTCTTGATATGATATGTGATTAGCATATATTTTTGCTCAGTGTTTTAGTACTTTTACTAGTGTCATTTGAAGATCAGGTCTTTATTTTGATAAAGGCCAGTTGCTTATTATTGTTTTCTTTTATGAATTATTCTTTTTGTATTTCACCTAATAAATCTCTGCCCAACCCAAGGTTACAAATTTGTTCTATGTTTTCTTTTAGAAGTTGTATAGTTTTAGATTTTACAGTTATAGCAATCTTTCATTATGAGCTAATTCTTTAACAGAAAATGAAGGCTAGATTGAAGTTTTTGGGTTTTTTTCCCCTTAAAAATAGTAACCATTTCCAGTGCTTTTTATTATTTTGTATAGAACCAGATTTCCATCTCGCATTATTTTCCTTCTGCTTGGAAGACTTTCATATGTATACACATATGTATGTGTGTGTGTGTGTATATATATATATATATATATATAGAGAGAGAGAGAGAGAGATGGAGTCTTGCTCTGTCATCCAGGCTAGAGTGCAATGGTGTGATCTTGGCTCACTGTAACCTCTGCCTCCTGGGTTCAAGTGATTCTCCTGCCTCAGCCTCCCAAGTAGCTGGGATTACAGGCATCTGCCACCATGCTTGGATAATTTTTGTATTTTTAGTAGAGACGGGGCTTCACCATGTTGGCCAGGCTGGTCTCGAACTCCTGACCTCAGGTGATCCACCTGCCTTGGCCTCCCAAATTGCTAGGATTACAGGCAGGAGCCACCGCACTTGCCTTCTTTACCATTTCTTATAGTGTAAGTTTGCTGGGGGTGAATTCTTTCAGCTTTTGTGTGTCTGAGTATGCCTTTATTTTGCTTAATATTTAAAAGATATTTGTACTGGGTAAAAGTATAGCTGAAAGATTCTTTTCTTTCTTTTATTACTGTAAAAGTGTTGCTCCACTGTTTTCTAGCTTGCATTGTTTCCAATGAGAAGTCTGCTGACAATATTAGTTTTGCTCCTCTGTACATAATGTGTCTTTTTGTCCTCTGGATGTTTAAACATTTTCTCTTTATTAGTAAGTTGAGAAAATTTAATTATGATATGCCTTGGTATATTTTCTTCATGTTTTTGTACTTAGACTTAATCGACTGTCTTGTATTAATGTATTTATAATTATCATCAGATTTGAAAAATAATTTTCTTTACCTCCTCTCTGTTCTTCATTAAGGATTCCAATTGCATATGTAATTGGCTGCTTAGAGTTATCCTCCAGTTCACTGATGTTATTTTTTCCATCTTTTTTCTGTCTGTGTTTCACTTTAAATGTTTTTTACTGTCTTCAAGTTCACTGACTATCTTCCCTGCACATCTAATCTTACTGTTGCTACCATTCAGTACATTTTTTACCTTATACATTGTAGATTTCATCTTTAGAAGTTTGGTTAGACTCTTTTTATCTCCTTCATATCTCTAATTTTATATATTAATATAATTATATGATTAATAACTAATCACATTAATTCTATCATCTGTGTCATTTACATATAAGTTTTGAATGATTGATTTTCCTTCTCAGTATGGGTCATAGGACATATTTCCTGCTTCTTTGCTTACCTAGTAATTATTTATTTGATACCAAACAATGTGAATTTTACGTAGTTGGATATTAGATATTTTTTATTCCTAAAAATGTTGTTGACCTTTGTTCTGCGACTTTGTTGTTAGTTGAAAGCAGTTTAATGCTTTTAGGTTTTGCTTTTAGTATTTGTTAGGCCATGTCAGAGTAGCATTTATTCTTGGGTCATCTTATTCCATTACTAGGAAAAGCTTCCTTAATACTTTAGCCAATTCCTTGTGAATTATAAGATTACCCATTCAGGTGATTAACAGCAGACACTATTCCTGGCTTTGTGTGATATCTAGGCACAGTGTCTACTAATCCTTTTGAGTGATTCCTTTAGGCAGTTTCTTCACATATATGTGATGATCAATACTCAGCTGAATATTTGAAGATCTCCTGCAGATCTCTGGAGCTCCCTCACTGAACCATACTGTCCTCTGGTACTGAGCTCTGTGACATCTAGCTCAGTACCTTGGTTTTGTCACACTCTCAGAATTGTCTTCTCAGCTGAGGGAACCGGCTAATCACTGCCTAGGTTTTCCTTCACTATGCTGTGCCCTGGAAACTTTCTCCAGGCAGCAAGATGGGATAATTGTAGGCCTCACTTTATTTGTCTGTCATCTGTCAAAATCAATGTCCTTTGTTGAACACTGTCTTGAAAGCCACTGTTTCTTATATTTTGTTGTTTTTTTGAACTGTTCCATATGGGAAGATAAATCTGGCCTGTGTTGCTGTATTGTTGTCAAAAATAGATGTCATTTCCAATTAATGCTGACCATGCAATGTTGCAGTTGCTAATGCTCATAAGGATTTCTATTTTTCCATGGCCTGAATTTTTAAAAATGATTCCAGCCACTATGAAGAGAATTAATTGGATATGTAGAGGGATGTGCTCGGTCATAGGGGGCTTTACTTTACTCTTTTTTTCTGAAAATAATTAATGTTTATCAGAATTATGAATTAGGAAATGTTTATCCTATTGTTTATCCTTAAGTCATTTAACTGGAAGAGATCATTCCACAAATGAGTATACATAGGGAAGAGAAGAAATCTAAGAGCTAATCCCTGGGGTACTGTCAGTTTTAGAAATCTGAAAAAGGAGAATAATTTAGCAAAGACTGTTACAATGGTTAGTGAAAATACGGGATGACATTGGGAGAGGGAGAAGCAGTAACACATAATTGACTTTTATTGGTCTGTGATGCTAAGAACTCGCTGAACCACAAGTAGTAGAACAAATTCATACTCTTTGGATGTGGAAGAAAAAATAAACAGGCTTTTAAAAGACCTGAGAAGACCTTTAGCTTACTCTTCAGGCTGACCATCAACACAGAGGCAACTTACAACAATCAAAAAATAAAAATAAAGCAGGTGCAGCACACCAACACGGCACATGTACACATATGTAACAAACCTGCACGTTGTGCACATGTACCCTAGAACTTAAAGTGTAATAAAAGTATTTTTTTAAAAATAAAGAATAAAAAAACCAAATCTTGAGCAAAAGGTAGAATTGGATTTCCAGAGTTACCACACAATTACATTCACATGTCCGCTTTTCAACAAAACAATCAGAAGGCATAAAAATAAATGAAAAAGTACGACTCATTCTAAAGAAAAAACAAACCATAAGAAAGTGTTTCTGAGAAAATCCTGATGGTAGATCTGCCAGACAAAGACTTTAAAAGAGCTGTCTTAAAGATGCTCAAAGAGCTGAAGGGAGAAATGGAAAAAGTCAAGAAAACAATGTACAAACAAAATAGAAATAGCAATATAGAGTTAAGCAATCTGACACAACAGCAAAAATAGATTCTGTAGATGAAAAGTACAATAACTAAAACAAAAAAATTACTAGAGAGATTCAAAGGCAGTTTTGAACAGACAGAAGAAAGAATCAACAAACTTGAAGATAAGACAATGTAAATTATCAAGTCTGAAAAACAGAAAGAAAATATTGAAGAAAAGTAAACAGAGACTAAGGGATAACTGGGACACCATCAAGTGGACCTACACACAAAAAGAGCACAGAGAAAATTTGAAAAAATAATGGCCCCAAATTCCCAAATTTAATGAAAGGCATTAATATTAAGATCTAAGATGTTAAATGAACTCCAATTAGAATGAACTCACAGTGACTAAAAACTGAGACACATTATAATCAAACTTTCCAAAGACAAAGACAAAGAGAATTTTAAAGACAAACAGAACCAATTTCTCACATGTAAGGAATCCTCAATAAGGTTATCAGCAGATTTCTCATCAGAAATTTTGGTGGCCCAAATGCCAAAATGTCTGAGAGAAGACACAAAGTACTAATATCAGATGAAAGAGGGGACATCAGTGCATATCTTATAGACATCAAAAAGTTAATAAAGGAATGTTATAAACAACTCTATGCCCACCCACAAACTTGATAACCTTGATGAAATGGATCAATTTCTTTAAAGAAAAAGTCTGTCAAAATTTACATAAGAAGAAATAAAAAAATTTGAGTAGGCTTATATCTATTAAATAAGTGGAGTCAATAGTTAATAACTTTCTAAGACATTAAGCAGAAAATCTGAGTAGGCTTATATCTATTAGATAAATTAAATGAATAATAAATGATCTTCCAAGACAGAAAGCACCAGAAGCAGATGAGTGAACTGGTGAACTGTACATTTAAAGAAGAAATTATAAGAATTATGTACAATCTCTTCCAGGAGATAGAAGTAGAGAGTACACTTCCTAACTCATTTCATGAGGCCAGCATTACCCTAAAACCAAAATTAGACAAAGGCATCGATACAAAAAAAGAAAATTACAAACCAGGAACATAGATGGAGGAATCTTCAACAAAATATGGACACATTGAATCCAATAATGTATAAAAAGAATTATATGCCTGAGTGGGATTTATCTCAGGGATGCAAGGCTGATTCAACATTCAAAAAATTAATTTATATAATCCACAACAACAGGTTAAAAATATAAATTATATGATCATATCAATAGATGCAGAAGAAAATTGACAAAATCTAATAGCTATTCATGATAAAAATTCCCAGAAAACTAGGAATAGAAGAAAACTTCCTCAATGGGATAAAACTAACCTCATACTTAATGGTGAGAAATTCAGAGCTTTCCTGCTAAGATTAGGAACAAGGCAAGGATGTCACTCTCACCATTGCTTTTCAGCATTATAGTGAAAGCCCTAGCTAATGCAATAAGACAAGAAAAGGAAACAAAATTATGTTGATTGGGAAGCAAGAAATAAAGCTGTCTTTATTCATGAAACATGATTGTCTATGTAGAAAATCTGAAAGGATCAACAAAACCAAAAAGGCTAAAGCTAAGAAGTGATTATTGTGAGGTTTCAGGATACAAGGTTAATATATATAAGTCAATTACTTTCCTCTATACCGATAATGAACAAGTTAAATTTGAAATTGAAACCACAACACCTTTCATATTAGCACTCAAAATAATAAAGACTTATGTGTAAATATAACAAAAGTATGGGGGGGAAGATCAATGTGAAAAAAAACCCCAAAACTACGAAAAGAAATCAAAGAGGAACCAAATAGAGATATATTCCATGTTCATTATGAGAAAACTTAATATTGTTAAGATGTTAGTTTTTCCCTAATTGATCTATAGCTTAAATATACTCCAATCACCATCCCAGAAAGTTATTTTTTGGATATCAACAAACTGATTCTAAGAATATTCAGCAAAATACTGATTCAGAGCACTGCCACTACGTGACATTAGGGCTTCCTATTATAGCTACAGCAATCAAGACAGTAATTTTAAAAAAGGGGTGATAAAAATTGTGGCACAGCCTGGGCAACATGGTAAAACCCCATCTCCACAAAAAATACAAAAAAGTTAACTGGGTGTGGTGGCATGCGCCTGTAGTCCCAGCTACAGTGTGGTATTGTGAAAACGTAGGCAAATAGATCAATGAAACAGAACAGAGAGCCCAGAAGTAGAGTCACATAAATACAGGCTGCAAATATTTGACAAAGGAGCAAAGGGAATAAATGGAACAAAGATAGTCTTTTCTCATTTGTAATCCCAGCACTTTGGGAGGCCCAGGAGGGAGGATCACTTGAACCCAGGAGTTTAAGACCAGCCTGGATAACATGGTGAAACCTTATCTCTATATAAAAGTAAAAAATAAAGCAATAAAAATACCTGGGCATGGTGGCATGCACCTATAGTCCCAGATACTTGGGAAGCTGAAGTGGGAGGATCATTTGAGCCCAGGAGATTGAGGTTGCAATGAGCCATGATTGTGCCACTGCACTCCAGCCTGGGCAACAGAGTGAGACCCTGCCTCAAAGAAAAAAAAAAAAAAGAAAACACCTTTTCAACAAATGGTGCAAGCATAATTGTAAATCTTCATAACAAAAAAAAATTAATTTAGGGCCGGGTGCATTGGCTCATGCCTGTAATCCCAGCACTTTGGGAGGCCAAGGCGGGCAGATCACAAGGTCAGGAGATCAAGACCATCCTGGCTAACACAGTGAAACCCTGTCTCCACTGAAAATACAAAATTAGCCAGGTGTGGCGGCATGTGCCTGTAGTCCCAGCTGCTGGGGAGGCTGAGGCAGGAGAATGGCGTGAACCCGGGAGGTGGAGCTTGCAGTGAGCTGAGATCACGCCACTGCACTCCAGCCCAGGCGACAGAGCAAGACTCCGTCACAAAAAAAAAAAGAAAAGAAAAAAAAAAGGAATGAATTTAGACAGAAACCCTACACCCTTCATGAAAATTTATTCAAAATGGATCAAAGACCTAAATGTAAAACACAAAACCATAAAATTATTTTTTACAGGATAATTACAGCCACTATTTTTACAGGATAAAATGGAAGAAAATATAAATGACCTTAGGTTTGGTGATGACTTTCTAGATACAATACAAAAAGCATGATTCATGAAATAAAAAAACACAAACTGGACTTCATTAAAATTTAAAACTTCACTGCAAAAGACACTGTCGAGATAATGAGAAGACAGGTCACAACCTGGGAGAAAATACTTGCAAGATAAATAACTAGTAGTAAAGGACTGTTACCCAAAATGCACAAAGAACTCTTAAAACTCAACAATAAGAAAATGAACAAATTCATTAAAAACAGGGCAAAGACATGAACAGATGGGAAATAAGCATATGAAGAGATGTTTGACATTTCATGTCGTTAAGAAATTGCAAATTAAAATGACAATATCACTATACATCTTTCAGAATGGACAAACCCAAAACAACACCACCAAATGTAGCAGGATGCGGAGTAGCAGGAACACTCATTTATTGCTAGTGGGAATGCAAAATGGAACTGCCAATTTAGAAGATAGTCTGTGAGTTTCTTACTAAACTAAACATACTCTTATACAGTCTATTAATTGTGCTTCTTTGGATTCACCCAAATGAGTTAAAAATGTATGCCCTCACAAAAACCTACACATGAATGTATATAGCAGCTTTGTTCATAACTGCCAAAGCTTTAAGAACAACAAGATGCCTTTCAGTAGCTGAATAAATAAATAAGTGTGGAATATCCAGACAATGGAATATTAAGGACCTAAAAAAAGATCTGGTGAGCCATGAAAAGACATGTAGAAAACTTAAGTGCATATTACTAAGTGAAAGAAGTCAATCTGAAAAGACTACATCCTTTATTATTTCAGTTATATGACATTCTGGAAAAGGCAAAACTATGAATACAGTAAAAGAATCAGTGGTTGCCAGAGGTTGGGGAGAGAGGGATGAATAGGCAGAGCAAAGAAGATTTTTAGGAAAGTGAAACTATTAACATATAATACTACGATGGTGGATACATGTTATCATACATTTGTCAAAGTTCATAGACTATACACCACCACAAGTGAACTCCAGAGACTTTGGGTGATAATGATGTGTCAGTGTACATTCCTGAATTGTAACAAATGGGACAGGATTTTGATAGTGGGGAGGCTGTATATATGTAGGGATGGGGGATAAAAGGGAAATCTCTATACCTAAAACTGTTCTAAAAAGACTGAAAAGAAAAAATGGTAAAGATAAGTAGCAGCTTATATTTGTTACCAATTTATTACAGTTTTACATTATTAGAAGATGACTGGAAATCATAAGATGTCATCCTAAACATAGTTGTTTAGTAAAAATTAACAAAAACAGACATTAACTGTATGTTAGACTAAAAACTTTTACATAATATCTCATTTAATTCTTTCAGAACAGGTATCTAATGATAAACAGGCACGGAAAGTTTAAATAAGTTTTCCAAGATTGCAGAGCTAATTGACAAATAATAGATCCAACACTAGAGCTGGGGACTTTCTGACTTGAGATTCTGTGCCCTGACATGCTGTTCTATACTGTCTTACAACCATAGACTATGAAAAACTACAGAGTTTAGTTTTAAATTAATTTTAAAGCACTTATTGAATGGAAAATGTAAAATTCATTATCATTTGAATTCATTACTTTCTATATTACCATATTTTTTTGTTCATATTTTCTTTTTATGTCATTTTTGTTTTTATTACTTTTTTTGGAGACAGTGTCTCACTCTGTTGCACAAGCTGGAGTGCAGTAGCACAATCATGGTTCACTTCAGCCTCCACCCCCTGGGCTCAAGCGATCCTCCCACCTTAGCCTCCTGAGTAGCTGGGACTACAGGCGCAAGCCACCATACCCAGTTAACTTTTTTGTATTTTTTGTGGAGATGGGGTTTCACCATGTTGCCCACCCTGTGCCACTACTTTTATTACCCCTTTTTTTAATTCTTGCAATATGAACTTATCAGTAAAATAAACTATAATGTTATGCCACTCTAGAACATTTAAGATTTTCTAGAGACATTATAAATTAATATATATGGGGTGGTTCCAAAATGGCTCAATATGAACAGCTCCAGCCTACAGCTCCCAGCATGAGCGACACAGAAGAGGGTGATTTCTGCACTTCCAACTGAGGTACTGGGTTCATCTCAATGGGGATCATCGGACAGTGGGGGCAGGACAGTGGGTGCAGCCCACTGAGTGTGAGCTGAAACAGGGTGAGGCATTGCCTCATCCGGGAAGCGCAAGGGGTCAGGGAATTCCCTTTCCTAGCCAAGGGAAGGGGTGACAGATGGCACCTGGAAAATCAGGTCACTCCCACCCTAATACTGAGCTTTTCCAATGGTTTTAGCAAATGGCACACCAGGAGATTATATCCTGCACCTGTCTCAGAAGGTGCCACGCCTTTGGATTCTCGCTAATTGCTAGCACAGCAGTCTGAGATCGAACTGCAAGGTGGCAGCGAGGCTGAGGGAGGGGCGCCCGCCATGGCTGAGGCTCGAGTAGGTAAACAAAGTGGCGGAAGCTCGAACTGGGTGGAGTCCGCTGCAGCTCAAGGAGGCCTGCCTGCCTCTGTAGACTCCACCTCTAGGGGCAGGGCATAGCCAAACAAAAGGCAGCAGAAACCTCTGCAGACTTAAATGTCCCTGTCTGACAGCTTTGAAGAGAGTAGTGGTTCTCCCAGCATGGACTTTGAGATCTGAGAATACACAGACTGCCTCCTCAAGTGGGTCCCTAACCCTTGAGTAGCCTAACTGGGAGGCACCCCCCAGTAGGGGCAGACTAACACCTCACATGGCCAGGTACCCTCTGAGATGAAGCTTCCAGAGGAATGATCAGGCAGCATGTGCTGTTCAGCAATATTCGCTGTTCTGCAGCCTCCGCTGCTGATACCCAGGCAAACAGGGTCTGGAGTGGACCTCCAGGCAAACTCCAACAGCTGAGGGTCCTGACCATTAGAAGGAAAACTAACAGAAAGGACATCCACACCAAAACCCCATCTGTACATCACCATCATCAAAGACCAAAGGTAGATAAAACCACAAAGATGGGGAAAAAAACAGAGCAGAAAAGCTGAAAATTCTAAAAATCAGAGTACCTCTCCCCCTCCAAAGGAACACAGCTCCTCGCCAGCAACGGAACACAGCTGAACGGAGAATGACTTTGACAAGTTGAGAGAAGAAGGCTTCAGACGATCAAACTTCTCCGAGCTAAAGGAGGAAGTTCAAACCCAATGCAAAGAAGCTAAAAACCTTGAAAAAAGATTAGACAAATGGCTAACTAAAATAACCAGTGTAGAGAAGTCCTTAAATGACCTGACGGAGCTGAAAACCCTGGCACAAGAAGTACGTGACAAATGCACAAGTTTCAGTAGCCGATTCGATCAACTGGAAGAAAGGGTATCAGTGATTGAAGATCAAATGAACGAAATGAAGCGAGAAGAGAAGTTTAGAGAAAAAAGAGAAAAAGAAATGAACAAAGCCTCCAAGAAATATGGGACTATGTGAAAAGACCAAATCTACATCTGTTTGGTGTACCTGAAAGTGACGGGGAGGATGGAACCAAGTTGGAAAACACTCTTCAGGGTATTATCCAGGAGAACTTCCCCAACCTACCAAGGCAGGCCAACATTCAAATTAAGGAGATACAAAGAATGCCACAAATACACTCCTCAAGAAGAGCAACTCCAAGACACATAATTGTCAGATTCACCAAAGTTGAAATGAAGAAAAAAATCTTAAGGGCAGCCAGAGAGAAAGATGGGGTTACCCACAAAGGGAAGCCCATCAGACTAACAGCTGATCTCTCGGCAGAAACTCCACAAGCCAGAAGAGAGTGGGGGCCAATATTCAACATTTTTAAAGAAAAGAATTTTCAACCCAGAATTTTACATCCAGCCAAACTAAGCTCCATAAGGGAAGGAGAAATAAAATCCTTTATAGACAAGCAAATTCTGAGAGATTTTGTCACCACCAGGCCTGCCCTAGAAGAGCTCCTGAAGGAAGCACTAAACATGGAAAGGAACAACCGGTGCCAGCCACTGAAAAAACATGCCAAATTGTAAAGACCACCGAGGCTAGGAAGAAACTGCATCAACTAACGAGCAAAATAACCAGCTAACATCATAATGACAGGATCAAATTCACACATAACAATATTAACCTTAAATGTAAATGGGCTAAATGATCCAATTCAAAGACACAGACTGGCAAATTGGATAAGGAGTCAAGACCCATCAGTGTGCTGTATTCAGGAAACCCATCTCTCATGCAGAGACACACATAGGCTCAAAATAAAGTGATGGAGGAAGATCTACCAAGCAAATGGAAAACAAAAAAAGGCATGGGTTGCAATCCTAGTCTCTGATAAAACAGACTTTAAACCAACAAAGATCAAAAGAAACAAAGAAGGCCATTACATAATGGTAAAGGGATCAATTCAACAAGAAGAGCTAACTATCCTAAATATATATGCACCCAATACAGGAGCACCCAGATTCATAAAGCGAGTCCTTAGAGATCTACAAAGAGACTTAGACTCCCACAGAATAATAATGGGAGATTTTAACACCCCACTGTCAACATTAGACAGATCAACGAGACAGAAAGTTAACAAGGATATCCAGGAATTGAACTCAGCTCTGCACCAAGACGACCTAATAGACATCTACAGAACTCTCCACCCCAAATCAACAGAATATACATTCTTCTCAGCACCACATCACACTTATTCCAAAATTGACCACATAGTTGGAAGTAAACCACTCCTCAGCAAATGTAAAACAATGTAAAACAAAAATTATAACAAACTGTCTCTCAGACCGCAGTGCAATCAAACTAGAACTCAGGATTAAGAAACTCACTCAAAACCACTCAATTACATGGAAACTGAACAACCTGCTCCTGAATGACTACTGGGTACATAACGAAATGAAGACAGAAATAAAAATGTTCTTCGAAACCAATGACAACAAAGACACAACATACCAGAATCTCTGGGACACATTCAAAGCAGTGTGTAGAGGGAAATTTATAGCACTAAATGCCCACAAGAGAAAGCAGGAAAGATCCAAAATTGACACCCTAACATCACAATTAAAAGAACTAGAGAAGCAAGAGCAAACACATTCAAAGGCTAGCAGAAGGCAAGAAATAACTAAGATTAGAGAAGAACTAAAGGAGATAAAGACACAAAAAAAACTTCAAAAAATCAATGAATCCAGGAGCTGGTTTTTTGAAAAGAAAAACAAAATTGATAGACCGCTAGCAAGACTAATAAAGAGGAAAAGAGAGAAGAATTAAATAGGCGCAATAAACAATGATAAAGGGGGTATCACCAGTGATCCCACAAAAATACAAACTACCATCAGAGAATACTATAAACACCTCTACGCAAATAAACCAGAAAATCTGGAAGAAATGGATAAATTCCTGGACACATACACCCTCCCAAGACTCAACCAGGAAGAAGTTGAATCCCTGAATAGACCAATAACAGGCTCTGAAATTGAAGCAATAATTAATAGCTTAACAACAAAAGAAAGTCCAGGACCAGATGGATTTACAGCCAAATTCTACCAGAGGTACAAGGAGGAGCTGGTACCATTCCTTCTGAAACTATTCCAATAAATAGAAAAAGAGGGAATCCTCCCTAACTCATTTTATGAGGCCAGCATCATCCTGATACCAAAGCTTGGCAGAGACACAACAAAAAAAGAGAATTTTAGGCCAATATCCCTGATGAACATCCATGCAAAAATCCTCAATAAAATACTGGCAAACCGAATCCAGCAGCACATCAAAAAGCTTATCCACCATGATCAAGTGGGCTTCATCCCTGGGATGCAAGGCTGGTTCAACATATGCAAATCAATAAACGTAATCCAGCATATAAACAGAACCAAAGACAAAAAACACATGATTATCTCAATAGATGCAGAGAAGGCCTTTGACAAAATTCAACAACCATTCATGCTAAAAACTTTCAATAAATTAGGTATTGATGGGACATATCTCAAAATAATAAGAGCTATTTATGACAAATCCACAGCCAATATCATACTGAATGGGCAAAAACTGGAAGCATTCCCTTTGAAAACTGGCACAAGACAGGGATGCCCTCTCTCACCACTCCTATTCAACACAGTGTTGGAATTTCTGTCCAGGGCAATCAGGTAGGAGAAAGAAATAAAGGGTATTCAATTAGGAAAAGAGGAAGTCAAATTGTCCCTGTTTGCAGATGACATCATTGTATATTTAGAAAACCCCATCATCTCAGCCCAAAATCTCCTTAAGCTGATAAGCAACTTCAGCAAAGTCTCAGGATACAAAATCAATGTGCAAAAATCACAAGCATTCTTATACACCAATAACAGACAAACAGAGCCAAATCATGAGTGAACTCCCATTCACAATTGCTTCAAAGAGAATAAAATACCTAAGAATCGAACTTACACAGGATGTGAAGGACCTCTTCAAGGAGAACTACAAACCACTGCTCAGAGGACACAAACAAATGGAAGAACATTCCATGCTCATGGATAGGAAGAATCAATATCGTGAAAATGGCCATACTGCCCAAGGTAATTTGTAGATTCAATGCCATCCCCATCAGGCTACCAATGACTTTTCTCACAGAAGTGGAAAAAACTACTTTAAAGTTCATATGGAACCAAAAAGGAGCCCACATTGCCAAGTCAATCCTAAGCCAAAAGAACAAAGCTGGAGGCATCATGCTACCTGAGTTCAAACTATACTACAAGGCTGCAGTAACCAAAACAGCATGGTACTGATACCAAAACAGAGATATAGACCAATGGAACAGAACAGAGCCCTCAGAAATAATACCACACACCTGCAACCCTCTGATCTTTGACAAACCTGACAAAAACAAGATATGGGGAAAGGATTCCCTATTTAATCAATGGTGCTGGGAAAACTGGCTAGCCATATGTAGAAACCTGAAACTGGATCCCTTCCTTACACCTTACACAAAAATTAATTCAAGATGGATTAAAGACTTACATGTTAGACCTAAAACCATAAAAACCCTAGAAGAAAACCTAGGCAATACCGTTCAGGTCATAGGCATGGGCAAGTACTTCATGTCTAAAACACCAAAAGCAATGGCAACAAAAGCCAAAATTGACAAATGGGATCTAATTGAACTAAACAGCTTCTGCACAGCAAAAGAAACTACCATCAGAGTGAACAGGCAACCTACAGAATGGGAGAAAATTTTTGCAATCTACTCATCTGACAAAGGGCTAATATCCAGAATCTACAATGAACTCAAACAAATTTACAAGGAAAAAACAAACAACCCCATCAACAAGTGGGCAAAGGATATGAACAGAGACTTCTCAAAAGAAGACATTTATGTAGTCAAAACACACATGAAAAAATGCTCATCATCACTGGCCATCAGAGAAATGTAAATCAAAACCACAATGAGATACCATCTCACACCAGTTAGAATGGCCATCATTAAAAAGTCAGGAAACAACAGGTGCTGGAGAGGATGTGGAGAAATAGGAACACTTTTACACTGTTGGTGGGACTGTAAACTCGTTCAACCATTGTGGAATTCAGTGTGGTGATTCCTCAAGGATCTGGAAGTAGAAATACCATTTGACTCAGCCATCCCATTACTGGGTATATATCCAAAGGATTATAAATCATGCTGCTATAAAGACACATGCACACGTATGTGTATTGCAGCACTATTTACAATAGCAAAGACTTGGAACCAACCCAAACGTCCAACAATGATAGACTGGATTAAGAAAATGTGGCACATAGACACCATGGAATACTATGCAGTCATAAAAAAGGATGAGTTCATGTCCTTTGTAGGGACATACATGAAGCTGGAAACCATTATTCTCAGCAAACTATCACAAGAACAAAAAACCAAACACCACATGTTCTCACTCATAGGTGGGAAATGAACAATGAGAACACTTGTACACAGGAAGGGGAACATCACACACCGGTGCCTGTCATGGAGTTGGGGGAGCGGGGAGGGAAAGCATTAGGAAATATACCTAATGTAAATGATGAGTTGATGGGTGCAGCAAACCAACATGGCACATGTATACATATGTAACAAACCTGCACATTGTGCATGTGTATCCTAAAACTTAAAGTATAATGAAAAAAGATGAGCTTGAAGATGTACCCACTTCCATAAATTTCTAGTAATTTATAGAGTTGGACATGTGGCAGAATTGTATAATATTTCATGTAAAAAGTGATCTTGGCTCTGGTCCTCACCTCAGTCCTCACCAATCAACACAAAAGATTTTACAATAGCAGATGCTAACACCTACGGCTGGAACAATATCAGACAAAAGTCATGAGGTTGGAGTTAAATAGGAGAAGTTTCTTCTTCAGAAAGTTGGGATAAATACTGGTTATATTGAATACATTTGTAATGTTCTAGGCAAAAGTCCATGCTATAAAACAAAATAGGCTCTTTGGAAAAAGGAAAGTATAAGGAAAAAGCTTGTTAACCACAACTGACCAGAATCATAATCAATATACAACAATCACAAATATGTTCCTGAAATGGCTGAAACATAATGACTGTTTGGTTACTATTACAAAGCAACACACATGGGTTTTGCCTTTCTACATCAGAATAGATTGGATTTATTGATCTCATAGAGCAGTTATTTTGGCACTATGTCATTATAATTTGATTTTAAATTAAAATAAATGTTTTTTTCTTGTAAATTTGTTTGAGTTCATTGTAGATTCTGGATATTAGCTCTTTATCAGATGAGTAGATTGCAAAAATTTTCTCCCATTCTGTAGGTTGCCTGTTCACTCTGATGGTAGTTTCTTTTGCTGCGCAGAAGCTCTTTAGTTGAATTAGATCCCATTTGTCAATTTTGGCTTTTGTTGCCATTGTTTTTGGTGTTTTAGACATGAAGTCCTTGCCCATGCCTATGTCCTGAACGGTATTGCCTAGGTTTTCTTCTAGGGTTTTTACGGTTTTAGGTCTAACATTTAAGTCTGTAATCCACCTTGAATTAATTTTTGTATAAGGTGTAAGGAAGGGATCCAGTTTCAGGTTTCTACATATGGCTAGCCAGTTTTCCCAGCACCATTGATTAAATAGGGAATCCTTTCCCCATTTCTTGTTTTTGTCAGGTTTGTCAAAGATCAGATAATTGTAGATGTGTGGTATTATTTCTGAGGGCTCTGTTCTGTTCCATTGGTCTATATCTCTGTTTTGGTACCAGTACCATGCTGTTTTGGTTGCTGTAGCCTTGTAGTATAGTTTGAAGTCAGGTAGCATGATGCCTCCAGGACAAATTTACAAGAAAAAAGCAAACAACCCCATCAAAAAGTAGGTGAAGGATATGAACAGACACTTCTCAAAAGAAGACATTTATGCATCCAACAGACACATGAAAAAATGCTCATCACCACTGGCCATCAGAGAAATGCAAATCAAAACCACAATGAGATACCATCTCACACCAGTTAGAATGGCAATCATTAAAAAGTCAGGAAACAACAGGTGCTGGAGAGGATGTGGAGAAATAGGAACACTTTTACACTGTTGGTGGGACTGTACACTAGTTCAACCATTGTGGAATTCAGTGTGGCGATTCCTCAGGGATCTAGAACTAGAAATGCCATTTGACCCAGCCATCCCATTACTGGATATACACCTAAAGGATTACAAAACATGCTGCTATAAAGACATATGCACACATATGTTTATTGCGGCAGTATTCACAATAGCAAAGACTTGGAACCAAACCAAACGTCCAACAATGATAGACTGGATTAAGAAAATGTGGCACATATACGCCATGGAATACTATGCAGCCATAAAAAGGATGAGTTCATGTCCTTTGTAGGGACATGGATGTAGCTGGAAACCATCATTCTCAGTAAACTATCGAAAGGACAAAAAACCAAACACCGCATGTTCTCACTCATAGGTGGGAATTGAACAATGAGAACACATGGACACAGGAAGGGGAACATCACACTCCGGGATCTGTTGTGGGGTGGGGGGAGGGGAGAGGAATAGCATTAGGAGATATACCTAATGTTAAATGATGAGTTAATGGGTGCAGCACACCAACATGGCACATGGATACATATGTAACAAACTTGCACGTTGTGCACATGTACCCTAAAACTTAAAGTATAATGAAAATAAATAAAATAAAATAAAATAAAATAAATGTTTATGTGTAGATTTTAATAAGTGTGAAATTTAATAATAAAACAGTAAAATAAATAATATATATTATTAACCTAAAATGGTTATTCTTATGTAACAATTAACAAGAAGATTGCTTATTTGCCTATTTGGAATAACAACAAAGAAAATCTCTCTAGATTTGTAATAGTTTGTGGAACCAGAGTTGCTCTTCAACAACCGACTCAAACTTTTGACAGTTCTGTGTGCTTTTTGATTGTTAGGTGATACTCTTTTGCACATGGCTGCATCCCAGCCCTGCCAGCTGCCCACTGGTGATTTTCGCACTGGTCCCTGAAGCACCAATCATGGGTGTGGAGCTACTATAGTGCAAATGAGTCAACACCACTACAATAACAAACACCACAGTATGTCCTCTGGACTCCTCGGCAAAAGGAGCATATTAAGAATAATTTAACATTATTCATTCTCTATACCTGTTTATAAGTTGAGGTTCTGCTTGTGTTTTTATAGGAATAGTGAATTTGTCAGGTTTGCAGGATGCCTAAGTTTAACTTAACTGTAATTCTGTCTAGCATCAGCATCCAAAAATGTCAATATTTTCATCTGGAAAGTCATGAAATGACCCTTGAGTATACTTAAGAGGCAATTTGCAAGTTACCTAGTACAAATAAACATAATATTGTGCATTTTGTATTCTGAAACTTGTTTTTAAAATTAGGACTAAATTTGAATTATCATACATATTGAATACTTGTTTTGTTGTCTTTTTTTACATATATATATATAAATTGAATTACATTTACCAGATTTAAGATGCCTCCTGGAACATGTTGCCAAGTAAACAACCATCATAAAATTTCAATTTTGTTCTTCCATTAGGAGTTTCAGCAAGCTAGTTACATAAGTATATGGATTTTCCTGGTAATAAACAATAATTTACTTACACTGCTTTATTTTGGACCACCAATATTTTGATGACAGCACATATCCATCTTCTTGCATTATCTTGATGAAAATTCTGTACTTTACGTTTTTTATGTTTGTCAAAAATTTTAGAAAGTTAATTGCTTCCTGGACTATATTATTATAACTGGATATCTAGGAAGTGTTGATTTTAATTCATTCCATAGAGTGTTGTTTGAAAATTCATTACATTTTTTTAAAATCTGCTTGTGGTGAAAGACATTAATGCTTTGTATTTTTGAGATTGAAGCAGAGTATTTTTGGCAGATATGCTAGCCCTTATTTATTTTATTTTATCCCTAGTGAGTATTTCTATTATGAGAAATTCAGATGTCTTGAACAGTCATTAGTTCGTAATCTTTTTTGTTATAGTATGTACATGTATTGGATCTCAGTAATTTCCACTGAGATTAAAATTCAGCTCCTTCATATTTTTGCATATGGGTGGTAGCAATCATAGAAACACTTTATAAGCCCAAAGAAGCACAAATATACAAAAGAAAATACCTTTGCTTGGGGAGAGTCAACTAATACAGATGCCGTATAGCTTACAATACTAGAAGTTCAGGTAACACTTTGAGAGCATGTCAGCCCACTGTTCTTGCAACCTCTTTTTAAAATTTCAGCTCCTCTGGTGGTGGGCGCCTTGTAGTCCCAGCTACTCGGGAGGCTGAGGTAGGAGAATGGCGTGAACCCGGGAGTCGGAGCTTGCAGTGAGCCGAGATGGCGCCACTGCACTCCAGCCTAGGTGACAGAACCAGACTCCGTCTTAAAATAAAATAAAGTAAAATAAAATTTCAGCTCATCATCCTAGGTCAAGGTATGATTGCCTCTGATTAATCCACTACTGCTGCCAAACATTCATAAATAGTACCACATGGAAGAGTTGATAATATTTTATTTTAAATCCAAATTATAAGATACTATGACCAAAATCCATTCAATGGCGTTTTATCTTTGTGGCTTCTAATTTAGACACATTTTAAAAACATATATGACTTTTTTCTATAAAAATAAAATCAAATAAATTATTCGTGAATAAAACAGTGTATAGGTTGGGTGCAGTGTCTCGTGCCTATAATCTCAGCACTTTGGGAGGCTGAGGCAGGAAAATTACTTGAGGCCAGGAGTTCAAGACCAGCCTGGGCAACACAGCAAAACCTTGCCTTCACAAAAAATAAAAAGTTTTTTAAAAAAGTTAGCCAGGCAAGGTGGCATGTGCCTGTAGTCCTAGCTACTTGTAAGGCTAAGGTGGGAGGATCACTTCAACCTGGAGGTGGTGACTGCTGTGAACCATGCACCGCACTCAGCCTGGGTGACAGAGCAAGACCCTGTCTTAAAAAAAGAAAAAAGAATAAAAAGAAAAAGAAAATAGCATGTTAATTGTCAAATACTTCCCACTTACTATTCTCAAGAATGACTATGCTTCTAGTTTCACCCTGAAACTTAAAGTATAATAATAATAAAAGAATGGCTATGCTAATGTGTCTCTGAAACCAACATGTAGAATTATAGTCCTACTTAATTTATGAAACATCTGTGATATTCCAGGCAGGTATTGTGTTGAAGAGAGTAAATGTAATTGAAATATATAGTCTTTTCCATTGAGAAACAGTTTATTAAGTAATGGTGGTAGAATAATACATGTAAACTCACCCCCAAACTGATTTCATTAGCAGTAACAGCTATTTATGGACAATGAGTGGCCAGGATTTCTATTTAAAAGAAGTTTGAGTGCAGTAAGATGGACAGAATTGGAGCTGCAGTATTTGCACAGCAATTTATATAGCACACACAGTGTTTTAACTTACATTGCATATTTATTTGGAATGGCTCCTATGTGTGTAATGTAGAATTGGGTTTTTCATGGAAGTTGAATGGTTAAATATTCCGTTTTCAAGCCACTTCTTATAACTATTGCTCTTTATGGAAATATGTGCCAGAAATCCTACTGAACTCTGTATGTATAATATTTCTAAATATTAAAAACCCAGTGAAAGAATAGCATGAGACACTGAAATGTAAATCATCTGGCTCGAGGTTACATAGATTGTGGGTGTGAACTGATTTATAATTTCAACTACATACAATCTTACTGCAAATTTATTGTTATGCTTATTTGTTATTATTATAAGCTTATTATGTGTTTGCTCTTTCATGTCTTCATTTCCTCCCACCTGTTTACAATAGACACATATTTTCATTATGTATTGCCAACTTATGAAGACTTTTCTAGAAGTGACCAAGGTTCACTGAGGCTTTGGTTGTATCATCCAGGTGAAAGTCTGAGGCAGACATCCTATTCCACCCTGTCCTTATCCTTACTGGGGTCTCACACCTCTGCCACTATCCATAGATGAGATCTAAAGGAGGTGGTTTTAATTTTATTAATAAATATTTTATAGCATATTTCTGAAACTAATTTTTTTACATTTAGAAGAAATGCCTTCAGAACTTCTATTTCTAACAGCTATGCCTTTAATATAATGGCATACAGGCTGTATATAGACAAGATGTAATGTTCACATAAAATACAAGATTAGTTATGCTACCATTTGTTTAGCACATTATGTTCCAGGCTAAACACTTAATCCCATTTACTTATTTAATTATTACAGCAACATTGAGAGGACTGTACTATTATCAGGAATCTACGGATGCATAAACAGAAGTTATGAGTGAATAAGTAACTTGCCTAGGATTGCACCACAAGTGCTATAGTTGGGATTTGGACCCAGGCATTCTGGCAAATTTTTTATTTATTAGTAAAATACTATATGAAGTAATAATTCTCCAGTGACTTTTCTATTTATTTCCTCTTGGATCCAAGAGAGCTGATATGTAAAAAGATTAAATTTGATGTTTCTATAGGCCCACTTAAGTGGCCACTTATTTTCCTACCTTCTACCATTTTTCCAATAATTAATCCAATAATAATGGACAAGAATTCTAAAATTCTTATCTAGGGTGCAAGTTAAATTTGATTTTTTTGTTTTTAAAAATAGCTTAATAAGGGAATACTCTAAATAATGAAGAGACAGAAAATGATGAAAGGAGATGAGTCCGAGCTACTGTAGAAACAATAGGATTCGTGATATAGAAACAGTTCAGCTGTGTTGATTTTTTTCATGATGCATGAAATTTGCATTCATGAAAACTAAGCTTGCTTTTCAGGCTCTTAGAAGAGCTCCATAAAATGCTGTCTTAAGACTTGTGACTCCATACTTCCTGGTAGGCCAATATTATTATATAACAAGGGATTGTCAGAAATGGACCCGACCATAAGTAAGTGACACTGAGGGCAAAACCTGAAACACAGGCAGTATCAACTTTCCTGGCACTTTGTTCTGATCCATATTTAAGTCCTTGTGTCTATTTGTTCAACCAGGAAATTCTCGTATGTATCCTCAGCTGTTTTATAGAAACAGAATGTATACATCCAAAGATTAAAATTTCATCTCATTTATTTACGTATTACTGACATAAGGGAGGAATAAGAAAGAGTTGAATAATGGAGTAAGAAGGAAGAAGAGAAGTCAGGCACGAGACTGGAACAAAAAGGCTTGAAGTAACGACCTCACAAATGAGTGAAGCACTTCTACATGAAGGATGGATTACCAACCTTTACAGGAATCATACATTTTCCTAAACATTTATTTTGTTTGAATCACAAAGTATCTAGTATTTTTAAATTTTATGCCTCCAGGTAACAGATGCATTGTCTAGATTGGCACTGAAACACAACTTTATTTTTTCATAAGAAAGCCATTGCACAACTACATACACTTGTGTGTGTGACCCATGAAGGTTTTAGAACTTTTAAATCCGATTCCAGAATTTAGTAAAAAACCTAGCTTGCAAATTCCCTGACAGTCTTAAAAAATATATGGCCATTAAAGTGCTTTTAATAGCATGGAGGATGAAAAACACTAATGAAAACATTCCACCATGCAGCAGATTTTACATGGTCGGTCTATAATGTGTGGTCTGTTTTACAAACATGTCTCCAATCTTAAACCCACAGAAGAAAACAATGTAACTCTTATACAGAAAGTGGTTTGAAACCTACTTGATAGGTTTTTAAGTCACTGCAGACTCTGATAAAATATGATTATACCTCCAGAGTAACTAAGATATTAAAGTGACAAAAATAGCAAAAATTAATAATAAGACTACACAATACTAAAGATGACTTTTATCCATCAGGGTCTAGAAAGAAACAGATAGCATTTCCAAATTGGATAATTTGGGGAGAGTTAATAGTCAATTTGCAATGAGTATGAGCAGAATATATTGAAAATATAAGGGATAGTTGTATACCCCATGGGTGGTATACATGCATTGGGTGGTTATCACCCATAGTCTTGAAAAAGCAAGGAGAAGGAGCATTTTCCAGAACCCAGAGAAAGAGAGGCATTTTTGCAGAAAGCTACCTGACAAATACTGAGACCTCCAGTTGTGGGGCAAAGTCAGCTTGTGGTGATCCTTCAAGGAAGGGATAATTACTCTAAACTCACCTTCTTCCATTCTTGTAATCTACCAGGACTCTGCATTAATTCTCATTGGTGTAATGAAACTGAAAGCCAGGAGCAAAGGAGCCTTGGTGAGATCCAACTGGGTGTGCCTCCTGGGCAAAGAGCAGGGTGGCGAACAGTGGGACATGGATCTACACGGACTGGTGGAAGACGCATCTAGCACACCTGTGAAAATAACATTTGAAACGCAAATGAACATGATACTTTAATTATTACTGAAACTGGGATTTCCAACAGAAAAAATAAAGATCTTATAACTCAGTGGAATGTTAAGCACTTATAGGAAGGAACAGTCAATTAATTAATAAGCAATGGGTCTTTCCATTTTGTTTTGGAAAATTAAATTTACAGAATGAAACCCCTGGCAGATTTTCCTTTGGGTGATCTTAAGTAAGAAGACTACTGTGAGAGAAGGATTTTGTAAATGATGTGTGATTTACAAAAAATTATACATGTCGTTTATAAAACTTCTGTTTGTCTTATTAATTAAGAAGTTTGCCACACCTCTGGTCATCTAAGAAACAACCAGAGGTGTGGCAAGCTTTTTGTTCTCATGTGAACATAGTCATATAAAACAGAATTTTGGGAAAAAATAAACCTGCCCATATACCACCGTTTATAAAGGTTCAACAAGTGTTACACTAAAAGCTTATGCCAACCTGACTTTATATATTGCTTTAAAAAAAGTAATCACCTTTTCACACAAGCAATTGAAGTAAAATCATCACCTTCTGCATTTTAGCAATCATTGAATGCCCTTATTTTCTGTCCTTTCATAACTATAAAGATGTGTGAATTCAGTCCTCAAGGCTTTTTCCATGGTGCTTTGACAATTTAGCCAATGATCATTTTACTATATTTTTTTCTTTTCACCTAAATTAGAGTCCATTTGAAACATTTTCAGTACAAGAATGTGCAGACTTAAAAAAACAAAAGTCTTTGGTTCTCCTCCTAGGAATTACAATTACTAACTTGTTCAGAATGGCAACTCATTTATCAGTAGAGAGTCTTTTATAAGTGTGTAGAGCAAGGACATGCTTTTGAATAATATTTTTTAGGGAGAAAAGAGAGCTCTTCTTTAGATATTTTTTATATTATTTCATAGCCAATACAATTGTTTGGGCTGCCCAATTATAAATACAACTTATATTCATGGTCATGATTAATAAATGTGTAAGTACATAATATATTATGTGAGTGCAAAAGTAATTGCAGTTTTGCCATTGAATGTAATGGCAAAAACAGAAATTATTTTGCACCAACGTAATACCTGTACCAAAATTCAGATGGTTTGTTGTGATATCTGTCTTTTTATAGGATAGTCTTTGAATGGTCACCACTTTTCAAAGTATTGGCCTTGTACTTAGGGAAAAGTCCTAAGGGGTGTATAGAAGTACCTTTAAAATAGCCTTCTGGTCACAATTGCTAGACTTTTCATAGTGATCCTGAAGTTAGATAAAGAGATTAGCAAGTTTACCCATTAAATTTGATATTTAGGGAATGATAAGTTCATTTTTAAGAAAATTTGGAGTGTTTGTAGAAAATTCTATGTAGTGCAAAATTTAATAATAAATGTGGCAACTTACAAGCAATTGTCCTTATTATCTTTCTAGCACATCTAAATTTAATAATCCTAGTTTATATTTATACAGTGCTTTACAATTTGAAATATACTTTTCCAAAGTTTACCATGTTTGCTTCAACAGAAACTCTATGAGGTAAACATGCAAGGGTCTTTATACTCATTTTGCAAGTTCAGCAAGTTAGAGGTAGAGAAGGCCCGTGATTTTCTTACCATCACATGGTTAGTTATGAAGCTGCAATTCTAATGCAAGTGTTGTAACTACAAATCTTGTGATATTTCCACCAATCCCACTTGACTAAATAAATAATTTAGTGCCTTTATATTCCAGGTCCTGTATCGTCTTAGAGAATATAAACACTAACTGTTTCTTGCAGCTCTTTTTGATTACATACACATACAAACAACACACATAGATATATCTTTATGATATACACTCTGTTGAGTAAGGCTAATTTTGCCATTTTTGTTTTTCAGAGTTTCTTAATTAGATGTTCTATTGTTTAAAAGCTTATAAAAAACAAGTAAACTTTTTAAATTTAATTTCTTTTTATTTTTTAAAATTAGAGATGAGGTCTCACTGTGTTGCCCAAGTTGGTCTTGAACTCCTGGGCTCAAGCTATCTTCCCATCTTGGCCTCCCAAAGTGCTGGGATTACAGGTATGAACCAGCTTGCCTGGCCTAAAACAACTAGAACTTTATACACAAAGTTGTTTAAAGAAAAGGGCTAGACTATTCCCATGGGCCTGCCTGCTTTCCTTCAATCCCGCCATGCTAAGGACTAAAGGTAACCATTGTGCATAGATTGCAGTGTTAATAGCCAAGATTGGATTAATATATTTCTACTCAGTCAAACATACATCTGTAAATATGTAGACATATATAGGAGTTCTGTTTGTTTTTAAAGAAATGGAATCACTCTCTATACGTAATCTATTTCATTATTTTTAAAGAAATGGAATTGTCCTCTACAAATTTTTCTATAACTTTGTTACCTTAACAATATATCATGAACATTACCATTTGCCAATAAAGATATAACCTCATATTTGCATTATAATTTCTGTATGCACATCATAACCATATATAATTTTACATCAACAGAGCTCTAACATTCTCTTTTGCTTTTTAAGATTCCCTGCCCCCCATCTCCTCTCTTTTCCTCATTCCCCTCCTGCTGGACTGTCTTCCTTCCTCCCACCACTCTACCCAATAATTCATGTTAATATAGTTTTTGCATAACTTTCCATGACTTTTTCCATGCTCATATAGTCATATACTACTGCATGTCTGTACACAAACATGCACATGCATATATACTTATAGAGGTTCTGTCCTGGTATGTTTTAAAAAGAATCATATTTTATCACTTCTTATTTTACTTTCCACTCTCGAAGTTATCTTATGGAAATCTCTCAAATGCCAGAGATTCAATTCATTTTTTGTGACTGCATGATAATTTCAAGGTTTGGCTCTACTATAAATTACTTCACAATTCTTTATTGATGAGCAGTGTTTATTCTGTTAGTCAAGAGGGATAAATGACGCCTTTTGTTTTAACACAGATAATTTAGTATAAAGATATATGCCTTGGCTGTAAAAGATCATTAACTAGGTAACTGAAAGGAAAAAAATGAGGACACAAAGATGTTACAAAGACAGGAATTGTAGGAAGCAGCCATCCTCCCTAGGTCTGAGTGAACAGGGGAAAGAAATTAAAATTATTAAAAGCTTGGAGGAGGGCCCAATGGAACTGGAACTCAAACCTCTTAGAATTCTAAGAATCCACCAGCTGGTCTTCAAAAGAGTGCAATGAACCTGTTTCTGAGGGCATTAGAAACCGTGTATCTAGCTGTCAGCTGCTGCTACAGGAGGGGATTGCAACTAACTCCCAGGGTGAAGAAGCATTTCTAGGATGATGCAAACACAAGAAGCGTATAGAAATCAAATAGATGGAGCAAATCCTGTTTTCCTTTTCTAGCCTTCTGGTTTCCCTGTGGCCCCCCTCAACACCCACTCCCCAATAAGCAGAGCTTAGTAGGGAGTCAGATGACACAACAGAAAAATGGTTTGTGGAGTTCCAGCCCAGAACAGAAGCTAGAAGAGTGGGTTTAAAGCTTTGAGACATTTAACAACTGTCCCATCTTCATTGCTAGGATTCTTTTTATTTATTTTATTTATTTATTTATTTAAACAGAGTTGTATATTAAGTGTCCTCATTCACATATTTTTATGTACTAGTGCTTGTATTTCTCTGGGAGAGATTCCCAAGGGTGAAATTACTGCATGAAGTGATATTTTTAATTTCAATATATGTTGCCAGATGTTTTTTCAATGATGTTGTGGAAGAAAATCACATTTCTACTAGCATTTTTAAGAGTATTCATTCTTCCTATTGCCATCAGCAACAAAAGCTGTCACTCTTAAATTTTTTCAGCATGATGAGTAAAAAGTGATGTCTTGTTGCTACTTTAATTTACATTTTTCTGACTGCTCATGATTTTGAGCATCTTGCCATATATTTATTGACAATATGTAGTTCCTTTTTTTGTGAATTTCTGTTTCTATCTCTTGCTCATTTATGTTTTCTATTTGGTTCCTTTCTGTTGCCTCTCTTGTGAATAGACAAAACCACTTTGCATATTCTAGAAATTAAACTTTATCAGTCTTTTGTGTTTCATTGTTTACTAACACAATTGTTTACTCACTTTAATTTTTTGTATTTTTCTAGACAGAGGATAATCAAATATACCAATGCCATATAGTTTCTGGTTCGTGTCTTAGCTATGTAAATCTTGCCCACCCCAAGATTGAGTTCATAATTTAGACTTATTTCAAAGTTTTTTTAATCTTTAACATTTAAGACATTGTTCCATCAAGACTCCATGATTATACATGCTAAGTGATAGAGGTCTGGCTTTTTCTTCTACAGAGGTAGCCAGTTGTCCAGCAACATTTATTGCGTCAACTATCCTCAATATTGACTGGAAATCATTTTTATATGTGAGATTCTTACATCTATTTCTGGATTTTCTATTCTTGATTACACTGATCTTTTGGTTAATTTCTATGCCAATACCATATTCACTTAATGATAGTGACTTTTAATATGTGCAATGCCTAGCATAAAAAGCTCTCCTTTTTTTCATTATTTTCTTGGCTATTCTTAGGTATTTCTTTTTATGTATAAGTTCTTTAAGATCATTGTTTTTTAAGATCATTTTATCTACCTCCTTTCTTCTCCAGAAAACAAGAAATAAATTCTATTGGAGATTCAATTGGAACTACATTCTACTCATATGTCAGCTTGTAGAGGGTTTATATATTAGAAAATTATCTTCCCATCAAAAGTATGGTACTTTATTTTTTCAGATCACAATTTACACTCCTCAGTAATATTTTATAGAATATATTTTCAAATAAAATTTCATGTCCTTGTTAAGTTTATTCCTAAGTGTTTTATGGTTTTTATTTTTGTTATTACATTTCTGGATATTTATTGCTAAGAGAAAGCTATTGATTTTATAGTGTTTCCATTAGGATAGACACAATATTATAATAAATAAATCAAAAATGTAATGGCTCACAAGAAATACACTTTTTTTCCTCTCTGATGAGAGTTTAGAGTATGTACTCCAAGTTGGCAGAAGGCTTTTCATTATGTGGTCACTCAAAGACCCACAAGAATTCAGGTCTACCATCTTTGATTCGTGGCCTTCTGTCTTGCCCTGATAGTTTCCATCCCAGCAAAGAGCAGTAGGAAAAAAAGCATGTAAGAAATTGTATGGGAGAAGCTTGTTTATTAATTTTTTTTTTTTTTTATACTTTAGGGTTTTAGGGTACATGTGCACAATGTGCAGGTTTGTTACATATGTATCCATGTGCCATGTTGATTTCCTGCACCCATTAACTCGTCATTTAGCATTAGGTGTATCTCCTAATGCTGTCCCTCCCCCCTCCCCCCACCCCACAACAGTCCCCGGAGTGTGATGTTCCCCTTCCTGTGTCCATGAGTTCTCATTGTTCGATTCCCACCTATGAGTGAGAACATGCGGTGTTTGGTTTTTCGTCCTTGCGATAGTTTACTGAGAATGATGTTTTCCAGTTTCATCCATGTCCCTACAAAGGACACGAACTCATCATTTTTTATGGCTGCATAGTATTCCATGGTGTATATGTGCCACATTTTCTTAATCCAGTCTATCATTGTTGGACATTTGGGTTGGTTCCAACTCTTTGCTATTGTGAATAGTGCCGCAATAAACATACAAAAAAAAATATAAAATAAAACAAAATAAAATAAAATAAAATAAAATGGACATTAAAAAAAAAAAAAAGAAATTTATAACACAGACAAGCTAAAAGATACTACGAGTTACTTATAATCTCAGTACCAAGAGATAGCTGGCAATAATAACATCTAGGTTACATCTCTCTCCAGATTTTATACATAGTTTTTAAAATTTACTTTGTTTTAATTTGCTATAGGTTTTATTGGTTATCAAATGACATCTTCTTTTTGGATCAATTAAAATCTGGTTGACAGAAAAAAAAAAAAGAAATTGTATGGGAGATTCATGTGACAGGCAGGAAACTGACAATTATTAGTTCTGGTCACATCTCATTGGAGGAAATTTGACCTTAGGCAACCTATAACCAAAGGAAGGCTGGGAGATATAATGCCACTGTGAAGGTGTATATTCAGTTATTATTCCATTAATGCACAAGCAAGAGATAATGGATTTTAGGAAACCTAGTAGACGCTGCCATTATCTAATTGTCATGTATCTAAGTACTGTACTAAAGTCTAATTAGCTGCAGTAGTTTTGTTTCTTAACCAGAGACACTTGGGATTTCTAAGATGTTATGTCATTAATAAGAAAGGATTGTTTTATTGCTTCTTTTTCAACACTTTTTCTACCAAATACTCCATTTCTTTGTTATATTTGCTAAAAACTCTAAAACAAGTTGAATAATTATAGCAAGCACACCTAATAGGGGTTCTATAATTTTTGTAGTTTCTGTATTTTAACAATTAGAATTATATCTCATAGTGTGTTTTAGAATATTGTCTTTATTACTATAAGGGGTTTCCTTCAATTCTTGTTTTACTTAGAGCTTATGTTAGAATAAGACTGCCAAAGTTTGTCAAATATCTTTTCAGAATTTAGTTATAAAATCATAATGTTTGTCTCTTTCAATGTATTAATCTAATGGATTATGTTGACAGGTGTCCTGAGGTTTTAAAACCTGAAATAAGTAAATTCTATTTATTCTATTCTTGGGGAATTTTAGTGATACACTGCTCATGTATCAAAGATATATGCTACTATCAAAATATACACTAATTTTTAATATTTTCTGCATCTGTAGTTCCAAATGAGAGCAGAGCACCATTTTCTTTTTCCTTTTTTTTTCCTACTGGTTTTTTTTGGTGGGGTAGGGAGTACTGTCTTAACACATTTGAAGTTTCATTTATGCCATGTTAATAATATGGATTAGGAAAATTTATGTTTCTATGACAATAATAGTATACATAATATTGGAATTATGTGTTCCTTAAAGTAAAATACAGCTCAGTTGTAAAATCAGCATGCCCTTATCCATTTTAGGAGCATATAGACTTTTATTTACTTTTTGAATATTTCCTTGATTATCTATCTTATGTTTTTCTCTTTTTCTTGAACAAATTCTGGGAGTTTTTGCTTTACTGAAATATAATGTATTTCCTCTAGGTTTTCATATTTGTTGTAATAATGTTACATGTAGCATTCTTTTTATACAGTTTTTTGTGTCTATGATTATGTATCATTTCTCATGTCATTTTTTTGTTCTCTCTTTCCCTTAATAAGTCTTATGGGAAGTTCATGTATTTTGCAATTATTTTCAAAGACTTTCTTTAAGAAAATCTTTTTATCCTTTCTCTAACTTAAATCAATTTAATTAGTTTTAGCTTTTATGTTTCTTTTATTACATTCTTGTGTTCTTTAATAATGAAAACATTTACAGTTATAAACTTTTTTTTTTTTTTGTCTCTATGCTAGGTGCTTTTTTTTTTTTTTTTTTTTATTATACTTTAGGGTTTTAGGGTACATGTGCACAATGTGCAGGTTTGTTACATATGTATCCATGTGCCATGTTGATTTCCTGCACCCATTAACTCGTCATTTAGCATTAGGTGTATCTCCTAATGCTGTCCCTCCCCCCTCCCCCCACCCCACAACAGTCCCCAGAGCGTGATGTTCCCCTTCCTGTGTCCATGAGTTCTCATTGTTCAATTCCCACCTATGAGTGAGAACATGTGGTGTTTGGTTTTTTGTCCTTGCGATAGTTTACTGAGAATGATGGTTTCCAGTTTCATCCATGTCCCTACAAAGGACACGAACTCATCATTTTTTATGGCTGCATAGTATTCCATGGTGTATATGTGCCACATTTTCTTAATCCAGTCTATCGTTGTTGGACATTTGGGTTGGTTCCAAGTCTTTGCTATTGTGAATAGTGCCGCAATAAACATACGTGTGCATGTGTCTTTATAGCAGCATGATTTATAGTCCTTTGGGTATATACCCAGTAATGGGATGGCTGGGTCAAATGGTATTTCTAGTTCTAGATCCCTGAGGAATCGCCACACTGACTTCCACAATGATTGAACTAGTATACAGTCCCACCAACAGTGTAAAAGTGTTCCTATTTCTCCACATCCTCTCCAGCACCTAAAAGCCAAAATCGACAAATGGGATCTCATTAAACTAAAGAGCTTCTGCACAGCAAAAGAAACTATCATCAGAGTGAACAGGCAACCTACACAATGGGAGAAAATTTTTGCAACCTACTCATCTGACAGAGGGCTAATATCCAGAATCTACAATGAACTCAAACAAATTTACAAGAAAAAAACAAACAACCCCATCAAAAAGTGGGCAGAGGACATGAACAGACACTTCTCAAAAGACATTTATGCAGCCAGAAAACACATGAAGAAATGCTCCTCATCACTGGCCATCAGAGAAATGCAAATCAAAACCACAATGAGATACCATCTCACACCAGTTAGAATGGCCATCATTACAGTTATAAACTTTTATCTGAATACAGCTTTTGCAATATGCTATAGGTTTTAATATTATATATTATGTAGTTTCTGGCTCTATTTCAGAGTTTTCATTCCTTTGGACCAAGTATTATATAAAAGTATCTTAGTTAATTTTCAGGCAATTAAGACTTATGAGTCACTTTTCAAAATTGGATTTCTAATTGTATTGGCTCAATATTGAAAAAAAAGACCCTGCAAAGTCTCTACTTGGCCATATTTGTTAAAGTATTATTTAAGGTCAAATAATTTTTAAATGTTTCATAGACATTAAATGTTTATCACTTAATAGGCATGAGATTTTTTTATATATCTTTTAATCAAATTTTATTGCAGTATTCAGTTTCCCTATGGCCTTGCTTATTTTTTATTTACAGACCACATTGTTTAAGACTTTTCTTCTATTCCAAATTATACTTACCCTAGCAAAAATTGATCTATTGTCAACTTAAAATTGTTCAGATGACCCTCCAAATTACCTTATTTTCTCCTTTCAAATACTTGGAATTTTTAACCTGAAAAAAAAGGGGAATAAAATTGCAGAATATCAGATTAGTGGTGTCTGTAAGAATATCTTAGTGTGTTTTTTTTCTGCAGAAATATTTACTTTTTTTCAGGTTACATTAAAAAACCTTTTTTAAGCTTTATTGTGTCCCTCAGTCAATGACATAGTATACAGAAAGTTTATACCTAGATTCATACATGTCCAGTCATGTTGTGTATTGTTAGGACAGACCACTTCGTTTTAAAGGAAATGTGTCACTTTCCTTAGAGTCTAACATTAAAAATTCATTATAACAAAACTTGGTAATGATTTTCTCATTTGGCGATCATTTTTCCTCGCTAGTAAAAAGAATCCAACCATGTTTAGTAGGATCAACTTTGAAAAACAATAATCATCACAAAACAGAACTATTAATATCAGACACATTCATAGCAAATCAAAAATTAGAAACTTCTTGTAAATATTTTCAATAAAACTTATGAAACTGGAAGTCTCTCTCCCTGTCTGTATACTGTGAATGACATGCTGAAATCCAACATTACTGCTTAATGATCCCATCCATTCCACGCAGACTTGTTAGGAACTCTTGTTGCTTCCAACTTTTATTGACCTACAAGGTCACTATAATTTGGGTGCCAGTAAGTTATATTAGATTCTGAGACAGCTTATTTTTAATCTAAGGTAAAGTAGTTAAACTGATTGTGATGAGGTATGACAACCATATTGACTAATCTGCAAAGAAGAATATGACATTGCAATAGTAATGGGATAAGCCACCCAATTAATTAGTAGCAAATTGGACAGATTGCTTTGGATGTTTTCCAAGAGAGGAAGTGTTTCTGGTGCTTTGCTTCAAAAGCAAGGCAAACCAATTTTCTTAATTCCCCTGGGCAGAGAATGATTTAATTTTTAATTTTTAAATCTTATGTGCCAGAATCAAAGGCAGAATTGCAAGATACAGAAAATAAGATGTTTATGTAAAAAAAAAAAAAGTGTACAGTGACCTATGATGATCACCATGATTTTTAAAGAAAGCTCTTTCAATGTTTCTTATACCTGTGTATTATAATGGAAATATCATAACTTCACAATTTATAAAATGTTTTCATTTATAACTCATTTGTTCCTTACACAGATTTCCAAGATATTATCTCCCCAATTTTACAATGAGGAAATTGAAGTCCAGGAATGTCAAACAATGTACTCCTGCCAGAACTAGCACATCACCAGAGTTCTCACTGCAAGGCAGTCTCTCACTTTACATCACTGCCAGCACAGCATAGCGTACACCACTGTCCTCCCACATGTTAACTTTTCTGACGCACTTTCCTCTTCCATGTACTGGTATAGAAACAATAGAGAACGTAGCCATGGCAAAAATGTTAACGTTTGCCTAAGTTTGTTTATTTCAATGCATGACCTTATATTGGGAGAAAATAAAGCCAATCCATTTCAAGTTAAAAAATCCTTTGAAGTATTAAATAATCAATCAGATGCTTTTCCCCCATTAGACTGGCAGATGCTGGTAGAGAGTGTGGAAATAATATTCTTATTATAACTGTGTGGTGAACTCACACATTGTAAAGTGAATCTGGCCTTTCTTGTCTTATCTCAAAACATCATGAAGTCCCATTTAGTTAGAAAAATTAAGTAATCCTATGCAAAATTAAATTTCTTATTTTGCATGATTCCCATGGCAGCACCTTTCAATTCTAGTTCTTAATCATGTTCTCAATTGTCATGTAAATATAGAAAACATAACAAAATAACCACTGCTACCAGTCTCTCCCAAAGCCTATTATATTATGTGACTCTGTCCTACACAATGTGTCAAAATCCTAAATTTCACTGAGAAGGAAAGATGGATTGATTTTGTTTTCTAGTCTCTAGGAGAGGAGTTGAGATGTCAGTAGAAAAGTGCCTCTCTCCATCACCAGCGGAGCTAATCAGGGAAGACTGTCTGCGGTCGTATACACATTAATTTCCAGCTGGAGCATGGGGCTGTTATGAGGTGTAACTAACCGTATCGTTGTGACTCATCTCGGTCTGTAATAACATGCTCCACAGTGACATCAGTGGTTGTATGAGATGGATGTTGCATGTAAAGGAAAAAGTACTGTTCAGCTGGAATATCTGTAAGCCTGCACATGACACAGTGACAGTTCGCAGTGAATGCAGCCAGTGTTTTTCTGCAATAACACATCTGACGTATCCTGTCATCACTGTGTCTCCAAAACTGTCTCAAGTAGTCATCATGGGCAATTTCAGCCCCACGGGTTGTTATAACAACTTAGTTCTCAAAAATGACCTATGTCAAGATGCATTGCAGTTGCCTACTCAGGCCCACTTTGGGGCTGAGTCCAGAAGTTAAAAAAAAAAAAAAAAAAAAAAAAGGAATTCTTTCATTGGTAAATTATTTCAATGACAATGGTATGTCAGATCCTTTATAAACTTCTAGTATTCAGAATTGATTCTTCCAACAACATTTTCTCTACAGAAGTAGAGGTGTACTTTGATCTTTGATCTCTTTCTACATGTAAAATGCACAATGCTTATAAAGTCTGATTTTTCCAGTTGATTATCCATCAGCACATAATTGGCAGAGTAGAAAAAGTAGCTATATAATTTTCAGGAACACAATGTCTCTGGGCTTCAAACGGGAGGGCCCAGCTACTTAAGGTTCATTTCTACTTTAAAATTATATGACCTTTTAAAAAAACATTTATTCAAAAGCTTTTTTCATGCCTCTTTTCTTTTAAATAAAAAATTCTTTAAGAGGAAATAACTGAGGATATAAATATTTATAAAAGTTTTAAGTTTTAATTTAAAAATATATAACCAGAAGCATCTTAAATTTTAAAAAGTAAATGTTTTAATTTCAAAGTATGTAAAATAACAAAAAATAAATAAAAGGCAGTTTAGAAGAATACAAGGTGGATGTATATACCATATACCCAGCACAGAATATTTAGTGATGTTGAAAACCAGAATTTACTCAAAATTTCCTAGTTGCAAGGGCAAAAGGGGAAATAGTAGACTACACTTTTACTGTCTAATTTTACTTTCGAAGAATTTCAAAAATTTTTCTGGAGAAATAATTATTTCCTGGAAACAAATACTTGTAACCTGATTAATACTCAGATATTAATTGAAGCATGTTTAAAGTACACTAATATATATTAGAGAAATGATTTCATAAAAGAAAAAAGCATTCTGTGTAAGCAATTAGTATGTGTATTAGTCAAAACAACATAGAGAGCATTCACAAATTTCCTTGTGCTGTGGTTTCTCTTCTCAGTGGTACAGTATGGTGAAAGTGCCATACCTTCTTTTAATTAATGTTTCCAATTTTATTTTTCAGAATGAAAAATCCCCAGGGCGATCTGCAAGTCGATCAAGTAACATTTCAAAAGTAAGTGAAGTACTCACTTTCTTGTTTGTTGACTTCTACACTTCATGAGTTCACATAAATGTTTATAATGTTTAACCTATAATTGTTATCTGTGAGCAGAACACAAATGTGATTTGTTCATGGTTTTAACTCTTTTAAGCTTTTACTGTAATAAGAAGACGTGATTTTACACAAGAAAATAAGTTAGGCTATTTTTTCATTTTCCATGCTGTGTGCAAGAGATAATTTGCTACTTTCTTTCTTTCTTTTTTTTTTTTTTAGGCAGAGTCTTACTCTGTCGCCCCAGCTGGAGTGTGGTGGTGAGATCTTGGCTCATTGCAACCTCCACCTCCTTCTCCTGCCTCAGCCTCCTGAATAGCTGGGATTACAGGTGCCCACCACCATGCCCAGCTAATTTTTGTATTTTTAGTAGAGACGGGGTTTCACCATGTTGACCAGGCTAGTCTCGAACTCCTGAGCTCGTGATCCGCCCTCCTCAGCCTCCCAAAGTATTGGGATTATAGGCGTGAGCCACCATGTCTGGCCAATTTGCTACTGTCATAGTATTATGTAAAGTATGTTTTTTCTGTCATTTCAAACACCATAGATCTGCCACATATCCAAGTTGAAACTATATCAACATTCATGGTACAATTCTCGTGAATTTAATTTTTCTGGACTTTGGGCTGAACTCTGTTGGAATTTAACTATTTTTGTCACTAAGGCAAGTTTTAGAAATCAATTTCATAAAAACATCAGTTTGGCCATATTTAGAGGTTGTAGAGTCATCGGATAAAAAAACAAAATATTCCCTTGACTGTATATAAATCTAAGTAGGACACCCGAGTGTTGAAAAGATTATCATTTGAGAGACATACTCTAGATTTTTGTTGCCTAAAAAAACAAAATGTAAGAGCTATTCTTTAAAATGAGTCACCATGTGATATATACACCTGGTGCTTGGGAAGTGAAAAGTAATTTAGAGTCATTTGTCAAAATGGAAAATAATGACTTTCAAAAATATATTTAGAAGCAAGATGGATTTGTCATGATTAGAGCTTCCAGTTCAGGGCTTCTCACTTGCCAGGACCTTCCACATTCCTGAAATTAACTTTATACTAGTAATTTTATATTACTTTTTTTTTATTATACTTTAGGTTTTAGGGTACATGTGCACAATGTGCAGGTTTGTTACATATGTATCCATGTGCCATGTTGGTGTGCTGCACCCATTAACTCGTCATTTAGCATTAGGTATATCTCCTAATGCTGTCCCTCCCCACTCCCCCCACCCCACAACAGTCCCCGGAGTGTGATGTTCCCCTTCTTGTGTCCATGAGTCCTCATTGTTCAATTCCCACCTATGAGTGAGAACATGCGGTGTTTGGTTTTTGGTCCTTGCGATAGTTAACTGAAAATGATGTTTTCCAGTTTCATCCATGTCCCTACAAAGGACATGAACTCATCCTTTTTTATGGCTGCATAGTATTCCATGGTGTATATATGCCACATTTTCTTAATCCAGTCTATCGTTGTTGGACATTTGGGTTTGTTCCAAGTCTTTGCTATTGTGAATAGTGCTGCAATAAACATACGTGTGCATGTGTCTTTATAGCAGCATGATTTATAGTCCTTTGGGTATGTACCCAGTAATGGGATGGCTGGCTCAAATGGTATTTCTAGTTCTAGATCCCTGAGGAATCGCCACACTGACTTCCACAATGGTTGAACTAGTGTACAGTCCCACCAACAGTGTAAAAGTGTTCCTATTTCTCCACATCCTCTCCAGCACCTGTTGTTTCCTGACTTTTTTATGATTGCCATTCTAACTGGTGTGAGATGGTATCTCATTGCGGTTTTGATTTGCATTTCTCTGATGGCCAGTGATGATGAGCATTTTTTCATGTGTTTTTTGGCTGCATAAATGTCTTCTTTTGAGAAGTGTCTGTTCATGTCCTTTGCCCACTTTTTGATGGGGTTGTTTGTTTTCTTCTTGTAAATTTGTTTGAGTTCATTGTAGATTCTGGATATTAGCCCTTTGTCAGATGAGTAGGTTGCAAAAATGTTCTCCCATTCTGTAGGTTGCCTGTTCACTCTGATGGTAGTTTCTTTAGCTGTACAGAAGCTCTTTAGTTAAATTCGATCCCATTTGTCAATTTTGGCTTTTGTTGCCATTGCTTTTGGTGTTTTAGACATGAAGTCCTTGCCCATGCCTATGTCCTGAATGGTATTGCCTAGGTTTTCTTCTAGGGTTTTTATGGTTTTAGGTCTAACATGTAAGTCTTTAATCCATCTTGAATTAATTTTTGTATAAGGTGTAAGGAAGGGATCCAGTTGCAGCTTTCTACATATGGCTAGCCAGTTTTCCCAGCACCATTTATTAAATAGGGAATCCTTTCCCCATTTCTTGTTTTTGTCAGGTTTGTCAAAGACCAGATAGTTGTAGATATGCAGCATTATTTCTGAGGGCTCTGTTCTGTTCCATTGATCTATGTCTCTGTTGTGGTACCAGTACCATGATGTTTTGGTTACTGTAGCCTTGTAGTATAGTTTGAAGTCAGGTAGCGTGATGCCTCCAGCTTTGTTCTTTTGGCTTAGGATTGACTTGGCGATGCGGGCTCTTTTTTGGTTCCATATGAACTTTAAAGTAGTTTTTTCCAATTCTGTGAAGAAAGTCATTGGTAGCTTGATGGGGATGGCATTGAATCTATAAATTACCTTGGGCAGTATGGCCATTTTCACGATATTGATTCTTCCAACCCATGAGCATGGAATGTTCTTCCATTTGTTTGTATCCTCTTTTATTTCACTGAGCAGTGGTTTGTAGTTCTCCTTGAAGAGGTCCTTCACATCCCTTGTAAGTTGGATTCCTAGGTATTTTATTCTCTTTGAAGCAATTGTGAATGGGAGTTCACTCATGATTTGGCTCTCTGTTTGTCTGTGATTGGTGTACAAGAATGCTTGTGATTTTTGTACGTTGATTTTGTATCCTGAAACTTTGCTGAAGTTGCTAATCAGCTTAAGGAGATTTTGGGCTGAGACAATGGGGTTTTCTAGATATACAATCATGTCATCTGCAAAGAGGGACAATTTGACTTCCTCTTTTCCTAATTGAATACCCTTTATTTCCTTCTCCTGCCTGATTGCCCTGGCCAGAACTTCCAGCACTATGTTGAATAGGAGTGGTGAGAGAGGGCATCCCTGTCTTGTGCCAGTTTTCAAAGGGAATGCTTCCAGTTTTTGCCCATTCAGTATGATATTGGCTGTGGGTTTGTCATAGATAGCTCTTATTATTTTGAGATACGTCCCATCAATACCTAACTTATTGAGAGTTTTTAGCATGAATGGTTGTTGAATTTTGTCAAAGGCCTTTTCTGCATCTATTGAGATCATCATGTGGCTTTTGTCTTTGGTTCTTTTTATATGCTGGATTACATTTATTGATTTGTGTATGTTGAACCAGCCTTGCTTTTTTTGAAGAGGATCCCCAAAATAGTAATAATCTTCAGACATTAGAGAAAGTAGATCAACTTCCAATTTAGAGACGTTTTTGTTTTATTCTCTTCTGTTTTCAGAGTCAAAAGGCTTTATAATTCATTAAGAAAAAAATTGTGACCACAGTATCAACATTATCTTATGCTGGTTTCCAAAGCCCAGTCGCCAATGGTCAGATGACATCTGCACACACAGTGGGATGTTTATAGGAGCAGACCCTAATATTTTAATAAGAGTAAGCATGCCTGCCCATTCCTCCATAGGGAGACCATATCTCTGTCTTGCAACACCATCCACTATACTAACATTCTTTAAGATAGTCTAGTATCAGTCAATGTGTGTGCTTGCAAGACATGCAGAGATGTGACAGACACATAGAGAATTGTACCTCAGTGCTTGGTACTGAATATTTCTAATTACATTCAAATCTATGTCCCTTCAGAGATATTTGAGAGGCAATGTGGCCTACTGGTTAAGAGCACTAACTCTGGAGAGTAAGGATCTGAGTGTAAGTCACCACTCTGTCGCTTCCTACTTACATGACCCTGAGATGTTCACTTTACCTTCCCGAGACACAGTTGCCTCTTTTATGACATAGGGATGATGATAATATCAGTCACCTGAAGGAGGTTTTCTGAAGTGGTTATAAATTAAAACAATGCCTTGCAAATATCTATCACCCTAGTTTCACAATGAAGAGATTTGCCCAAACCAAAGAACTCTGTCATCTGTCTCAACTTGAATACTAATGTTGAATAAGTAATGACCAAAAAACTTGTAAACAGTACTGACAACGCCTTTGTCACACCAAATACTGTTTGATGATCTAGGGGTGAAATTATATCTGCATTTCTAAACTGCTCTTTGGGTTTTACTTAATCCAGCTTGTTTATCATGTTTTAGTCTTTAATGCTTTAAGAAATCGAAAAATCAACAGTCTAGTTTCCCTTCTATGAGTTCTTCTTCAGGGTCTGGTATGTATTAATTGTACTTCTGTGTGGGAGACAATTAATTATAAAACTGCATCCTATTTGGAGAGAAATAAAAAAATTCTATTCTTGAACATAAATTGTACCACAAACACTCAACCATCAATCAGTGATAGGAATAAACAGATTTCAGTGCACATAAGTTTACCTATTTAAACCAACTTAACTTTCCTTTTATGTTCAGAATGAGTCACAATGCTAAATATGTCGTTGAGTCCTCACTACTTTTTCATAAATTGATAAGTGGAAAACTATTCACTGACTACACAATTTATCAATCATGAAGTGGCCAAATCTAGAAATACTTAAGTTCTTTAATTTGTAAAGCATTGGAGAGGAAAAATTTAACATTGGAGCAAAGATTTTTTTCCTTAATTTTGTCAAAATAATTTTTTATGTTGAAGACTGTGAGCATTTCTCAAGTATAAGAATCAGTACAGTGGAGTGATTGGATGGATAGCAGAGTAACTCTTAGGAAAGTTATTTAACATCCCTAATAAGTTTGTCTGTAAAAGGAAGATATATATTAGTATCCACCTCTTGCGGTGGTGCTTAAAACAGTGTTTGGCCTGTGTATTAGCTATTTTTATTATGGGATTCTTAATATTTCTGTATCAGTGACGGCTTCAAGCAAGTGCTCGATAAATATCTTTTTAAGCCAATAAATTGGAACATGGTCTATAATATATGCAATGTTTTCTAGGTGTAATAATAATAAAATGAAGAGTGGACAGGACTAAGGAAAATGTTAGAGATCTGAAGTTATTTCCTTAAAAAAATGCATATTCCTATTTCCATAAAAAATATACATATATTTAACAATAAATAATAAATTGTCTTATGTCAATAATAGTATTACTCATAATGGGTGTCTTCCTTACCTTTTATATGCTTATGCCATCTCCTGTCCTTAGACACAGGAAAATCACAGAGAGTACAAAGGACTCCATCTAGAATGGAATGGCAAAATTATCTTTTATATTTATAAGTCTGCTTTCCTGCCTCTTTCTTGCAGTTCTTTAATGAATCAGACTTTCTCATCATCAATATTTGTTGAGTGTCACATATCGGAAATCTTGTTCTATACTGGGAATTATGGAGTAATAATTTAAAAATTTCCTTCCCCGTTCCTTAGTGAGCTTACGGTGGAACTGAGTAACTAACAGCACACCAAAGAGTTCACATAACAGGCGTGAGACTCTATCCTGAGAATAGACTGAGGCAAGATTAGCCCTTGGCTGACCTCTGGAAACTTAGATTCCATAAGTAGTGCTTCACCCTACCTGTTAAGGATGATTCATTCTGCCTGAACTGCAAACAACACAGCTATCCTAAGCACATGCCTTCCTTCTGGGAGTCTGGAGTCTTGGTACATGTAGTTGCCTACACACTCAGCCCCCAGTAAAAACTTTGAGCACTGAGGCTCTTACAAGCTCCCCTGGTGGCAACACTTCTTCACATGTGTCGTCAAACTCATTGAGCACATCCCAGCACACCCTGCTGAGATGAACTTCTGGAAGCTTGCTCCTGGTTTCCTCTGGACTTCACTCCATCACTCCCTGTGCCTTTTCCCTTTGCTGATTTGCCTTGTATCCTTTGGATACAAGGATACAAATAAATCACAGCCATAAGTATGGGTATATTCTGTCCTGAGTTCTCTCAGAAAGTCACTGAACCTGGATGTGGTGAATGGAACCCCTAATATTCTACCTAAAAAAGAAGTATAGACAGAAGCTATGGGAATTCGGAGAGCCATCACTTCCATCTAATTGGGAGAGGGTAGCAGCAGAGAAAATTTCTTACAAGAATAGTATGTAAAAAGGCACTTGAAGAATGGGTGTGAATTGATCAACTGTCAGGGAAGGCTGTTTAAAGGGTTGTAAGTCCAAGGCATGGAAGCTAGAAAACATAGATCATAAGGAAGAAGTTATATAAAATACTTTGTAAGGGTTTTTGAGATGGAACTTTAAATAATAGAATGCATTATCTTCAGTCTAGTCATAAAGGTCATACAACCTCAATCTATGTGAGATTGTCAAGCTCAATGAGTTTGACAGCACATGTGAAGAAGTGTCACCTACCAAGGAAATTCAGGAGAGTCTTGGTGCTCAACACCATTCACTGAAGTGTCATCTGGCTTAGAAACAGAGAAATTGATCTAGAACCCATCAAGGTCCTTGAGACTTTTCTTAATGAGTATGTATGAAACGGAACATTATTATTTTTGCCATTCAGGACTGTATCTTATAAACATGATCTTGCTACTGTGAAAGTAAAAAATTCCAAACATGGGATAAATAATAAATGTGCAATTGTTAGTGAACATCAAAAATTATATCTCCTAAGTTTTTGCCTCTGGATCTTTGTACCATATATTATTCAACAGCAATTATACTTTGAGTTTTATGGTCCTTGCAACATTTGCTTTTTTATTAATTTATATTTCTAGTTTGTCTTAGTAAATATAAGACAGTTACACCTATGATTCTCTCTTTCTTTCTCTTTTTTTTTTTTTAATTCAAGTAAGGTTGGTGTGCCTTGGATATGTTACAATTGATCCAAAAGCTACAGATAAGTTATATAGGTTTAATATAGTATATGTGAGATTATCAAAATATCTTGGATGTGAAAAAGGCAGCTTTCATTTATCCATTACTTAATTTTTTAATACTTTTTTATATTAGTGCTTGTTACTGCTTTTTAACACACATATTACGCACAAATAGGTTCCTCAAGAAGAAAAGTCAGCCAAATCTTGCCTTTTATTTCTTCTAGGGTGAAGGATCATTACATTTAACTAGCAACAGTATAATGTGTATCTCACAAGAAAAACCTTTCAAAAGCCAACTGTCAAAAGGAAAGAACGGCTTGTACTTCCAATTCAAGTCAAGAGAATTTTCTTTTAAATAAAATCCTTTGCTTTTTGGTGTGTGTAGGAAGCAGCTCACAAAATCTAATCTGTTTATGAGAAGAAATTCAAAAGCCACTAGCTTAACAAAATGATATTTCAGTTAGTTTCCATCATTTCCTATTATTTTCACTAGACTTCATTTACATGACAGAGAGTGGTTTCAATTCTTCAGTTAGTCTCTACCTTAAAATATCTTACAAAATTTTAAGGTAAAGTTTATAAAATGTGCACACCAGTTAATTCTGCAATAAATAAAGATGCATGGGATAGTCAGTACAATTTACTCAACAAATATTTTTTGATGACGTACTGTGTACAAGGTATTATATGGTTCACAGCATTTTAAATAGGTGTTTTCTTCTGATCCAATATATACTTAAATTTTACTTCTGTAAATCTTCATCTCTCCGTATTTTTCCAGATTTGCCTTTAAGATCCCGAAGTACTTTCCAGCAAGGTCAAGGTGAAAGTGTTTCTTATATGTAAAACGTACTGAGAATTATTTTCAGCTGAAAACCTGAGCCAAGTGTTTGTACCTCTGAACAGGTGTTTAATATTCTGATTTATTGAGAGATCCATTTTGGTTTGCTAACACAATGGACCTATAAATCATCTATCCCTTCAGACTACATACCTTTAGAGGGTAAGTTTGATAGGTTGATGAAGTAAAGTAGGATATATGATTAGGAAATAACTAGAAATGAGGTGGACTAATTTGAGAACTTTCAGAGAGCCTGAGTTAAGGTCTGTCCTGAGACCAAAGTTGAGGAAATGGGTATAAATTTAGTTTAATTATTCAAGGCTGGGTGGGAGGAGATAAGAAAGTCTGAGACCTTCTTATGTCCTGAGGCATGTTATCTATATACACTCACTCCTTGGGTGATCTCATTTAGCCTCATAAGTTTATATATAACCAATAGCCCAACAACTATCAAGATATTTTTAGCTCAAATCTCTGCCATGAATTCCAGACTCAAAATGGTAATCAAATTTTCCACATAAATGTGTAATAAGAATCTGTCTTAGGTCAGGTTTATCACAGCAGATCCTGAGATGATAATTTTTTGCAATGACTCACTATGAGAATATTCCTAGGAGAAGACATCCAAGGAGTAAGAAAGGCAGCCCAGGGAAGAGAAAGAAGTCAGAAGTTCCCTGCTCCTGCATAGGGATGCTGGAATGTAAAATGCACTTCACTTTGTCCCCTCTTGAGGCAAGGGAGCAAGGCTTTCATCCTCCAGTATTTGCCATTCATTGGCTCAGGGTCATTCAGGGCGAGAAAAACTCCCAGCCATTTTGATTCTCTTTACATGCAGGTAAACTGTCCAACAAGCCAAAGGGCAGTTTTCCAGAGAATTGCAGTAGTGGGACTTTAGAAACAAAAGCACCCAGAAGCCAAAGGAGATGTGTCCTGAACCAGTGAGAGGGACCCAAAGGGATTTTGGTGGAATACTCACAGCACCTGCTATCGTCCATCCTTTGAGCCACCCAGATCCATATGAACTCATTTCATCCTGTCATGGATTTGTATAGATGATGATTGGCCACCATTTCTGAGGAGAAACTTAAAAGACATTGATTAGCCGAATGGGCTCTCACTCCTTGCAGCTGCAAAGTTATAACTGATTCATCATATCCTTCTTCTGACTCATTCCAAATATCCTTCATTCTTGATGATCACTTCTGTTAGTCTAAGTGGCTTGCTGGTGAAGTGTCTCTGACCTTTGAACCTTATCATGCTGTAGTTGCTGTAATCACTTATATGAAGTTAAACCTGGGTGTGGGTAAATGAAAATATACGACAGTGTATTTCCCCAAATTTCCAAATATTTCTTGCTTTTCCAAGTAGCAGCAACCCTACTTTCTTATGAGTAAGTTCCATTGTTCAATAAATTGCTGCTCTGCCTACTGGACAATATAACATGTGTTATTAAGCTCATGAGGGATAGTTCCAGTCATATGGTCAACTGATGTCCATAGAAAGGCCTTTAGTCTTACTACGGCCATGTAGCTTGTTAGGAGCTGCTTTCTAAATGGTGAAAGAACTATGCTGCAATAGTATGGCCTTGATCCAGAACACTAGGCTTTTCACTGCAGTTCTCCATTCAAAGCTTGACAGAGAGCCCACATTGCATTTTTATTTATCATGCTACCTCTAGTAGTATTGCCATTTATCATTGCTGTGGCATCAAGGGTGCTTGTATTGCAGCTGATATTGCTGCAGAACCTTCTATCATTCTAGGCCCCACTCAGAACTGCAGCTTTCTGAGTCATCTCTTAAAGGGGCATCATTCCGAAATGTGGTTTATGCTGTGTTTAAAATTCAAAGAGTTCTACCAAACAGTCTGGGTCCTTCTTGATAGTAAAGTAAAATGCAAAATTTGGTCTTAACTCTGGAAGAAATGCACTAGCATGCAGTAGACTACAGAATTTCTAAAAATTTCACTGATTTGTCCAGCTCCTGAAGATATGTTCGTTTTATTTCCTACTCTCTGGGACACAGATATCGTAACAAAGCATTCAGAGTATTGGCCCTTCCTGCTCATTAGACCTCATTATACCTGATGATATCATCAATACAGTGGACTGCTCTGATATTTGACAACTACTGGACATTTGAGTCTACCTCCTATCTGTTTTGTAAAATATTCCTGGAACAGGACCATGATTGTATATTAACATCCATGCCAGATGAATACAAACTGCTTTTGATCCATATTTATGACAAATATTGAAAAGAACACATTCGTGGATTAATAGCTTCATACCACATGCCAGATATTGTGTTGTTCTGCTCTAGTAAAGATATTACATATGGCACAGAACAGCTTCAGTTAGTGCTTCTACTTGGTTACATTTGCTGTGATCTACTGTCATTTGCCTGACCTACCAGTTTTCTACAGGGAACAGACCAAGAAGCCAAATGGTGACATGGTGGAAACAATCATCCTTATATTTTTTAAGTCTATTTTTCATACAGCAGCCAAAATGATCCTTTCCAAATATCAGTTAGCTAATGTCTTGCTGCTGTTCAAAACCTCTAATGGTTTTCCACATTACTCGAAATAAAACATAAATTCTTTCATGGGCGAAGGAGCCATAATCCAGCCCTGTGGTATCTCGCTAATTTTATTCTCATTTTTCCTCTTAATAACTCATTTCCAGACACACTGACTTCCTCTTATTCCTCAAGCATAGGTTTTGTTTTCAGGGCATTTGCCCTTCATGCTGCTGCCGCCCAGAATGCTCATTCCCCACACAGCACTAAGATTGGTTTCCTTGTTTCTGTTACATTTCTACTCAAATACCACTTTATCAGTGAGGACATATTTCCTTTTCTACTTATTTTTCTTTAAGAATTTTATCATAATCTGCAGTATTATATATTTTTATTGGTTTAACTTCTATGAGGGCAATAACTATTTCTTCATTCAATGCTGCTTCCTCAGCCCCAGAAGAGGGACTGATAAGTAGGACACACTCAACAAATATATGTCGAATGAATGACTAGAGCCTGCTTTGTTTTTAACTTATAATACATAAGTTATTATATATTTATATATAATATGTAAGTTTATTATTAACTTATATAAGTACTTAACATGGGATCTGTGGACTTATGAGCAATGATCCTTGGGCCATGCCAGTCTGTGAACATGTTACAATACACACAAGCTTCCTGATCCCGTAGGGAACCTCTGCCAGACAAATTGCACCACATGTTAATTCTCTCTTGAGGAAAAGCAGTCAGTCTCCCCATCTCTGTCAAGCAGCTATTGGCCTGTTGGGGTAGGAGAGAATATAGACTTTTGGCTGAGAAAGTTCCTGTTAGGCCAAAGGTGATTCTCCAGAGAAGGGAGCAGCTATGATAATCAGCCACACAGCAGCTGGGTAATGGGGGCACTGGCCTGTAGTAAGCATCTGCGTGGGGATAAACCTCCACCACTGGTGACTGCTTGGACCACTTAGATCCATTTAAGTATCACATTAAGTTTGTTTCACCTCAACATAGCTTCTCCAGGATTTTGGTTGGTTACAGTTTGTAGGAAACTTATAAGAAGAGGTTAAGTGGAATGAAACACAGCCCTCATTGTTGCATTTGGTTCACAGGTCATAACTGATACTCACCATTGTCTTCACCCATTCATTTTAGATTCCTTTCACCTTTTTCCAGCACTTATGCTGCTCTGGGTAGCTTGCCTGAGAAATCTGAGTCCCTGGCTGTCATTCTCTTATCAGGCCATAATTTCTATATTTGTCCATTTACAGCCACACTAGTGTGAGGGAAAGAGATGTCCTAGTATATCACTTGAGGGACATATGTATTTCTCCTGTCACCATTATGTGGCAGAATTTTCTCATGCTGTCATCCATCACCAACATCTGAGGTCTCAGTATCTGACCTACTAACATGGGACAGGATTCTGCCTAACATGGTCTCTAACCCAGGGATTCACCTTATAGCAAAAAATGGTGTGGCAGTGAATATATGATCATGACATTTACTGGGATTAGCACATACCCTACCAGCCAGATGCTGCCAGCCTGATACAACAATTGTATAGCCTTTTGAAGATGCTTGAGAGGCATCAGCTTGAAAAGGCACCCTGGGAAAATGGAGCTAACTCCCTCAGGATGCAGCATATTTTTTGAATCCACAGCCATAAAATGACACTTTGCCTTATATACTTATAATACTTGGGCCCAAGAACTAACAGGTAAAAGTGACCCTGCTTATCATCACTCCCAGTGGTCCCCTTGGGGAATTTGTGCTTCCCACAGCCAGCACTTTGGGCTCTGCAGGTTTATAACTTCTGGTTCACAGAAGGAGATGTAACACTCCCAAATGAGAACAAAATGAGAGTTCAATAAACCTAAAGCTTTGATTGATGCCTGGCACTTCGAGCTTCTTATGATAGGAGCCTAGCAAGTCAAGCATTCTGTTACCATTCTAGATAGCTTTGGTTAGCCTGTTAAATTATGTCTAAGGCTTCCTGTTGTATTCTGGCAATGATAGGGACAGGAGAGTATGAAATATATTCCCTCCTTTTTTCTTCAGTAATGTGGTCCTTAAATTGTGTAATCTTTATTTATTTGCTGGTTTCTTTCAACATTAGTCCACATTCAGCTTCTTCAGCCTTTCAGTAACTGGAAGAATGGAAAGCACTTTTTAATGTACTTTCATATGAACAATGTTTGGATGGCTGGTGAAGAAGGGCTCCATCTCTCAAACAACAACATTTGGCTTCGTGGTTTCTAAGGACTTCTTTTAACTCTACCTTTAACTATTGTCAGTGACTAAAGCCCTGAACAGAATGCCCACTAAGAAGCTAGGATCAATAGCATTTTATCTCCTCCAGCACTGTAACAGACAAGTAGTCTTCTTTGAATGTTTAACAAGCTTGCATTCTATTGACACTATGAACATCTCTTAACAAGAAGAAGACTCTTTTTTGAGGGAAGTCCAAGGTCAAAGCAATTTTAATTGAAAATATTTTTGTTGAAAAACTACATTTGTGGAGTTGAAATTCAGAAATGAGGATGCAAGTTGGCTCACAAATCAAACACAATGGGACATGGGATTTCTGTAGGCAAGTAGTCTTCATGCTCTGTGTCTCCTTAGCTGAAGAACTCTGGCCTATCACCAGGAGTATAGATAGCTCAGGTCTCCTGACACAATCCCCAGCCAAGTACAGGCTCCCAAAAACCTCAGAAAAAGGGGTCATGCCAACCACATACTGGGTGAGGAAAGGCAGAGCAAGAGCTTAGAGCCAAGATAGTAAGAAACACTGACAGGGCAATCTCAACATATAAAATGGACCATTTTAATTTAATTTAAACTCTTTGATAGGGCATTTTAATATGTTTTGTAATTTCCTTTTTTACTATAATATAAATCAGTAGACTTATGACATGAATTTAAGAGATCGTGTATTTTAAATATGCCAGATGATGTGAATAGTTCTTACTCATCCCACACATGATAGGACAAGTCTTTCTCCAAGAGTCTGGTCCCCGAAGGTCAAGATGAAAAAGAATTTACTTTAGGAAATGGATGGGAAAAAAAACATTCCATGCAGGTGAATTTACAGTAACAAGTAGTTAGTTATTGACTCTAGAACTGCACTATCCAGTATGGTAGCCATTAGCCACAGGTGGCTATTTAAATTCAAACTAGTTGCAATTATATAAAATTTTAAAAATCAGTTCTTCAATTTTGCTGGCCACATTTCAACAGTTCAGTAGCTAGAAGTGCTTAGTGATTTCCACATTGGACAATATAGCTATGGAATATTTCTATCATCACAGAAAGTTCTATCAGACAGACATTACTTCTCTAGAAAATATGTTAAACTTTTCTCTAGGAAGAAGTGAATGGTGCCTAAATATTTTCAATACAGCTAGAAAAATAACCCAAATCAGGACAATATGTGATTATGTTTCCAAGTTCTTACATCCTAATACTTGCCATTCAGCTTTGCTTGAATTAAGGTAATATTTTTCTTAACAAGAAATACTGAAGATTAAAAACTATTGACCATAAACGGTCCCCAGAGAATTAAAGAAACATCTCTAATTGTTGTAACTGTGGTATTGTGGTAATGTTGGAAGTTGTTTTTCCAGGCCAGCAATAAAGCTAATGTGGGTCAGTATTTGGATTTCATAATAACTCAAAAGCAATGAATAACGTGGTTTTGTGGTGCTAGGGATGGAACTCATTCCTTGCCACTGACCATCTGTCATATTATACCGAGCAGAAACTAAAACAACCTTGCAATTGCAGTTGCTTTTCCAACAGAAGGAATTTATTTTAAATGAGACTGATTCCATTTCATTTATTTCTAATTTTTTCAGATACTCAATAATTCAGTATAACAAATCTCTGATGAAATAAGAGCATACATTCAAAGTCTATCTGTCCATCATTAATAGTTTTCTAGGATTTTGGAAGGTGGGATAGAAGACAGTACTCAGAGAGGAATGAATGCTGTCTACTGATACTCTTAGCAATCATTATTTTCTCCTTCTGGATTTTCTCAATTAAAAACTCTGTGCAAGAAAAGTTGTTCTGAGGCCAAACTGGTGTATCTTTAAAAAAACTCTGTGAGGCTGATGAACTATACAAACATTCTTTAAATTCATATTATCTAACATAGTAGTTTGGAGGTTGTGTCTTTGAGTTTTTCCCTTATTTGGAGAAATAATTTTATTTTGCAGATATTGTAACTATGACAATAAGCCACATTTAGGTCCATCATCAATAAAGATTGATCAGTCAAAGGCTTGGACATATTTTAATTCAAAAACCTCAGGTACATTAAAGGTGCAATGTTTGAGTTGTTAAAAGTCAAAGAAGTCAGGTTTTTAAAATCATCTTTAATCCATTTAAACAAAAGATGATACGTTGATATGGTCTTCATAGGATTACACCATCTCTTCTTATCTCATTTTATTTCTTATATTATTAAGTACTAATGATCTATTTTAATTTTTTATAACTTCAGCTTTTTGTTGTTGTTGTTACAATTGAGTCCTGCTTTTTTGCTTCTTTCAGAAGCTATCACTATCATCCAATATTTGTTTTTTGTGTGGTTTATCACCCCCTATTTTTGAGCTGTTTCCATGTGTCCTACAGTGAGGATAATGTTGGCAGCTGTGTTGTTAATATAATTAATGTGCATAGTCTATTTGGATTGATTGACTAGGCCAAATAAATCCACTTTGAGACATTAACTACCCAATTGGGCTGTCTTTGTTGATCAGATTAACTGGATAATTGTCAAATCTCTATTGCACTAATTACTGCAGAGTCACATCATGTATTGCCTCATTCGATTCTCATTTCATTAAAATTTACAACCAAAGCTACATGAAGAAATAGTGACATATAAATACATATAAACAGACCAATTTAAGATGGAATTCAATAACCATGTGCATTGTTTCCCTTATTGTCTTTCTACTGAAATAAGAAAGGGAGAGTTATAAGAATGCATCCTTCTTCCTGTCACCAGAGAGAGGATGAACCAGAAGAACTCTATATCCACTATACCTAAAACCCATGAAGATAACTTCCTCACATCACATTGAAATTCATAGACTTAATGGCTCTTTATTTTTACCTTTAGCAAATGAAAATATAGTAATTAATTACTTTTTGGTTCATCACAGGCCTTTAATCTACCAGAAAAAAATTAACCAATCTTTAATAAATTATTTATTTTTTCAGCAAAGATCTTTTGTACTTGGTTTGTGCTACATTAAAAGAATATGACTTTGGACCATCCTGGCCAACATGGTGAAATCCCGTCTCTACTAAAAATACAAAAATTAGCCAGGCATGGTGGCGGGCACCTGTAGTCCCAGCTACTCGAGAGGCTGAGGCGGGAGAATCCCTTGAACCGGGGAGGTGGAGTTTGCAGTGAGCCGAGATAGCGCCACTGCACTCCAGCCTGGGTGACAAAGCAAGACTGCATCTCAAAAAAAAAAGATCTGACTTCTCACCTCTTGGAATTTACATTGAACTTGTGGGGGTTAGACAGGTAACTCGATGATCACAGTTCCATATTTAAGTACTTTCCTGATTCCCCAACTTGATATTTCCAATGTTTTTAAAGGATTTTGTTTAAAGTAAGAAAAAATGGAATACAAAAATTTCTCTTTGTGGCTGCCTATCTACAAAATTAGATAAAACACATTTGCCAAGCCCAAAAACAATTTGAAAATCACTAATCTGTGCACTGCAAGGTAAATGCTACGTGGTTTGGAGAGACTTCTAATAGAAGATATTTGTTTTGCAAAAACTTACTTGTTCTGAGAACATAACAAGATGACCACAAATAACAAAATTATTGTGATTATTTAATGACTACAAATATGTCATTTGGTTATCATATTTCTAAGTTTTGCAAAGTTAATTTTAACAGCACACTCATTTTCTGCATGGGCCTACACTGTATAAAAAAACATTTTCCTTATGTCAGTTGAGTCTTTTCTTTGACTTGTATTTTTAATGGAAAGATACATGACATCAGTAATAATATTTAATGTTTATTGAATACTATTTGTCAAGTACTGAGTTCAACATTTTAGCTAGGAGATGAAATTTTTCAAAGTAGGTGTTTAGAAAATTAGAGCTTATTATAGTTTGATAAGTATATATTTAAGGTAGTTAAAGGAGCTTTGAAGAAAAATGTTGTTAGCTTGGTGCAAAAGTAATTGTGAGTTTTGCCATTTCTTTCAATGGCAAAACCCACAATTACTTTTGCACCAAGCTAATAACAGAAATTTGGTGCCTCCATTCAACTTTCCACTTATCTTATTCCCTATTATGTTTATTCACTCCCATGTGAACCCAAATGAAGAAACAGAGCAACATATAATTTGTAGATAGATCTTTTTCTGCCCAAGTATAACAAGAAGTTTTGTTTGCTGCTTAATGCATAATCAAATTATTTTTTATTACACCTGAGGTAAAAACATTATTTGATATTGAAAATTATTTTGTTATTAACACAACAAAAGATTGGATTTAAAATTTCTGGAGTTTAGAACTTTATTATGTCTTACTAATATTAATAAGATCACTCAGTAAGCATCTGCTATATATAATTTATTAAGCACTTACTAAGTGTTAAGCATTCCAGTAGGTACTATATACATGTTATTACTAAACCTGACAAGAACCCTTCTAGACAGATTTACAATTTGAAGATTATGAAACTAAGACTTATACTAAATCATTTGCCCTCAGTCCAGAAACAAGTTAGTGGAAGAGCCTGCATATTTATCCAGGCGCTGTTCTCCAGGAGTTATTTGTCCACAGATCAACGTGCCAAACCACCTCCATAATCCTCTCTGACTTTTCTTCAGTGTGACACACACAAAAGTGTAAATTGGCATCACAGATTATGTAGGACCAATACTATCAAAGAAAAGGGGAGTGATTTCAAAAATAATTGGAGAATTGGCCGGGTGTGGTGGCTCACTCCTGTAATCCCAGCACTTTGGGAGGCTGAGGCAGGTGGATCATCTGAGGTCAGGAGTTTGAGATCAGCCTGGCCAATATGGTGAAGTCCCATCTCTACTAAAATACAAAAATTAGCCTGGGGTGGTGGTGCATGCCTGTAATCCCAGCTACTTGGGAGGCTGAGACATGAGAATCGCTTCAACCCGGGAGGCGGAGGTTGCAGTGAGCTGAGTTCACACTACTGCACTCCAAGCCTGGGTGACAGAATGAGACTCTGTCTAAAAAAATAAAAGTAAAAATAAAATAAATAATCGGAGAATTAATGCAGTTGTATTAAGAAAAGATTGGGAGATTTATTTAGCTAGTCAATAGTAAACTATTTGGGTTTCTTGAGAAGGGGAATAGGATAATTAAAATGGAGCGTAATAATATGAGGCATTGTAAACTTGTCACACGTTTAAGATTTATGCATTTCACTACATTAAGTCTTCACTTAACTGCCATCAGCATGTTCTGAGAAACTGCACCTTTATGCAAAAAAAAAGGATAATAAAATCAGATTTTTTTTTGTCACAAATGTTGTAACAAAATGATGTTTAATGAAGGGAGTTGAGGACCTACTGTCCATCATTTTTCTTAAAGCTAATTTCCAAGAGCCTATTCACAATGTTAAGCAGGACTTACTGTATATGTAAATTTTACCTAACAAAGTAAATGTACACAAATATTCAATGCTGTTTAATAGTTAATCATATGCATTCTGAATTATTTAGAAATGAGGTGTACTTTTGTGTGCAGCTTACTTTGACATGCATCATGGAAACAAGATACATTTATGAATGGATAAAGGGATGGATAGCTGAATAAATATGTGATAAAGTAAAATTAGAAAAGTTTCAGAAATGTGGATGTTGGATAGACTGGTGTTTACTGCATAATTCTTTCAACTTTTGTGTTTATTTGAGAATTTCATAAAATGCTAGAAAAAAGTAGATTCATTGGTAGCAATATATAGGATAGATTGGAGGAGCAAAGGGAAGAGATTAATGCCCAGAGGCACTAAAATAAACCGGATATGGGCTATTGAGTACTTGAGCAATGTTGGTGACAAGAAGAAAGAAATATTGATCATGATATTGGTCATTTCATGATTTAAAATGAAGAAATAGGAGTTATCCGATAAAATTAGAAATGAAATACGGAATGAAATAGAGATGAATCTTATGAAGAAATTTCTAGCCTGGTAAAAAGAACAAATGGTAGTGCTCTCAAAATCTGGTGTTGAGGAATTGGTGTGACATGTAGCCAAATGCTGGCTTTCTTTTGAGGCATTTCTGTAGCAGTTTTGTTTGTTTGTATGTTTGTTTTGTTTTTTTCTTTTCTTGAGACTGTCCAAACTGGAATTCTTTCTGACATAGGCAACATACTTTCCAGTTGATATTTCATGATTTTTCTAGAGCTCCTTTTACTTGCTACACCAACATATAATCCCTGCCACATGTTCTTCCTACAATGGGACATTGACACTCTTCTATTAAGTGGAGGGCCCTATGTTCCCTTCTCCTTGAAACTAGGTGAACCTTTGCTACTTCCTTGACCAACTGAAGGTGGCTTAAGAGATACTACATGGTGACTCCCAAGGCAAGGTCATAAAGGGTGATACAACTCTTGCCTTTCATGGTACATACCTTGAGAGCCATAAAGGCTATGCTGGCTGCCCTGAAGCCCCCATGCTGGAGAAATCACACAGTTTCCAGAGAGAGAGAGAGAGGCCCAAGGAGCTTCCGCTGTTTCAGCCCCAGCCTAGCAGGTAGACCTGTGAGTGAGTGAGTGAGTGAGTGAGTGAGTGAGTGAGCCTCCACATGATGTCTGCCTTGAGCCTTCAATCCTTTTTAGCTGATACCAAGCAGCTCCCCAAGGATTATCTTTGCTGAGCCATGTCCAGAATGCAGAGTTGTGAGCAAAATAAATTGTCAACATTTTAAGCCACTAAGTTTTGAAATAATGTGTTACTCAGCTATCATAAGTCGAACACATGCATGGACTTTTTCCAAGCAGGTCACTTTACCCCAACAGGAAGACCTGATTTCTTTAAGGACTATTTAAATTGACAGAAAACATGAGCCTTGTTCCTTATCAGTATAAATACACCTCGTTCCAACTAGTTTTTTTTCTTCATTCTGCATTATTGTCAAGATTTGGGTAGTCCCTTATCTTTAATATTTTTTAGATGAGAGACAGTCTAATCTCTACAGCTTCCAAAATCTAGATCATTGACGTAGTTTGGCTGCATCCCCACCAAAATCTCATCTTGAATTCCCACATGTTGTGGGAAGGAATGGGTGGGAGGTAACTGAATCATGGGGGCAGGTCTTTCTTGTGCTGTTCTTATGATAGTGAATATGTCTCACAAGATCTGATGGTTTTATAAGAGGGAGTTTCCCTGCACAAGCTCTCTTCTCTTGTCGACCACCATGTGAGACGTGCCTTTTACCTTCCACCATGATTGTGAGGCCTCCCCAGCCACGTGGAACTGTAAGTCCATTAAACCTCTTTCTTTTGCAAATTGCCCAGTCTCAAATATGTCTTTATCACCAGTGTGAAAACAGACTAATACATCATAAATATCAAACTGAGGTCTACCACCAATCCTTAGTGGCACTTCTATGCAAAGTAGAAAGGGCACCACTTACTCAAGATATTATACTTCTATTTGTCAAAAAATTATCAAAATAGACTGATTTTATTACAACAATACATTTTAATGCCACTTGACTGAAATTATTTTGCTATACTAAACTATAATATCTATGTATTAGCCCGTTCTCACACTGCTAATAAAGACATACCCAAGACTGGGTAATTTATAAAGGAAAAAGGTTTAATTGGCTCACAGTTTAGCATGGCTTGGGAGGCCTCAGGAAACTTACGGTTATGGCAGAAGGGGAGACAAACATGTCCTTCTTCACATGGCAGCAGGAATAGAACTGCTGAGTAAAGGGGGAAAAGCCCCTTATAAAACAATCAGATGTCATGAGAACTCACTATTATGAGAACAGCAGCATGGGGGTAACTGCCCCCATGATTCAATTACCTCCCACTGGGTCCCTTCCACAGCATGTGAGGATTATGGGAACTAATCTGGCCCAAGCTGTACTTTGGCCCCTTTTAACCATGGCTGAAGCTGAAGCTTAAGCAGCTGGGATGCAGGGCACCACATCTCGAGGCTGCACAGAGCAGGGGGTCCCTGGGCCCGTGGCACTAAACCGTTTCTCCCCCGAGGCTTCTAGGCCTGTGATGGGAGGGGCTGCCATGAAGGTCTCTGCCGGGCCCTAGAGACATTTTCCCCATTGTCCCTTGGTGATTAACATTTGGCCCCTCATTACTTATGCAAATTTCTGCAGCCGGCTTGAATTTCTCCCCAGAAAATGGGTTTTTCTTTTCCTATCACATTGTCCGGCTGCAAATTTTCCAAACTTTCATGCTCTGTTTCCTCTTGAATACTTTGCTGCTTAGAAATGTCTTCCACCAGACACCCTAAATGATCTCTCTCAAGTTCAAAGTTTCACATATCTCTACGGCAAGGGCAAAATGCTGCTCTTTGTTAGAGCATACTAAGAACCACTTTTATTCCAGTTCCCAACAAGTTCCTCATCTCCATCTGAGACCAGCTCAGCCTGGATTTCATTGTTCGTTTCACTATCAGCATTTTTGTAAAAGCCGTTCAACAAGTCTCTGTAAGAAGTTCTAAAGTTCCCCACATCTTCCTCACTTTTGAGCCCTCCAAGTCTCTAGGAAGTTCCAAACTTTCCCACATTTTCCTGTCTTCTGAGTCCTTCAAACTATTCCAGCCTCTGCCTATTACCCAGTTCCAAAGTTACTTCCACATTTTCTGGTATCCTTACAGCAACACCCCACTCTACTGCTACCAATTTACTGTATTAGTCTGTTCTCATACTGCTATGAAGAAGTACCTGAGACTGGGTAACTTATGAAAGACAGAGGTTTAATTGACTCACAGTTCAGCATGGCTGGGCAAGCCTCAGGAAACTTACAATCATGGTGGAAGAAGAAGCGAACACATCCTTCTTCACATGGCAGTAGGAAGAGAAGTGCCAAGCAAAAGGGGAAAAGCCCCTTATAAAACCATCAGGTCTCACGAGTACTCACTATCATGAGAACAGCAGCATGGGGGTAACCACCCCCCATAATTCAGTTACCTCCCACCGGGTCCTTTCCATGACATATGGGGATTATGGGAACTACAATTCAAGATGAGATTTGGGGGGAACATAGCCAATCTCTATCAGTCTATGATGTGAATATCACCCCTAGGGGGCAGTATACTACCTGTGTAACTGTACATGCCAGTTCTGAAAACTCTGCTCAAGGTTTTCCTAAAAAGCTTCCCTTACTTGGCTTGAGATAGATAGAAACATTCTCCCAACCACACGTTATAGCCCTTTTTTTCTATCAATCTTTCTTTCTTTATATAGCCTGAAAGTGGTTAATGGTATAAAAAAGTCAGAAAACTAGTCAGGAAAAGGGAGATATCTTAGCAATTCCTATATGCACATGATAGCACAGCCCTTTAAAATATGGACATACTGTTTACCTGTTTACAGATGCTGTTCACAAATAAGTTAGTTCCCTTTAATATCTGGTTAGCATTCATCTAATGAGCACCTAATATGCCATATTTATTACATATAAATAATATCTAATATATTTATTAAATATGTTAATATTACATAATGTATTACATGTGCTATTAGGTGCTCAATAATATATATGTATGTATGTATGTATTAGACACAGTGCTAGGCAACTAGAAATACAATGATGAGCCATACAATTTACAGTGTAATGAGTCATTCATGCAATAATAAATTATAGAAATACATAATGGTAAACTTCAATAAGTGTTGTGAAAGTGTTTTAAGTCATAGTGAAGCATCACGTAACACAAGTCTGGATTAAAAATGAAGATACAGGATTTATCCCTTAGAAGTGGTGGCTCTAAATATAAGAAATGATATTCCAGGCAGAATATGTAGAAAAAAAGTTCAGAAATCTAAAGATAGAATAGCAAGAAACACTCCTAGTTCCACAGAGGAAGGATGACAAGGAGCCTGGAAGAATTCAGACGTGGCAAGAGAGAGATGAGCAAATCTAGAGAGTGATGACCCACAGAATACCAAAGAGAGTATGTTTCAACAAGAGCTGGTGTTCCAGGGAGCAGAATTCCCCAAAGAGCTTAGGGAAGAGTCATACTGAGAAAGATTATTAGGTTTGACAAAGACACAAGTACTAGTTACCTATAACTTCAAAGAAATAGTCCTGAATGTTTTTAAAAGACACAAGGAAGATATTATAGTGTCACAAATAAGAGGGATCCAAATTGGACTGTGGCATCTCAGAAGGCTTTCTGGGTATGTTAAGCCTAAGCTTAGTTTTAAAAAATAAATTAATATTAGATTTAAAACAAGAAATGTAGCAAAGCTATAGAGAAACAAAAGAGCATGATATTCTGGAACTGCTGGTAGTTGGATCAAACGGTTGCATCTGGAAAAGTGACAGAGAGGGAACCCTGAAATAAGTACAGACCAGATCATAGAAGATCCTTGGACTAAGTGAAAGAGAACTTTACTATGAAAGTTATAAGGAACATTAAAAGATTTAAAACAGGAAAGCAATGTGAAAAGGCTTGAGTTTTAGTAAAAGCCCTGTCATTAGTCAATTTAGAAAAGAAAAGAAAAAAAAACAAAACAGATAAAAAGCAAGAGATAGTTAACAGGCAATTGCAGCTGGCCCAAGTGAAACATGGAAGTTTAAATTAAGAAGTGGAGATAAAGGCCGGGCGCGGTTGCTCACGCCTGTAATCCCAGCACTTTGGGAGGCCGAGGCGGGCGGATCACGAGGTCAGGAGATCGAGACCACGGTGAAACCCCGTCTCTACTAAAAAAAAAAAAAAAAAAAATTAGCCGGGCGCGGTGACGGGCGCCTGTAGTCCCAGCTAGTCGGGAGGCTGAGGCAGGAGAATGGCGTGAACCCGGGAGGCGGAGCTTGCAGTGAGTCTAGATCGTGCCACTGCACTCCAGCCTGGGCGATAGAGCGAGACATCATCTCAAAAAAAAAAAAAAAAAAGTGGAGATAAATATGAGATATTCTTTAAAATAGCAGTCCCCAACCTTTTATCGTTGCCAGTCTGTGACTCAGAGGTCAGGGACCCCTGCTTTAAAAGGTCACTTATGTAAGGAGTTGAAGACTCTGGAGTTTGAGGGGTAGACAAGAGAGAAGACTAAGATGATATTCAGATTTCTGTTATTACCAGGATGAAGCTGTGGGGCCACGTGCTGCCATCTACTGCTAAAAAAGAGTAAGTGGCAGTAGGCTCTAGACAGGGTGATCTGGCAATAGGAAAAAAATGGACGCAGAACATACTCAGAGATTTTCTTCTGGAAAAGAATCAAACAGAAGTGTCTTCCTATCTGCTAAAATATTCCTGAAATATCTAGTGATCTGTTGAGATCCATACCACCAGTTCAAACATGAGGTCCAGAAATTCCCATTTCAGATTCTGCCAAAACATTCTAGCAGGAAAGGAAACAATTTCAACTTCTCCTCTTTCAACTGATTTGGGTGTTTTGAGAGCCAAACACTACACATAATGATTTATGGCCACAACTTACAACTCCACTGGATGCTTCATCCCTCTTGCCCAAATCCCATACCATGATGACAAATGCAAATGCCCGAAGTATACAGCTCATTAGTTCATGCATTCATTTTTGGGAAATCAGGACAGGTATGGAAATGAAATGTTTGTTAAAACCATCAAATAAAATTATTTTATCTACAAGGAGCTGCTATTACGCCTAGTGAAAAACTACTGTGGTCGTCTAGCTGACTGAACAACCTGATAAATAAAACTGTTAATATGTGGATGAACGGTGAGGCAGGAACTTAAATTTCATTAAACCTCCATAATTCCAAGAATCCAATACTGAGAAAGAAAATGTAGAAAAATACAAGGTATTCCTGAAAGCATAAAGTAGATCCCAAAGAGACACAGGCAATGAAGAGAACAGTATTCAGTGTACTACTGTCAGCTTTATGCCACATAACTCACAAAAATAGCTTATTTTCTGTCCAGAAAATGCACCAGGATGGTAGAGGAGATATACTGAATGTTTATTCTAAAATTACCTAGTGTGAGACTTAAGACATTTGTTTCCTTAAAGGAGTCTGCCTGACATTTGAACTTCCTTATAAAATTACATTAAATATGTATCAGCTTAGAGGGCCTACCAAAATAGAATAATGCATTTTCAATTTAGTCTTGGTTACACTTGACCTGTTTTAAAGTGCTCCTCTAATGAAATGGAAGCTATACCAAAATTAATTCTATGCAAGAGGCAGAACAGATTCTGTGTTATTTAATCATAATGTATACCATCCACTTTCCTGGGTATAGAAACAACACCGAGATGGCGATTGCTTTAATCTGGCAGGCCTGATAACATTGTCATCATAATCAAAATGAAGCTCAAGTGTTTTCCTGACCTGAATCTAACACCCATGTTTTAGTATAAGAAATAGGGAAGAACAGAGAACCAAGGAATTCCATCTGTGGCAGTTTTAGCTTATAGTTGCACTGATAGTTCTGTATCAAGGGCAACTGAGCTAAGAAGGAAGGGTCCAGAACCCAGTCTTCTTCATTACCATCACCAATTTATCTGCTAAATTCTAGGCACCATTCTTGGAATTTTTCATATGAATTCACTCATGAATGAATTCATCCTTCCTACCTTGCTAAGTTGTTAAGAAACTATGCCTTTACAGATGAGGAGTCTGAGGCCGGAAGAGTTGTAAAATTACACAACTGGCAAGTTGGAAATCTGGGATTCCAAAGCTATATCTTTTTCTCTGCCATGCTGCCTAATTTAGTAATATGTTGGCATGTAGTGTGTGTCCAGCACTCTGCTGGAGTTTAAATGTGCAAAAGGTAGAAAGTCATAGTCCTCAATAGGGCTTTTACACTAGTGGGAGAGACTGACATAGACAAGTAGAGATATAAACAAAATAATATCACATGATGTAAAGTGTTGCTGAAAAATAAAATGTTGGCACAGAGAAGTATTGGGAAAAATAGGCATCTTTGTTTGCATTAAATATAGCATGAATTAACAAGACTTCTCTAGGGAAGAGATATTTTAAAGAAAAATGTGTTTATTGCTTACAAAAGCACTAAACATGGTGAAAGCTGTTGTAGCAGGGGACAGTAAACTCCAAGCTTCCAAGGCAAGGAGCTTGGTGTCCTCCAAGCTGGTACCATGGAAGGCCAGTTTGGTGAAAATGTGATATGTAAAGGGAGAGAGAGGAATGAAGTAAGATGGGAATAAATTATGACCAAATCACACAGAGACTTGCAGAACCTTCTGGATTTTATTCTGATAACGGGGGAAGCTGTAGAATTTCCGTAGGAAAATGACATGATCTAATTTACATCTTTAAAATTTTGCTCTAGTTTCTGTGTGGAGAATAAATTGCGTATTTTTTGTCTGCTTGATCACAGTTTTTGAGAGGAGTGTATAAAATCTCAAATGACAATTGTTAACTTACCTATTTCTCCCTGAAAGTTTTGATTTATATGTTTTGAGCTTGTATTATAGGCACATAAATTCTTATGTCATGCCTTCTTTTTCTATTTTTTCTTTTTTCAGTATATAACATCAGTGTTTTCTCATGTGATATTTTTGCCTTAAATTCTATTTTCTTCGATTTTAAAATTGCTACCCTGGCTTTTTTTGTGATTAATAGTTTCCTTTTTTGTTGTCAAATCTTTTTTAATCCAATCTGAGTGTCTATATCTGTCTTACTTAATTATATATGAACTTAATTTTTTCTCTCTTGCTTTTTCTCTTTTATTTTCTTTCCTTCAATAGGCCTAGTTTAGTTCTTATTTTATTTATTATTTCTTTTTGGGACAGGGTCTCACCTTGTCACCTAGGGAGTGCAGTGATGCCACCATAGCTCATCGTAATCTCAAATTCCTGGGCTCAAGCCATCCTCCAGCCTCAGCCTCCCAAGTAGCTGGGACTGCAGTAATTTGCCACCATGCCCTGCTAATTTTTTAATTATTTATTTATTTTGTAGAAATAAGGTCTTGCTATGTTGCCACAGCTGGCCTTGAACTCTTGGCCTCCAGCAATCCTCTTGCTTTAGCCGCCCAAAGTGCTTGGATTACATGCATGACCTACTATGCACAGCCTCTTATGACTTTAAAACTATACATTATCTTCTTGCTGCTATGCTGCTTGATCTCAGCTGAAGAACTATAGTATGTTTTCTTAATCTTCTGATTTTTTTTTTTTTTGAGACAGAGGTTTGCTCTTGTTGCCCAGGCTGGAGTGCAATGGCACGACCTCAGCTCACTGCAACATCTGCGTCCCGCGTTCAAGGGATTCTCCTGCCTCAGCCTCCCTAGTACCTGGGATTACAGGTGCCTGCCACCACACCCGGCTAAGCTTTTTTTTGTGTGTATTTTTAGTAGAGAAGGGGTTTCACCACTTTGGTCAGGCTGTAGAACTCCTGACCTCAGGTGATCCACCCACCTCGGTCTCCCAAAGTGCTGAGGTTTCAGACATGAACCACCACACCTGGCCAATATTCTGATTTCTGACATAGATGAGTAGAAATATAAACAAAATAATATCACATGATGTAAAGTGTTGCTGAAAAATAAAATGTTGGCACAGAGAAATATTGGGAAAAATAGGCATCTTTGTTTGTTTGTTTGTATTAAATATAGCATGAATTGACAAGACTTCTCTAGGGAAGAGATATTTTAAAGAAAAATGTGTTTATTGCTTACAAAAGCACTAAACATGGTGAAAGCTGTTGTAGCAGGGGACAGTAAACTCCAAGCTCCCAAGGCAAGAAGGAGCTTGGTGTCTTCCAAGCTGGTACCATGGAAGGCCAGTTTGGTGAAAATGTGATATGTAAAGGGAGAGAGAGGAATGAAGTAAGATGGGAATAAATCATGACCAAATTTACTTAAATTTACTAATTTACTAATATCTATCTACACATTCCCTGTAATAAAACCACTACTTTAGCGCAGACATATCCCTTTGTTACTGCCCAGTTCCAATTTTGTTAATATTTTCTAGAACTTAAGAACTTAATTTTCAGTTGCTGTTAATGAACTTTCTAGTTTAATCAGGTCCTAGCAATTTTGTGCTTGTTCTTTTCTCGCTCTCTCCTCCACAACAAGTTGCTGAAGAATTTGGCTACTCCACGTTCCCCTGATATTTGTAGTGCCTTTGGGGTTTGCTTATTTATTTTTTACTTATTTAAATACCTACTGCAAGAGTAATTTTATTATATGAGCTTAACAAAAATTCTGAAATCATAAATGCCTAAGAATATTTTTATGCCTTCAAATTTGAGGAATTATCCAGCTGGATATTCTTCAATACTTTAACATTATTACTTCATTATTCTTACATCCTGCTACTATCAAAATGTTTGACAATCTGATTCTTGTTTTTATACAGATTTGCAATTTCCCTCTGAATGCTTTTGGAATATTCTCATTGTCTTTGATATTCTTAAATTTCATTAAATGTGCTAGGTAAGGGTTTTCCTTTTTCCTCTTATTTAGCATCTGTCAACTCTTCTGACTTGAGGAGTCTTCTGTCTTTTGTTAAGTTTATCTTTATTAAATTTTGTGTATATTTTCTATATCTTTAGAGCTATCATCTAGAAGATTTCTTCAACATTATCTTGCAAATTACTAATGTTTTCTTCAAGTATATCCAGGCTGGTATTTTTCCTTCTATTATGTTCTTTATTTCAACCATAACATATTAATGTCTAATATTACCAATTATATGATTTAAGTTCCTGATTTCATGTTGCTGGAATCTTAACCTTTCCTGCCTAAGCACAAATATACATATTATACTTATTTAAATTATAAGTCTAATTATTATGCTTCAAATGTGTGTATTGTTCAGTTTAACCCATAGTGGCATTAGTCAGGTATCTAGTGTCTGATTTGTGAGCCCATTTCCCTGGAGGTATCAGTTACTCTGTGCAGTCACTGGCACTAGGGGTGGAGATAAGCACCAAGGCAGAAAACTCCAAACCCCCAACCACTATGGATAACCCCTGTTTGCTGCCACTCCCCCAGGCAAACTCATTGGTCCTTTTCACCTCCACTTTTAAGAAAGAGGTGACTGAGCAGACTGTCTTTGATACTAACTAATGGCCCCGGGGATTTAGAAAGGAAGAGGCTGCAAGCTCCAGGACGCCTGCTGCAGTTTGGTCAGCTCCACTTGTCTTCATCAACTTCTCAGCCCATCACTTTTTTTTCTTTTTTTTTAAATTTATATAAATTTATGGGGTACCAGTGAAGTTTTGTAACATGGGTAGATTGCATAGTGTTGAAGTCAGGGCTTTTAGGCTATCCATCACCTGAATAACATACATTGTACCCATTTTTGTTTCCTTGTTGTTTGCATTTTGCTTTCTTATGTTTTTATAGCCTTGATTGTTCATAAACAACTATCTTCCAGGTGTTGGTGGTTATTTTGATGGTGAAAGGGAAAGTAAGGATTTTCTGAAGGCAGTGAAGAAAAGGAGCTTAAAGGGACTTTAAAGATCACTAGGGGCCTCCCTCTACCACCTACCAGATTCACCAGTTCAAGGCCTGAGGAGTTGCCCAGGGTGGACCAAGTTGGGTTTTTGTTCGTTATTTCTGTTAACTCGTGGAATTCATGTTCCTACTCCTTTCTTTGGTTTTTCCAAGTTTGATTTTGAAGGAGGTGGCCAGGAACCCGTGCTAGTTTATCATCATAAAAGGACTGGGAGTTTTGATTTTGGGGTATTTTTTTCCTCATGTTTCTTTCATTTGAAACAATACTGTTCATATTCTCCAACTCCAATTCATGAATTATATTCAGACAGATTCCAAAATTAATATTTTATACATCCAGTCTGTGGTATATGGCAAGTACTTTAAGAAAACTCTTGCCTCCTATGATAAGCTGCTTACTAATTTATCTAGTAGATCACAGCTTTATTTCTTCTTTATTTAGATGTTATAACATCTCACCTATTTTTGTCACCTGCATTTCCTAAAATGACTATTTTAGGGTTGATGTAAAAACAAATCTTATTTAATAAGATTCTTTCTTCTGTTAGTGTTTTGTTTAAGTATAAAAAGCTAAAGAAGTTCCTCTGTTTTTGTTATTGGAACATGGCTAAATGAATAAAAAGCCAAAAAAGAAAAAGAACAACAAAATAAAAGCCTAGTGTTAAGCCGATTAAAAGGTCTGGAGATTACAAACTGTTTAACATTAAATTAAAATGCATTTGCATTAAAATCCTGGTCAACATCCTTAGATTTAATTAGATAATACTTGCTCAATTAGGCTTTTGCTAAATGTTTAACAGGCTAATATTGAGTAAAAATCAATGGACAGTTATTTAATCAGTAACTCTCTGTCCAGAAATATATTCTTAGAAATGAAGGAATTGAACTCAGCTCTGCACCAAGCAGACCTAATAGACATCTACAGAACTCTCCACCCCAAATCAACAGAATATACATTTTTTCAGCACCACACCACACCTATTCCAAAATTGACCACATAGGTGGAAGTAAAGCTCTCCTCAGCAAATGTAAAAGAACAGAAATTATAACACACTGTCTCTCAGACCACAGTGCAATCAAACCAGAACTCAGGATTAAGAAGCTCACTCCAAACCGCTCAACTACAAGGAAACTGAGCAACCTACTCTTGAATGACTACTGGGTACACAACGAAATGAAGGCGGAAAGAAAGATGTTCATTGAAAGCAATGAGAACAAAGACACAACATACCAGAATCTCTGGGACACATTCAAAGCAGTGTGTAGAGGGAAATTTATAGCATTAAATGCCCACAAGAGAAAGCAGGAAAGATCCAAAATTGACACCCTAACATCACAATTAAAAGAACTAGAAAAGCAAGAGCAAACACATTCAAAAGCTAGCAGAAGGCAAGAAATAACTAAAATCAGAGCAGAACTGAAGGAAATAGAGACACAAAAAAACCCTTCAAAAAATTAATGAATCCAGGAGCTGGTTTTTTGAAAAGATCAACAAAATTGATAGACCTCTAGCAAGACTAATAAAGAAGAAAAGAGAGAAGAATCAAATAGACGCAATAAAAAATCATAAAGGGGATATCACCACCGATCCCACAGAAATACAAACTACCATCAGAGAATACTACAAACACCTCTATGCAAATAAACCAGAAAATCTAGAAGAAGTGGATAAATTCCTTGACACATACACCCTCCCAAGACTAAACCAGGAAGAAGTTGAATCTCTGAATAGACCAATAACAGGCTCTGAAATTGTAGGCAATAATCAATAGCTTACCAACCAAAAAGAGTCCAGGACCAGATGGATTCACAGCTGAATTCTACCAAAGGTACAAGGAGGAACTGGTACCATTCCTTCTGAAACTATTCCAATCAATAGAAAAAGAGGGAATCCTCCCTAACTCATTTTATGAGGCCAGCATCATCCTGATACCAAAGCCGGGCAGAGACACAACCAAAAAAGGAGAATTTTAGACCAATATCCTTGATGAACATTGACGCAAAAATCCTCAATAAAATACTGGCAAACTGAATCCAGCAGCACATCAAAAAGCTTATCCACTATGATCAAGTGGGCTTCATCCATGGAATGCAAGGCTGGTTCAACATACGCAAATCAATAAATGTAATCCAGTATATAAACAGAACCAAAGACAAAAACCACATGATCATCTCAATAGATGCAGAAAAGGCCTTTGACAAAATTCAGCAACCCTTCATGCTAAAAACTCTCAATAAATTAGGTATTGATAGGATGTATCTCAACATAATAAGAGCTATCTATGACAAACTCACAGCCAATATCATACTGAATGGGCAAAAACTGGAAGCATTTCCTTTGACAACCGGCACAAGACAGGGATGCCCTCTCTCACCACTGCTATTCAACATAGTGTTGGAAGTTCTGGCCAAGGCAATCAGGCAGGAGAAGGAAATAAAGGGCATTCAATTAGGAAAAGAGAAAGTCAAATTGTCCCTGTTTGCAGATGACATGATTGTATATCTAGAAAACCCCATTGTCTCAGCCCAAAATCTCCTTAAGCTGATAAGCAACTTCAGCAAAGTCTCAGGGTACAAAATCAATGTACAAAAATCACAAGCATTCTTATACACCAATAACAGACAAACAGAGAGCCAAATCATGAGTGAACTCCCATTCACAATTGCTTCAAAGAGAATAAAATACCTAGGAATCCAACTTACAAGGGACATGAAGGACCTCTTCAAGGAGAACTACAAACCACTGCTCAATGAAATAAAAGAGGATACAAACAAATGGAAGAACATTCCATGCTCATGGGTTGGAAGAATCAATATCGTGAAAATGGCCATACTGCCCAAGGTAATTTATAGATTCAATGCCATCCCCATCAAGCTACCAATGACTTTCTTCACAGAATTGGAAAAACTACTTTAACGTTCATATGGAACCAAAAAAGAGCCCGCATCACCAAGTCAATCCTAAGCCAAAAGAACAAAGCTGGAGGCATCACGCTACCTGACTTCAAACTATACTACAAGGCTACAGTAACCAAAACAGCATGGTACTGGTACCAAAACAGAGATGTAGATCAATGGAACAGAACAGAGCCCTCAGAAATAATGCCACGTATCTACAACTATCTGATCTTTGACAAACCTGACAAAAACAAGAAATGGGGAAAGGATTCCCTATTTAATAAATGGTGCTGGGAAAACTGGCTAGCCATATATAGAAAGCTGAAACTGGATCCCTTCCTTACACCTTATACAAAAATTAATTCAAGATGGATTAAAGACTTACATGTTAGACCTAAAACCATAAAAACCCTAGAAGAAAACCTAGGCATTACCATTCAGGACATAGGCATGGGCAAGGACTTCATGTCTAAAACACCAAAAGCAATGGCAACAAAAGCCAAAATTGACAAATGGGATCGAATTAAACTAAAGAGCTTCTGCACAGCAAAAGAAACTACCATCAGAGTGAACAGGCAACCTACAAAATGGGAGAACATTTTCGCAACCTACTCATCTGACAAAGGGCTAATATGCAGAATCTACAATGAACTCAAACAAGTTTACAAGAAAAAACCAAACAACCCCATCAAAAAGCGGGCAAAGGACATGAACAGACACTTCTCAAAAGAAGATATTTATGCAGCCAAAAAACACATGCAAAAATGCTCATCATCACTGGCCATCAGAGAAATGCAAATCAAAACCACAATGAGATACCATCTCACACCAGTTAGAATGGCAATCATTACAAAGTAAGGAAACAACAGGTGCTGGAGAGGATGTGGAGAAATAGGAACACTTTTACACTGTTGGTGGGACTGTAAACTAGTTCAACCATTGTGGAAGTCAGTGTGGCAATTCCTCAGGGATCTAGAACTAGAAATACCATTTGACCCAGCCATCCCATTACTGCGTATATACCCAAAGGACTATAAATCATGCTGCTATAAAGACACATGCACACATATGTTTATTGTGGCACTATTCACAATAGCAAAAACTTGGAACCAACCCAAATGTCCAACAATGATAGACTGGATTAAGAAAATGTGGCACATATACACCATGGAATACTATGCAGCCATAAAAAATGATGAGTTCATATGTCCTTTGTAGGGACATGGATGAAACTGGAAACCATCATTCTCAGTAAACTATCGCAAGGACAAAAAACCAAACACCACATATTCTCACTCATAGGTGGGAATTGTACAATGAGAACACATGGACACAGGAAGGGGAACATCACACTCCAGGGACTGTTGTGGGGTGGGGGGACGGGGGAGGGATAGCATTAGGAGACATACCTAATGCTAAATGACGAGTTAATGGGTACAGCACACCAACATGGCACATGTGTACATATGTAACCTGCACATTGTGTACATGTACCCTAAAATTTAAAGTATAATAACAATAAAATTAACTTAAAAAGAAATAATGGAGTACATGCAAATTAGTTTCTCTAAAGATGTTAATTTCAGTTTGATGTGTGTGGTTGGCTGAATCATAGCCCTCCAAAGATAGGCACTTCCTACTCCCTGGAACCTTTGACTATGTTGCCTTTCATAGCAAAAGAGATTTTGCAGATGTGATTAAGAATCTTGAGATGAGAAGATTGTCCTGGATAATGGGGAGGAAGGAGGGCAGTGGAGGGGCAGGGACAATGTAATGACAGCAGTCATCAGAAGAGGGAGACCAGAGCGTCAAAGTCAGAAAAAGGACGTGTGACAAAAAGACCCAGAGCTTGGAGTGATGCAGTTTGAAGAGGAAGGGGCATGAGCCAAGGGAGGCAGCAAACATCAAGAAGCTGGAAAAGGCAGGGAGCTAGATTCCAGCCTCCAGAGAGAAGACAGCCCTGCCCACACCTTTATTTTAGACTTCCGACTTCCAGAATTTTGAGGTGATAAATGTCTGTTGTTGTAAGCCACTATGTTTGTGGTAATTTGTGAAAGCAGTAATAGGAAACTAATATAGTTTTCAATGGTAGTTAAAAACAACTACAAAAGTTTATTAAATAAAATATGACACATCAAAACAATATGTATTATGCAGCCATTAAAATTATGTTGTAAAATAGTATTTTACTATATAAGGCAGCTATACTATTTTATTAAATAAAAAAAGAGTTCTTATAAAACAAAATGTTAAATAACTTATTTTTAACAAGGAAATTATAAATAACAAAAGCTGGTATTTATTAAGTGCTTCTTGTGTGCCAGGAACTTTTAAAGAGCTTCATACCAAGCTGTGCTGTGCTGAGGGATCCCTTTTACTCTCTGCCATGACGTGTTTACGTATGTAACAAACCTTCACATGTACCACAAAACCTAAAATAAAAGCTACAAATAAAAAATTAAAATAAAAAATACATAGTTTAGGGGGAGAAAGATCTTAACACATCTTATCTCAATTAACTATTTCTATGGGGTGAATAATATTATCCCAATTTTATAGATAAAGTAATTATGGCACTGAGAGGTTAAAATACATGCCCAAGATCACATGGTTAGTGTGACACATTTGAAACTAGGATATCAGACCCCTGAGCCTGCACTCTTAGTCCTCTTTGTATAAACAACCCTGGAGTAAACAGATCAAACATATTACACAGTACAAAATAGGTGAGTTATATTTTCATCTTTTCTTTATCTGAACAATAATCTTTGATTACTCCTAAAATACAGAATAAATAAATGTCTAAAAAGAACAGAAAATAAAAGTTTTAAAAGACTGTTGAGATAATCTTTAGAAAATACCTCCTGTTCTCATTTTATCTTTAGAAAAAAAAAGAGTACCTTTCATCTTTCAAACTAGATTGCTATGAGGATTTTATGTAAATACGTAATTGTCTAGGAACAAAATTATGCCATGACCTGCTTGATTACATACCATTCAGTGTTTTGCAAATTTAGTACATGCTTGCAAATTTAATACATGCATACTTAAATATCAATATATTTACTTACAAATACCGATGAAAACACATATAAGAAAATATAGCATAAGAAATTAAACTAAAAATTAACCCTAAGGGAAAAAATGGCACCTGGTTAGCCATTTCTATGACCCACTCTATCACTACTTACAAGGAAAGTATCTACAAAGACACAAAAAACTATCAGAATAACATCATACTTTAAAAAATGCAATTAGTAAAACACTTGCATTGTGCTCTTTCTGAAAGTAAGTGGGATAACTATTATACTCTGCCTTTACCAGATCCCTTGTTCAAATTATAAATCTCTACTAAAGCAAAATTTTGGCAGCTATTCCTCTACTGTGAGTGTTCTGCTTTTGAAGTAGACAGAGTGCTGATTCACTCAACTTAATCCATCTCAGCCTTTGCACATCTTGCTAGTAATTATATTTTCCTGGAAATAAAAGGCAGATTTACAGAGAAATGGCTGTAGCCATCAAAAGAGATATGACACAAGATCCTTTGTAACAATAAACAGTGATAGTGTTGTTTTCATTCATCTCATCCATTTATAAGTCTAGGTATTAGATCTAAGAGAAGACACCCTCTGCATCCAACTGCTAAAGCAGGGAATTGGGCAAGGAGCTACATACTCCATCAACTATCCAGTCAAATGCAAGGGAAAGGGCTGAAGCAGTAAGCAAATGAACTCAGAAGAGGAGATCAGTGAATTTCATGGTCTTTCCATTACCATTTGCTAGGTCAGCCTAGCTATCCTCATGGTCAAAGATTAATAAACAGAAATAAAAACAAATTCACCATTGCTAGGCACTACAGGAAGCTAGAAAGGAAATACGTGAAGATTCAGAAAAAAAAAAGGAACACTTACAGTGATTTACTACCAAAATAAAAATATTTGTGTTTCTTGGTAACTATTGTATTCCCAGCTCCCAAAATCTTTGTATGACAGATGGTAAGCATTCAATAAATATACATTGAATTAGTGAATAATCTTTTAGAAAATGATTCCATATCCTCAGTGGGTGGCAAGAAGTCTTTGAATCCATAAAGCATGAATGTAAGGCTACAGAAAGAATAAACTGAGACCAAAAAATATATATATACAGAGAAAGAGAGAAAAGAAAAGAAAGCAAGAAGGCAAGCTAGAAAGAAAAAAACAGAAATGAAAGAGAAAGAAATGAAAACAATGTACAAAGTAAGAAAATATAAAAAATAAAGTGTAATTGAGGGATTAATAGATGCATGTAAATAAAATTTTCCATATATATAAGAATTTTTCCATATATATTTTTTCCATATATATATATATCCTCTATATATATTTTCCATATATATATCCTCTATATATATTTTCCATATATATCCTATATATATATTTTCCATATATATACATATCCTATATATATATAGGATATGTATATATACTCTAGACCTAGAGTGTATATATAGGATATATATATATCATGTATATATATATATATATAGGATATATGTATATCTTGTATATATAGGATATATGTATATCATTTATATATAGGATATATATGGTATATATAGTATATATATCATATATAGTATATAGGATATATATCATATATAGGATATATATATACACTATATATATATACTATATATCGTATATATATACTCATACATATACTATATATACTAGAGTATATATATATATATATACACTCGAGTATATATATACTTATATATAGTATATATATACACATGCATATACTATATATATATACTAGAGTATATATATATATTCTAGAGTATATATATATATATATATTCTAGGTCTATAATTTCTCTTTTGACATCATGTTATTTTTTAATAAACAGAAATATTTAATTATTATATAAAAATCTCTCTCTCCCCCCATGGCCCCTTCTTCCTGGTTTCTAATTTTTATGTCTGACTTAGAAAAACCCTTATCAAACTAAAATTATCTTTCTAATTTTCACTAATTTTATATCATATTTTTAATTTTAATCTTTTTAACCTAACTGAAATTTATTATGTCTGATGAGCAATTTGTTTTTTTTTTTGGAGGTACTAAGATAGTTTATTAGAATTTTGAATATAAGGTAAATATATCAAAACCAATACCTTTTCTGTTCCGGCAATAACAAGAGGATCATATAACTTTTGAAAATTCAATTTATAAAACAAAGATACAATAAAAATTTTATAGTTTTCTTTTTTTTTTTTTTTTTTTTTTTTTTTTTTTTTTTTTTTATTATACTTTAGGGTTTTAGGGTACATGTGCACAATGTGCAGGTTTGTTACATATGTATCCATGTGCCATGTTGATTTCCTGCACCCATTAACTCGTCATTTAGCATTAGGTGTATCTCCTAATGCTGTCCCTCCCCCCTCCCCCCACCCCACAACAGTCCCCGGAGCGTGATGTTCCCCTTCCTGTGTCCATGAGTTCTCATTGTTCAAGTCCCACCTATGAGTGAGAACATGCGGTGTTTGGTTTTTTGTCCTTGAGATAGTTTACTGAGAATGATGTTTTCCAGTTTTATCCATGTCCCTACAAAGGACACGAACTCATCATTTTTTATGGCTGCATAGTATTCCATGGTGTATATGTGCCACATTTTCTTAATCCAGTCTATCGTTGTTGGACATTTGGGTTGGTTCCAACTCTTTGCTATTGTGAATAGTGCTGCAATAAACATACGTGTGCATGTGTCTTTATAGCAGCATGATTTATAGTCCTTTGGGTATATACCCAGTAATGGGATGGCTGGGTCAAATGGTATTTCTAGTTCTAGATCCCTGAGGAATCGCCACACTGACTTCCACAATGGTTGAACTAGTTTACAGTCCCACCAACAGTGTAAAAGTGTTCCTATTTCTCCACATCCTCTCCAGCACCTGTTGTTTCCTGATTTTTTAATGATGGCCATTCTAACTGGTGTGAGATGGTATCTCACTGTGGTTTTGATTTGCATTTCTCTGATGGCCAGTGATGAGGAGCATTTCTTCATGTGTTTTTTGGCTGCATAAATGTCTTCTTTTGAGAAGTGTCTGTTCATGTCCTCTGCCCACTTTTTGATGGGGTTGTTTGTTTTTTTCTTGTAAATTTGTTTGAGTTCACTGTAGATTCTGGATATTAGCCCTTTGTCAGATGAGTAGGTTGCAAAAATTTTCTCCCATTGTGTAGGTTGCCTGTTCACTCTGATGATAGTTTCTTTTGCTGTGCAGAAGCTCTTTAGTTTAATGAGATCCCATTTGTCGATTTTGGCTTTTGATGCCATTGCTTTTGGTGTTTTAGACATGAAGTCCTTGCCCACGCCTATGTCCTGAATGGTATTGCCTAGGTTTTCTTGTAGGATTTTAATGGTTTTAGGTCTAACATATAAGTCTTTAATCCATCTTGAATTAATTTTTGTATAAGGTGTAAGGAAGGGATCCAGTTGCAGCTTTCTACATATGGCTAGCCAGTTTTCCCAGCACCATTTATTAAATAGGGAATCCTTTCCCCATTTCTTGTTTTTGTCAGGTTTGTCAAAGATCAGATAGTTGTAGCTATGCGGCATCATTTCTGAGGGCTCTGTTCTGTTCCATTGATCTATGTCTCTGTTGTGGTACCAGTACCATGCTGTTTTGGTTACTGTAGCCTTGTAGTATAGTTTAAAGTCAGGTAGCGTGATGCCTCCAGCTTTGTTCTTTTGGCTTAGGATTGACTTGGCGATGCGGGCTCTTTTTTGGTTCCATATGAACTTTAAAGTAGTTTTTTCCAATTCTGTGAAGAAAGTCATTGGTAGCTTGATGGGGATGGCATTGAATCTATAAATTACCTTGGGCAGTATGGCCATTTTCACGATATTGATTCTTCCAACCCATGAGCATGGAATGTTCTTCCATTTGTTTGTATCCTCTTTTATTTCATTGAGCAGTGGTTTGTAGTTCTCCTTGAAGAGGTCCTTCACATCCCTTGTAAGTTGGATTCCTAGGTATTTTATTCTCTTTGAAGCAATTGTGAATGGGAGTTCACTCATGATTTGGCTCTCTGTTTGTCTGTTATTGGTGTACAAGAATGCTTGTGATTTTTGTACATTAATTTTGTATCCTGAGACTTTGCTGAAGTTGCTAATCAGCTTAAGGAGATTTTGGGCTGAGACAATGGGGTTTTCTAGATATACAATCATGTCATCTGCAAACAGGGACAATTTGACTTCCTCTTTTCCTAATTGAATACCCTTTATTTCCTTCTCCTGCCTGATTGCTCTGGCCAGAACTTCCAGCACTATGTTGAATAGGAGCGGTGAGAGAGGGCATCCCTGTCTTGTGCCAGTTTTCAGAGGGAATGCTTCCAGTTTTTGCCCATTCAGTATGATATTGGCTGTGGGTTTGTCGTAGATAGCTCTTATTATTTTGAGGTACGTCCCATCAATACCTAATTTATTGAGAGTTTTTAGCATGAAGGGTTGTTGAATTTTGTCAAAGGCCTTTTCTGCATCTATTGAGATAATCATGTGGTTTTTGTCTTTGGTTCTGTTTATATGCTGGATTACATTTATTGATTTGCGTATGTTGAACCAGCCTTGCAACCCAGGGATGAAGCCCACTTGATCATGGTGGATAAGCTTTTTGATGTGCTGCTGGATTCGGTTTGCCAGTATTTTATTGAGGATTTTTGCATCAATGTTCATCAAGGATATTGGTCTGAAATTCTCTTTTTTGGTTATGTCTCTGCCAGGTTTTGGTATCAGGACGATGCTGGCTTCGTAAAATGTGTTAGGGAGGATTCCCTCTTTTTCTATCGATTGGAATAGTTTCAGAAGGAATGGTACCAGTTCCTCCTTGTACCTCTGGTAGAATTCAGCTGTGAATCCATCAGGTCCTGGACTCTTTTTGGTTGGTAAGCTATTGATTATTGCCACAATTTCAGAACCTGTTATTGGTCTATTCAGAGATTCAACTTCTTCCTGGTTTAGTCTTGGGAGGGTGTATTTGTCGAGGAATTTATCCATTTCTTCTAGATTTTCTAGTTTATTTGCATAGAGGTGTTTGTAGTATTCTCTGATGGTAGATTGTATTTCTGTGGGATCGGTGGTGATATCCCCTTTTTCGCTTTTTATTGCATCTATTTGATTCTTCTCTTTTTTCTTCTTTATTAGTCTTGCTAGCGGTCCATCAATTTTGTTGATCTTTTCAAAAAACCAGCTCCTGGATTCATTAATTTTTTGAAGGGTTTTTTGTGTCTCTATTTCCTTCAGTTCTGCTCTGATTTTAGTTATTTCTAGCCTTCTGCTAGCTTTTGAATTTGTTTGCTCTTGCTTTTCTAGTTCTTTTAATTGTGATGTTAGGGTGTCAATTTTGGATCTTTCCTGCTTTCTCTTGTGGGCATTTAGTGCTATAAATTTCCCTCTACACACTGCTTTGAACGTGTCCCAGAGATTCTGGTATGTTGTGTCTTTGTTCTCGTTGGTTTCAAAGAACATCTTTATTTCTGCCTTCATTTCATTATGTACCCAATAGTCATTCAGGAGTAGGTTGTTCAGTTTCCATGTAGTTGAGCGGTTTTGACTGAGTTTGTTAATCCTGAGTTCTAGTTTGATTGCACTGTGGTCTGAGAGACAGTTTGTTATAATCTCTGTTCTTTTACATTTGCTGAGAAGAGCTTTACTTCCAACTATGTGGTCAATTTTGGAATAGGTGTGGTGTGGTGCTGAAAAAAATGTATATTCTGTTGATTTGGGGTGGAGAGTTCTGTAGATGTCTATTAGGTCCACTTTATGTAGAGCTGAGTTCAATTCCTGGATATCCTTGTTAACTTTCTGTCTCGTTGATCTGTCTAATGCTGACAGTGGGGTGTTAAAATCTCCCATTATTATTGTGTGGGAGTTTAAGTCCCTTTGTAGGTCACTGAGGACTTGCTTTATGAATCTGGGTGCTCCTGTGTTGGGTGCATATATATTTAGGATAGTTAGCTCTTCTTGTTGAATTGATCCCTTTACCATTATGTAATGGCCTTCTTTGTCTCTTTTGATCTTTGTTGGTTTAAAGTCTATTTTATCAGAGACTAGGATTGCAACCCCTGCCTTTTTTTGTTTTCCAGTTGCTTGATAGATCTTCCTCCATCCCTTTATTTTGAGTCTATGTGTGTCTCTGCACGTGAGATGGGTTTCCTGAATACAGCACACTGATGGGTCCTGACTCCTTATCCAGTTTGCCAGTCTGTGTCTTTTGATTGGAGCATTTAGCCCATTTACATTTAACGTGAATATTGTTATGTGTGAATCTGATCCTGTCATTATGATGTTAGTTGGTTATTTTGCTCGTTAGTTGCTATAGTTTCTTCCTAGCCTCGATGGTCTTTACAATTTGGCATGTTTTTGCAGGGGCTGGTACCGGTTGTTCCTTTCCATGTTTAGTGCTTCCTTCAGGAGCTCTTTTAGGGCAGGCCTGGTGGTGACAAAATCACTCAGCGTTTGCTTGTCTGTAAAGTATTTTATTTCTCCTTCACTTATGAAGCTTAGTTTGGCGGGATAGGAAATTCTGGGTTGAAAATTCTTTTCTTTAAGAATGTTGAATATCGGCCCCCACTCTCTTCTGGCTTGTAGAGTTTCTGCTGAGAGATCAGCTGTTAGTCTGATGGGCTTCCCTTTGTGGGTAACCCGACCTTTCTCTCTGGCTGCCCTTAACATTTTTTCCTTCATTTCCACTTTGGTGAATCTGACAATTATGTGTCTTGGAGTTGCCCTTCTCGAGGAGTATCTTTGTGGCGTTCTCTGTATTTCCTGAATCTGAATGCTGGCCTGCGTTGCTAGATTGGGGAAGTTCTCCTGGATAATATCTTGCAGAGTGTTTTCCAACTTGGTTCCATTCTCCCCATCATTTTCAGGTACACCAATCAGACGTAGGTTTGGTCTTTTCACATAGTCCCAAATTTCTTGGAGGCTTTGTTCATTTCTTTTTATTCTTTTTTCTCTAAACTTCCCTTCTCTCTTCATTTCATTCATTTCATCTTCTATCAGCGATACCCTTTCTTCCAGTTGATCGCATCTGCTACTGAGGCTTCTGCATTCTTCGCGTAGTTCTCGAAACTTGGCTTTCAGCTCCATCAGCTCCTTGAAGCCCTTCTCTCCATTGGTTATTCTAGTTATCCATTCTTCTAATTTTTTTTCAAAGTTTTTAACTTCTTTGCTATTGTTTTGAATTTCCTCTCGTAGCTCAGAGTAGTTTGATCGTCTGAAGCCTTCTTCTCTCAACTCATCAAAGTCATCCTCCATCCAGCTTTGTTCTGTTACTGGTGAGGAACTGCGTTCCTTTGGAGGAGGAGAGGTGCTCTGTTTTTTAGAGTTTCCAGTTTTTTTGGTCTGTTTTTTCCCCATCTTTGTGGTTTTGTCTACTTTTTGTCTTCGATGATGGTGATGTACAGATGGGTTTTTGGTGTGGATGTCCTTTCTGTTTGTTAATTTTCCTTCTACCAGACAAGACCCTCAGCTGCAGGTCTGTTGGAGTTTACTAGAGGTCCACTCCAGACCCTGTTTGGCTGGGTGTCAGCACCGGTGGCTGCAGAACAGCAGATTTTCGTGAGACCACAAATTCAGCTGTCTGATAGTTCCTCTGAAAGTTTTGTCTCAGAGGAGTACCCGGTTGAATGAGGTGTCAGTCTGTCCCTACTGGGGGTGTGCCTCCCAGTTAGGCTGTTCAGGGGTGAGGGACCCACTTTAGGAGGCAGTCTGTCCGTTCTCAGATCTCCAGCTGCGTGCTGGGAGAACCACTACTCTCTTCAAAGCTGTCAGTCAGACAGGGACATTTAAGGCTGTGGAGGTTCTCGCTGAGTTTTTGGTTGTCTGTGCCCTGCCCCCAGAGGTGGAGCCTACAGAGGCAGGCAGGCCTCCTTGAGCTGTGGTGGGCTCCACCCAGTTCGAGCTTCCTGGCTGCTTTGTTTACCTAAGCAAGCCTGGGCAATGGCGGGCGCCCCTCTCCCAGCCTCGTTGCCGCCTTGCAGCGTGATCTCAGACTGCTGTGCTAGCAACCAGCGAGACTCCGTGGGCATAGGACCCTCCGAGCCAGGTGCGGGACACAATCTCCTAGTGTGCCGTTTTCCAGGCCCGTTGGAAAAGCGCAGTATTAGGACGGGACTGACCCGATATTCCAGGTGCCGTCTGTTTCCCCTTTCTTTGACTAGGAAAGGGGAACTCCCTGACCCCTTGCGCTTCCCGAGTGAGGCAATGCCTCGCCCTGCTTCGGCTCGCGCACAGTGCGCTTCACCGGCTGTCCTGAACCCACTGTTAGGCACTCCCTAGTGAGATGAAACCGGTACCTCAAGCAGAAATGCAGAAATCACCCGTCTTCTGTGTCGCTGGGGCTGGGAGCTGGAGACCGGAGCTGTTCCTATTCGGCCATCTTGGCTCCACTGATGATGAGCAATTTGTGTTTAATAAATGATATTAAAGAAATAAACTTTGGAAGAAGTCACTGATGGTGGCTTGTAATTACAGACTAAGTAATTTGGATCATGATTCCTTCCAAAGACATCTTAAAAGCTGAAAAATTATAAAAATAATCTCTGTAGGCTTTGGAGAATTAATAAGATGGTGAGAAAATAGTGGGCAATGATCCATAAGAAGATAAACATCTCAGGCCAGGAGCAGTGGCTCACACCTGTAATCTCAGCACTTTGGGAGGCCAAGGTGGGCAGATCCTTGAGCTCAGAAGTTCAAGACCACCCTGGCTAACATGGTGAAACCCTGTCTCTACTAAAAATACAAAAATTATCCCGATATGGTGGCAGGTGCCTGTAATTCCATCTACTTGAGAGGCTTAGGTAGGAGAACTGCTTGAACTGAGGAGGCAGAGGTTGCAGTGAGCCAAGATTGTGCCATTGCACTCTAGCCTGGGCAACAGAGCGAGACTCCATCCCAAAAAAAAAAAAAAAAAAAAGATAAACATCTCAAACATCTCAAAAGAGGACCTTGGCATTTGGGGCTACTTTTTCCTAGAGGTGTTTACCAGTTTTGGAAGTAGGAGTCCAGGACCTGCCCTCTCAGTGTCCTGGAAAATACACCCTGCTTTCAGTGTTTCTTCCAGCCTGAGCCCAATGATTAAGTGTTAGCAGGAAGTAGTGGTGCCTCACATCACCTGCAGATCATTTCAAATTTCAAATTATTTCAATACCTAGAATAGAATTAACAAGATTCTGAATTAATAGTGGTACTAGTTGCTTGGCATGAGCAAGCCTAAATTCTCACTTTGCCTCAAATTATTTCTGAGAAGCACTCTTACTAATAAAAGATCAAACGATAAAAGATAACTAGGAGTACAATGAGACAAGGCAATACAACCAGAGCCAAGTCAGCATTCACTCAGAAAAAGAAAGACCAATGTACATACTCCAGGTATAAAGTATTTAATGTAAGAACTCGAGGCTTATGTCAACCCTGGAAGATCTGCAGAAATGAAAATCTGAGAGGCTTCCACTGAAAATTACTGCACTCAGCTTGAAGCACCAGAGAAGGGCTTCTCAAAGGCTTCTAAAAGCAGCTGTAATTCTCCAGAAGTTCTCAGAAGCTCCATGAACTTTCAGTCTGCACAACTGACATGGGTGGATCTCAAGGACTCGCCAGAAAGCCACTGTGAATCTCAGGTCAGCCCACACATCTAGCTACAAATGCCTCTGGAGAATAATGACTTCTTTGACTCTTCTACCTCCCAAATCACTCCCAGAGGTCTCTCACTTAGCAGTAGGTAGGAAAGGGAATTTTGAGAACTGTGGTCCTTGGCTCCTTTTCTTGGATTCTGCTATATTTGGTTTTGCCTTTTGGAGATACTACCCTAAGCCATATTTATGCTTTCAACTTACCTTATTTGTGATTAGCCTGCTCTAGTCTCACCACCCAGCTCTTTACTGATGCTGTGATTCAACAATAATTAACATGCTCTGCTGTTTATCTGTCATCAATACAGTTTCCATCCCACATGTATCTGGTAAGGTCTTGATCTTTCCTAAAGACCACCCCACTTGTTATATACTCTAACCTTTCCTTGCCCATTCTACCTCCATCTCCTCTTCTTCCTTCTTAGAATGAGTCATTCTTTTGTGCTAGTCTCTATCATATATGTGCAATGATCCTATTGATTTATTATGAAATAGTATTTTTTTATTAATTGTTTATATATCTACTTCACCTATAAGACCACTCTTGAGGGCAGGTACTTACTATGTCTTTCTTACACATTTTCTGTTATTGGCGCTTAGCTCTCTGCCTCACTGAGGTTAGGATCCCAGCAGTTCTCTTGAATGAAATTCACTAATTCATTGCCAGCTTGGCAGTGAAATTTGTGAAACTGGATGTTTGGACTATGCCCACAAAACTGCAGTAAAGTTTCCCCAAAGAATGGTAGTCTACATCACAGAGAGTGCTATAACTGTATCATGATCAGTTGGTCATATGTTGATGTCAAATAAACAGGATATTTCAACCTCTAAGTGCCAATATTGTTTCTAATGAGAAATAGCTGGCGGATTGTGATAGGGATCATGTACACATTCATTCTAACACAGATCTTTCCAAATTTGCTTTTTCAAAAGCAGGACCATAAAAATCATACTTTTTATTAAATTTAAAAGTTTGGCAGCCAGGCACTGTGGCTCACACCTGTAATCCCAGCACTTTGGGAGGCCAAGGTGGGTGAATCACTTGAGCTGAGGAGTTCAAAACCAGCTTGGGCAACACGGTGAAACCCCATCTCTACTAAAATTACAAAAAATTAGCCAGGTGTGGTGGCACACACCTGAATTCCAGTTACCCAGGAGGCTGAGGCAGGGGAATAGCTTGAACCCAGGAGATGGAGGTTGCAGTGAGCTGAGATCATGCCACTGTACTCCAGCCTGGGTAATAGAGCAAGATCCCATCTCAAAAAAAAAAAAAAAAAAAAAGTTTGTATAATAATGGACATTATGCAGTGGTATAACCAGGTAAAATTCCCTAAAACTGACAGAGATCTCCCCTGGAATATTCCATTATTTCAGAGACTTCTCACATAATTCCAATCTTAACTGAAGATTATGGAAAATAAATGTGTTGATTTTGATGTCAATAAAAGGTTTTATGACTCACATGTTCAATCTGTAGAACACTATTTTCAACATCTTCTAATATATATGGTATTTTTGTTGTTGTCGAAGCCATCACTGTAAGGGAAAAAAATCAAATATAGTTAGTGATTTAAAAATGTGATGCTTTTCACTTGTTGGTGGGTTGTCTGGTTCTAGCCTTGGAGTTTCAGCCAAGAACGCAGCTTGAGTCATTTGTGATAATGCCACTCTCCAGCACAACTTCTTTTTGCCACCTGGAGTTCAAGAACTTCACCTTTCCTCCTGAATCTAAAATAAAAGTTGAAATTATAAATAATTTTTTTAAAAAACTTCATGATGTGCCTTATCGGAATGTCTGCAACCAGTCACACTGCTGGATATTTTAGAAAATATTTTGTACCCAACAAACTACTAGCTTTAAAAAAAATACTCTTGAACAAATTTTTTGCTGATAAAATTTCTCCCATATTATTTTAGCCACCAAATATTAATTAAACAACAAAGCAGGGGATAAATACGAGATTAAAATGGTCCCTTCTCTCAAAGAGATTAGAGTCCTCAGAGTCCACGCACAACACATAGAACATCAAAAATGCGAGGTTTTGTCAGTTTTAGTGTCATTTCTATTTACCTTTGTTAAGCTAGAATTCTAAATTGTTTTTAAATTACATTTTAAAATGGGAACATACAACCGTGGTTAGAAACAGGAAGTGTAAAGCAGAACCTTGAAGTCTCCTGAAAATAGGCCAAAAAATAAAATCTGACAATTTCTTGTGACAAGACATCTTCTGTCTGAGCCTACTGGTCCCTGAAAATAAACTGGACAATGAAGACCATGATAAATGTTCTATCCATTCATTGAGAGTAAACACAGCAGTCAACTCAAGAAGGATGAGCTATTGCTATTTAAAATGGTTGTTTTATATTTATGGAGATGCAAATGGTCTGTTTGAACATGTACTTCCTTAAAAAATTCTGGATAATAAGTGCATGAAATAATCCCTATTGCTGCAACATTTAAACAGCACTGACACTGGGAACTTTTGAGGGGGTTGGGTGTAACTAAAAAGTGGAAGAACTGCTTAGGAGCAAAAAATAAAATGTACTTTTTTACTGCTCAAATAGTCCTTCAGAATCAGTTTCAGACTCACCTACAAGATGAAGCTCATGTAATGGAAAAAATATATATTATTATAAAGCTGTATGTTATCAAGGTCAAAACTTTATCAAACCACGTGATGATAGCAAATGACACATGTTATGGTTTTCAGAAGACTCGTGAACAAATGGTTCAGATGCTCTGGTTCACCGAGGACTTTAAAACTAGACAGAAGCAATGATATTAATGACTTGGGCCTTCTTTTGAGGCTTGTTCTCCATATTTAGAGTGACGATGTATATAAAATGCTTAACAGTAATTAAAGAAGACATTTTCAACTTCCCACAGGAGAATTTTAGTGAGCACGTCTGCATGCAGCATGAACGTTAATGGTTGCCTGAAGGGGCGTAGAAGTGTTACCCATTGTAACCCACTGGGTACAGTATCCTTCTCAGCATTCATCCAAAAACTCTAAACTCTGAGAGATTATCTTGGTATGCCCAATGGAGAGTAAAACTAATAGTCTATAGTTATTAAAAAGTAATTTAATATGTTTTTAAACAAATTTATAATAAAATGGGAAGTATCTTTGAAAGTTTATAACTCTGATTTAATTCTGTCTGAGACAGATAGATGGCAGTGGTCAGATTTCTACTTAGGGTTTCACTATTCTTTGTTATGGAAGAAAACAATTTCACAACAAAAGGGAAGAGGATGAATAAAGGGGACTAGTTCACAGTTGACCTTAACAGGTTTTTATTTTCTTAAGTGCTATACACACTCCATCAATATCTTCACACGAACACTGACTATTATCACATATGTAAAAATTGTTGTAACAAAAGTAAATTATAGTGTTGGTGGAAGAACATCATCAGTCATCTTTAATGACTAAAAATGCACATTGAAAAAAATCTTTTTTAAGATGGAAAGACTAGACGGTTCCTCTAAGTCATCCTGCCATAAGAACATCTGAACTTGTAGGCTGTAGCTAATGAAGTTCTCACCCAAAGCAAGATCCCACGTTTGGCAGCATTTTCGGCATCTCTCTTCAAACCTTTTACGCAATTAAAAAACATTGTAATTTGCATTTGTATCATTATTTTAGTCTACATTACTAAATATTATGACATCAAGAGTGACATGGGAATTTTCCCATATACTAAAATTCAGAGACAGAATCAATTTGCCTTAATTCTGTGGACTGTTCTGAAATTGCTAGAATCAGAGCCATAGCACTGTGTCCAGTAACCAACATTAAGATAGACACAGCGGAATTAAAACCTTTGTGTGCCTTAGACATTTTTACCTTGGTAGACCCCTCCTCCAAAAAACAATATTACAATTGTATTTTATGACTATTTTAGAATATAGCTAAACATAATCTAATCTGAGTTCATTATGATATGTTCATTTTTATTATATTAATTTTTCTAATTTTAAAAGAAATTAAAATCAATATATTTTCTTGGGCCTTTGAAAATATCATAGGCCCTAATCCCTATATACACTGTGCCCACTAGATATATTGACCCTGCTGATAGAATGTCTTTATATATAGTTATTAAAAAGTAATTTTTTAGCCTATAGTTATTAAAAAGTAATTTAATATGTTTATAGACAAATTTATAATAAAATGGGAAGTATCTTTGAGAGTTTATTTATAACGCTGATTTATTCTGTCCTAAGCCCTATATATAATGTGTCCACTAGATAAATTGACCCTGCAGATACAATGTCTTTATTCTAGCATGTTAGGAACTTAAAACATGATTTTTAGATTCAAATCCCCTCCATACAGAATCTGGCTTGTTCCTAAGTAAGTCTGAGGGCAGCTCAGTTCTCTGTAGGTGGGGCACTGACTGGCTAGGGTGGTGGAGAAGCCTCCTCCATTTCTTCAAAGAAAACATTTTAACTTTCATCTGTTTTATATTTAAGCATTCTTTGTAATGTTTAATTTGGAAAAAGGGGCCTCTCTGCCTTAGAATTTTTTTTGAAAATCATTGATATGAACTGTATACATTATTTTAAAATAATATCCAGTTACTGTATTTCAAAGTATCTTTTCATTAACTTGATCTTCTGTATACATCTGGGAATGTACTGAGCAATCTGTTCTCAGCAAAATCATTATATGTGCTGTGAAAATTACATGTTGGAGTACATTTATTATTTTCTCAGGAAAAGGCAAATAGAGATGGCCTTACACATGTTCTTTGCTTTAAACTTCTTCCTGTTTGTTTCTTAAACATTTTGTCAGGCTTTTACAGCATCGAAAGTGCCTTTAGATTCCATTGCCTATGAAAAATAGGGTAGTGAGAGTACTCTCTCGGTTTATTTTTCAGTGTCCAACCTCCAGTTAGACAATGCAAATTCATGTATCACAGCTGATTGCATTTGTCAGCTGTTTGATGTTTTTGGCAGGTTTTTTTTTTAGCTACCCCATTTTGTCAAGTACATGAAAGCTTTGACCTAACTGTGTTAATAGCTCAAAGTTCTGATAAACAATCTAGTAATAAGAGGCTAATATTAAAGTCTAAAGATTTTTAGCTTCTATCAATTTTTATATACTTGATTCTCACTTCTGAATATCAGATCGTAGATATTAGTATGAGCTTATAGATATTAGTCTATGTTGAAATCAGAAAGTTTCAGACGTAGAAGAGATCTGGGGACACAGCATGTTGGAGAGAGCACCGGGCCGGAGAGAGGTGGCCCTAGCCCTGCCACCTATTGCTCACTCTTGGGTTAGTCATTTATCCTCCACAAGCTTCAGCTCCCTTGCCAGTAAAACCCATGATTGCAAAGATGAAAATAAGACAATTAGAGACTAGCAATGTTGCAGACAAGATGATCCAAAATCATTCAGAATATAAAAACATAGAAATGCTAGATAAAAATATAACAAATGTCTTTATTCATTCTCAGCTGTGCTAGGAAAAAGGAAAGAAAAATCTCCAGCAGTCAGAAAGGAAGAGAGAAACATAAGCCAGAGAAATTGGCCTGAGAGCTGACAGTGTGGCTGCCCTGGGGGGTGGTCAATTGTGATCATCTAGTGGCATGGGTGTTAGTGCCCAGGCAGAAACAGAAGATAAAGCAGTGGGCCTCAGTGGGATGTACACTTAAACAGCCCTAAATTTTAAAAAAATGATTTAAAATACTATAGTCTCTGTGTAAGTATCCACTAGGAAAAAATGTCCAACTATCCACACTGAGATAAAAAGAAGCTTGACTTTTTATTTTGGCCTGAATTCTGTGTATACAAGAAAAAACAAATTCTCTGAGTAATGTAATCACATTCCAGGTAGGAGGTTAAATTTGTATTGTCTGCATGACCTGGGAATCCCCTAGTTAAGAAACATTTTTTTTTTCCAGGCCAATAATAACCCGTGGCAAACAAACACAATCTCTCTGAAGAAGGGGTGAGGTTACTGTAGTGCAGACAGTCAGTGTCCTTAGTGGTGATGAGACCCTGACTCCTCTTTCCCATATTTGCCTCAGAATGCCGGCCTTAGCGTGTGCCTCCAAACAAGAGGTTGTAAGATTTTTTTTTTTTCTCAGTGAACTGACAAAACAGAGAGAATAGCTGCAGAATTGAGAAAATTTTCCCAAAAGCAATCCGGCCTGAGTACCCTAGAGGGAAAGCCACCACTAGCCCGAGACACACATAGACCTAATCAGCTTCTGAGTGACTCATTTGTAATACAACTAATATCCAGAGATCAACAGATATTTGAGGAAAATTTCTATCAGAGACAGAGAGAGACGGTAACAGATGGACTTAGAGCAAGTAGAGATAACTAAAGCCGCAGGGGGTTGAAAGGGAAGATTCTGGACTAGAAAGGAATGTGCTTGGATATTACAAATATGAGAGCAGAAATAAAAAATAATTTGGCAGTTTGGGGGAAAAAATGAAAAGAAAACTTCCAGAAAGTATGACAAAAAGAAAACAGAAGAGAAAGTTAGAAAATTTAAGAATTGGCCGGGCACGGTGACTCACGCTTGTAATCCCAGCACTTTGGGAGGCCAAAGCGGGCGGATCACGAGGTCAGGAGATCGAGACCACGGTGAAACCCCGTCTCTACTAAAAATGCAAAAAAATTAGCCGGGCGTGGTGGTGGGTGCCTGTAGTCCCAGCTAGTCGGAGAGGCTGAGGCAGGAGAATGGCGTGAACCCGGGAGGCGGAGCTTGCAGTGAGCCCAGATCGCGCCACTGCACTCCAGCCTGGGTGACAGAGCGAGACTCCGTCTCAAAAAAAAAAAAAAAAAAGAAAGAAAGAAAATTTAAGAATTAATTCAGGAGTTTAAGCATCCATCTAGTAAGAGTTCCAGGATGAGAGAACAAAGAAAACAATACTTGAAATAAGATGAATAAGAATAAGAAATAAAAACAGTACTGGAAACAATAAAAGTTCCAGGATAAGAGAACAAAGAAAACAATATGTGAAATTTCATTATTTGAAATTATCAAGGAAATAATTAAAGAAAATATCCAAAAACTTAAAGACATAATTTCCAGATTGCATGGACCAACTGTGTACCTAGGAAAATGAACGGTGGAAACAAATGCTACATCTTACACATACCAAAAAAGGAAGAAAAAAAAGATTTTATTCCAAGAATCAAGAATCAGGATGGCACCAAACTTCTTATAACCCTGGAATTGTTTTTAAAAAGGAGCAATTACTTCACATTTTTCAAATAAAGTTATTTCTAATCCAGAATTCTATATCCAGTCAACTATCAATTGAATGGCATGGTAGCATAAAAATATTTTCAAAAATTAAAGTCTGTCCTACGCTATATAATTAGATTTGTATAAAACTCTAGAAAATCCAAACTAATCTGTAGTATTAAGTAATAGGAAGAAATCAGCAGTTGCAAGGGGAAAAGGGAGAGGAAGGAGGATACACTGCATGGGCAGGAAAATGCTTGTGGGTGATTGACATGCTCACTCACTTGACTGTGTGGATGGTTTCAAACATCTACACATTTCTCAAAACCTATTAAATTGTATGCTTTAAATATGTTGTTTATTGCATGTCAATTATACATCAATAAAGCTATTAAAAACTTTTTAAAGTATCAAAAATTTCATCCCATTCTCTGATACTGACATCTGTATTTTTTTGAAAAAAATAAAAGCATCTAGAAAAATGAAGATACTGGATTCAGGAAAAAGGGCTTCCAAAATAGGAGAGACACAAAGGGAATCCCCAGAATGATGGCAAAGAAAGTTGTCAGGGCAAAGCAACAGCTTGAAATCATGCCTAAAAAGCCAAAATTTCAGATCACAGAAGAGCAGAAGGCTCCAGAGGAAAGTACTGTGAAAAATAAAATAAAATTAACAGATTTTCTGATGTATTCGAATGTGGAGAGGAAATATAACTTCTAGCAAGATGAGGGATGAATTTCAGGGAAGATCATAGAAAATTAAGCAAAAAACCAAAAAGACAGCTAGTATCAAAAAGTTAGCATAGTAGGTGACTTAATATTCATGTAGCCAAAATTATTATACAGTCTTATTTGGAGAACAGAAGAAAGAGATGGATGGGCAAGGGAAGAGTTCAGGAAGAATCAGAAAGAAAACTAAATTTCCACAGTAACAAGTGAATAAACAGCATCCAATTAAAAAAATAGTGATAATAAAACCAAGATTATCATATTTTTAGGAATACAAAGTGTAAATACCAAAAGAAATATAATACCTCAATGAGCTGAAGGTGATGTGTCTACAGAGGAAGAATCAGAGTGAAAAATTATAACCTAGGTCTACTTCAAATTACATAATAGATGAGAAAGAATGGGGAAACATGAGTCAGAGAAAAATGGGAATTTTTTTTGAATTTGGATTCTTTAATAGGCTCAAAATAAGTGTCATACAGGTGTTTATTCACAGGCTTGAATGAGAATTGAAGAAATTCTGACAAGTTTAATATCCGTCTGTGATTAAGTCTGGCAAAATACAGGTCATTGAAACAGACATTTTAATTGAGTTTTATAAAACTATACAAATCTTCCAAGTGATCATAAACCAATTTCTCATTACAGGTGCTTTAAAGCAACTTTTTGAAAGTCAAACAATTAGTTTTTTTTTTTTAAAGTTTTACTTTAAGTTATGGGACACATGTGCAGAACGTGCAGGTTTGTTACATAGGTATACATATGCCATGGTGGACTGCTGCACCTATCAACTCGTCGTCTAGGTTTTAAGCCCCTCATGCATTAGGTATTTGTCCTAATGTTCTCCCTCCCCTTGACCCCCACCCACCGACAGGCCCCGGTGTGTGACGTTCCCCTCCTTGTGTCCATGGGTTCTCATTGTTCAACTCCCACTTATGAATGAGAACATGCGGTGTTTGGTTTTCTGTTCCTGTGTTAGTTTGCTGAGAATAATGGCTTCCACCTTCATCCATGTCCCTGCAAAGGACATGAACTCATTATTTTTATGGCTGCATAGTATTCCTTCGTGTGTATGTGCCACATTTTCTTTATCCAGTCTTTATCATTTATTTTCTTTATCATTAATGGGCATTTGGGTTGGTTCCAAGTCTTTACTACTGTAAATAGTGCTGCAGTAAACATACGTGTACATGTGTCTTTATAGTAGAATGATTTATAATTCTTTGGGTATATACCCAGTAATGAGATTGCTGTGTCAAATGGTATTTCTGGTTCTAAATCCTTGAGGAAACGCCTCATTGTCTTCCACAATGGTTGAACTAATTTACAGTCCCACTAACAGCGTAAAAGCGTTCCTATTTCTCCACATCCTCTCCAGCATCTGTTGTTGTTTCCTGACTTTTTAATAGTCGCCATTCTGACTGGTGTGAGATGGTATCTCATTGTGCTTTTGATTTGCATTTCTCAAATGACCAGTGATGGTCAGCTTTTTTTCGTATGTTTGTTGGCTGCATAAATGTCTTCTTTTGAGAAGTGTCTGTTCATATCCTTTGCCCACTTTTTGATGGGGTTGTTTGTTTTTTTCTTGTAAATTTGTTTAAATTCCTTGTAGATTCTGGATATTAGACCTTTGTCAGATGGGTAGATTGCAGAAATTTTCTCCCATTCTGTAGGTTGCCTGTTTGGTCTCATGATAGTTTCCTTTGCTGTGCAGAAGCTCTTTAGTTTAATTAGATCCCATTTGTCAATTTTGGCTTTCGTTGCAATTGCTTTTGGTGTTCTGGCCATGAAGTCTTTGCCCATGTCTATGTCCTGAATGGTATTGCCTACGTTTTCTTCTAGGGTTTTAATGGTTTCAGATTTTACGTTTAGGTCTTTAATCCATCTTGAATTAATTTTTGTATAAGGTGTAAGGAAGGGGTCCAGTTTCTGTTTTCTGCATATGGCTAGCCAGTTTTCCCAGAACCATTTATTAAATAGGGAATCCTTTCCCCATTGCTTGTTTTTGTGAGGTTTGTCAAAGATCAGATGTATACTTTTAAGATAACAGTGTTTAATGAAATTCATGAAAATCATGAATCCTTAGATTTAGGAACATTTATACCTTCTGAGTAAAAATCTAGACTAGAGAAATGTAGTGAATGCAGTACACAAAAGACAATGAGGAAGAGCAAAACAGAAGAAAGATGGCTGACTCTAAATAAACTAATACCATATTGTTCAGTGAAAACAATAAAATCCAGAGAACAACAGCATACTATTATGAAAAGATTTTACAAATTGTTAATATAAAATGATATATCCAGCTAAATCTTTTTTTCCTTTTCTTGATACTTTTTTTTTTAAGTTCCAGGGTACATGTGCAGGATGTGCAGGTTTGTTACATAGGTAAACATGTGCCATAGTGGTTTGCTGCACCTATCAACCCATCACCTAGGTATTAAGCCCAGCACACATTAGTTATTTTTCCTAAGGTTCTCCCTCCTCCCACATTCCCCCGACCGTCAGGCCCCAGTGTGTGTTGTTCCCCTCCCTGTGTCCGTGAGTTCTCATTATTCAGTACCTACTTAGAAGTGAGAACATGAGGTGTTTGGTTTTCTCTTCCTACATTAGTTTGCTGAGGGTAATGACTTCCAGGCTCCATCCATGTCTCTGCAAAGGACATGATCTCTTTCCTTTTTATGGCTGTATATTATTCCATGGTCTTGATAGTAGAATGATTTATATTCCTTTGGTTATATACCCAGTAATGAGATTGCTGGGTCAAATGATGTTTCTGGTTCTCTGTCTTTGAGGAATTGCCACTCTGTCTTCTACAATGGCTGAACTAATTTACATTTCCACCCACAGTGTAAAAGTGTTCCTGTTTCTCTGCAACCTCACCAGTCTCTGTTATTTCTTGACTTTATAATAATCACCATTCTGATTGGCATGAGATAGTATCTCATTGTGATTTGCATTTCTCTAATGATCTTTTATGACATTGAGCTTTTTTTCACATGTTTATTGGCTGCATGAATGTCTTCTTTTGAGAAGCACCTGTTGATGTCCTTTGTCCACTTTTTAATGGGGTTGTTTGTTTTTTTCTTGTAAATTTGTTTAAGTTCTTTGTAGATTCTGGCTATTAGACCTTTGTCAGATGGATAGATTGCAAAAATTTTCTCCCACTCTGTAGGCTGCCTGTTTGCTCTGATGATAGTTTATTTTGCTATGCATAAGCTATTTGGTTTAATTAGATCAATTTTAGCTTTTGCTGCAATTGCTTTTGGTGATTTTGTCATGAAATATTTGCCTGTGCCTGTGTCCTGAATGATATTGCCTAGATTTTCTTCTAGAGTTTTTACAGTTTTGGGTTTTACATTTAAGTCTTTAATCCATCTTGGGTTAGTTTTTGTATAACATGTAAAGAAGGGGTCCAGGGTTCAATTTTCTGCATATAGCTAGCCAGTTCTCTCAGCACCATTTATTAAATAGGGAATCCTTTCCTCATTGCTTGTTTTTGTAAGGTTTCATAGAGATCAGATGGCTGCAGATGTGTAGTCTTATTTCTGAGTTCTCTATTCTGTTCCATTGGTCTATGTGTCTATTTTTGTACTAATACTGAGAGGTGACAGCGTGCTGGCAGCCCTCACAGCCCTCGCTTGCTCTTGGCGCCTCCTCTGCCTGGGCTCCCACTTTGGCGGCACTTGGGAAGCCCTTCAGCCCACCGCTGCACTGTGGGAGCCCCTTTCTGGGCTGGCCAAGGTGGGAGCCGGCTCCCTCACCTTGCAGGGAGGTGTGGAGGGAGAGGCGCGAGAGGGAACCGGGGCTGTGCACGGCGCTTGCGGGCCGGCTGGAGTTCCGGGTGGGCGTGAGCTTGGTGGGCCCCCCCACTGGGAGCAGCCAGCCGGCCCTAATGGCCCTGGGCAGTGGGGGGCTTAGCACCCAGGCCAGCGGCTGCAGAGGGTGTACTGGGTCCCCCAGCAGTGCCAACCCACCAGCGCTGCGCTCAATTTCTCACCGGGCCTTAGCTGCCTTCCCATGGGGCAGGGCTCAGGACCTGCAGCCCACCATGCCTGAGCCTCCCACCCCCTCCATGGGCTCCTGTGCAGCCCTAGCCCCCCTGATGAGCACCACTCCCTGCTCCACGGCTCCCAGTCCCATCAACCACCCAAGGGCTGAGAAGTGCAAGCACATGGCGCGGGACTGGCAGGCAGCTCCACCTGCAGCCCTGGTGCAGGATCCACTGGGTGAAGCCAGCTGGGCTCCTGAGTCTGGTGGAGATGTGGAGAACCTTTATGTCTAGCTCAAGGATTGTAAATACACCAATCGGCACTCTGTATCTAGCTCAAAGTTTGCAAACACACCAATCAGCACCCTGTGTCTAGCTCAGGGTTTGTGAGTGCACCAATCAACACTCTGCATCTGGCTGCTCTGATGGGGCCTTGGAGAACCTTTGTGTCCATACTCTGTATCTAACTGATCTGATGGGGACATGGAGAACCTTTGTATCTAGCTCAGGGATTGTAAACGCACCAATCAGTGCCCTGTCAAAACAGACCACTTGACTCTACCAATCAACAGGACGTGGGTGGGGCCAGATAAGAGAATAAAAGCAGGCTGCCCGAGCCAGCAGTGGCAACCCTCTCGGGTCCCCTTCCACACTGTGGAAGCTTTGTTCTTTCGCTCTTTGCAATAAATCTTGCTACTGCTCACTCTTTGGGTCCACACTGCTTTTATGAGCTCTAACACTCACAGCAAAGGTCTGCAGCTTCACTCCTGAAGCCAACGAGACCACGAGCCCACCGGGAGGAACAAACAACTCCAGACGTGCTGCCTTAAGAGCTGTAACACTCACTGCGAAGGTCTGCAGCTTCACTCCTGAGCCAGCGAGACCACGAACCCACCAGAAGGAAGAAACTCCAAACACATCCGAACATCAGAAGGAACAAATTCCGGACACGCCCCCTTTAGAAGTGTAACACTCACCGCGAGGGTCCGCGGCTTCATTCTTGAAGTCAGTGAGACCAAGAACCCACCAATTCCGGACACAGTACCATGCTATTTTGGTTACTGTAGCCTTGTAGTATAGTTTGAAGTCCAGAAGCACGATGCCTCCAGCTTTGTTCTTTTTGCCTAGTATTGTCTTGGCGATATGAGCTCCTTTTTGGTTCCATATGAATTTTAAAGTAGCTTTTTTCTAATTCTGTGAAGAATGTCCATGGTAGTTTAACAGGAATAGCATTGAAACTATAAATTACTTTGGGTGGCATGGCCATTTTAATGATACTGATTCTTCCTATTCATGAGCATGGAATGTTTTACCATTTGTTTGTGTCCTCTCTTATTTCCTTGAGCAGTGGTTTGTAGTTCTCCTTGAAGAGGTCCTTCACTTCCCTTCTTAGCTGTATTCCTAGGAATTTTCTTCTGTTTATAGCAATTGTGAATGGGAGTTCATTCAGGATTTGGCTCTCTGCTTGCCTGTTGTTGGTGTATAGTAATGGTTGTGACTTTTGCACACTGATTTTGTATCCTGAGACTTTGCTGAATTTGCTTATCAGCTTAAGAAGCTTTTGGCTGAGACAATGGGATTTTCTAGATATAGGATCATGTCATCTGCAAACAAAGACAACTTGAGTTGCCCTCTTCCTATTTGAATACCCTTTATTTATTTATTTCTCTTGCCTGATTGCCCTGGCTGGAACTTCCAATACTATTTTGAATAGAAGTGGTGAGAGAGGGCATCCTTGTCTTGTGCCAGTTTTCAAATGGAATGCTTCCAGCATTTGCCATTCAGTATGATATTGGCTGTGGGTCTGCCATAAATGTCACCTATTATTTTGAGGTATATTCCTTCAATACCTAGTTTATTGAGAGTTTTTAACATGAATGGATATTGAATTTCATCTAAGGCTTTTTCTACATCTCTATTAAGATAATCATGTGGTTTTTGTCTTTAGTTCTGTTCATGGGATTAATTACATTTATTGATTTGTTTATGTTGAACCAGCCTTGCAACCTGGGGATGAAGGCAACTTGATCATGGTGGATAAGCTTTTTATGTGCTGCTGGATTCTATTTGCTAGTATTGTACTGAGAATTTCTGCATTGATGTTCATCAAGGATATTGGCCTGAAGTTTTTTTGTTGTTGTTGTGTCTCTGCCAGGTTTTGGTATCAGGATGATGCTGGCCTCATAAAATGAGTTAAGGAGGAGTCCCTCCTTTTCAATTGTTTGGAATAGTTTCAGAAGAAATGTTACCATCTCCTCTTTGTACCTCTGGTAGAATTTGGCTGTGAATCTGTCTGGTCCTGGGCTTTTTTGGTTGGTAGGCTATTAATTACTGCCTCAATTTCAGAACTTGTTATTGCTCTATTCAGGGATTCAACTTCTTCCTGGTTCAGTCTTGGAAGGGTGTATGTGTCTAGGAATTTATTTATTTCTTCTAGATTTTCTTGTTTATTTGCATAGAGGTATTTATAGTATTCCCTGATGGTTGTTTGTAGTTCTGTGGTGTCAGTGGTGATATCCTCTTTATCATTTTTTATGATGTCTATTTGATTTTTATTTCTTTTCTTCTTCATTTGTCTAGCTAGTGGTCTATTTTATTATTTGTTTGAAAAAAAAAAACAGCTCCTGGATTCATTGGTTTTTTGAAGGGTTTTTTGTGTCTCTATCTCCTTCAGTTCTGCTTTGAGCTTCATTATTTCTTGTCTTCTGCTAGCTTTGGGGTTTGTTTGCTCTTGGTTCTCTAGTTTTTTCAGTCATGATGTCAGGATGTTGACTTGAGATCTTCCCAGCTTTCTGATGTGGTCATTTAGTGCTATAAATTTCCCTTTTAACACTGCTTTAGCTGCATTCCAAAGATCTTGGTATGTTGTCTCTTTGTTTTTATTAGTTTCAAAGAACTTCTTGATTTCTGCCTTAATTTCATTATTTACTGAGGAGTCATTCAGAGGCAGGTTGTTCAATTTCCATGTAGTTGTGTGGTTTTGAGTGAGTTTCTTAATCTTGAGTTCTAGTTTGATTGCACTGTGGTCTCAGAGAGTGTTTATTATGATTTCAGTTCTTCTGCATTTTCTGAGGAGTGTTTTGCTTCCAATTAGGCAATCAATTTTAGAGTAAGTTCCATGTAACACCAAGAAAAATGTATATTCTGTTGTTTTGGGTAGAGAGTCCTGTAGATATCTATCGGGTCCACTTGATCCAGGACTGAGTTCAAGTTCTAAATATCTTTGTTAATTTTCTGTCTTGATGATCCATCTAATATTGACAGTAGGGTATTAAAGTTTCCCACTATTATTGTGTGGGAGTCTCTGTTTCTTTGTAGGTCTCTTAAGAATTTGTTTCATGAATCTGGGTGCTCCTGGATTTAGGATAGTTCAGTTAAATTATTTTTCAAGAGACAAAATAAAATGAATTCTGAAGGCACTTACTACATAGATTATCACTAAAAGAACTTTAAAAATTTACTTATGCAAGAAGAAAATTAAGTACAAAATGTCGTGAAATACAAAAATAAATTATGAATGAATAAACAAAAGAGTAAAGCTAAAAATAAACCATCTATTGTAAGACAGTAGTAAAAATAATAATTAAGGGATTTGAAATGATAAGCATTCAGCAAGAAATCAGTGAATGACTTTAGAAATGTAAACAGTAACCTTAAAATCATAAAAATAGAATATGTAACTTCCAAATGCATGTGAATGGGAGGAAGGGAGGGTGACAAGGAGAGATGTACATAAATTAAATTTGAACAAGACAGTAGAAAGCAGAAAGAGAAAAGAGGCAAAGAAAAGAAGAAGCATGGCCAGTAAGAAGAACATAAAAAGATAATAGAAATAAATAGAAATCTATATGACTAATCACAGTTTATGTGTACAAATCATACTCAGTGTTTAATGATGGATTGTCATGAAACAGAGATTAAATTGACAGATTGTAAAAGTGACTCAAGAAAGCAAAATTCAGCTGTATGGAATTTACAAGCAACTTACCTAAAGTCTAAGAAAGACACTGATGATCGAAAGTAAATAGATGGAAGAAATAAATAACAGGCCAATAAATGGCAAAAGAAAGTTGGAGTTGATATACTAATATCAGACAAAATTGACTTTATAGCAGGAATAATTACCAAAGATGAAGAGGAACACTATAGAATGAGAACAATTCACCCAAAAGCTCTCTTAATTCTTAAGTTGTATGTACCAATAACCTAGTCTTAAAAATATAAAGTAAAAGTTATCAAAATTTCAGGAAGAAATAGAGGAATAGAGGCCTCTATACTGTTGTATACCTGATATATTTTATAATTTAAAAATGAGAGAATTTAATGTTCTTGAGTGGGTTTTACAATCTCTGAACTGCTTCAAAGGTAGAACTTTAAAACATTACACAAACTTCATCTGCCCCAAATTTTCCTTTTTTCTTACACTTTTTCATTTTGTTTTCCCTGGAAAGAACTCTCTATAGCTGCTGACATGATTTCTATTTCAATTATGTTTCTAACATCCTCTAGTCAGGCTTTCTACCATAATGTTTCAGGGATCAAGGTGAACAATGAATTCCACATTGCCAAATAGTTATTAGTGTTTATGTCACCATATATTTAACACAATAGTTTTCTCTATCCTTCTCCAAGTGCCTTGTCTTTGTCACGTGATTTCCAAGGCCTCACCCTGTTGACTTTCCTCCTACCAGACCGATTTCTATTCATGGTGGTTCTTAATGATTTATCTTTACCTTTCTCAACTCCAATATCAGAGTGCATTGGGATGTATCTTTGCCTCTCTTTCCTATCTATACTCAATTCCTAGGTTATCATATCAATTCTGTGGTTTAAAACACCATTTATATAATGTGATTCCAACATTTATAACTCCAATATTATATATCCAACATCTACATTCCCATCATCTTTACTTGGATTTCTAATAGCCATCTCAATTCACACTCAGCTGTCCAAAGAAACTCCTCATTTAGCTCTGAGTGCTCCTCATCTTCAAATCCACTCATCTAGTTCCTCAGAACCAAACCTTGATGTCTACCTTCTTTCCTTTCTTTTTCTCCTATCCGACATTCAAACTGTCCCATAATAAATTGGCCAGCAAATTACATAAACTTGTCCTTCAACATATGTCCTAAATCCAACCACATTTCACCTCCTCTATCACTATCACCCTACACACAGCTCCTATATCTCATGGCTACAGTTGCAATAACCTGATAACTAGTCTCCCATTTCCACTTCTACCTTCATAAACTCTATTCTCTACACAACTGAGAAAATTTTCAAATATAAATCCAATCATGTCACTACCATGCTCAAAGCTCTTCAATGGGTTTCCATCAAACTCAGGAAAATAATCCAACATTCTTACCACATGCTACAAGATATACATAACCTGGCCCCGGCTATTTCTCTGAACATTTTTCTTCTCACTCTGTCTCTCACCTGCTCTGCTCCAATCATATCAGAGCATGTTCATGTCTTCTTAGCTGGTTCATGTCCACTTACAAGAGCACTCACTCTTCTCTCTGCCTAGAGTGCTCTTTCCAATGCATGAATCACTCCCTGACTTCAGTTGCCTCTTCAGAGAGGGCTTCCTTAACCACTCTATTTAATAGTGACCTCCTTTACCAATGACTCTCCATCCCCTTATCTTGATTAATTTTCTCTAATAGTACTTAGCACTACCTGATGCATTTTCTTGTTTCTATTTTTTAAATTTCCTGTGTCCGACCTTCCCCCCTTTGATAATACATGAACTGCATGGGGGAAGGAACTCCGTTTTATTTACTGTTATATCCCCAATTCCTAGAACAACACCAGGAACATAATTGGAGCTCAATAAATATGTCTTTAATGTTTGCTGAATTAACACATTTGGACTTTAGGCAGGCAACTGGTACACATTAAAAGTTGGATGAGAAAATATTACTTGGAAATGTGCATACAAATGAGGTCACCCAGTGTCTTCCCCTTTAATTAAAGAGTAAAACATCTCTAAACTTTTATGGAACATTTAGAAGAAATAAAAGGTATATTGAAAGATATAGTCAAGGTTCCTGACCTCATGTACGAAATTCAGAATAAGTACCATAGAGCACATAAGCAAGGTTATATGTCACAGTGTTACTGTAAACAGGGACTTTTAGATAGGGCAAATAACAAGTGCTTGAGACGAAGCTAATTGATGGGCAAAAGGAAGCTACTCTGCCGAGAGATGGAGGAGAGACATCATAGTCAGAAAAAAAAGAGTAAATGCAAAGTCACTCTTTCAGGAGAGGTCTCAGTGTGTTGAAGGAACAGAAAAGAAGTGAGTATGGCTAGCGCATGGTGAATACAGGGAGAATCGTAGATGACATCACAAAGACATATCTCATGTGTGTCTTTGCCAGCCACTGTAAAGAGTTTGAATGTTATTCTAAATAAAACGGGGAGCTATAGAAGCGTTTTAGTTAGGGAAGACAACAACATCTGTTCAGATAATGTCAGTTTGTTGTGAAAACCACTGAATTAGGAGTAAATGCAGAATATTATGGGAGCAACTTGAGAGGCATCTAAAAAAGCCCAAGAGACTCAAAGAAGCCTTCCTAGATGAGATAGTGTCTGAAAGATAAATAGGCATTATCCATCTGCACATGACAGCAGAACATTCTAAAAAGAGGGAACAACATGTGCAAAAGCCCCATAGTAAGAAATCAGGAGACTAAAAATAGTTCAGAATGAGTCAGGCGTAGTATCTAAGAGAGAAAGGGAAGAGGCTGCATGACCGGGGGCCAGATCATAGAGCCTAGTGGGCCACAATGAAAGGCCATGACATTGTCTTTAGGGAAATGGAGTAGCATTGAAAATAATCCAATTAGGAAACTGTTGATGTCACATGGTCCAAAAATAATGCTGTGGACTAACTTTTAAAAAAAGAGTGGAAATGGAGAATGTGAATAGACTATGAGACTAAGGAGGAAAAAGTAACAAAATTTGATAATGGCTTAGATGTGAAGATAGTGTAAACGGAAAGACATCATGATAAATCCTAGATTTTTTGTTCAAAATGGTGGGGCTGACCCCATCCACTTACTCCACTTTCCTTTAAAATGCCACTAAAGTATGACTAAAGGAATTTTTACAGGTATAAAACTACTTTTAAAAAAAGAATAAGAAAGACTATTGCAGGAAAAAAATTAAGTATGGTACTTGAAAGACAGAGAGAGCTGCAGGAATTAAAGAGGCAGTGGAGAAAGCAGACACCTAAGGTGGCAGTAGGAAAACTAACACTCAGCTTACAAGGAATTCCCAGAAGGTGAACTGATGACCTTTGGAACCAGGGGAAAATGTGAAGCAGAAAGTACTAGGACTGGTTGAAAATCTGTTTTAGAAGCAGTTAAACCTCAGATCATATTGTTTGCATGTTCTAAGAGAAAATTCTACAAATGTATAGAATATAGTGACAGCAAATTTTGTAAGTACACAGACTAGCAAACAACAATCCAAAAACATAACAATGAACTCCAAGGACCACTTCCACCTGGTCTCAAATGGCACCTAAAACAAGCCATTCATTCATTTGTCCATTTATTCATCACAAACATATTAGAGCAATATAATGTGATGATTACATCATTGATTTTGGAACTAAACTTCTTCAATTCTTACTCCGATAAGTATCAGACTGGGATACTGTTTTCTGTGTGGCTTTAGATAGGACATGTCACCTCTTTTTACTTCAGTTTCCCCTTTATAAAATAGGACTGTATAGGCATATTCACCTCATCTGGTCATTATGAAAATCAAATTAATATTTTAAACTCCTGGCATACAATAAGTGCAACATAGTATTTCCTTCTATGACTACAACATACCCAGTTGTTTCAGACTCTGAGATTAAAGGCAGGAAATAGGCAGTTTCATGGACATTCTAGAGTGGAAGACAGACAAATTGACCAAAGGCTAACGAATACACATGGTAATCTTAGACAGGATAAATGCTATGAAGAAAATGAATTACCTATTGTGAAATTTTTTTAGATATCTATTTTCAGGTTAAATAATTAAATGAATGAAAAGGTTTTAATTGGCATTGTATTATTTTTCTGTGGAATTTAATTTTCAGCAACAATCTTAAGAAAGAACTATCATAGTACATGTACTATGACACTTTACACCTGATTTAATACAAGCTTCATCATCACATATAATTCAGGCAGTATTATCTTTATTTTACAGACAAAGAAACTAAGCCTCAGTAAAATTCAGTAACTTTCAGGGGTCTTGAGAGCCACAGTACTAATGAATGGCAGAGCAGGAATTCAAACAGGTGTGTCAGACTCCAAAGTCCTGCCACAAAGTCTCATATTTTTTGAATACCTCAGTATTTTTCATTGTATAAGTATTTACTTCTAACCTTTAACTTACAAAGTTGGGCTTTGTTTTCCCTTTTTATCCTTTTTATTAGTTGCATTAGGTTTATTAGTTAATAACTACTTTTAAAAGACATAAATGCTTGATTATGTTTAGTTATAGAGATTTCCATACAGCTTTTTAAATATCAACTTCACACTTCTCAGTGTGACCTCAAAAAATACGTGTGTTTATAAACACCATGTGCCATGGCCTTTTCTAAAATCTTCTGTTTACTCACTCATTGTACTGTAAAATACTAACTTTAACACCTACCCATACCTTGTCATTAATCAGAGCTTACATCCTAAAGATCTACCAAGGACTATTTATTTATCTTCTTTATGAAAGGACTTCTGACTTGCTGAGTCAGAAATCACCTTCTCATAAATGTAAATGGTAGTACATATTTTTGTCTGTAGTAATCAGGAAGTGGGTTGTGCTTATTCAGCTGCTCATTTTGCCCTTACCCTCACTTGGGTCCTCTCTAGGTTTCTTGAGGTGGAAACTAGATTATAGCCTTTCAGCAATTGTATCAAGCACCCAATGACAGAACCAGGCATGAACAAGGAGAGACTCCACAGGGTATCATGGAAGGTGGTGGGGGTGGGGGTCAGTTAGCTGCATTTGAGAAAAAGCCCCATGTGGTTTTTTTGTGTGTTTTGTTTATTTGTTCTTTTATTGTTATTCATTAAAACTATCAGACTAAGAAGTGATGAAGTACTCCTGGGGTCCTTCTGCAGATGGACCTACAGCCTCAGCTACTGGAGGCAAGAAAGGCTTACAGTCTACATTGCAGATGCTATTTATATCCTAAAATCTATTTAAAATTTCACCAGATCAATCTCTCTGGTTGACAGATTTGGAAACAAAACACATAGATATCACCAATTATTTTTCCCAATAGCCTTTCTTTTGTACAATGTGTTTTGATTTACAACTCTTTGCCTATGAATTGCTCTTCCATTGTAGCATTAGGCATTCCTGTGGGTTTAAAAGACAGTAAACTTAGAGTAGCTAGATTCCAAAAATACTCCAGGAAAATGTCCTTTTTGTATAAGTCAATGTGAGGGCTAGAGTAGCCTATTTCTGTGCAGAGAATCTATTCATTTTAATAGAATATCCAGTCTAATGGAGCATATTGTGCTCAAAGAAAAAATTCTCAGGAATGTGCTGAACCAGGTACATAATTTACCAGAAATAAAGTTAAGCTCAGCATATTCTAGAAAAAAAATAAATCACATAAGCCTTGGATCTCAAGCTGTGCATTCAAATTAAATAGTAGTTTGCCTTCAACAACCATGATTATTTTTAGAAAAGCAAAAAATATTATCACATTGGGAAAATAGGTTGCAGTGAACTCCTTGCTCCTTTAAGGTTTTCTTTTCCCCCCCAAAGATTATGTCTGTAGCAATACCTTGGAGGCATAACAGGGAAAGACGGAAAGGGATTTAAAAATTGTTGTCATTGTGTGTTTGCATGTTTACTTTTAGTTTTTTCAAACATCCAAATCCCACGTTCTTTTTTTGATCTTATATCCATTCTTCTTTGAACTGGTATTTAATACTAGAGTTGTAATTTTATATATACTCTGTTTTTTTATATATTTCTTCTCCTTCTTCTTCTCCATGATAATTTTCAGATCCTTGTTTTTTTTTTTTTTTTTCTCTCAACAACATTTTCTTTCCTCTCCAGTTTTTTTTTAGCTCATGGGCTATAATTTGGTACCCCTGCTACAGAAAGGGGGTACTATTACTAGCTATAGAATGGCAAAGTGAATAACGTCTTCACAATTAACTAGAAGAGATGCAAAATTGCTTAACCTGCCTAGTTTTATGCATCAAATTTATTCAAATGTTTCAGAAACAGTCAATATGTCTTAAAATTGCTGATTCACCAACATTCAGAATATGAATAAATTGAACACAGAACTCCTAATCCTTAGACAGTGTTCTGTACACGTCCAAAATTAGTGTCACTAATTGCCTAACAATCAAGTCTAATATCTTGAAACTAGGAACTATATGAAGGTACATTTCTACTTTGAACTATATGAAGGTACTATAGTCTTAGTTTCCTATATTTTAAGCAAGAAAAATAATTTTTCTTTACAGTTAGCCTGGAAACATTTTTATTAATTAAATGATTAATTTCAAAAAAATGAATCCCTAATGGAAAGAGGAAAAATCCCAAGTTTTATTTTTATGTTAATAGAAAAACTTGATTAGGTAATATTCTTTCCTGTAGATCAAAACTTATCAAACACTTTTCTGAATTTTCTTCCTTTCTTGTGGGCAACAGAAGTTTCAACCTTCTCTTTTTTTCTTAGTTTAGCTAAAGGTTTGTCAATTTTGTCTTTTTTAAAAAAAACAACTCTTCATTTTAATTATCTTTTCCATTTTTTTCCAACAAGTATTTTATTTTTCTCTGATCTTCATTATTTCCTTCTTTCTATTAACTTTGGACTTCTTTTGTTCTTCTTTTTCTAGTTGCTTGAGATGACACATAGGTTATTTATTTGAGATTTTTCTTAAATGTAGGTATTTATTACTATAAACTTTTGTCACAGAACTGCTTTGGCTATATCCTATAGTTTTTTGTATGTTGTGTTTCTATTTTCATTTGTCTCAAGATGTTTTTATTTTTCTTTTTATTTCTTCCTTCACTCATGTTCAGAAGTATGTTTAATTTCTACAAATTTGCCAACTTTCCAAATTTCTTTCTATTATTGTTTCCTAGTTTTATACCATTGTGGTCAGTAAAGATACTACATACAATTTTAGTCTTTTTAAATTTGTTAAGACTTGTTTTCTGGCCTGCTATATGATTTATCGTGGAGATTATTTTGTGTGTGCTTGAAAAGAAATACGTATTCTCATGCTGCTAGATAGAAAGTTCTCTATATATCTGTTAGTTACATTTCACCTAAAGTGTAGTTCAAGTCCAGTGTTTCTTATTGATATTCTGTCTGGATGATCTATCCATTGTTGAAAGTGGAGTATTACAGTCCCCTACTATTATTGTATTGCTGTCTATCTCTCCCTCCAGATCTATTAATATTTGCTTTCTATGTTTAGGTGCTTCAGTATTATGCATATGTTATACATTTACAAGTGTAATATGCTTTTGATGAATTAACCCCTTTATCATTATATAGTGACCTTCTTTGTCTACTTTTACATTTTTTGACTTAAGGTTTATTTTTTCTGATATAAGTAAAGCTACCCCTGCTGTCTTCATTTCCGCTTGCATGGAATATCTTTTCCCATCCCTTCACTTTCAGTCTATGTGTGTCCTTAAAGCTGAAATGAGTCTCTTGTAGGCAGCATAGAATAGGGTCTTATTCTTTTATTTATTTAGCCACTTTGTCTTTTCATCAGATAATTTAATGGATTCACATTCAAGGTAATTATTGATAGATGCAGACTTACTACTGCCATTTTAGTAATTGTTTTCAGACTGTTTTGTGGATCTTTTGTTCTTTTCTTCCTCTCTTGCTATCTTCCTTTGTGGTACAATAATTTTTTGCAGTGGCGTGTTTTGGTTCCTTTATCTTTTGTGTATCTGCTATAGGTTTTAAGTGTATTGTTTTCATGACACTTCATAAAACATCTTTAACAACAGGTATATTAAGCTGATAACTTAATTTCAATCACATAAAAAACTACATTTTTACTCCCCGCATACGAATATTTTATGGTTTTGATATCACAATTTACATATTTTTATATTGTGTATTCCTTCACAAATTATCACAGCTATACTTATTTTTAATAGTTTTGTCTTTTAATCTTTATATTAGAGATACAAGTAATTTATACACCACCACTCCAGGTAATTGAGGTAATCTGAGTTTGACTACATATTTGTCTTTACTGAGTCTTTTTAACTTGTAGATGTTTTCGTATTATTAATTAGCATCTTTTCTTTTTACTTGAAGAACTTCCTTTGGCATTTTTGATGAGGCAAATATAATGGTAATGAGCACTCTCTGCTTTGTCTAGGAAAGTCTTTACCTAGGAAAGTCTTTACCTCTCCTTCATTTCTGAAGGAGAGCTTTGCTGAGTATAGTATGTTTGGTTGCCAGGTTTCTGGGTTTTTTTAAATTTCATGTCAGCCTCTTGAATATAACATCTCACTCCCTCCTAGATTGCAAGTTTCTGTTGAGAAGTCCTCTGATAATCTAATGGAGGTTCCCTTGAATGTGACTAGTCTCTTATCTCTTTTTTCTTTCAAGATTCTCTCTATGAGAACTTTTGATGTTTGATTGCAAGATGCCTCAGAGTATTTTTCTTTGTATTGAACTTGTTTAGACTCCTTTGAGCTTAGGAATCTGGATTTACATATTCCTCCAAGATTTAGAAAGTTTTCAGACAGTAGTTCTTTAAATAATATTTTTGCTCCTTTTTTGTTCTCTTCTCCTTCTGGAGCCTCTATAATTTGTATTAGGTTGGTGTAAAAGTAATTGCCATTAAAAGCAATATATTAATATGATTGATTGTGCCCCCAGAGGACCCTTATGTTTTCTTGGCTCTTTTTATCTTTATTCTTTTTGTTCTTTGAATTGGCAAATTTCAAATGATCTGTCTTCAAGCTTTTTAATTCTTTCTTCTCCATGATTGAGTCTGCTGCTGAAGCTCTCTATTGAGTTTTTTACTTCTGTCTTTGTATTCTTCAGCTTTATATCTTTATTAAACTTCTCACTGTGTTCATGCATTGCTTTTCTGATCTCATTTAGTTGCCTGTGTTTTCTTGCACCTCATTGAGCTTCATTAAGATGATTATTTTGAATTATATTTCAGGCAATTTATAGATCACCATTTCTTTGGACTTGGTTGCTGGAACTTTGTTTCTTTTGGTAGTGTCATGTTTGTTTGGTTCTTCATTATCTGTAGACTCTTTTGCTGGAGTCTCCATTTGAAGGAGCAAGACCCTCTTCTAGTCTTTACAGACATGTTTTGGCAGGTTAAGGCTTTCTCCTATTAGGTTCCAGGTGTGATGCGGTTGTATGGGGCTGGAGCCAGGTCACGTGGCTGCTACTGAGACTGCAATGGGGTCTGTTGTTGGCAGACCTGTTAGCAGTGCTCTGGTGGACATGGATGGGTCCTATTTGTCTGGTCCCTAGGTGGACTTAACTATCTTCAGGACCTTGGTCTGTAGGGCTGGTACTGGGATGAGGGTCCACTTTAGAGTCTGAAGACAATGGGCCTATTACCAGGCTTATGGATAAATGTGTCTTCCTCCAGGTTCCTGGGAGGGCTTCTGCTATGTCACTGGGTGGGTCCCTGGGCAGGCAGTACTGCCTTGGTTGTAACTGAGAGGGATTAGAACCAGGTCACAGAGCTGCTTCAGGGTCTACAGGTGAGACCAAAGTCATTTAGCCTGTCTCTGGGGTATGTCTCTTAGGAGGTCACTGTGAAGGTAAGTCCACTCTTATGCTACAGTTTACAGGGGCTGGAGCTGAATTATAGGGACTTTTAAAGATGCACAGTGGGACCAAAGTTAAGCAGGCCAGCTTGCAGGAGCAATGATGGACACTGGAACCATCTATGGACCTTTCAGGTCCCTTCATGGACAGAACTGCTCTCAAGCCACAGTTGAGATGAACTATAGCTGAATTTCTGGGTTTTTTCAGGATCTGCTATATAACCTAAGTTAGCTGGCCTGCCTGTGGGAACATGGATGGCTACGCTTCCCTCCAGATCCCTGAACAGGTAGAACTGCTCTCTGACCATAGCAGAGAGGGTCTGGGGCTTGGATTCAGTTTCAGGATCTGCTGTGGGACCAAGGTTAGCAAGTCTGACCCAGGGACTCAGATGGGTGTGCCTCCCTCTGGGTCCTTGCGTTAACAGAACTGATCTCAGACCATAGCTGAGAGGAGCTGGAGCTGCTTTAGTGGGTCATTAAGGTGTCCACAATCAAGATTGAAGTGGGCAAGCCTGTCTCACTTTAGGTAAATCTGGTGCCTAAGTATGAATCCGCCCCCTCAAAATGACCCTCCTAGGTCTTGGGCTCCACTGGGGTTTCACAGACTCCTACTTGAATTCCAAGGCTCCCACAAAGGTGCTTTTTGCCATGGATGGCTGGGAAATTATTGCTGCTATGAGGGAAAATGAGTGGGGAACCTTCTATTCTAACATCCTACTCAAAGAACATAGCTTTTGAGAAAACAATATTTTACCTAAAATGGTTAAAACATGCTTAGAAAAACATGGCATGAACAAATGTGTAAAAATATTAGCTTTACCTAATTAATTTTATAGGTAATACGTTTTATAGGTCATATGTTTATAGGTATAATTTTATAGGTAATTTTATAGGTAATACGTTATTAATTTTATAATTTAAAAAAAATTTGAAGAAGCATGGGCATTATAAGAGCACTACTGAAGTAAGAAAAACACATTTGAAGTTTAAGAAAGCACAGGAAAACAATTACACAATACTATTGTCATTTGTACTCCTACATTCCTTTCTTCATTACTCCTATCTCCATTCCATTCTATTTATTAAGAATATATATAATTTTCTTCCACATATTTTCTTTGGTCATTTTCTTTTTTTTTTTTTTTTTTTTTGTTTTTTTTTTTTGAGACGGAGTCTCGCTCTGTCGCCCAGGCTAGAGTGCAGTGGCGCGATCTCGGCTCACTGCAAGCTCCGCCTCCCGGGTTCACGCCATTCTCCTGCCTCAGCCTCTCCGAGTAGCTGGGACTACAGGCGCCCGCCACCGCGCCCGGCTAATTTTTTGTATTTTTAGTAGAGACGGGGTTTCACCGTGGTCTCGATCTCCTGACCTCGTGATCCGCCCGCCTCGGCCTCCCAAAGTGCTGGGATTACAAGCGTGAGCCACCGCGCCCGGCCTGGTCATTTTCTTTTTGTTGTAACAAAAAAACCTAAAAGCTTGCTTTGAAAAATCAAAAATTTTGCTTATCCTTCCTCCTCAAATAAAGGAAAGAATGTTTAAAAAAATGTAAATAATTGAAGTCATTGGTAATTATTCAAAACATCCCATAGGAAATTACAAAAAAAGAGGAACAAAAGCCATTGTCACTTTTAACTATTTCAAAGTTGATATTCGGGAATCATTTACTTATACAAATGTGTTTCTTTCTTGTACCCTGACATCCCCATTTTTAACAATAAGGGGAAAAACAAAATGTTAAATTTAATATTTTTAAGAACAAAATATTAAAATGTAGGGAGCTGGATGCAGTGGCTTATGTCTATAACCTCAGCTACTTGGGAAGCTAAGGCAGGAGGATCACTTGAAGCCAGGAGTTTGAGGCTAGCCTGGGCAACATAGCAAGACCGTAAATTTATTTTTATTTTTATTTTTGAGACAGGGTCTCACTCTGTCACTCATACTGAAGTGCAATGGTGCCATCTCGGCTCACTGCAACCTCTGCCTCCCAGGCTCAAGCAATTCTCCTGCCTCAGCCTCCCAAGTAGCTGGGATTACAGATGTGCACCACAACCACCTGGCTAATTTTTTTTTTGTATCTGTATTTGTAGTAGATACAGGGTTTTACCATGTTGGCCAGGCTGGTCTCGAATGCCTGACCTCAAATGATCCACCCGCCTTGGCCTTCCAAAGTGCTGGGATGACAGGCGTAAGCCACTGCGCCTGGCCAACTCTGACTCTTAACATACATATATATGTGTATATATATGTGTGTGTATATATACACAAACACATACACATATGTATATGTATGTATGGGGATAATATCATATTTCAGTTAGTGCTTATGCCACATTAAGGGGATTTTATTTTCTATTTTCTTATTTTAATCTAAATACTTTCAGTCTATTGCCTAATAATTATAATAAATAATTCCATTCATTGTAGTCAAGTAATTTTTATCATAGCACTCCATAGATACAGGTGTTTTTAGGAATATTATTTTAACAGACTCATAGAAACATATAGCTCTCCAAAACATGTTTAGAAAATCTGGAGTTCTGGAGGAACAAACCAGAAAGATAAATAGTATATCCTCTAAGCTCCATTAATCACCCATCCCTTCATTTTAGAACATACAAAGCAATCTAATTGTAATAGTCATTATGGTAAGAACTTTACAAAAGAATCTAGCAAACTTGTCTCCTTAATGAAAAGACAAATATGCAATCAAGCCAACTAGAATGCAAGTCAATGATTTATAAATTCAATGAGAAAGATTCACCAAGAACCGAAGTGACTTTTAAACACATATTTTAAAGCAAACAGTGACAATTATACATATTAATTGGAAAGTAAATTCAGGTAATCTGCTACTCTACAGAAAATATCAACACTGACTGTTAAAATCGGGGGGAACTTAAAGAAAATTTATGTTAATAAAAAAGAACCAACTCTTTATTATCTCTATTAAAATAAAAAAAAGAATGTAGAAGTCTGTCTTTTCCCCTGGGGAGCAACAGAAACCTAAAATCAGGTCTCAAATTACCTTCCAGAGAAAGGCAAAAATAAGTCCAATCACTGGCACTGCCACATATTTATGAGCACCTGCGTACTTAAGCTCAGTTAAATGTGTTGAGTAATTTATCCAAATACAAAGTCACATTACTAATTCTTTGTAATCTTGCCTAAGAGATCAGGAATTTTGCCTAAACAATACAATCACTGAAGAATGAGGCAGCATTAGCACTGTAGGAGTGGAGATGGAGGTTTGTGAGAGGTCCACAAAAATAGTAACACAACGTCTCCATTGGTAGACAGAAGACATAGGTGTTACATTGACCTTCAGTTCAACATCCTGAGAAGTTACACCCAGTGCCCATCAAAACAAAGAAATTAGGAAAGTCTGACTAATATTTAACTCCAACATAGATAAGCCACCTTTCTTCTTTTTCTCACTAATCTCTAGCACCAGTCTGGAGAAGATAAAACCTACCAATAAGAAGAAATGAGATCAATGGAAATCAAAGGGAAGAAGACTAGCAAGCATAGAAAGTTGCCTTTTGTAATTCTTTGGTACTACTAAATATATCCATCAGATTCGTGTTCCTTAACAAAAGTTCTACTCCTCTTAGGACTTCAGAAAGGAATATTCTGTTCCTAGCATATAAATATTTGCTTTGCATTGAAGTGAACTTAAATATATGTATTAACCCCTGTATGAACACAGGAATTAATATCTTCTTTGTAGCTTCCTAATTCTCGTCTTATATGTGGTAATTACAGAGTAGATGCTTGATTTTCAGAACAAATACATCCCAAGATATTCTGAATATCACAAGAGTTCATTTCCTTTAGAAATTTTTTTCCTGAAAATAGCCATAATTTTTTATGCTATTATCAGTCATAATAACTAAATTACAGGAATTGTACTAACTAGTTCTTCTGTTTTTCCCTCATATAGTAATCTTATTTGATTTCCCTATGCGTTGTCAATCAAAATTAAACTGTCATTTTATTCTGGAAAAGTGACAGATTTTATAAAGTAACAACTTTGGTATTAAATGTTCTTTAGCTTCTGATAGCAGACACTATTTAGAAATTAGCATGTAAGAAATGTAAGAATGACATATTGTAACATTAAGTGAATGTATTATATTTGCCAGATGTTAAAAACGACTTTAGAGATAATAGAGACTGCACTTATAGGTTGACATGATAATGACGTTTTATGTTAAAATCATAAAAAACAATTTGTAAGTGAAGGAAGTATGAAAACTGAGACTAATATTATGAAGTCTTTTTTTAATTCTTTATCTCATTGCCTATTTTTAACCCCTTGGTGTTTGAAATGGAAAATAAATATTCTCTTTGCGATAGATAATATTTCAATAACCAAAAGGTGGCCTTAACCAATAATTGACCCGACTTTAAATTATTACCCTAAAGATATACAAATTAACTAATCTAAAATTAAATGCAATTTTGCTATGACTTAAAGTGTCAATAATCCTGTATAAGAATCCAATTTATGCAGTCACTTAAGCATGAAGTTCGCAATTCATGTAACTTGGTGGATATAATAGAACAGATCAGGCTGGTAAATATGCTGTAGTTGGTTTGCTGAATTTTTTTTGGTATGAACATGGTAGAAATATGATTGGATATACTTTAAAATTTTTCCAGGCTAAAAGTATCCATGGCTATGGTCCATAGTATTGAAAGTTGGTATCTTAGCTGTCCTTTTGTATTTGCACTTGTGTGGACCTCAAAAGTTTCTTCTGATAGCTCTTAGCCCTGACTATGTGCATATCTTTGACCAACTTCTTTATCATTGTTTGCCACCTCACATTTTTGATAGAATCTTCACTATGCATAAGAAGTTGTCTGACTTTAACTCCACACTTAACTAGTCACATGGATATGGCTTCATGGAAGCATATTACTGGGCATATAAAACTCTGAACTCATCTAACTCCTTATTGACAATCCTGTTGAGAGACACAGTATTTATAGAGTATTATCTGATGTCCAGCTTTTTCTGCTGTACTCTAAAATTGATTCCTGAATTAAGCTAGATAGCAAAGAGAACTCTAGATCCCACAGTTTGTTCTCCTGTAGAGCTGCTTTTTGATGTGTAATCATCTAACCTAGTAAATCCAGGTCTTCTTGCTTCCAATTTAAGTCCTATCTCAACCCAAAATCTCATTTTAAAAATGCAATTCCTATTCTGCAAGCACTGGCAAACTCTTTCATGAAGGTTTTCTTGGAGTGATCTGTGACATGAGGCCATGGATGAAGATGAAGTTGGAATCCAGCCAAAGAATATGCCATAAGAATTCCTAAAGATACATTTTTCTTATCTCCATCCCCTAACTCTTCACCAACAAAATAGCTGTTCATCTTTGTTTCATCCACAAAACTCTTAAAACCGATCACAGCTACCAGTCTCACTCTGTCCTTATGCCTCCTCCTTATTAGATCTTACTTTCTTTTCAAACTTTTCATTTGTAGAGAAATCTATTCCACTTCTCTTTCTTCCCTTAGCATACTCTGGGTGGAAATCCAAATAGTATGACAAAGACCTGGTAGACAAGCAGGGAAGATTTTTAGAAAGAGGAGGTGGGGAAGGGAGCTAAGCGTAATTTATAATGACCAGAACAAAAACATTCCAACACACGTGTTCATTACTATTTTCTGAAGGCATAACGTCAAAGTAAAAATTTTTCTGTTACACTGAATTTTATTTTGACATTATGCCATCAAAATATAATAAAGAGCATGTTGGAAACTCGTTGCTTTACTCATTATAAAAATCGTGTTGAGCATTAATGTTTATCACTGTTTCTCTCAAAGAATCACCCAAAGAGGAAACTTCTCTCTAGTCTCAGTACCAGCAATGTGCTTCTTCTAATTATCCAGCTTGTTTTTACATTACGGACAGTGCAACTCACGTAATTATCTGTATCAGGGACTATAAAAATTAGAACCTAATATGGATTGTGGTTTCAGCTATGTACTCAAAGAAATAAATCTCATCTTTCCTGCTCTGATTTTCTGTGTCCCATTTGTGGTTAAATACGCATAAAGTAAAATTTACCATCTTAACCAGTTACAGTTAAGTAGTAAGTATATTCACATTGTGCAATCAAATTCCAGAACTCTTTTCCTCTTGTAAAACTGAAACTCTATACCCATTAAACAATAACTCCCCATCCCCCACTGCCCTCCAGTCTCTGGGAACTATTATTTTCTCTCTAGATAAATTCGGTTACTCTAGGTACCTTATATAAGTAAAATCATAGACTTATATGTGACTTTTTGTTTTATCAATTTACCTGTTGAAGATCTTGGTTATTTACAGTGTGGGCCTATTATAAATAAACTGCCATCTATAAACATTCATGTATGAATCGTGGTGTGGGTAGACATATGATATAATTTTTCTTAGGTAAGTATATAAAAGAATGATTAGGTTATATGGTAGGTGTATTTAACTTTATATGAAACTGCGAAATTATTTCCTCCAACAGTGTACAAAACTTTCAGTTGCTCTGCTTCCTTGCCAGTACTTGATATTGCCATGGTTTTAATTGTAGCTCTTCTAATGGTTATATACTTGTATGTCATTGTGGCTTTAATTTGCATTTCACTGATGATTAATGACTTGAGGCACTTTTTATATACTCATTAGAAATCCATTTTTTAATTATATTTTAAGTTCTGGGATACATGTGCAGAACATGCAGACTTGTTACATAGCTATACACATGCCATGGTGGTTTCCTGCACTCGTCAATCAGTCACCTACATTAGGTATCTCACCTAATGTTATCCCTCGCCTAGCCCCCTTGGATTCTGGATATTAGCCGTTTGTCAGATGGATAGATTGCAAAACTTTTCTCCCATTCTGTAGGTTGCCTGTTCACTCTGATGATAGTTTCTTTTGCTGTGCAGAGGCTCTTTTAGTTTAATTAGATCCCATTTGTCAATTTTCACTTTTGTTACCATTGCTTTTGCTGTTTCAGTCATGAAGTCTTTGCCCACACCTATGACCTGAATGGTTTTGCCTCGGTTTTCTTCTAGGGTTTTTATGGTTTTAGATCTTACATTTAAGTCTTTAATCCATCTTGAGTTAATTTTTGTATAAGGTGTAAAAAAGGGATCCAGTTCAGCTTTTGGCATATGGCTAGCCAGTTTTCCCAACACCATTTATTACATAGGGAATCCTTTCCCCGTTGCTTGTTTTTGTCAGGTTTGTCAAAGATCAGATGGTTGTAGATGTGTGGCATTATTTCTGAGGCCTCTGTTCTATTCCATTGGTCTACATATCTGTTTTAGTACCAGTACCATGCTGTTTTGGTTACTGTAGCCTTGTAGTATAGTTTGAAGTCAGGTAGCATGATGCCTCCAGCTTTTTTCTTTTGCTTAGGATTGTCTTAGGATTGTCTATATGGGATCTTTTTTGGTTCCATATGAAATGTAAAGTAGTTTTTTTCTAATTCTGTGAAGAAAGTCTGATGGGGATAGCATTGAATCTATAAATCACTTTGGGCAGTATGGCCATTTTCACAATATTGATTCTTCCTACCCATGAACATGGAATGTTTTTCCATTTGTTTGTGTCCTCTCTGATTTCCTTGAGCAGTGGTTTGTAGTTATCCTTGAAGAGGTCTTTCACATCCCTTGTAAGTTGTATTCCTAGGTATTTTATTCTCTTCATAGCAATTGTGAATGGGAGTTCACTCATGATTTGGCTCTCTCTGTTTGTCTGTTATTGATGTATAGGAACGCTTGTGATTTTTGCACATTGATTTTGTATCCTAAGACTTTGATGAAGTTGCTTATCCACTTAAGGAGATTTTGGGCTGAGACAATAAGGTTTTCTAAATACAAAATCATATCATCTCCAAACAGAGACAATTTGACTTCCTCTCTTCCTGTTTGAATACCCTTTATTTCTTCCTCTTGCCTGATGGCGGTGGCCAGAGCTTCTAATACCATGTTGAATAGGAGTGGTGAGAAAGGGCATCCTTGTCTTGTGCTGGTTTTCAAAGAGAATGCTTCCAGCTTTTGCCCATTCAGTATGATATTGGCTGTGGGTTTGTCATAAATAGCTCTTATTATTTTGAGATACATTCCATCAATGCCTAGTTTATTGAGAGTTTTTAGCATGTTGAATTTTACGGAAGGCCTTTTCTGCATCTATTGAGATAATCGTGGTTTTTGTCGTTGGTTCTGTTTATGTGATGGATTACATATATTTTTAAATGGCTACTCAAATCTTTAGAGCATTTTTATTAGGTTGTCTGTTTATTGAATTACAAGTGTGTAAGAGTTATTTCTATATTTCGGGTACAATGTTTTTATTTAATGTGCGCTTTGCATTTTCTCCTTCATAGTATCTTTCAAAGAACAATTTGTTAAATTTTTATATTGTCTAATTTATCAACAGTTTATTTTATCATTTGTGCTATTTGTGTCTCATCTAGAAAATCTTTTCTACTCCAAGATCACAAAGATTTTTCCTGTGTTTTCTTCTCGGAGTTTTTTAGTTTTAGCTTTTGTGTTTAGTTCTATGAATCATTTCAAGTAAATTTTTAACATCTGGTAAGGTAAGGGTTGAGATTCATTTTCTTGCATGTGGCTATGTGTTTATTCTAGCACCATCTTAAAAAAAAAAAAAGATGTTCCTTTCCTCATTGAGTTGTCTTGCATCTTTGTAGTAAATTAATTGACCATAATTGTGTGGATCTATTTCTAGACACTATTCTCCCACTGCTGAGTTAGATGTATTTTATGGTTTTAGTGCTATTATAAATTAAATTTTTAGGGTTTTTTTTTCCTATAGACTACTCTTTTTAAAGAACACTTGTCATCATCTTTATCTCCAAGTCAGAACCCTTCACTGATTACAAATCAAATAAGGTTGAACGATACTTAACCTGACATCAAAGGCCCAGCATTTTCTAAAATCTTTCTTTACCAATTTGTCACCCACATCCTTTATTTCTGATAAAATTACTTACTCACTGCTCCAAATGTATACTCTAAACTAATATCAGGTAGAAAGAGGGTCAAGTGTGGGGTGCAAGAATAGGGTATATATGAGAATTAATAAGCAGTAAAGGGCTATGCTATAGAAGAAAGGTTTAGACATTAAGCAGATTCTGTGTGGCTTTGGAGATCAAACTAGGAGTAGTGCAAGAAACCACAAAGAAACCGACTTCAATAAAATACTAGAATGATAAAATACTGACTTCAATAAAATACTAGGAGCACTCTAAAAATGCAAGAGATGTTTTCAGATGGTAGTGAATTTCCTGTCATTGGCCTCAAGCAGAGGCCAAGTGACCACTATTGGAAATATTATAAATGAGATAATAGTATAATTATAAATGCGATAATAGTATCAGATGAGGGTTAGACCAGGTCATCTTTATAAACTTCCATCTAGTCCTGAGATTGCATAAGTACATTCTAAAAATTTATCTTTTTTAGACATTACATATATTTTTCACAACCAAAAAGACTCTTTCAGATCATTTTTGGCCTATTTCTGTTCCGTAGAACTAGGTTTGGTTTGATTTGGTTTGGTTTGAGATGGAGTCACATTCTGTCGCCAAGATGAAGTGCAGTGGCATGATCTCACTCGCTGCAACCTCCACCTCCCAGGTTCAAGCAATTCCCCTGCCTCAGCCTCCGGAGTAGCTGAGACTACAGGTGCACACCACCATGCCAGGCTAATTTTTTGTATTTTAGTAGAGATGAGGTTTCACCATGTTGGCCAGGATGGTCTCGATCTCCTGACCTCATGATCCACCTCCCTCGGCCTCCCAAAATGCTGGGATTACAGGCATGAACCACAGTGCCCGGTTCCCTAGAACTAGTTTTAATATTTCATTTAATACCTGATTCTCAAACCTGTTACTCATGAACTATCACAGATATTAATGGGGCTTTAAAAAAAGAAGCTTCTGCAGCAGTATTTCCTATCTGAAGTTCTAAAATCATTCTTCACAGAGTATAATTAATGTATTACTAAATAAGAGAAAACATTTGTAAATGATTATGCACAATTATTCTTTGTCACACTCATAAATTATATATTGGGTTCTCCTAGTGGATTGGATCTAAACTGGTCAGGGCACCAGGAAGCAACCACTTTAGAATCTTTCGAAACCATAATTAATTTTCAAAATGCCAAGGCCAATTGGCAATAGTTAACATTGCCCCTAGAGCACAGTCATGGCCTAGATGCCACTAAGACAAGTTGCCTTGTGTTGTCTATAAATGGATTCTCAGAAAACCTAATTTGAAATTACTGCCTTTAATTATACTGCTGATATAAATAACTTTGATAAAATTAGTGCAGCTGGCCTCCTGTTTGTTTTTCCCATTTGAATGCACTGTACAATGTAATCATCTGAAATAAACATCCATTACAAAGAATGCTTCATTTCAAAGAACATATTATTCTGCTCATCCAGCCAATTGTTATTTTTCCCTTCCCAGCCCCATTTCAATCTTACACCTATTAAAGGGATGAATAAATTACCAAGCTCTCGTAATGTACCAACTAGCAAATTAAAACAATACATTGCTGCTGAATAGGGCCATGTATTTAAAAGACATTAATTCATTTTATCCTCAATTACAGTGTTTTCTTTTTAAACGGACCCTTCCAGCTTCAAAATTGTTAAAGGACATACTCTTCTCCACATAATAAAATTACGGTATTTCCTAAATAGAAATTCATATTTTATAAAGAAAGCAGAAGATACAACTTTCGTTTGATATGGTTTTTTGACTCTGAAGTCCAAAGAAAGAGCCTCATGACATATAGAACTTTGGACTGAGTTCATTTATTTTGTTACAGTGTAGAATTTCCACTTCCACAGAGGAGAGCGGAGCCCTTTCTTTTTTGTTCGCTATGATGCGATTGTCATCTCTATCTCTACTGCAATCAGCATAGGATTTACCCAGGTCAGTTCAACTTGGTTCAACTATTACCAAGTTCAGTTCAACTCAATTCTACTATTATCACACTCCATTCAACCGCACAACTCTTTATTAGCTACCTGCTACACACAAGACACTAGGAAGATTTCCAAAATGAGTATGACTGTGGCCTTTTTTTCTCAAAGTGGTGGTGAAGCACAAAAGAAGATTAACTATAAAACACTGTGGCAATTTGGAAATGGTTAGACAGTAATACAGGTGATAAAATAAATGCTAGAGCAAGATTAACACCATATTAGAAGTTGAAAAGGGCCCATGGAGTTAAAGAAAAATGGGTGTACATAAAGCTAGGAACCATCACTGGACCTTGAGGGAAATTCCAAGAGTATGCTGTTACTGTTTTCTCTATAGAGTAAAGGCATAAAAATAAAAGAATGGGTATGTTTGGGAATAGAAAATGAGCTAGGTTTTGCTGGAATCCTGGAATTAAAAAGAATTGCTGAAGTTAATACCAGAAAAGTAGATGGGATCCAGAATATAGGGCTCTAAAATCCCAAACTGGTCTTTAGTATTTAATTTATTAGATAACGAGAAACCACTGAAGCCTTTTGATAAAGGAAAGGAAATGACGGGGGTTGTAACTTCAGAGGATAAATCTCAAAGCTCTGAGATCCTGAGTACAGATTAAAAAAGGAGAAAAGTTGAAGGCAATGAGAACTGTGAGAATAATATTTTCCTATTTCTCAACAATTAACTGCATTGAATTGAAATAAAGGCCAGGTTCTGGAACTTGATCTGTTTGCAGTGAGACTGAGGTTGGACACTAGACCTACAACTAGGACACTCAGGTAATGGGGAATATATAAAGCTACAAGAGTACAGGAGATAGTCCAGGCCATTAGGTGTGATGGCAACAGTCAACCAATTTATATTCCAAATGTGCAGCTTATGCTGAGGACCTCATTTCTCCCTAATCCTCTAGTGGTCTGAGGATAAGTCTGAGTTTATGTGCTCACAGAAGCAGAACCTGGGACAAGAACTTTTACAAGTAGTTTATTTAGGACGTGTTCTCTAGGCAGCAGGAGTGAGAGAGAAAAGGCAGTGAGACAGTAAAGGAGGAGAAGTCAATAAAAGGTATAGTACAGCAGTCATTGATGTGACAACAGGGCTTGACTGAGCAGAATCTTCTAAGAAATGTAAAGAAGGTCTCCAAGAATTGACCACTTGAAGGAATGGGTGTTGGCGCATTTATCCTCCAACGCCTGATCTTTCTTGGTTGAGGATTGCCTGGGAATAACACCTCTGCTCTTGGGGCTACACTTGCGCACAGGGTTTCATGGAGCATTCTTGGTTGATAGTTGGCTCAGCTGAACTTGCCATTCTCTTTCACAGATGTTTCCAAGGCAGTTAACCAAAGCCTTGGAACAGTTAACAACTGCATAGCCTTACAATTACCACTGGCCCTTCCTATACATATTCTTGGGATACTGCATGCTTCCCTACCCACTTGTACCTCATCCAACCCAGTAATTGTGATGTTACAGTTCACGAGGTATTATCACCATCCCATTCACCAACAGCAAAGGTATGCCTGGTATGCCTGACCATGAGTGATCTAGCTCCTAAATTCTGTCTTGTGGATCTGCTTTCTGGCACTATTTCTAGTATCAACTGCCTCTCTTTCTAGTTTGGGTTCTCCTCAAAGCAGTGCTTGTGACAAGGATGTTGGTGCAGGTAGGGGATTTAGGAAGTCACCCCAGGATTATAAATGAATGGGTAGGGAAAATGAGACAAGGATGGGGAAAAAAGTTAATTTAAGGGTGCATTTTGAAGACAGTAATGAAATTAGTAAGGAGTTTAGTAATTAGTTACTTCCATTGTAACAAATGAAGTTAGTTGATTCCAAAGGGACGCCTGAGAAATATCTAAAGTATCTCTTAGAATTTTCCACCTGAAAGTCAATGAGATGGATCTCTTATCCACAAGCTCTCAGACCCCATTATTGAGAGTTGTCCCTAGAGGTGTTAATGCCCTCCCATTTAGGCTTATGCAAGACACGTGGATTCTCATAGAATCAGGAATAAAAAGTAGAAGGTAAGTGGCACTCATACAATGTAGGACATTGTCACCATAACATTAGTTGGCACTTATAAAGAACTGTTCACCAGCGCTACAGCTGATATGAGAAGTGGACTGAGAAGACGTGACCCAGTGTACCAGAGACCACTGCCTGAATCTGTTTCTGTAGCTGCCAGAATGCCTACATTTTACTAGGAAGCCTGAGTACTATAATGGATCCTCACCTCCTTTGCATGATGGTCCCTAGTCATTACCCAGGGAGATGGTCCTTGCTCTCAGAACTAGCTTTATCATCTCCTGATCCTAGTGCTTCGGTCTGCACTGCCGACAAAACTTCTCTTGGCTCTTGTCTATATTACTAGGAATGCATGGCAATTTCTGTTGAAAAATGGGAGGTGACATGGGCTGGTACTTCAAACCAGATTTCCTGCCTTGACCTCCCTGATGACAGTCATTATTCCAACTCTCTTTCCAACTGTATGTTTCAACAGGAAATGTATCCTGGCTGAGCTTGTCCTCTGCACACCAGTGTAGCGCCACTTACTGGCTTTCTAGGGCCTAGAATCTAGACAGGCTAGATTCTGCATTATTAGTTGCATCTTCGCTATTTGACCTGCTGAAAGGGCCTAGCCTTGCTCTAAGCCACTCCCCTAATGTTGTGAATTGTCAAAGGAAGACTTGGCTTTCCCTTTCTGAGAAGATGTTCAGTTCCTTCTAAATTCTGGTGTGCCAAAAGGAGCATTAGGTGACTTGCCATGCCACCCTCTTCCACGTTTAGCTGTCTGGCCTGAGTCTTCCTTTAAAATTATAAACTCGGCATCGAGATAACTTTCTCCTGCAACTAAATATTTTAATCAGCCCACAGTGCAGATGTTTGCTACGTAGAGTTACTTAGGAAGCTTACATGACCCAGAGTGGGTAGTGTGGTAAATTTTGCACAACATAAGGAAGGAAAGCATGTGATTTTCTCAAAGTGATCTCAGTCTTTTCTTATTGAGCTCCTATTACTGTAGATGTGGGAAATGAAATGTTTGATTTTTTTTTTTTTTTCAAAATATCTGTTTCTACCAGTTTAGAAGCTAATCACATTCAGTTTTTTTAAGGTTTCTTCCCATTCCCCTTCCATTTCCTGATATACTGGAGCAGGGACTTCTGTTTAGAGTTCTGCCCTCCAGGTTTTTCCCAGACCTGTTGCTACGGTGCTCCTGGCTGGTGAATCTGGGGGCCAGCTCTCTTGTCACAGTCAAGCCAGGCCCTGGCCTTCCAACCCATTTCATCTGTCACTGACAGTGCCAAGTGTCTCTGCTGGGTAGTGTTTTCTGTGGCTGTTATAAAGTCACATTAACTTTAACTCTGGTGACCCCTGGTTACTTCCCCAGGTAAGCAATCTCAGCTGCCTTTTACACAACCCAGAAAGGCAGAAGAAGATGTCTAGATTTTCTAACCCCACATCAGGCTGGGAGTTGGGGGGAACTATCTCAGGTCCATCTGCCTCAGTCACTCCTACGCTAAAACACCGGTGCCACATTAGGCACTGCCCATGCTGGCTGAGAAGCTGGCCCGAAAGGCACATAGTCCTCCCAGGAAGGGAAGAACAAGAGTCATGCTCTTGGTTTTCCCCCAGAAATATCCTGGTGAGTCTTCCTCATACTCTTCTCTATCCCCACACCCTCTGCCCAAACCACATTCAACCCAGGGTAGATAAATGGAGAGTAAAGGCAGTGGAATTCCACTCTGTTTTTCTCCTCCTGTCCTGCTCTTCAGCAGCGAGTGGTAGTAAGCAGAGACCCAGTCTTCCTGTATGCTGCAAATTTTTCTTCAGTCGTACCTTCTGTCTCCTTTCTCTATAGATTGTAGTAAAATTATGCCGAGAACTCCAAGATCTCTTTTTTTTTTGAGACGGAGTCTCGCTCTGTCGCCCAGGCTGGAGTGCAGTGGCGCAATCTCGGCTCACTGCAAGCTCCGCCTCCCGGGTTCACGCCATTCTCCTGCCTCAGCCTCTCCGAGTAGCTGGGACTACAGGCGCCCGCCACCACGCCCGGCTAATTTTTTTTGTATTTTTAGTAGAGACGGGGTTTCACCGTGGTCTCGATCTCCTGACCTCGTGATCCGCCCGCCTCGGCCTCCCAAAGTGCTGGGATTACAAGCGTGAGCCACCGCGCCCGGCCTCAAGATCTCTTATAGATATATAAAGCAAAAATTGGGAATTTAGAAAACACAGTTTTCTTTGTTTAAAAAAAATCAAGCTTTCACAAATATTCTCTCACTGAAATCTCAGAAGAAAATCTAATACAAAATTCTAAGTAGGACAGGATCTCCTTTAACCTAAACCAGTGGTTCCTAACTCTGGATGGGCATTACAGTCACTGGAGCAGCTTTTAAGGATACTAACATCCAGGTGCTGTGCCGCAGGTCCATTCCTCAGAGATTCTAGAATCAACCTGGGCAAAGGTATTTTTTAAAAACTTCCCAGCAATTCTGATTTTTAGACAGGATTGAGGGTTACTGGTCTAAGACTGCTATGTGTCTTCCTTCTGAACAGGAGAATACCACTGAGTTCATGTGTGGGGAGAAAAAATGACTTACTGAGAATTATAAAAAGAATAATAGTATTTCAAGATTAGCGTCCTATTACAACTCTTAGACACTCTACAAAACAGTTATCGGATCAATTATTTCATGTTATTATCCTCATAATCCTTTTATGTGGATGTTATTATTGACTACATTTAATGGAAAGGGGAAGTGGAGCTCAAAGACCAAATAAGCAAAGAGTTTATCACTTAAATAGTGGAGAACAAAACACAAATCTTGATTCTTGATGTTAGTAGTTGTCATTTATGACATCATCAACATGACCAAAGAATTACTTTTCTCATTATTAAATTAGAGATTTTAAACATTACAAAATATATAACCTGAGAAATAAAGGTTTCCAATGATCCCACCTCACAGGCATAATCACTGCTAATGGCTACATGTGTACCTTTCCAGATTTTTTTCTGTGCATACACAAACAGATCAATAAAGCACTATTTACCCTAACAAGATGACACTGTATACAATTTTGAAACTTTTTCTCCTAAAAATATATTCTATAAATGTCTCTCTCTCTCTCCCTCTCTCTCTTTCTCTCTCTCTCTCTCTCTGTGTGTGTGTGTGTGTGTGGTGTACCTCATTCTTTTCATGGCTTATGTATTTCATTGTAAATAATTAACATTTGAGTTGTTTCCAACATCTTGCTATTACAGATAATGCTGTAATGAACAATCTTGTAAATATGTTTGGACAATTATAAAAATGTTTCAGCAAAATTAATTCCCATGAGTAGAATTTCCAACTTTAATGGTATACTTTTTTATTTTAATAGAGTTTATCAAATTTCTCTCCAAATAAGTTGTACCAATTTACAGTTACTTCAACAATATATAGCAATGTATGGCTTCCCCACCTCGGCTACACTGGGTATTATCAATCTCTTTAAAATGTGCTGATCTGATAAGTTAACGTGGATACCATTGTTAATTGAATTTACATTTATCTGCTTATTGAGATTGATCATCTTTTTACACAGGGCTTTTGGCCATGTATAATTCCCTTTCTGTGAACCACCTACCTGTTTTGCTCATTTTTCTGTAAAATTGTTCGCCTTTTCCTTCCTGATCTGTGAAAGATCTCCAAATACTAGAGAAATTAGCTATTTGGCTATCATATATGTAATAAAATATGGCATTATTTATGAATTCTGGTTTTGTCCAGGATGGTTTTGGTATATGGGTGTATGTGTTTCCTTTTTATAAATTAGAAGTTTTTATTTTTTAAATCATCATATTTATCTGTTTTCGTATATTACATTTTGTTTTACATCATAAGAAAAGGATTTTTTCCACCTATTATAAACATTAATTAAACATAAATTATGTTTTTCTCATACTTTGATGGGGTTTTTTTTTTTGCTATATTTAAATCTTGCATTTGCTTTAACTTCACTGTAACCAGTAGACTCAGGTTTACGTTCTTCCAAATGACTAGTCATTTTTTCAACACCATTTTTTTAATAACCTACCTTTTCCCACTAACTATTAATGCAACTTTGTCTGTACTGAGAAACAGAAAAATACGTATAGACAGATAGATTCCTAGCCTCTCAGTTCTATTCTAATGATGTGTCTTTCCCTGTGCCACGTGAATATTCTGTTAATTTCTAGAATCATACTACATTTAGATGTCTGGTAAAAGTGTCCTCATTTCTGGATCCTACTGAGTTTTATTAAATAATTTTCCTGAATCTTTTCCCCTGTGTCACTTTTTCAGTTGATCTTTCAAATTACTTTTAGCATATTTTAAAATAAAACAACCTGTTGGGCTTCGATTGCTCAAACTATCCCTTTTCTCTATCCTCGCTGCATCCTGGGTATATGGAATCCTAACTCTGCTCTTTGCTTTCAGACAGCCCTGAACCTTCTAATTCTCAGCTGCCAAAGTGAGCTTTCTAGTTCCCAGATTTAATCAGTTCTATTTGCTGCTGAATACTTGCAATAACTTTTCATTCTTTTCAGGATGCAATCCAACATGTCAACGTAACATTCAAAACCTCCATCTACTTTTTCATCTTGACTACGTACCACTTCTCACCTCACTCAACGTCTTTCTCCTAGTCATTACAAAACTTTCTGTAGATCCCATACCAAGACGTCTTCTCTCCACTCTGTGTTTTGACACATCCTTCCTTGCCTGGACTGCCATCCCCTACTTGACTCACACTCACCTTGTGTTGGACAAGTGTCTCCTTCTCTGGGAAGCTGACATTAAACCCCTGTTCTACTCTATGTTAGATGTGCTTTCTTCATCAGAACCCCACTATTGGGCATTATCAGGATATACCAGATTGTATTAAAATTGCCAGTTCATTTAAATCTCTCCACTAAACAAGAAGCCCCTTTGGGCTGCCATCTGTGTCTTTATTTCCAGAGTATATCATACTATCTATCATGTAATAAACCTTTAATTTTTGTTTCCTGAGCAAATGAATCGAAAGTGAAACAAGCTAGGATTCATTTTATTTTAACTGGGTTCCACAACAAGAGGCAGCTGGTTGACTAAATCCCAGTCTTAATTTTGATGCTATTTTAGCAGAGTGCAGATAGTTTGGCCAGGAAGTGATCCCATAAAGGACAGCAATGCATGTGAAAAGTAAGACAGAGAAAAGGGAAATGTTAAGAAACTATTGAGATAGGGGAAACTAGGCCTGCATCCAGCTTGAGACATTTGAGAAACTCTGGAAGTTACCTCAGAACTTCCCAGAACCGCCCTTCTGAAGAGTGAAGAGGCTAGAACATCCATCCACTGACTCTAGTCCAAGAGTTGTCCCCAGGCGTATTAACTTATGCCACACTTCTAGGTTGTGCCTGTGTGCAGCCAAGCAAAAGCACGTGGAACTATGAAAGACCTGGGACAGAGAAGCAGATAGGCACAGACACTGACATGAGAAGCAGTCAGCATTCAGGTGAACTCAGAAGAGGGCCGAGGATTCAGGCACAGCATCTGCTATGGTAGCCCACCAGCAAACAGAACATGTACAAACGAATATTTGATATGACCTATTTGAATATTCTTCGGCAACAAGGAATGTTTTCTATTCCCTTCAAAATACTTAAGGGCTATAGACATAAATGCTATCTGATTCAGTGTGATGGTGGACAGAAAAACTCTCCGAAGGAAAGCTGTGTGTTTTAAATATTCTGTGTTACTATTCAGTGATCCATCATTTTCCCATTGTAAAACATACATTTGTTCAGACCTGTGGAATTATGACATTTGTTTTATTATGATCATGTCTACTTTGACATCTTTGTCTGTATAGCTTCATAGCCATAGGTATCCATTATGATGCTCATCATCATGTGGTTCACATACATAATAACATCATCAGTGATTTGAGGACACTTCGGCTGCATCAATTTTTTTCAAAGAGGGCAAGTAGCAGACTTCACAGGTGACCTTTACTCAGTGCCTGCTATATATAGAGTTCTTTATTAGACTCTATGGCCATACATAGAATAAAGAATGTATAATTTAACATTATATACTGCTTAGAGAACAGATATTCTTATGTTTTAAAAAAAATAGCTATTTATCTGTTCAAAAGATGCAGATATCAAGTTAATCTTAAAAAAAACTTGGAGTTTTAAAAACATTCTTATTTTTAGTAAATGTGTCATAATTCACATTATTAGGGATACAGAGTGATATTTCAGTATATGTGTACAATTTGTAGTGATCAAATCAGGGTAATTATCAATCCATCACCTCAAACATTTATTATTTTTCTGTGGGGAACATCCAACATCTCTTCTAGCTTTTTGAAAATATACAGTAAACTATTGTTAACTATATTCTCTTTATGGTGTTATAAACCACTAAAACGTCTTGCTCTTACCGGGCTGTAATTTTGTATCTGTTAACTAACTTTTCCCTATTCTTGCCCTCCACCATTGCCAGTCTCCAGTAACCACAATTCTAATTTCTACTCCCATGAGCCCAATTTTTAAACTCCCACATATGAATGAGAAATGCAATACTTACCTCTGTGCTTATTTTACTTAACCTGCTGTCTCCCAGGCTCATCTATGTTGCTGCAAATGCCAGGATTTTCTTTGTTTTTATGAGTAAATAAAATTGTATTATGCATATATATCACATTTTCTGTATCCATTCATCTGCTGATGAACATTTAGATTGAGTCTATATCTATTGTGAATAATGCTATAATAATCATGGGGGTTCACATATCTCTTTGATGAACTGGTTTCCTTTTATTTGAATAAATACCCAGTATAGTGGGATTGCTGGATCATATGGTAGTAATATTTTTAGATTTTTGAGAAATTTCCCTACTGTTTTCCATAATGTCTGTACTAAATTACATTCCAACAATAGTGTATAAGAGTTTCAATTTCCTTTCATCCTCACACATTCTGGTGAATTTTATTTTGTTACTTTTGTGTGTGTGTGTGTTTTAAGAGACAGGGGTCTCACTATGTTGCCCAGGCTAGCTTCAAACACCTGGGCTCAAGGAAGCCTCCACCACATCCTCCCAAGTAGCTCGGACTACAGGCATGCACCGCCATGCCCATTTGCTATATTTTTGATAATAGACATACTAAGGAGAGTGAGATAATATCTCACTGTGGCTTTGATTTGCAGTTCTCTAATTATAGTGATATTGAGCACTTTTTCATATATGTATTGGCCATTTATATGTCTTATTTTGAGAAATGTCTATTCAAATCATTTTCCCATTTTACAGTCAGATTATTATTATTATTGCTGTTAAGCTGTTTGGGTTCCTTGTGTATTCTGTATATTAGTTCCTCATTGGATGTATGGTTTGCAAATATTTTCTCCCATTCTACAGACTGTCTTTTCACTACGTTGATTGTTTTCTTTGTTGTGCAAAGGAAACAATCCTTTGCACAAGCAAGGAGAAAGCTTTGCTTTTTAGTTTGATGTAGTCTCATTTGTCTATTTTGTTTTTTGTTGTCTGTGCTTTTGAAGTCTTACCCACAAAAACTTTTCTAAAAGATCAATGTCCTGAAGCAATTTCTCCATGTTTTTCCTAATAGTCTTTTAGTTTTGGGTCTATATTTAAGTCTCTAATTCATTTTGAGTTGATTTTTATATATAGTGAAAGATAGAAGTCTAGTTTCATTCTTCTTCATATGGATATACAGTTTACTAAGCATCATTTACTGAAGAAGATGTCCTTTTTCCAGTGTAAGTTCTTGGCACCTTTGTTGAAAATCAGTTGGCTATAAATACATGGATAATTTCTGAATTCCCTGTTGTGTTCCATGGGTCTATGTGTCTGTTTTTATACCAATGCCATGCTCTTTTGATTACTATGAATTTGTAGTACATTTTGAAGCCAAGTAGTGTGATGCTTCTAGCTTAGTTCTTTTTGCTTAACATTGCTTTGGTTATTTGGGCTCTTTTGTGGTTCTATGTGAATTTTGGGATTGTTTTTTCTATTTCTTCAAGTAATTTCCTTGATATTTTGGTAGGGTTTGCACTGAAACTGTAGACTGCTTTGGATAGTACGGTCATTTCAACAATATTAATTCTTCCATTCCATGAGCACAGAATCTTTTCATTTTTTTTAATTCCTCTTCAATTTCTTTCATTACTGTTTTATAGTTTTCATTGTAGAGAGCTTTCACCTTCATAGTTAAATTTATTCCTAAGTGGGGTTTTTTTGGTCACCATTATAAATGGGATTTCTCTTTTGATTTCTTTCTCATCTACTTTGTTTCACTGGGGTTTGGAAACACTATTGATTTTTGCATGTTGATGTGTATCCTGCAAATTTACTGAATCTGTTTATCAGTTCCAAGAGTTTTTTGGTGGTGTCTTTAGGTCTCTTAACAAATGGTTTCCTCTACCTTGAATATTTTTAATCTTTTTTAATAATTCGTATTTGCCTTTTAAGATTAGCTGGATCGTTACCTCCTTATTAATTTCCTATAACTAGTGTCATAGGGATCCCCCCACCTCCTGGGACCTAACCTGCTGCAACATGGCACCATTTTGAGAGCAGAGCCACTACCAGAATACATCACGTCCCGGGATCCAGTAGTCTGCATCTGCATTTCCCTGGGGCTTTGTCATCTTATAGTTCTAGAGGTCAGAAGCCAAATAGAGATCCCACTGGGCTAAAATCAACATATTAGTAGGGCTGAATTCCTTCTGGAAACTCTAGAACTCATTTTCTAGCCTTTTTAAGCTTCCCCATGCCACCTTCCTCAGGGTTTCCCTTTTTTCACCTTGAAAGCCATCAGTGTAGTATCTTCCCTCCTTTCTTATCTCTATTCATATTCTTCATCTTCTCTCTCTGACTAACTTTACTGCCTCACTCTCATAAGGATCCTAATGGTTACATTGGGTTTACCAGTGTGATTTGCATAAATCTCCTGAACTCAAGATAGTTAACTTAATCACATCTGCAAAGTCCCTTTTACCATAAAAGGTAAAATATTCACTATCCAAAGATTAGGATGTTGAGATATTTGGGGGGACCATTATTTAGCCTACTATACCTTCTCTTCAAATATGACCTGATCTCTTGAGTTAGAATTTGTTCCTCTTTCTCTGGATTTCAGAATCGTGATTATGTATTTCCAATATGAGAATTTTTAGAATGACTTCGAAATTTGGGGTAATCTTTCTACCTTTACTGTTATTTTCTTGGTGACAAAATTGTGCATTTCATCTATGCAGTCAAACAGGCCTGAATCTGGACCCAGATCTCCACTGATAGTGGAACCAGATACCTGGTCCAGATCTCAGCTTTACCACCTATCAGTGAGAAGCAGCCCCAATTTTTCAGTTTCCTCAACTGTAACATGTATGTAATTATAGTATTTACTACAAAGATTTATTGTATTAATGAATATGTGGAAATGGCTTATAACAGTGATAAGCACATACTATTCACTCAAAACTGTTAGTTATTATTACTTTCCACTTGTGAGATTATTGTAGAATTAAAGAGACAGTAAATAAAGCTACAGCACAATGCCTGGAACATAGAAAATTATCCCTACATTCTAGTTTTTTATTTATCATCATAACCTGTATTAAACACAACAGGTTAAAGTCAAATAGAGTGAAGAAAATACTGTTTCAAAGGTAGGACTTTAGTGAAATGCACTCAACTTTATGCTAATAATCTGATGTTTCAGGCTTTCTTATTCTCAGACTTAGTATGGTTATAGGGTTAAAAGATATGAAAGGCCAATAGTGTTGCAAGGGATATATTTTATTAGTTTCATTAATGAAATTTTAATAGCAATAAATTCAGGCTTTTAAATATTACAAAGTATTTTCAAATATCTCATGGGGCCTTGATGTTAGCTTCAGGAAGTTATCTAGCAAACTAATGGCTATTTGATTAGACTTCTCAGACTATTATTATCCTTGTCACATAATAGTGCTTTAGTCCTTATATCATAGGATCTTCAAGTATTATTCATTTGTTTCCAAAGCAAATTGAGCTATTCCACTCAAATGATTACAGTAAATAGAATAGAAACTTGTGGAATCATCTTCCTCTCTCGTAAATGAAGTAACAGCAAAACAGCGCAGCATCTCAGCTGTTCCAGGTTCCTCAAATGAGTTTTACTTTTGCAAAACGAACCTCTAACTTCCTATATTCTCTGTTCTGCATTATAAGCAACATGACCAGCAGCCACATTTGTTGTAATTTTTTAAATATGTGGAAAAAAAGCAAGATATCAACCATGTATTACCTTAACCAAGATGCCAAATTATCTAACTTGTTTCTCCAGGCAAGCAGCCCAACAACAGGGACAGCTCCCAGGAGCCAGTCAAGGTTGTCTGTCTGTCCATCCACTCAGGACATCTGCAGGTAAGTGCTGAACAAATTATCTTAATCTATATTCTTTGGATCAATATTCGTATTCTTGTTTTTTGTTCTCAGAATGTGTGTCTCTTGCTTCTGCTTTACATGGTCCATAGAAAATTTATACTGGCTATTTTTTTTTCATTTAGTTCATTTTCTTCAATTGATCTTTATTTATCTACCTCTGGTCCATGCTGTCATTTTCATCATTCTCTCTCTCTGTTTTTCCATGGCTTTCCTCTCCATTCCCATTTCCCATCCTTTGCCTGCTGCTCTGTCTAGATCTGCCATCTTGCATGACATGTCAGAAGAGTCATTTGAGTATTGCACCCCTGTCATGGTGCTGAGCCCTGCTAGGAAGGAGTCTGGTAAGAAATCAGTAAAACAAAGACCTAGGAGGAGGAGAAAAGCCTCTGAGAGATATGAGCATGCTGCAGAAGAACAAATAAGAGGGAGAAAAAATGACTTTCACCTTCAAATCTCAAGCCCCAGATGGAGGGAACTTTACACAGATTCTTCAGATTCATCTTCCACAGATGAGAGTCATTGGATTCAGGCAAAAAGAAGAGCCCAGGTTAAATTCAGACTGTCAAGAAGAAGGAGGAGAAATAATAATAATCTGTGTGAAAACTTAGCTGGGTCTTCTGCTCCTAACGGAATTGAGCTCGTTGATCTGGGATCCAAAGGTAAAGAGCAACAAGAGCTGACTGAATGTGAGAGTTGCTCTTTAAATCTCCACAGAGGAAAACGTACAAGGTACCAAGAATGCAGCACTTCTCTGACTCAAGGATCTTCTGAAATTAAGAGATCCTCAAGGAATCATGAGAAGAACAAAGATAGATATCACCACAGAGATCCTCAGCTCTTGCAAAGTCTTAGGAAAAATGAAATAATAAAGAAGAAATTTTCAGAAACAGATTCCAGCACTGAAATACTAGGAGTTCCAGAAGGCAGCAAGGACATGAATGATGCAGGGCTCCAGGTGAATAACCCTGTTCAGAAGTCTCCTGCCACCTATGACGATGGGTGTGATAATTTAGAAGTATGCAGGTCAGTCACTGTAGAGAAAGGCTTGATGTCATCCAAATATAGTTCTTTTTGCAGTGAGTTAGGTGCGTGTTTGACATCTACCCTCAAAACTTAACATTTATTTACACTGTTCTTTTTCTGATTGGATATAAAAGGAGAAAAGGTGGGTATGAAAAGAATAATGCAGATGTAAACATGGGTTTGAAAGCTGTTACCAAGTACAATTAGATATCCCCTTCCTTTTAACTGAATAATGATTTATCCTAGCTGAGTCTTGCACTCATTCTAGTTATGACAGTAATAGTGGGGGAATTAAGAGTGAGACTGTGTGAAATGTTAGACTTTTCAATGCAAATTTGGTGAACTGCTGGCATCCTGACAGAAAGATATTCAAGGCTTGAGTTCTTTAAGGTCAGATTTTTGTATCAGAAAATAATATTCTCTGCAGTTGGCTTTAATTTGTTCTCCAATTGTTTGACTCAGCAGGGTAATTGAAGACTCAAAGGACACAGAAACAGGTCAGGGACATATCAGTGGGGTTGCAAGAGCCTGTAGGGAAGGGGACCACATTAAGTTTACTGATAAACATATACCGAAAGGTTTCAACATGTGGATATTTTTTAGCTATGAGACAGCTTTCTTGCTCTTTTTAACCCAACAGCATACATTTTCAAAATAACCTTATGTAAAAAGAATTATAGGAATATCCATGCTAGTGTGCATAAATGAGACAATTTCAAACAAAAAAATATATTTTTACATTTTCATATTATACCTAATCATTTAAGCTGTTGAGATTCTGTATGAGAGCAAATGAAGATTTTCACTGCGCAATACTTGTTATGTTTTGCTTTGCTTTTATAAAAGCAGAAGTTACTTCATAAAATATGTATGCATGTTCATGTGAATTACGTGACCCAGAGAAGGCTGCTCATGTCCATTCAGGGCAGGAGTGAGAAGAATTAAACTCTACATATGAATAATATAAGAATGGTTTGTTTCTCTGAAAGTTTTATAGGATAGTCATTCATAAAATCCTCATTCATTTATGTATTCAAGCATCTATTATGCATTGAGCTTTATTCTAGATGTTGAAAATATTATAGTGAATAAGATTTGTATAGTCTCTAACATCTTACAGCTTATAATTTAATATGGAACAGAGACCCAAAACAAATTCATTTACAGTTGATATATAATTATAATTATGGTAAGAACTATGAAAGCACATAGCAAGGAAGCTTAACCTATTGTGGGAGATGAGACAAAAACTCTCTAAGTAAGTGACAAGCAGGCTAAGGCTCAAAGGATGACAGGAATTGATCAGGAAAGAAGCAGGGAAGACCATCCAGGCAGAGGCTGCCACTAGCAGGAAGCAAGAGGAGAGAAGGAGCTTGGCAATTCAGGGAACATAAAGCTTGCCATTGCAGCTAGGTTGTGGTGAATAGGGGGATGGGTGGTAGAGAGAAGGATGGAGAAGTGGAGAGGGCTCGACTGTACAGGGCCATGTGAAACATGCTAAAGGACTTAGAAGGGATTTACAAAGAAACTCACCGTGTAATTTACCTATAAATGTAAATTTCTTATAATATTTTAATTATGATTTATATGTATATTTGCTGAAAAAGTTAGGGGATGGACTAAACCACTCTTTCTAGTCTGAATGTAGAATTTCCCACTTGCAACCATCTGTTGTCATTCCCTAAATCTAGCTTCCAACATATTCTAGTGAAAGACAGTCAAAGAAGCTAGTTGTAGGCTTAACGGTAATTGGAGAGAAAAATAATGCTTGCAATTAAAGTCGTAGTGACTGGTTCTCCTAACTTAAAAACACTACTCTGGAGAAACATTTTCAAAGACAGGATATTTAACTTAGACTTCTATTAATGAAAGTGAGATAGATGAGCCTATAGGTATTATTTCCTGTTAGAGATTACCATCAAAATATACCAACTAAGCAAATGCTACAGGCAGCATATTACACTAGATGCTGAGGATAAAAAGTAGCAAAAGACCTGATTCTTCCCTTAAGTGGCTTATGATCTAAGTGGCAGAGATTGAACACATACTCGAAAAAAAAAAAAGCGTGTAAGATAGTACAGGATGAATGTAAGAAGAGGAATACTGCAAGATTTGAAGAAAGATTGCTGAGATCTGGGAGGATCTAGAAAACCCCTAAAGAAGAAGAGGGACTGGGGCTGAGAAAAATAGAATTTACGTTAGAACTCAAGGTGGGGGAAATGCCATTAGCACAACAAGGATGGGATACTTGCATTTATGAATTTTACATGAACTTATATGACTAGGTTGGAAAGTTTGCATACATTGATAAAAAATAATTCTTTAAAATAAGACATTTTGAAGAAAACTTACATATTCAGAGTTATTTATTCTGTAAATCCATGTTTTCAAACTCCCTCAATGGATCTCTTGAGTTCCAAAGAGGCTGCCTCTAAAGCTGAGGTAGGTCAGAGGGATTGTGCTTCCCTCAGCCCATCTTCAGCCAGAATACCTTCATGATTATGTCTCTTACATAGTGGGGTTCTACATAATATTCCTTTAAGAATAAAAAAGGTTCCAGGGCAAAAAAAAAAAATATATATATATATATACACACACACAGAAAGACCTTTTCTAAATAAAATTGGCTTAATGAAGCCACATATACAGTGTAGTCCCCAGTGTCTCTGATAAAGGAACCTAGATTTAGGAGATGGAAGTATCCTGTGTGTTGAGTAGAGTACTAGGACAATAATGGATAAGGAAAGGGAAGAACAAATGGCAAATTAGCATTCCACCAAGTGAATGAGGACAATCTCAGAGTTTGGATTTGGTGAGAGCCTAAGATAGAGGAGTCAAGAATGACTCCAAATCTTGCAACTTGGGACAACAGTAAATGTTGATGTTAATGAACAGAGGCAGAAGACAGAGGCAAGTTGATTTAGGAAAGACATAGTGAGTTCAATTACAGACAAGCTATTTGTGGTTACAATGACATTCCAGGGTCAGCTGTCCAGCAGACAATATGAGACATGTTATTGAACTGCAGCAGAGCAGTCACAGTTGGGCGTGTATAATTTTTCAATAATTAGTGAACTATACACAGCCTGACACTAAACAATGGCATGTGTGCATTTTTTAACACAATGTATTAGCACAAGGTACTAAAGATATTAAACATTGAAAATCTATTCAAGGTCAGGAAGGACATAGACTTTTCGGAATTATTCTCAAGGAGGTAGCAGTGATGCCTGGAAAGTGAATTAAATCACTACAAAAGATCTGTGTAGGAGAAAAGATACATATGATCTCTAGAAATGGATACAGCCTGAGCACCAGGGTCTTCTATGTAGGCAAAACAATGACCCCTGAGAGAAGCAGCAATTGCCTGTGAACTTGCCCTCTCAGACATGCATAGCAGGAGCAGTCTCAGCCACAACCACAAAAAGAAAGAAGCTCCTAAGCCTTCTTCCTTTTCTGTTCCTGGCGTCTGGTCCCCACATGCACACTCTATTCTGTTTGCCTCCTTCATCACAGCCTTTTTCAGAGAAAGTATCTCTATCAGCCCATTATACCTTAGAGGGAATTTAACTCATCATACTATTATACCCACAGTTACTTCCACAGTACAGTGGAAAAGTATTTGCTTTTTTAAAAAAAGGAATTGCATTTAATTAAAAGGCAAACAAACATGAATCAGATCATGTTAGCCCATGATTGAAACTTGTTCGTGGCCTGTAAATCGCCCTCAGTGGAAGGTGCAAAATCTTTAATATTTACAAGTCCCTGTTGATCGCTCTATCAGATCTGCCCCTCTAGCTCCACCATCCATCATTAACTATGACCTTTTCATGCTGGTCTGTTTCCAGTTCCCTGAAAGTGTTCAGACCGACCCCTTTCGAGACCTAGAATGGCTTTACCTTACCTTCTTGGGTCTTCTCCAGATGATTTCCTATTCTTTCTCAGTTTAAATGCCATTTCTTTAGGAATAGCTTCCTGACCTCCTAACCAACACTCAGGTCCCTGGCAGTCACTTCCATAGCATAACTTTTAATTGCTAAAATATAGGCATTATTATGATTAACTGTGTCAAATTTGTTCACTGCAAAATCCAAAGTACCGGCCAGGCGCAGTGGCTCACGCTTGTAATCCCAGCACTTTGGGAGGCCGAGGCGGGAGGATCACGAGGTCAGGAGATCGAGACTACGGTGAAACCCCGTCTCTACTAAAAATACAAAAAATTAGCCAGGCGTGGTGGCGGGCCCCTGTAGTCCCAGCTACTCGGGAGGCTGAGGCAGGAGAATGGCATGAACCTGGGAGGCGGAGCTTGCATTGCAATGAGCCGAGATTGCGCCACTGCACTCCAGCCTGGGCAACACAGCAAGACTCCGTCTCAAAAAAAAAAAAAAAAAAAAATCCAAAGTACCTGGAACAATGCCTGGCAGATAGCACATTCTCAACACATAGTTTTTGAATGATAGCTTTAGTGAAAATGTACTTTTCTAAGGGAATAATTCTTAGGATGCAAAATCATAGCACCGTATGTTGGACTGCCTCACCTGCTGTAGAGCCAACATGGAAAGAGTACTCTACACCAGCAGTTCTAAAACTTCAGTGAACATCAGTGTCAACCAGAGGGCTTGTTAAAATGCAGATTCCTGGACCCACTCTTAGAGTTTCTGATGCCCTTGCTCTGGGGTTAGGCTTATTAACCTGTATTTTTAAAATGTTCCCAGGTGATTCTGAAGCTTCTGATGCAGGAACCACATTTTGAGAAACACTATTCTATGCTACAAATCGTTCCCATGCTTTAGATAGGAAGAGAAAGGAGAGAAAAGAATCTAAAGAATGTATTTGAAAAGCCAAATGTCTATAGTTTTTTATGATATTCCCTTGAATGCTGACACAAAGCATGACTAGGTTACATTCCTGTACTTCACATCGTTAGACCAATATAGCATGGGTTATGTCGCCAAAACCATAGACTGGCAAAGTCCCACCTCTACCAGGAACTCAAATATCATGGTTTGGTTATTGCTTCCCTTCAAATCCACTTCCTCATTTCAACTACTTCCATTTCTATCAGTGAGTCCACTAATTTCCTAGATTTTCCATTTTTGATCTTATTCCTTCCATATTGGATGTGTCCAGTCTCCAACAAAGTACTGTCATTTCTTCCTCCAGATATTGGTGTCTGATCTGTGCTTTTTTTCTCAATCCCAGTGTTCCATTCCAGTCCTTTTCTACACTTTCCATCTCTACCATATCCACTTTTTAGCCCATTACCTGTTTTGTTAAGTACTTTTCTAATGGGATAAAATCAACAGAAATCAATTCAAATGAGCTTAAACAAGAAAGAGGTATGTTAACCACACGAACAGTAAAACAAAGTATACAGATGGCTTCAGCAACTCCAGAAACAATGTGGTTCTCTCACTCTCTCTCTCCTTCTCTGTGAGGAGTCATTTCCTCCAACTGCAGACAAACTTCCTATATATAGAAGAGGGAAGAAATAGTCTGGCCAGAGGTAGCTTCAGGCTTAACATTTTATCAGCAGTAGCCTAACAGAAAAGAGAAATGTTCTTTTCAAGCACTTATACATGAAATCCCAGGGAAGGCATATAATTAGCCTGCCCTAGGTCACATACCCATCTTTGAGTCAATCACTGTCACCAGCAGCATAGGGTATTGTGCTTGGATCAAGTCCTTGAATGGGAAGGCTGGATTTAAAATGTAGCCATCGGCAACCCCTCCAAATCTTATGAATTGGGAAAAGGAAATTTCAACAGCAAAAAGAACTGCAGTAGTACCAGAAGAAGTGAAAAAAGAATTCTGAGCAAGAAAAATAAATGAAACAAAACAGTAATGCTCAACTACACCACCACCAAATGTAGTTCTTCCCCTCTTAAATGTCTCACTCCTCGTCTCCAAATGCTCATATTTAGGCATGCTTCAATATGCACTTCATTTTTATCCTCCTTATAAAGGAGGATAAAAGGTTTTCTAAGGTTTTCTAAGATAGTCTGGTCCACAGTGATCTTTTCTCTCTTGGAAATCTCATAATTCTTCTAGTCAGTATCATATATTTTCTACTTTCATGTGTGTCAGCTCTCTTTTCCCTACAGAATAAGTTCCTTGAACATAGGAGTCCTGCCTTACATCTGTTTTGTGCCCTCCACAATACTCAGAACAATTCAGGCAGTGCTCAAACAGACCTTTTGGGACAGCTTCCTAATCAGTGAATGCTAAGAGAGTAGACTTGCAGAAACCATGGAGACAATAATGGGAATTTGGTGTTACAGGGTAAAATAAGTAAGGAACATTGAATTCCACTAATGGTTTCTTTAAAAGAGGAAGAGCCCAAAGATAAGTGATAACTCCTGGTAATGTTCTAGCTCCAGCTTGGGTTGGATGGTGAGTTTGAGGATATACTTTTGTGCCATTATGCTATAGCTTTCCTATATGTTATGCATATTCTCATTTTTTAAATTATACTTCAAGTTCTGGGATGCATGTGCAGAACGTGCAGGTTTGTTACATAGGTATAAACGTGCCATGGTGGTTTGCTGCACCCATCAACCCATCATCTACATTAGGTATTTCTCCTAATGCCATCCCTCCCCTAGCCCCCCCAACCTGCAACAGGCCCCAGTGTGTGATGTTCCCCTCCCTGTGTCCATGTGTTCTAATTGTTCAACTCCCACTTATGAGTGAGAACATGTGGCATTTGGTTTTCTGTTCCTGTGTTAGTTTGCTGAGAATGATGGTTTCCAGCTTCATCCATGTCCCTGCTAAGGACATGAACTCATCCTTTTTTATGGCCGCATAATATTTCATGATGTATATGTGCCAAATTTTCCTTATCCAGTCTCTCATTGATGGGTATTTGGGTTGATTCCAAGTCTTTGTGATTGTGAACAGTGCTGCAATAAACATACATGTGCATGTGTCTTGATAGTAGAATGATTTATAATCCTTTGGGTATATACCCAGTAATGGGATGGCTGGGTCAAATGGTATTTCTGGTTCTAAATCCTTGAGGAATCTCCACATTGTCTTCCACAATGGTTAAACTAATTTACACCCCCACCAACAGTGTAAAAGTCTTCCTATTTCTCTACATCCTCTCCAGCATCTGTTGTTTCCTGACTTTTTAATGATCGCCATTCTAACTGGTGGGAGATGGTATCTCATTGTGGTTTTGATTTGCATTTCTCTAATGACCAGTGATTATGAGCTGTTTGTCATATGTTTGTTGGCTGCATAAATGTCTTCTTTTGAGAAGTGTCTGTTTATATCCTTCGCCCACTTTTTGATGGGATTGTTTTTTCTTGTAAATTTGCTTAAGTTCTTTGTAGATTCTGGATACCAGCTCATTTTTAATTAAGAAATTGTGCCTAAAGCAAACCCTTCTAGCTCTGTCATCACATCTGTGTATTCATTTATTTATATAGCAAATAACTTTATTTTTGAATTTGTTCTGTGCCAAGACAATGTCTTAGAAGCTGGAAATAGACAGTAATGGTGTCATCTTTTATGAATTTATATTTCAGTTGCTAAGTAATTAAACAGGCGTAAAAAAAATCTGTGAATGAAGCTAAAGGAACAACTTGCATCTAGTAGAGCATTTCCCTGAGGAAGTAATAACTAGGGAGAAATCCAAATGAGAAGTAAGAGTAAGCCAAGCAAAGAGAAGGGGTAACCTGTTCCAGGAAAATGATATGGCATGTCTGAACACCCAGAGATGAGTGAGATATGGTATACAAGGATTTCAATGTAGCCTAGTAGAGAGCCAGGGAGCAGAGGTGGGGGAATCCAATCATGGAGTTCCTTATCAACCATAGTTAGGAATTTGGACTTTGTTCTAACAACAAAAAGAAAGTTTCTGCAGGCCTTTTAAGCAAAAGGATAACACTATCAGACTTGTGTTTTGGAAAATCACTTAGGCTGCTGTTGGAAAATAGATTGGTGGAGGCAAGACCAAAGACAAAGGAAATCAATTAGAAAGCCATGGCTGTGTCCCAAGGAAGAGGGGACAGTGGCTGTGAGAATAAAAACAGGTGGATGAATTTTTAAAAATGTTTGAAACTAAACCAAGCAAGAATTGGTCACAAATTACATATATATAATTGGTTCTCAGGTTTCTGATTTAGAGCACTGGGTAGGTAACCACACCCTTTACTATCAAGAGCAAAACATTGTTTGAGAGAGAGATTTAAAAAGGGAGGATGAGTTCAGTTTGGGATGTGGTAGTTTGAGGTGCAAGAAAAACATCCAAAGAGAGATATTTGGGAGGGAGATATAGGCAAGGTCTAGAGTTCAGAGGAGAGATCATGATTTAGATGAAGATGAGGAAGTCTTGAGTAGCTAGGTGGTGACTGTCAAGATCCCCCATGGGAATTCTGTAAACTGAGATGTGGTCTTGAAGAACCCTGTAACTAGCAACGTTTAATATTCCCTGGGAGGGGGAAAGAAGCCAATGCAGGGAAGGAACAAAACAGTCAAAAAGGCAGACAGAAACTGAGGAGTCTGTAAAGAAAAGAGACAGTATAAAAAGTGGAGAGAGAGGTAAATTCAGAGGCCTTTTTAGTTTTTGTTTTTAATTTAAGGGACCCTTGAGTCAAACAGAGAGCCGTTGAAGATTTGGAAAATTGAGAGGCTCAGTTCTTTATTAAATTCCCACAGAGAAGGTAGGAAGGTATAGGACCTAAAGTGGAAAGATTGGCCATGGAAGGGAAAATAGGTATGACTTTTTTTGCAATAGAAGTAAAAGAGAAAAATTATAAATGTGGATATATGCAGGTCTATAGATGTACTCATGCTAAAGAAGTACTCATTGTTTATATGAAATTCAAATTTAACTAGGTTGGACATCCCGTATGTTTTTGCTAAGTCCAGCAATGCTAAACGTAGTAAGATAGATAAGCATTGGTGAAAGCCCTGTCGAGGTTGGTAGCTAAGGGTTTATGGAAGCCACAGACAGCAGGAAGTATAATTTACCTCTGCAATACATCATTCAAATGCAGATACAACCAAGCAAGGCAGCTGAATATGAATCTAAGGGAGTGGTATCATAAAACATTTAGATTTCCTGTTTCCCCAGTTTCATGTGTGTATCTTCAGATGAACCTGAAATTTAATAACTAAGAAAAATGTGCATTATAAACAAGATTTTTGAGTAGAATTATATTTAGTGAGTAGCTTTGCTCTCAACATTTATTTAGAGAAAAAAAAAATTACACTTCCCTTTACCTTAATCTTTCAGACAATTTAGTCATTGGGAAGCCTGAGTTTATAGAGTCACCCATTGTCTAGGTCACTTTCCCATTGGCTCTCGGCAAACCCTTGGAACAGTAGCACATGTTATCATCTATCACATCCTTGAACATAGTATTTCCTGGGGCAGCCTCTTTCTTTTCAGAGTCTCTAATTGTGAGAAAGTTCTTTGTCACATTTAATATTTAATATCCAATATTTAATCAGTCAGACTCATATTTTCTACCTGTTGGCCCGAGATTTATATTCACTCGGTAATAGATTTTTTCAGCTTTTGTTACTTATTCTGTTACTTCTCCCTATTATTTTTTCTGTACAAAAATGAGACTGACATTCTATTGTCAAAGTCTGTTCTACAGGTAAAAGATAAGCTGTTCAGTCTTCAATATTCAGGTGAGAAAAGTTACACTAAGCAACCTAATGAAGCATTCATTTCTAAGAGGTAACAGACTCTTAAGAAAGTTCAGTTCTCTTATGTTTTTGCCTTTGTTTTGCTAAGTCTTGTCAGAACAAAGACCAACCATTCTCCTGTTGATTTTAATAAAATCTGAGTTGGTAGAAAATACAGGTGTGAACTTTGTTGGTAACCTGCCAAAGCTGAGTTACTTGGGACTACTCAACATAGAGTCAGGAGGTCTTGCTTCCAACTTTTCTCTCTAATTGGAGTGGTCAGACTTGAAAAAGGTAAAATGGCTCTCTATGTATAGGATCATAAAATGAGAAAAATAATATGTGCTGTGCAAATGAATACATTACTAGCGTAATTCAATGTTTTCAAACTAATTTATTTCCTTCATATGAATAATTTTAATTGCTACAGTTGTCAGTAAATATTCAGATATACCCTATGGTACTGTGCTTTACAGAGTAAGCATTTCTCCAACAAAGAGAAGAAAAATGTTTATAATACCACATTTTATATTATAAATGTTTAGTATTATTTTATACAGCATTTTAGATCAGTAATTTGTATTTCGAATGGATAAAAATGAATTAAGACTCATACACACACACACACAACTTATAAAAAATAACTTGAAAAAATTGTAGAAATGGCATTTTGTCTTTTCTTTATATATTTTAAAGATATGCCTTGTTCTTAGCAGCTTTTTCTGTCTGATTGTTTTCAGTTTGGGAGAAAATCTTTCCAGGGATGAAATGACAGTATCATCAATAATACTGATTATCTTGACTGGCAAATTATCTTACATGACCAAAACCAAATGGATTGATTAATTACTTTCTAATTTAGCTAAACAGTCACTCCAATTTTTAGAAATAGCATGTATTCTGAAGGCCAATTATTTAACAAGTTGTGCCTTTAGATAGAAACAAAGAAAAATGGACATTTCCTTGCTTAAAAAAATATTAAAGTAGATTTGAATATCAACCAGGAATTTTCTAATCTCAGAAAATTTCAAGCAAAAATAGATAGAAGTATGATGCTCATTCAGACATGGGTCAATATTTACAGGTTATGAGGCTATATTGTGCTACATTTATCTTTTCCTTGATAATTTCTAGTTTGTTGAATATCCAATCATATAGAAGTGCAAAATTTTGAAGAGGAAGGATTATGAATTAGATAGAGTTTATCTACTTCTTAATTTAAGAACAATATGTGTGTCCAGAATTGCAGTTATGCTGAACTATGTGCCTCCTTTAATGAATTTATATCTGTTTAGCAATATGAAATTCCTCCTCTGTCTTAAAAAAAAAGCAACACTTTCTTTTCTCACACATACAATTCATTTTTAAAACTATTGTGTGTGCATTAAATTTAGATTCCCTATATGTTTTTACAAACAGAAAATAAACATTGTGTGTATAAACATGAATACTGGGTACAGTGTTTGTTGCTACCAAATAAGGATATACAGCTGAGAATTTATATATAGCTTGAACATTTTCTCCATTTCTAATTACCACAGTTAGGTTCTCATCTTCCCTATAACCATTGCAGAGTAGTTGTATATTTATTTCAGATCTTCTGCAGTTGGTATTTAAATAGGTAAATTTAAAAACCAGTACCTAATTTGGTTCAGAAATTAAAATGCCCCTGCAGCAACCTCAATGAGTTGTCTTTTGCTCTTAGCACTCCGACAGCCCTAAACACAGCACAGTATCCTCCTTCCCACCTCTGTCAGATACAAGGACTCCAGGAGCGTATTAGTTCTTCTTCATTCACTTCCAGGTTTATGCGGAACTGAAGATGCCATAATTCAGAAGTGTCTGTGTTTGGCGATGGATTTTAGTATCGACATTAAACTGAGAACTTCCTTCTTTTCCTGAAGGTTACCTAACAAGTGCTAATCAAAACCTCTCCATGTTCTGCCTGATTTTTACCAGCTTGTTCTTAGTTGGACCCTCTGAGGCCCACTTTAACAATCCTGATGTCTTTATTTCAGAAACTCTTTTATCTAAATTAGATCATGACTCTCTGGGAGTGTAACCAAATTAAAATGTTTTGCCACACAGTAAGAGGGTCATAATGGAGAATAAAAAAGCAATAAGGAAAAAATAATCATAACCAGAATGAAATAGAAGCCATATATACTGTCAAAATGCCCCACACATCAGAGGACTCCTTGTTCCAAGCAGCATTCCACAGTCTCAAAACTCCACCAATTAGAGCTAGAAAAGCCCTGAGACATTATCTCACCAAGTGGTTCTCAACCTAGGCTGCATGTTACACTCACCTGGGAAAATTTTATGTTTTTAATGCTGCCAGGATTCCATCCAGATTGCTTGGAAGTGGCGCTTCAGCATGGGTACATTTTTAGAAGCATGCCAGATAATTTTAATGAGCAACCAAAAGCTGAGAACCACTGATTTTTAGCCTAATCTGAGGTGAACAAATTGATGCCCAGAAGATATATGTGTGTGTGTGTGTGTGTGTGTATATATATAAAATATGTGTATAAATGTATATATGTATATAAATTTATATATGTGTGTATATAAATAGATATGTGTGTGTGTGTATAAATACAGCAAAAAGATATATGGAACAGAAGGTCTACTTGAGTGTATCTCTTATAATTTAGACACACCAGAAAAGAAGCCTGGGGGCTAGCAACTGGTACAAATTTATTTTCCTTCAGCTCCTGAAGCCATCTAAAATATAGGACATTGGTTCTCAAACTTGACACACTTATTGATGGAAATAGAAAATACAGTAGCTTTCAACAGCCTTCATCTTGGAATGACCTCAAATTTCTCATTGGTATGGAAAATTGCAATTCATTTGCAAATGACACTTTGCGGGGGAAGCCCTAAATCCATGGTTCTCTAAGTAGAGTCCCTGGACTAGTAGCATCAAAATCACCTCAGAAGTTTTTAAACATGCAAATTATGAGGCCCCAATCCAGACCTATTGAATCAGAAACGCTGGGAAGGGGACCTAGCCATCTAGGTTTTAACTGACCCTCCATGCGAGTCTGATGCACGGTAAAGTTTGGAAACCACTGAAGTAGAGAATACAGATACTAAAACAATCAATTGCAATAGAGTGTGTTCACTGTGCACGGGGATAGGTACAGGGCTTTAGGGAAAAGAAACCTTACAAATCTGTGAAAGGACAGCAAAAACACAAAGCAAAAAAAAGGAGGTGAGCGTTTGTATTTGCTGAGCTTCTGTTAAAAAAATTAAATATGCACATACATGTTTGCTTGTGTATATATTGTGTGTGTGTATGTGTTCTGATCAAGGACAGACTGCATATATGTGTAGGCATAAACTAATGTGTATGTTTTGGTCTTTGTTTTTAATTTTAAATGTTTAAAAAGTAAAATAAAACATATATATATATAATTTTTCTGAGATGGAGTCTCACTCTGTTGCCCAGGCTGGAGTGCAGTGGCGCAGTCTCGGCTCACTGCAACCTCCACCTCCTGGGTTCAAGTGATTCTCCCTGCCTCAGCCTCCCAAGTAGCTGAGATTACAGGCACCCGCCACCATGCCCAGCTAATTTCTTGTATTTTTAGTAGAGACAGGGTTTTGTCATGTTGGCCAGGCTGGTCTTGAACTCCTGACCTTAGGCGATCCGCCCGCCTTGGCCTCCGAAAGTGCTGGGATTACAGGCATGAATCACCACGCCCAGCCAAAAATTTTTTAAATAGAAAAAGCTTATAAAATAAGAATAGAAAGTAAATATTTTAAACAGCTGAACAATTTATTTCTGTTTTAAGCTGTTATGACAAAAGAGTCAAAAAGTTTAAAAACATTAAAAAGTTTATAAAATAAAAGTTAAAGTAAGCTAAGGTGAACTTATTACTGAAAGAAGAAAAATATTTTTTATAAATTGAGTGTATTCAAGTGTACAGTGTTTATAAAGTCTAAAGTAGTGTATAGTAAGGTCCTAGGCCTTCACGTTCACTCACCCATCACTCACTGACTCATCTAGAACAACTTCCAGTTCTGTAAGCTCCATTCATGGTAAGTGCACTATACAGGTGTACTGCTTTTTACACATATCATTACTGTACCTTTTCTATGTTTAGTTGCTCAAATACTTATCGTTGTGTTACAACTGCCCACAGTATTCAGTACAGTAACATGTTGTACAGGTTTGTAGCTTGGGACTAACAGGCTCTACCATATAAACTAAGTGTGGAGTAGGCTACACCATCAGGTTTGTGTATGTTCACTCTGTGATGTTCACACAATGATGGAATTTCTAACGAGGCATTTCTCAGAACATATCCCTGTCATTATGGGACGCGTGGCGTGACTGTACTTCATAATGAAAAATTTTGACCAAGAAGGATAAAGGTCAAAAGATGATGAAAGGACAAGGAGACAAAATAAAGGACAGGCATTGCAAAAGGCTCAACAGACAGTGATGAGTGTTGAGAAAAGTCAAACAAACCTACAAATGCAGGGATTTGAAAATGCAAATGATGCAGTTGAAGACACCCCCTTTCAATGGCAGATGACAGGGTAAAGTAGTTTTATCTTCTGGAAAGTGCAGCAGAATCTCACATACCTAAATAGAATGTCTAAATACACACACTTGCATAGAGTATAGATGTATACCATAGCTGACATGAAATGTTTTATATACTTAAAATTCAGATAATACAATATATTCCTAGAATATCAGTGTATCTGAAGGAGGAGGGGAGCAGACAATACTTTTCTGTCCTTGCAGTGATTAAGTATATTCGGATATAAAATTAATCATAGGGTTGGCACCTGCAAGTTTATATTTCTGTAAAAATACAAATGACAGTATGTAGAAGTCTTTTGGTTACTATGGAAACAAAATGCTACAAAAGTTGCTCCTGAAGCTGGACAGGAAGGGAACTAGACACAACTCAGTATCTACTGATAACTCATGGCATGTTTCCAAATTGTTCAGATATATAAATCTATCAAATTTATTCATGAATCTATTAATTAACTAAAGAATGAGAAAAAAAGTGAAGAATTAGAAAAATATAATCTTTGTATTTTAATGTTTTTATTGATTATTACAGTAGTTTGTAGTTACTAGAAATAAAATTTAAAAATAGAGAAAACTAACATTTTAATATAAACAACTGAATAATCACTATTTAGATTTTGATGTTTCCTTGTAACCTTTTTCCATGAATGTAATTTTTAAATTAAGATTTTACTGTGTTTTGAGTTATATCTCTCAATGACAGAGTTTAAACTTCATACACAGCTTTTGGAGAATGAAAGATATGAGAAAAAAGTCTTAGTGGTTTTGCCTAACTAGAAATTCTGGAAGCAAGGCACGGTCTATTTCTTTTCTAAGCCTTCTCTCCATGCATCAGATTCTTCATGAAACTTACACTGACTAGTCCCCCACCCATCTCCCTCTCCTTGGATCTTCATGGCACCTAGGTATGCAAGGCATAAAGTAGCGTAGAATGCCCTTCTGGCTTATGTGGAACCACAGGGGAGTCCTCTGGGTTTCTAATATGGTTTCCTCATCTGGATTGACACCTCCTGAAGGACAAAAACCTCTTGTTAAAAAAGTCAACTTTATTGAGGTGTAACATACATACACCCTGTTTTAAGTGTTCAGTTTGATAAGGTTTGACAAATGTATACACCCATGTAACCACTGTCACAACCAAGATATAGAACATTTCTATCACCCCAGAAATACCTCTGAGCCCCTTTGTAGTCAATTCCTCCACCCCCGACCCAGGCAGCCACTTGCTGGGTTTCTATTAATATAGATTAGTTTTGCCTGCCCTTGAACTCCACAAAAATGCAGTCACAAAGGGTGTAGTCTTTTGTGTCAGCCTATTTTGGTTAGCACAATGTTTTAAAGATTCCCCCATACTGTTTATTACTTTCTTGTTGCTGAGTAGTATTCCATGGTAGAGACTATACTACAACTTGATTGTCCATGTTGACTAAATTTGAGGCTGTTTCACATTTTTGGCTGTTGTGAATAAAGTAGCTACGAATGTTTACACACACACACACACACACACACACACAAAAAGAAATTCTGTTCTGTCAGGTTTCTGAATAAATAAGCTTTTGTAATTTTATTTTTGTAAGGCATTTTCATGTGGTTCCAGAAAATTATATTTTGTCCTATTTGAGAGGTAAATAATTGGGAAAGGGCCAGATGTGGTGGCTCATGCCTCTAATACCAGCACTTTGGAAGGCCGAGGTCGGCGGATCACCTGAGGTCAGGAGTTTGAGACAAGCCTGGCCAACATGGTGAAACTGCATCTCTACAAAAAAAATACAAAAATTAGCCGGGCGTGGTGGTGCATGCCTGTAATCCCAGCTACTCTGGAAACTGAGACAGGAGAATCCTTTGAACCCAGGAGGCAGAGATTGCAGTGAGCCGAGATTGCACCACTGCACTCCAGCCTAGGCCACAGAGCAAGACTCCATCTCGAATAATAATAATAATAATAATTGGGGTAATTAAATGATGTAAGAATCATTCTGGATTCCCTACACACTGGGAAAATGTAAATTAGAAAGAGGAAGGAACCACATTTTATTAGATTGGTGCAAAAGTAATGGCAAAACTGCAATTCTTTTTGCAACAACTTAACAAATTATGTATTTGTAATTTTACTGCTATTTTGAAAAATACCTTTTAAATATGATTATTCATTGAACTATCTCAAACCCAACAGAGTAGCACCTCTGAGAAAGTTTGGACTACTTCCTTATCCTTTTCAAGACTACTGTCTCCATACTGAGTAACTAAGTCAAAAATCAAATTATGAGCATTATTGTTTTCAAGTGGTAATTGTGGGGACAAACACATGCTCAGAGGCCCTGTAAATAGATGATTCTTTTTTTTTTTTTTTTCTGAGACAGAGTCTCGCACTGTCGCCCAGCCTGGAGTGCAGTGGTACAATCTTGGCTCACTGTAACCTCCGCCTCCCGGGTTCAAGCGATTCTCCTGCCTCAGCCTCCCGAACAGCTGGGATTACAGGCACATGCCACCATGCCTGGCTAATTTTTGTATTTTTAGTAGAGACAGGGTTTCACAATGTTGGCCAGGCTGGTCTTAATCTCTTGACCTTGTGATCTGCCTGCCTCGGCCTCCCAAAGTGCTGAGATTACAGGTGTGAGCCATCGGCGCCCAGCCAATAGATGACTTTTGAGCATCTATCCTCCAGGAGCTTAATTGAAAGCCTAAAGTCAGCTTGGTCCATCCTTTGCTCTCTTCCTCCATAGCTCATTCCCTTTCCTTTTCCCAAATTGATGCCTAAATTCTACCAACTCTAAGTTTATAAAATATCTGTTCTCTTTTTCCATTTCATTCTCACACTACGACACTAGCTTTTGTTCTCAGTGTTATTGACTTTGACTATTGTAATAGTCTGTCCCTGTTCTCCCTTTTCTTTCTAATCTAACATGCCAAATTAATCCTTCTAATAATCTTACTTTGTTTTTTATGGGCAAATAGTTTATCTTTATTGTGGTTAAACAACACTTAACAGGAGATTTACCTTTTTAATAAATTGAAGTGTGGAGTACAGTATTTCCTGTTAACTATAGTTAAGAGTACAGTATTTACCGTTAACTATAGTTAACAGTACAGTGTTGTACAACAGATCTCTGGAACTGAATCATCATCTTGCATAATCAAAAATTACTCCCACTGAATAACAACTTCCCATCTTCCCATTTTCCCCTCTCCCCAGCCTTTGGCAGCCACTATTCTACTCCCTGTTTCTTTGTGTTTGACTATTTTGTACATTTCATATAAGTGGTATTATGTGATATTTATCCTTCTGTGATTGGTTTATTTCATTTAGCATAATTTCCTCAAATTTCATCAATGAACAGCCAATCCTGTAGCAAATGGCAGTATTTCCTTCTTTATTTAAGGCTGAATAATATTTCATTGTGTATATATACCACATTTTTTGGAGACAGGGTCTTACTATGTTGCCCAGGATGGAGTGCAGTGGCATGATCATAGCTCACTGCAACTGCAATCTCTCGGGCTTAGGCAATCTTCCTGCCTCAGCCTCCCAGGTAGCAGGGACTACAGACACATGCCACCACACTCCACTAATTTTATTTTTTTTTTAATTTTTAGTGAAGACAGAGTCTCACTGTGTTACCCAGACCGGTCTCAAACTGAGCTCAAGCAATTCTCCCACCTTGGCCTCCCAAAGTGCTGAGTTTACAGGCATGAGCCACTCGCCCGGCTTATACCATATTTTCTTTCTCTATTGATAAGTTGATGGACATTTAGGTTGTTTCCGTAGCTTCACTCTTGTCAATAATGCTGCAATGAACATGGGAGTTCAGATACCTATCTGAGGTCCTGATTTCAATTCTTCTGGATACTTAGAAGTGGGATTGCTCGCTCATACGGTATTTCTATTTTTAATTCTTTGAAAAACCTCCACATTGTTTTCCATAGCAGCTGCACCGTTTTTATTCCTAACAGTGTACAAGGGTTCCAACTTCATATCCTCAGGAGCATTTATCTTGTTTGGGTTTGTGTGTGTGTGTATGTGTGTGTGTGTGTGTGTGTGTGTGTTAATAGCGAGTCTAATGGGTGCGAGGTGACATTTCACTGTGACTCTGATTTGCATTTCCCTGATGATTAGTGATTTTGAACACCTTTCTATATAGCTGTTGACCATTTGTATGTCTTCTTTAGAGAAATGTCTTTTCAGCTCCTTTGCCCATTTTTTAATGTAATCTTAATTTTTTATTTAAATTATGTAGTGGGTTCCTACTCAACTAAATACAATTAAAGTTAGTTTGTGTGTCTGTTTGTGTGTGTGTGTGTGTGTGTGTGTGTGTGTGTGTTGGCACTGGCTGAAGGAAATACAAGGCTCTGTGTAATCTTTATTTTTCAGCATGATATCTCACTACTAAAATAATTAAATTATTAATTATATAATATAATAACGTGGTATTATTGTATATACTAAATAAATATACTAAATATATACTAAATATTATATTTTGTTGAAGAACTTTCATGCTGTTTTCATACTTGGCCACATAATGTTACCAAATTACCCAGTCAATCCTACTTCTAAGCATTGACTGAAAACATCTTCTATGCCTAGTGTATTCTACCAACATCCTTCTCCATCTGCCATAATTCTACCCCAGCTTCAATTCCAATTCCCATGCCACAACTTCCATTAAACTTTCACCACCGTCCCCCGGCCCCCAATCTGAGATGATCTTTCTCTCTTTTGCGTACAACAGCAATTGACATGGCATACATCCCATTTTAAATGTATCCTGTCTAATTTTGCAGTTGTCTGATGCATAAACTGTCAGTATAAACTTCTTAAAGGAAAAAGACTGAGACTAATTCATCTTTATATTTATCATAGGACCTTATAAAACCTTGCATAGATACATATGCAACAAATTACTTGTTGGCTGAATGAATGAATGAATGAATGAGTGAATAAATGAATAAAAATTGATCATTCTTCACTCAGTGTGGTTAGAACTGCTGTAAAACATCAGTATTTTGCACTTACTTGCCTTTGTAGAAGGATTCATATGCAAAGGCGTATTTCTAATTCAATGCATTTTTGGTTATCTGTAAATAAAGTGCCTGCTTTGTCAATTATCCATGGCAACTTGAGACTTTCTTTGATGTAATGCTCAGCCAGATAAGATTAATGGGTGGACAAAATTGGAAGGAAGTCATGGTTGAGGATGAGCTTAGAAAAATTCAAATACTTAGCCATCACAAAAAAAAGATCAGAAAATCAGTTTGAATTAAGAATTTCTGCCACATGCAGAAAAGAAAAAGACTAAAAGGTTATAACTGCATAATTTGTCTGACAGCTGTTACTATGTATATACAAAAGCCTTCTCCTGTATCTGACCATATATATTTCTTTGATTATATCTACATATTAAAGCCAGATGAGTTTTTATTATCTGTCCCTTTGTTTTGCCTTTTTACTTCAATGTATGCAGCTAACAAAAATTTAGCCTAATAACTTTAAGCACATTTGCTTAGAAATATCTCTAGTTTAATTTTGTCAGTCTTACAAATATACCCAAAAAAATCTCAAAGCTGATATAAAATGAATATTTATGACATATGCAAATATAGAGAAAATCATAACCTTCGGATATTCGTTCAATATATATTATCTATTTACTTATCTACAAGTCATCAAAATTGTAAGGTAGGATCTGGAAAGATAAATGGCACTGGGGAAACTCATTTCCTTTATGCAGAAATATGTGGTCCTCTGAGCTAACCAATGAGTATAGAGAGGGCAGTAAAGTGATGGTTAACAGCGAAGGGATTATCCTACAAGATGCAATCCAGCTTTTGATTTCTCCTGATTTGGAGGATTTGGACAGTCTGAACTGATCTTAAGATTGCTAGATACACTGACTGGGACTCCTAGGGCTACACACGTCAATAGAGGGAATGGGGGAATCTTAATGTTTCAAGAGCCCATGGAGATCTCTCAGAAAGTCTTTGAAGAGGCTGTGGCCCACTGTGAGACTGAACCACTAGGCTAGATGAGAACAGAATCTCAGTGGGAATCCTCAGTCCCAAGCGGAATTTAAAGTCCTATTATCAATGGCATCGAACCATCTCCAGAGGGTATGAGATACCCAAGAGAAGCAATTCCAATAGAATCTTCCCAATCCATTGCAGAATTCAATGTCTATGAATTCAAATAAGACTTGGCCTCCTCCGTTTTCCTTATTGACCAAGCAAGGTGACCATTATCTTCTTCTCCACTGTTTTCCATCAGTGTGATGTCTGGTGGGGAAAAAAAAAATTGTGGCTGATTACTTGTGACTCTTGGATCAGCTCCAGGAATAGAGTTAGGAAAGCCAGGGACATTGTCATGTCATTGTCTTTGTTGTTATCATTCCCTACAGCTCTGTGCAGATGGTCTGAGGTTTTGACCAAGTCAGTGGTGACAAATTAGGGCATGAAATTAAACTCAGGAAGTCATGCTATGTAGCAGCTTTTTTGAGTTGAAAATATTCCTTTGAGAAAACAAAACACTTTCGAAAAATCACATATGTATGAAGAACTGTCACTCATCTGCAGATGTAAAAAAGAGTACATATTCGGAATGACAAAACTTATGATTACAAAAATGGTATTATCTGTTGGTAAAATATTTTTATTCTTATGTCATAATTGTATTTTTAAGTTGAGTTTTCAAGGTATTTTAAATCTCAGGCTGAATGATGGCTTAGGATATTTATCTTCGTTTCTGTTAAGGGAACCTTAGAAATCTGGCTTGTAACGCCTTTTTGTTTTAAGTCCAAAATTGCTTGCTGGCTCCTTGTCAATAAGAGTAGCTGGAAACAGCTGTTAGTCTGAATGATATTAACTACTGTCCATCTTGTTCTCTGTTTATGAAGTATGTTACTTCTCCTTTCCACTACAGATCAGTTTGCTTGACTTCCTCTGCTGCTCAGATAGGGTATAAAATTGTTACACCTCAATTCAGTCCCTCAAATGCAAATTAAAGGGTTCATGGTATATAAAAGGATCACAATTTCTCACTTTCACTATAAGTGAATTTTCCCGAAACACAAACAAAACACTGGTCATTGGTAACAACTTCTGAGAATTGCCATATCATCTGACTAAGCTGGCTTTTTTTGGTCTATGCTCTGTGAATGTTTAAATAAAAGCTTAATGAAAGCCAGTCCATTATGGTCTAGTGCTTGGCCATCTTTAGCCTGACTTCTTAACATTCTCATAACTTAAATTACTCTGAATATCAATACAAATCCACAAAAAGATCCTGCCCCCACAAAATTATTAAACATGAATTTATTCAGCTCATAATTCCAGAACTTGTGTAAATGAAAGAGTTAACAAACAGCAGAGACTGTATCTGTGTGGTATAGGCTTTAAGAGCAATGATAGCTCAAAAAATAGGAGAGAGCATTGTAGGGAAGGAAAAACTAGGGGCTTTTTAATTAGGGATGTGAGTCTGAAATTTAGATGAGTCTTAATCTAGATGAGGTGTTATTAAAAGAGGAAAGGTATCAAAGGTATGAAGAACATACTTGAGGAAATTCTCCAAGACAGACTTTAGAGAATGCAATACACTCAGGAAATAATCATCTGACCATTAATTTTAATAAATACTACTTTTAGTAGACTGTTATGCAGTAAAATGGGACAATAGTGGTTACAGACTGTTAATAAGGATTAAATTAAGTGATCAATTAAGTGACAATAATTAATTAATAATATGAAATAATTATTAATAATTATTGTCACTTAACTGATCACTTACTTTAATTCTTCCTAATAGTCTATCACCACTATTCTCTCATTTTACTGATGACGAACTTGAAACACAGAGATTAAGTAATTTAACACGTACAGATGGGCGGAACTACAAATATAATGCTGATTGTATTTTCAATAGCCACACCAGTGTTTCCCAACATTTTTTACAACATGCAGAACATGATAACATTTGTGAGTCAACCAGGGTGAATGGACAACACACCCAAGACCTCGGAACTGCCCTCTAAGCTGACAGGAATCAAGATCTTGGCACAGCAATAACTTATTTCTGGCAAAACCCACAGCTTATTAGCTGTTAAACTCTGTAGCACGCTACTGTGGTTGTATGTCAGAGATTCGTGGAAAATATGCCTGAATAGGTAAGGTTAGCTCAAATTGTACAAGCTCATATGAAAAGAAGGTGAAGCAATTTGGGTTTATATGATTGGTGATACAGTTCTTGAAGAGTGGCAGTATATTAAGAGGATCTAAATAACTGCATATCTTAAGAATGATTTCCTGATGGAAGGAACACAGTCTTAAAGATACTTTGTATATCTGTTGACAATTCAAAGCCACTAGAGAAATTGCTGTGGGGATGAAAAGGAAGAAGATACGAAAGACACCGAGGTGTCTGATTTTCTTTGCATATAGCAAGAACCAAGAAAATGTGTGTGAATGAAATGACTATTGAGTGAAAGAGTTGAATAATTCCAGCATTGCATAACACTATGGCCCTCACAAAGATTTTTTTTTTTTTTTTTTAGTGATGAGTTTAAAAAAAAAACTTATGAAGAAAAAAATATGATTCTACCAGTGCCAGGAAACCTTGGCAAAGGATGGGGACAGGGGGTACTAAATACCATTTTAAGATATGTAAGACCAAAAAAAACCCCTACTTTTCTTAAAACTCAAACATTAAGGCACGAGATGTGAAGCATATACACACACACACACACACACACAAACACACACACACAAACGAAATCTAAAATTTAATTTGCTGCATAGCATTATGTGGTCTGCTATTCACAGATAGCTAGAAATTATGTAAAAGTAAGAGTTTATTCAGTCATAAATGGTGAAAGTCTCAACATATGCTGACTGGATTGCAAGCAGATTGGTAAAATACTAAAATGCCAGTAAAATCTGTGAATTCAGCTTGTATGTAGCTGTCACTAGGTGACAGATACCAATGTGGATCACCAATAATTTTATAGAATCATTCAATTCCCAAGCCCCAACTTCTCATCAGGTAAAAATGTACCAAAATTATGAATATTTTGCAGTGCAATTTTATTACATTATTGAAATCAGCTTCTCTACACAATTATTCTGCTGGAAAAGCATGTTTATGTTTTCATTACTGTTTCCATTTATAATTCAGTGATTGTGATTTGTGTGAAGTATATTAATTTAGGAATTATTTAATTCTTTCTTTAATGGCACTATCACATTATTTTTTATTTCTAGTAGATATTTGAAGCTGATATTTAGCTTTTAAATTAATTTAGAACAATCTCAACATGGTTTGAAAAGACTCTTGAGGTCCAACTTGAGCCAGATAATTTGGAAAAATTTCAAAATGCTAAAAATATGTAAAAATAAATCATGTGAAATGGGAATGAAAAATGAACCAAGCTTTTGATTTTCCCTATGGGAAATAACCTTAATTTTATGAGAAAATGATATCATTAGTGGTGCTTCAGGTAGTAGTTTTAGCTGAAATTTTTAAAAAGGACTTTATGAAACATAAGAAGCTGGATGATAGTAAACTGGTCAGGTCAGTTTGAACTCAGTAATCAGCCAGGTCTTTGTTTAAAGCAGTTTAATAATAAATTACTTTTTCAATGTCAATGAAAAAATCAGAGCTGCAAAATCTTTTTGGTACCTATAGAGCATTTGACACAATCTTTTTTTAGTGATGAATTTATCTGATAGCATTAACTGCAGTTCTTTTTTTTTTCAAATAAGAAATTTTGTTCATGGAAGCAACAGGAATTAATGCTAGGCCAAGTGGGGTTTTCATTTTTATTGTGTTTCTCTGTGTACCTTTGCTTCAGTTTTATTGTTAATTGCAGAGGTTAGAGTGATTTATTTTGTAAAATTTGTTATTATTATTGTCAATAATATTCATACATTGCCTTTAACTCAGAATCACGTGTGTACTTTAAGGCAGAGATCTACGAACATTTTCTGAAAGGGTCAGATTGTAAATATTGAATTGAATCATTTGCCAGATAGTAAATGTTTTCGTTTCTGCAGCCAGATGGTCTCTGCAGCAAGTACTCAACTCTGCTGTTACTCTGCAAACACAGCTCTAAACAATACATAAACCAGTGGGTGAGACTGTGTTCCCGTAAGACTTTATTGATTAAAAATACTCAGTGGACAAAATTGGGTCATAGTTTACTGACCCCCGGTTGAAGAGATTTTCTTTCTGTGGAGGCAGGAGATGGATGTCCAAGGAGTTAAGAAATAATATCAAACTCTTATTGTCTAAAATTCATTAGATTTTAGTGGCTCCAAAAATAAATATTACAACTTGTTAGAGAAGCCTCTATTTACTTTTGCTGGCTGCTTTTGTAATAAGTCATAGTTTGTTGACTGAATTCAATTCTATTCAATTTACATCGACTGAGCATCTATGCTATGACACTAAACTGGCAACAAGCATGATACAAAGTGTAACAAGTCCAGTTTCTGAGGCCTAAGTTTGGAGAGAAGCTATTTCAGGTTTTTATATTAAAATTAGGCACTCAGATAATTTTTAATTTTCCCTTAACACATTGACCTTTCATATGTGGTGCTACACCCAACGTGGCGGGTTCCTAGGTCAGTTCAGGGGGAAGGGGACATTAATATTGACCTTCTCTGTGTTCTCATCCCAGCACTTCCACCCCGGAACTTTAGATGGCAGTGTTCCTTTTTGCTCACTTTGTTTTTACTTAAGAAATTCATTCAAAATCCTGGTGTACTCTGTCATACTGTTTTACTTTGAGGTCTCGGAGAGTGTTGGGTTTCAGTTCCTGTATCTTTCTGCACTATCTGAGTGAGCAGCCATTTCATTTCCCCTGGGGAGAGAGCTGATATATCTATATCTATATACACCTTATACACTTTAAAGGAAAGAACAGTAGCAGTGATTCATACATTCTTCCAGCCTGCCATTGTGACCCAGCTCCAAAAAAGTAATTATGTAGATTTTTTTTAAAAAGTTTAAATGTTACATTGCACATTTATGTTGCATTTTGTAAAATTTTGTTTTAGATTCAGGGGCTACCTGTGAAGGTTTGTTACATGGGTGTACTGCATGCTGCTAAGGTTTGGGCTTCTAAAGTTCCTGTCACCTAAGTAGTGAACAAAGGACTTCATAGGTAGTTTTTCAAACTTTACTTCCCACCACCCTCCCCTGCTTTAACAATCTCCCATGTTTATTGTTTCCATCTTTGTGTCCCTGTGTACACAATATTTAACTCCTACTTGTAAGTGAGAATATGCAGTATTTGCTTTTCTGCTTCTGTGTTAATTCACTTAGGATAAGGGCCTCCAGCTGTATCCATGTTGCTGCAAGAGACATGATTTCATTCTTTTTATGGCTGCATAGTATTCCATGGTGTAAATGTGCCACATTTTCTTTATGCAATCCACCACTGATGGGCATCTGGATTGATTCTATGTCTTTGCCATGGTGAATAGTGCTACAGTAAACATATTGGTGTATATGTTTAACAGATTTAAAGCAACATTTCTAATGAAATTTATTAGCAATGTCTAACTGCTGGTTACATCATTCAGATTATTAAAGGACTGAGATTTGAATTCACCAGCTAAAGTTATGGGAGACTTGTCTCATCCAAAGAGAAAAATAAATTACTTTTTAAAATTTGAATATGAGATACAATGATTTCAGACCACAAATCTGTGAAACTAGAATTCATAGTAGTTCAGAAACTAATTCAACTCAATTCATTGGTAGATGTATTTATTAGCATTTTTAAACAATAGGATTTTCTGTACTCAAATTTTATGTGACCAGTGATTTTTGTGATTTTTTTAGACAATGATGATTATTGACAGTTTAGACCATTTGTTGTAACCAAATAGGTGTGCATATTCCTAAGAACATATCTGTAACATTTTCAAGCTAAGACTTCTTGTATTAACTTTATTCCTTCATTATACTTTAAAATTTTTGAGAATTTTTCCACATTGGTAAGATACCATATTTAATAAATTATATGCCATGGTCTGATATTATCAAAGTAACACAATAAAGTTTACCAAACAATATTCCTTAGAATACTTAAAACTCATAACTTTTATATATGAAAGCCCATAGACAGTATCCTATTAAATAGATTAAATTGGGGACATAGCACGATAGTGGTGCTATTAAAATTGACTTCCATGTGTGAATGAAATGACAGTGCATTATTGATGTGCTGGTGTGTAAGGCACAACTTATTACATGATCTGAGTCCAGCAATGACCATAAAAGTAAAAGTCAATGAATATAGGTTGAGTATTCTTTTTCCAAAATGGTTGGTGCTAGAAGTGTTTCCAATTTCAATTTGGGGAAGATTTTGGAATATTTGCACATATATAATGAGATATTTTGGGTAGGACTAGAACCTACCCAAAATCCCCAATCTACCAGTGTTGGACTGGGGATTTTTTTTTTATTTGGCAATATTTGCACATACATAATGAGATATCCTGGAGATTCAACCCAAGTCTAAACACAGAATTCATTTATGTTTCACATATGCTTTGTACACATAGCCTGAAGATAATTTTACTTTTCCTTTCGAGGTAGTGAATAAACTTTCGGTTGTGCACCTGTGTTTTGACTAAATGGAATTTTCTACTCACAGCATTATGTTGGTGCTCAAAAAGTTTTGGATTTTAGAGCATTTCAGATTTAGGATTTTCAGGTTAGGAATGCTCAGTCTGTATTGATCATAGATTCGGTTCTAGCATCAAAGTTGGAGTGAAATGTCCATGTGTTCTAAATCTTAAGTTGCTGTTTATAATAGCCCTAGTATAAGCAAGGGCAGAAATAACAGGCGAGAAATGTTCTCTGGGAGATCTCATACTGGCTGCTGTGTCTTTCTGCAGAATCTGTCACTGCGAAGGGGATGAAGAGAGCCCCCTCATCACACCCTGTCGCTGCACTGGGACACTGCGCTTTGTCCACCAGTCCTGCCTCCACCAGTGGATAAAGAGCTCAGACACACGCTGCTGTGAGCTCTGCAAGTATGACTTCATAATGGAGACCAAGCTCAAACCCCTCCGGAAGGTAAAGTATCCATAGGAATTGGTTTGGGAGGGACCATTTGCAAAGCAGACTTGTTTTAGAAATCTATTTCCTTAGCCAATAAGATTCTCCTAATATGCTAGTATCCATTAAGGGTGTGTGTCTTGTGTTGAGCTCAGTGCACAAAATTCATCCAAGTGTTTGCAGATAATCCTTCCTTTCTCCTATGTTTTATATTCTAGAGCTTCTGACTGATATACTACTTTCAATGCTTTTTTTAAAGTCAGTGTGTGCACGTAATAGATACAAACATATATATGTATGTGCATGCAAAATGCACTTTTAATTCAGTGTAATTGAATTGATGAGAACTATGATAGCATTGTGTTTACAGAGGCCAGTTCCCAAGAAGGTTACATGATACATTGCATTAAACAACATCAACTCATCAAATTTCTTATAAGTTATTTATTAGGTAATAGAAGAGAGTGATTTCTTCTATAAAGTGTGTACTATTTATGTTTGCTTTTATTTGGGAATTGGTTTAATGGCTCATGTGTAATTAGAGTAGGCAGAAATAAAAAGTACTATTTTCCATATTGTGCATCAGGCTGTAAGAGAGAGGTAAGTATATTTTGTATCTACAATGTTTGTTTGTCTTCAAATTCCTCATTTATGTTATATTTTTCTGAAGAAGAATGGTAAGACTGTGAGTCAAATACAAAGTTAGTGTCTCACTCAAAGCCACCGAAGAACAGCTTGTAAACAATACAAACAAGGACAATGATGTACTTTATATAATTCATGTTTGATAGCTGGACTTCTGGATTTTAGCATGTAACTTATTTATCTTTTTGCCTAACTGTAGCCTTACATATATGGCTGCCTCAGTTTCCAAGAGAGAGTATGAAGACCACAGTTTAAATAATGAATCATCCCAGAGTTGCTTTTTTTATTTAAATTGAATGCAAAGCAAAAGTTATAGAACATTGCCTGGAAAGAAACACATGGGTTCCAGAATGAGCAGAGTTGGAATGCAAACAGGACTATTCTAGCACATATCTGATTGCTGGCTAACCATTGCAATTCTTCATTAATTCTGTAAATTGTGGAGAGAGAGAATCACATTCCTTGCCTTTGTGGTAGCCTCAATTTTTAAAATGTGCAAATGGTTTATAGCTATCAAAAATAATGCATAAACTTCCTTTAGGATATGCGTGGTCTTTTTTTTAACAATGGGGTGACCTGAGTGCTGCAGGGTAACACTGTTTTTCTAGGGCCCAGAGGTATCAATGCCAGAAATAGAAATGGACCCTGATTCCTTGCCCTTTGCTTCATCCGCTGGACAGATGCTGAGCACTGTCTGCAGTAGTTAAATGGCATATTGTACTCCACGATTTTCTAAATGTTTCTTCTTAGTCCTCAGGGAACTACAAATTATTTCATGGAATCTATATATTTCTTCATTTTTTTCTCATGCTAAATTTACATTAAATTTTCATTTCAACTTTGTCAAATACAGTATTTTAATTTGAGGGCACAATCTAGGATAATAACATATTCTAATTTTCTCTTCTTTACCATATCTATCACCACTACTCATTTTGTTTAATTAAAAAACATGATGCTAAGAAGCAACTTGAAAAGTCTTTTTATTCCACCACCAGCTTTTGTAGTATCTAGTATACCCTGTCAATACAACTTTCATCCTTTGTTAATACTCCATTCTCAATAATTTACAACTCTCTTAGGAAATCTTATTTTTTTCCTCGACAAACACACTTATAAATCAGAGAAAGGCAGCAAATATGTCTAACTTTTTAAATATTCATGATAATGGACCAGGCGCACTTTGGGAGGCTGAGGCAGGAGTATCCCTTGAGCCCAGGAGTTTGAGACCAACCTGGGCAACAAAGTGAAATCCTGTCTCTACAAAAAAGTTAAAAAAAAAAAAAAAATTAACCTGGCATGGTAGCACACAACTGTAGTTTCAGCTACTCAAGAGGCTGAGGAAGGAGGATCCCTTGAGCCTAGGATTTCAAGGCTCCGGTGAGCTTTGATTGCACCACTGCACTCAAGCCTGAGTGATGGAGCCACACCTTGTCTCCAAAAAGAAAAACAAAAAACAAAAATTCATGATAATGTATGTGTCACAGCAACCTAGTGGGCACCTATGTACCTACTATCTGTTGATTATATCCTAGTTTCTTCTAAAAAATATCTTCTTTGATTAATTTGAATAAATTGAATAATTTTCTTTTATTATTAATATATCAATATATTAATCATTGATGAAGGACAGCATTTCAACACTCTTTATTTTTAATAGCACTTATATATGTATAGGGGTGTTTGTTAGAATCTGATCCGGGGTTGCTTCCCCAGCACCCACAGATGTGTTTTATTTGAGCCATGGGGCTTAAAATTATAATTTTAGTTACCAACATTTAAACATGTAATTATTTCATGTGCAATTCTATACATGTGAATTTGTTTGAAAAAATCACAGTATCTGGCTTTACTGGAACCACACTCCCATATGACAACAACCAGTGGAGCCAAGTGGTGTCTAGCCACTTTAAAAAGGGACTTGCTTTCAAATTCGTCACAGATCTCAGCCTTCCCTCTCTTTCTGATCCTGAGACCTTGTGCCATCTCCATCATCTGTGTACCTCTGTGGCACTCGTGTAGGGATCTGAATCTTCAACTTGCTTTCTAACACATGAGTCCCAGACATGAGGAACATGCATTCAATTCCTCCCTCCATGATGCATAGGCTTTAAAAACCTAGAGAAAGTATTCCAACGTCTCACTTTCTCCTTTAAAAATATGAGGCACTGGAATAATACTTAAGAGGCAGTAATCATAATGATGACCTTCTCAGTCATCAACCTGAGTCATCACATTCTGAGGTGACACAAACTATACAGATATGAGGCATTTTAAAACTGTTCTAGTTGGGCTATTTTGATGGCACTAAGATTCATCAACAGGTTTTTTTTTTTTTTTTTTGGTAGTTTTTAAACAGTTTTATAGAGAATGCTAGGTATAGCATTTGGTTAGAATATATTTGAAGTACATCCAATTAATTGCCTTCAAGGTGGTAATTCTATTACAGTTTATAACATTCTAAAGAACAACCCCCAGGCTGGGCGCGGTGGCTCACGCTTGTAATCCCAGCACTTTGGGAGGCCGAGGGGGGCGGATCATGAGGTTAGGAGATCGAGACCACGGTGAAACCCCGTCTCTACTAAAAATACAAAAAAAAATTAGCCGGGCGTGGTGGCGGGCGCCTGTAGTCCCAGCTACTCGGAGAGGCTGAGGCAGGAGAATGGCGGGAACCCGGGAGGCGGAGCTTGCAGTGAGCCGAGATTGCACCACTGCACTCCAGCCTGGGCGACAGAATGAGACTCCGTCTCAAAAAAAAAAAAAAAAAAAAAAAAAAGAACAACCCACATGAAACAATTAATTTAGCTAATGATGTTGAATTTCTGCCATTAGCCAATGTAGGCAGGAGATTCTGTTTAGATGAAATGATTCTTTTTTGTTTGTTTTTTGTTGTTATTGTTGTTTTTTTTTTATTATTATACTTTAAGTTTTAGGGTACATGCGCACAATGTGCAGGTTTGTTACATATGTATCCATGTGCCATGTTGGTGTGCTGCACCCATTAACTCGTCATTTAGCATTAGGTATATCTCCTAATGCTGTCCCTCCCCCCTCCCCCCACCCCACAACAGTTCCCAGAGTGTGATGTTCCCCTTCCTGTGTCCATGTGTTCTCATTGTTCAATAATTCCCACCTATAAGTGAGAACATGCGGTGTTTGGTTTTTTGTCCTTGTGATAGTTTACTGAGAATGATGGTTTCCAGTTTCATCCATGTCCCTACAAAGGACATGAACTCATCCTTTTTTATGGCTGCATAGTATTCCATGGTGTATATGTGCCACATTTTCTTAATCCAGTCTGTCTATCGTTGTTGGACATTTGGGTTGGTTCCAAGTCTTTGCTATTGTGAATAGTGCCACAGTAAACATACATGTGCATGTGTCTTTATAGCAGCATGATTTATAGTCCTTTGGGTATATACCCAGTAATGGGATGGCTGGGTCAAATGGTATTTCTAGTTCTAGATCCCTGAGGAATCGCCACACTGACTTCCACAATGGTTGAACTAGTTTACAGTCCCACCAACAGTGTAAAAGTGTTCCTATTTCTCCACATCCTCTCCAGCACCTGTTGTTTCCTGACTTTTTTTATGATTGCCATTCTAACTGGTGTGAGATGGTATCTCATTGTGGTTTTGATTTGCATTTCTCTGATGGCCAGTGATGATGAGCATTTTTTCATGTGTTTTTTGGCTGCATAAATGTCTTCTTTTGAGAAGTGTCTGTTCAAATCATTTGCCCACTTTTTGATGGGGTTGTTTGTTTTTTTCTTGTAAATTTGTTTGAGTTCATTGTAGATTCTGGATATTAGCCCTTTGTCAGATGAGTAGGTTGCAAAAATTTTCTCCCATTCTGTAGGTTGCCTGTTCACTCTGATGGTAGTTTCTTTTGCTGTGCAGAAGCTCTTTAGTTTAATTAGATCCCATTTGTCAATTTTGGCTTTTGTTGCCATTGCTTTTGGTGTTTTAGACATGAAGTCCTTGCCCATGCCTATGTCCTGAATGGTATTGCCTAGGTTTTCTTCTAGGGTTTTTATGGTTTTAGGTCTAACATGTAAGTCTTTGATCCATCTTGAATTAATTTTTGTATAAGGTGTAAGGAAGGGATCCAGTTTCAGCTTTCTACATATGGCTAGCCAGTTTTCCCAGCACCATTTATTAAATAGGATTCTTAAAGTAGAAAGGTACAGTTCTGCATAGAAAGGTGCAAATCTTCATAGACAAACCTTGGGGCTTAATGGTTAGTTTCTAAAGATATCAGCAAAATGTTATGTCATTAATTGCAACTCTTACTCCACCAAAATCTAGTTAGTAAATTCATCAAGGTATCTTAATGTTTCCAGAAGACAATCTTTAAAGTGAAAATAAAATCAAGTGCTTATTCAAGGAAAAGCAATTTTCGTCATCTTTAAGTCAGTAGTCCAGCTACCTTTGTAACACTCAGTAAAAGCCTCATTAATCTGCTAAGTTATCCAGGGTCAGAAACAATTCTGAGGACCCAGAAAAGTCAAAATGTCACACATAAAAAAAGCATAGTGACTACTCAGTGCAATTGGAAATGCATTCAAGATCAACTAGGAAGCATAAACTAATTTCCTATTCTGAAGCTGAAGAATTGCATGGAGTTCAGATTTGAGTTACTCCTGACTGGGAGAAACCAATTGTTAAATATGAAACCAAGTTTATGAGGATAGCAAATACTACTGACACCTATCTATCTCCCCTAATATATTTTTTCTGTAATTTTCCATATAGAAACTATTTGACAAATGTACAATACAAGATATGTAACTCCATGCATCTTTTTGTCCCTTGTCTCATTTGTACAAATAAAATAAGGTAATGAATAAATTACCTTTGCTTTAGTAATGCTTATGTTGAGCCATATGCACTAACCATTTTTGTAGATCAAAAATAGTGAAAATTGTAAAGTTCATAAAATATAAGTTCTGTGTGAATTAACTGTGTCAAATAAAAAAGAGTAGTCATCTTGGTATTTCTACTTTTCCACTATAATTATTTACAGTGCTGTAGTTGACATGCCTATTTTTAAAAATGAAGAACTGTCTTTAACAAACACTGTTAATTCCTTCCTTGCCTTAATTTGATGTAGCATTCATCTTTCAAAAGAGCCAAGTGCTGGTGCAAGTTACCATAGCAGGTTAACTGCCCCAAATTTGTTATTGATTATTTGATGATCCGGATGTCTTTCATTAATAGCCTTAAAATTGAACAGGAAAAGGCATAAGGCCAGATTCCTAGCTAGAATCTTCCTGCACCCTTTGAATGATGTTGCCTAATGACAAAAATAAATTCAAAATGCATAATTTTCTTACCATTAAGGGGAATTTGCTATTTCACTGATATGACCACCACATACTGAATTCCTTCTATGGGCCAAATATTTAGCATATATCATTTAACTAATTCAATTTTCATTACAATCCCATTAAAATATCATATCAAACTCACTCAATATCACACAACTCAAAGCTCCCTGATTCTAAAGCATGTGCTCATTGCACTGTGCCACTCTACCGCCAAATAGCTGAGACATTCTCTCTTTAAACATCAAAACTTTAATTCTTACTTAAATTATTCCTGATGGAAATCTTTTTAAACAAATCATTCTAAAACAAAAATATTCTTCTGAAGTCTTCTTTCTTAAACAATAATATTTTACCTAATATATTTTCCTGATACCTCAAGTATATCATTATATGCACACCAATTATTTTTCAGGCTGAAAACATTAACAACTTCTATATCTTGAAATACATATAAGGCTGTTTATCTTCATTCTGCTTTCTACATCCTGCGATGTTTTAAAAGCCTTTCTATCTGGGTTTGTTGTTTCTCTTTGTTCTCTGTTCTCAGAGCATCAGCTGTCATTTCTGTTTCTCCAATAGTCCTTATTCAACATTTAATGTAATGTAGCTACTCCTTTTCTGCTTTAAACAACATCTCCACCAAAAGAGTTACGGCTTATAAAAATGGGTCTACAGGGCCAGGTGCGGTGGCTCACACCTGTAATCCCAGCACTTTGTGAGGCCGAGGCAGGCAGATCACGAGGTCAGGAGATCAAGACCAGCCTGGCCAACATGGTGAAACCCCATCTCTACTAAAAATACAAAAAATTACCTGGGTGTGGTGGTGAGTGCCTGTAATCCCAGCTACTCGGGAGGCTGAGGCAGGAAAATCAGTTGAACCTGGGAGGTGGAGGTTGCAGTGAGCCAAGATCACGCCATTGCACTGCAGCCTGGGCAACAGAGCAAGACTCTGTCTCAAATAAATAAATAAATAAATAAACAAATAAATAAGGATCTACAAAAGACAATTCTGGATGAACTTCTGTTCTTTCAATCATTGGCAAGAGTTTTAGTGTGCATGGACATTCTGAAATCATTCTATGGCTCTTTGAGTTCTCTTTGGCATTCTTTTTAATTAATTCTCAATTTTACTTACTTATAGTACTTGGGATTACAGATAAGAAAGCCCTCAGCAATGAAGTTTTGATGTCTTCAGGCTATTTCCCTATCATAGGAACCCAATTCTGTGGAGTAGATTTGCTATTCCATTTATTCACAAATTTATAAGACTGAAAGCAATGAAAATTTCTGCCGTAGTATAGCTCAAAGCTTTCCTATAATGCTTGCAAAAAAAAAATTCATACAATTCACGATGCATATTCATTTCCGTTCTATTATTATATGAAGCCTAAGGGAAGTCTAAGTGACTGAGAACAGTCTAGGGAAATGATTTTGTTTTCAAACTTATATTCTTCAAATGAGCCAGATAAGATTTTCATAACAAATTTCTCATTGTCCAGTGGTGGTACTGTCTACAGTCAAACGCCCTTCCCTTTACTTTCTCACTGCTTCATTCATTAAGAAGGAGGAGTCCAGTACACTACTTAGCTGTTTCTGTGGGAAAAGACAAAATAAGTAGACTACAAAATAACAAAAAATTATTAAAAGAAAAATATTTCAACTTGATTGGATCGTTAATCTTTTTCACTAATTTTTTGTCTTTGTTTTGTTTTTCTTTTATTTCCTAAACTCTTAGAAGTAAAATTCTTGCTCTTAGAAGTACAATTGGTATCTCAATTAAAATAATATTCCAGTGTGAATAGATTACAATGCCAACATGTATCAAATAATTAATTATGAGATGAAAAATACAAGTGTCTCCTGATTTATTCTAATAGAACTTGGGATTTATCACATGGATTTTATCTTTTGCCTTTAAATAAAATACTAGTAGGTCAATTAGTCTTTTGAAATTTCAAAGAAATTCACCTGAGATTGGTATTATAGAGTAGCCTGTTCAGATAGAAATATTCTTCTCTGGGCAGCAAAAGAGCTTATTCTTTTGGGAAGCATCCATCCATAAACATAGTTCTCCCTCTAGTCAGAGTTCAGTTTACATCACCAGCAAACTATGTTCTGAATGATTGTTCTGACAGACCTCCAATCATGCCCAGTTTATTAATTCTCTCAACTTACTGTATGATCTACCATATACCAGTCATGTTCAGTAGTGAACAAGATAGAATAGAATCCTACCCTCGGGGAGCATATAGTCTACCGCAGAAGGATGGAACAAGATGAAAGAATGTTCTGTAACTGCAGAGGAAATGGTACAGGCAATTCAAAGAGAGAGCTGGACACCATCATGTGCTTGGTCTTTGTAAGACAATTCATATCTAAAGATATGCAAAACGAAAATAAAGCCAAAAACGTTATAAACACATAGAAAGATTAATGTTTCTCTCTTTTGTTCTCCATGCTTCACAAAACCAAGGCTAATCAAAAAGTGTTATTTAGCAGTTAAATATCCAGGACACTACTGGGGAGAGAATTGGGAATACGGAGCAGGATTTGATACAGGCTGTCACAAAGTAGCTTTAAATAAACAACTGCTGAATAATAATTGTTGGCTGGATAGATTAAACAGAACTTTTTTTTAGTACTTCCTTATTAGTGGATTGATACGCTACTTTAATTCTGTTAATTCTGTTTCTTTCTTTGAAAACTATTGCTGGGAAAACATAACCTCACTTGCTTAGTAAGAATGTCATCTTGTGTTACTATTACAGATAGATATAAAAGGAAATACTTACTTAACTGTAAAAGGATACAGATCCACTCCTGAGAAAATCCATTCTTTATGTTAACAAGAACTAAGAATACACAAGAACTAAGAATACACAAAATGGAGCTTCTTTTATTCTGGTTTTTGAAACATAAACTGTGTTTCAAATGATGGAGTCAATATTCCAATGATCTATATGGAAAGCATAAAAAACATCAAGTTAGAGTGTGCAGAAGTCAGAAGCATACACACACACACACACACACACACACACACTTACAACTAAAGATTTCCCCAAAGCATCATCTTATGATTTTTAAATTAATTTCATATTTAAATTTTTATTAAGTTAAATATATTTCTCTCTCAGCTGTGGGGATGTTTTTCTTAATTTAAAGAAGTTCAAAATGCAATTGAAAGCTATATTAATAACCAAGCAGAAGAAAGAATTTCAGAGCTTGAATACTGGTCTTTTGAACTCACCTAATTAGACAAAAATAAAGAAAAAAATGTGTAAAAATGAACGAAGTGTTCATGAAATATAAAATTATGTAAAGCAACCAAACCTACAAATTAGTGGCATTCCTGAGAGAGAAGGAGGGATGTAAACAACCTAGAAAACATAATTTAGGAAATAATTCAAGAAAATTCCCCTAATCTTGCTAGAGGGGTAGACATCCAGATACAAGAAATTCAGAGAACACCTGCATGATACTATACAAAATGAATATCACCAAGGGATGTAGTGACCAGACTGTCCAAAGTCAACACAAAATTAAAAATCTTAAAGGCAGCTAGAGAAAAAGGTCAGATTACACACAAAAGATAACTCCATTAGGCTAACAGTGGACTTCTCAGAAGGAATCCCCATGCCAGGGGATATCAGAGTCCCATTTTCAGCATTCTTAAAGAAAAGAAATTTCAGTCAAGAAGTTTATATCCCACCAAACTAAACTTCGCAAGCAAAGGACAAATAAAATATTTTCCAAACAAGCAAGCATTAAGGGAATTTGTTACCACTAGAGCAGTCTTTTTTTTTTTTTTTTTTTTTTTGAGACGAAGTCTTGCTCTATCGCCCAGGCTGGAGTGCAGTGGCGCGATCTCGGCTCACTGCAAGCTCCACCTTCCAGGTTCACGCCATTCTCCTGCCTCAGCCTCTCCGAGTAGCTGGGACTACAGGCGCCCGCCACCACGCCTGGCTAATTTTTTGTATTTTTAGTAGAGACGGGGTTTCACCGTGGTCTCGATCTCCTGACCTCATGATCCGCCCGCCTCGGGCTCCCAAAGTGCTGGGATTACAAGCATGAGCCACTGCACCTGGCCTAGAGCAGTCTTATAAGTGATCCTTAAGGGAGTTCTAAACATAGAAACAAAAGAACAATACCTGATACCACAAAGCCACACCTAAGTACATAGTCCTACAAAGCAGCCCTATAAAACAGACCCTATAAAGCAACCACACAATAGAAACTACAAAGCAACCAGCTAACCATCTCATGATAGGATCAAAACCTCACAAATCAACATTAACCTTGAATGTAAATGGCCTAAATGCCCCACTTAAAAGGCAAGTTGTATTTAAAAAAAAAGGAAAAAAGAAAACACACTCATTTGTCTGCTTTCTTCAAGGGACCCATCTCACATGTAACGACATACATAAGCTCAAAATAAATGGCTGTAAAATTATCTACCATGCAAATGGAAAACAGAAAAGATGATGGGTCACTATTTTTATATCAGATAAAACAGACTTTAAACCAATAGTTAAAAAAAAACAGTAAAAATGGACAAAGAAAGATATTACATAATAATAAAGAGTTCAATTCAACAACAAGATTTAACTATCCTAAATATATATGTTCCCAACATTGAAGCACCCAGATTCATAAAAAAAGTACTTGCAGATCTAAGAAAAGACTTAGCCACACAATAATAGTGTGTGGCTATGTCAGTGGGCAACACCCCACTGACAACATTAGACGGATAATTGAGGCAGAAAATTAACAAATTCTGGACTTACATTTGACACTTGACCAATTGGACCAAATAGACATCTACAGAGCACTCTATCCATCAACCACAGAATACACATTTCTTCTCATATGCACACAGAACATACTCTAACATCAACTACATGCTAAGCCATAAAGCAGAAGTCTCAATAAACTAAAAAAAAATCTAAATCATACGAACCGTACTCTTGAACCATGGTGAAATAAAAATAGAAATCTGTATCAAGAAGATTTCTCAAAACCAAACAATTACATGGAAATTAAACAACTTAATCCTAAATGACTTTTGAGTAAACAATTATATTAAGGCAGAAATCAAAAGTTCTTTGAAATAAATGAAAACAGAGACACAACATATCTTAATCTCTGGGATGCAGCAAAGGCAGTGATAAAAGGAAAGTTTATAGTGCTAAACACCTACATCAAAAAATTAGGAAGATCTCAAATTAACAATCTAACATCACACCTACAGAAACTAGAAAAACAAGAACAAACTAACCTTAAAGCTAGAAGAAGAAAAAAATAACTAAAATCAGAGCAGAACTAAATGAAATTAAGAACCAAAAAAAGCATACAAAAAATCAATGCAACCAAAAGTTTGTTCTTTGAAAAGATAAACAAGATCAATAGGCCACTAAGTAGATTAACAAGGGAAAAGGGAGATCCAAATAAGCACAATCAGAAACAACAAAGGTGACATTACAACCGATCTCCCAGAAATATAAAAGATGTCCAAAGACTATTATGAACACCTCTGTGCACACAAACTAGAAAATCTAGAGGTAAAAGATAAATTTCTGGAAACACGCAATCGCCAAAGATTGAATCAGAAAGAAATGGAAACCCTGAACAGATCAATATCAAGTTCTGAAATTGAATCAGTAATACAAAAATAAAAATAAATTTTAAAAGCCCCAAACCAGATGGATTTACAGCCAAATTATACCAGCTATACAAAGAAAAGCTGGTCCCAATTCTACTGAAAATATCCCCAAAAATCGAGGAGGGACTCCTCTCTAACTCATTCTATGAAGCCAGCATCACTCTGATAACAACCCTGGCCAAGACACAACAAAAGAGAAAACTACAGCCCAGCATCCCTGATGAACATAGATGCAAAAAATCCTCAAAAAAATTAGCAAACTAAATGCAACAGCATATCAAAAACCTAATTCACTATGATCAAGTAGACTTCATTCCTGGGATGCAAGGTTGGTTCAACATAACGCAAATCAGTAAATTTGATTCACCACATAGACAAAGTTAAAAACAAAAACCATATGATCATCTCAATAGATGCAGAAAAAGCTTTCAATGAAGTCCAGCATTCCTTCATGGTAAAAACCCTCAACAAACTAGTCTTAAAAAGGACATATCTCAAAATAATAAGAGCCATCTACATCTAAAGAGCCCTACAAACCCACAGTCAGCATCATACTTAATGGACAAAAGCTGGACGCAGTCTGTTTGAGAACTGGAGGAAGAAAAGGATGCTTACTCTCACCACTCCTATTCAACATAGTACTGGAAGTGCTAGCCACAGCAATCAGGCAAGATAAAGAAATATAAAGCATCCAAATAGGAAAGGAAGAAGTCAAACTATCTCTCTTTGCTGACAAAATAATTCTAGACCTAGAAAACTCTAATGACTCTCAAAAGGCCTCCTGAAACTGATAAACAACTTCAGTAAAGTGTCAGGATACAAAATCAGTGTAGCAAAATAAGTAACATTTCTAATTTCTCAAGTCTTAACATGAAATATAGGAAGAAATTTTCTCTAAATTCTTGGTGTAATTTTTTTGAAATGTAAGGTGGTGGAAATCAACATGGCTTTTTTGAAGATAATATTTTAGATTGAACCAAATTCCTATTGGATTGATAAGTATGTGAGAAATAAGAAATACTTTGATACAATCTGTCTGGACTGATGGTGCCTAGCTCCTTTGTACCTGCATCAGCATGCAAGTGTGAGATTATCAACATTAAAATAAGACAGATAGCTGAAAGATTTCATGCCAAAAGAGAATCTCTCCCAGGTCAGCATCCTTCTGACCTCCTATTTTTCTCTGAATGGCACCATCATGTGGCTTCTCTTCTGTTGTTTCTCACATGAACACACCACTCATAGCCTAATTATTCCAATGTTGTTATCTTTCATATGAGTATTTATTTCAAACTAGACAGCTGCAGATAGAGGAGAACTGTGAAATACATAGCATAAGAGATTATAAAATATGTGGGAAAAGTAGGGCAGGAGGTAGACAGATGCTGAGCAATGCATACCCAGTATTTTTTCCTCATTCTTCATGGTGAAGAAGTGAGTGATGGGCTAGCTTTGTTATTCTGACAGAGGTCCCTCCACATGGAAACATGAAACAAAGTAAAAACAGGTTTACCTAGAAAACAACATTGCTTCTACTATAAGGAATTCCCTCCCGAAGACTTTGTACTCCCTTCCCATGGCACAAAGAGCCCTACACTTAGGGAATGATAAGTATTTTTAAATCATCTTTTAACTAAAGTATAAGGAGCATAGCTTAATAAAAAAATAATAATTTCAACACTAAAGGAAAGAGTACTTCTGACTAGGAGTCCAGAAGGTTGGGTTTTAATTCTGGTTCTGTACTTAACCGCTTTGAGTCTTGTCTCAGTTTCTTCATCTGTAAAACAAGGAGACTGGTAGGATATCTTTAAAGTTTCTTCCAACTTAAAATCCTGTGATTTTGCATGGACACAGGAAAGGGAACGTCACACTCCAGGGACTGATGTGGGGTGGGGGGTGGGGGGAGGGACAGCATTAGGAGATATACCTAATGCTAAATGACGAGTTAATGGGTGCAGCACACCAACATGGCACATGTATACATATGTAACAAACCTGCACATTGTGCACATGTACCCTAAAACTTAAAGTATAATAATAATAAAATTTAAAAAAAATCCTGTGATTTTGTGAAAAGCAAGTGAAGAATCCATTTATTTTTTTAAAAATGGAAGAAAGAAAGAGACCTAACATTCAAATGCATTTTAAATGTTCAGAAGAATTTTTAAAAGAGATAAAGAAAATCCTTCATATCTGCAGTAGCTTAAGTGGTGCAGGATAGGATGCTGAATAAGAGGGGGAGTCCAAGACCTAAGTGATAAAGAAACAGCCTGCGTCTAAATCTTTCTCATTACCCTTCAAAGCAAACCGTGGTGAGAAAAGCAAGAAGGACTCTATATTTTTTAAATTTGAAAAGTAGGATTAAAATTGAAGAAAAGAGAAGAGAGAAAACGAAAATGTTTGAGGGCAGTTAGCATTTAGGAGGCATCCTGAAAAGTGACTGGAAGCCAGATGTAAGTACCTTCGCTACACTTTCTTTTTTCCTTATAAGCTGTTGGCAAGTGAGTGAAGGCTAAAATAAAGCAAAAGCAAGTGACAGCAAAGCTCTTCTGCAGCCCTGAGGCATACATGAAAGACTTTTGACCCTAAGAAAAGAGGCTGGATGGGCTGAAAGCCATTTTCCACTTCACACAGTAAAAAAACAAACAAACAAAAAACCCAGTGTAGGTTTAAAGTCTGAGCAAATCAGTTTAGTTAACCTAAGAAAGATAACTCTATTTTCTTAAAAGCTAGGTTTTCTGTAAATGTTAGTTCAATACAAAAACTGATATTTTGAAGGAGTATTTTTATCAATAAACAAAGTTAACAAATTTTGGAGCTAGATCCTTTTCTGCTTCTAGGAAATGAATTATTTCCTACAAGATTGCTGAGAAGAAAGGACTCTGTTCATATAGAAGACCACACAACAGGCAGCTAGGTCTGAAAGACCACACTGAGAGGGCTCCAGTGACATCCACTTAGGATTCATCATTTTTATCTTCATTCAGTAAACAAATATTTACTGAGCACCTGCCGTGTGGCCAGTCATTGTACCTGGCCTAAGATTTTAGTAGTGGACAAGACCAGAATCTTCTGACCTCAGAGAATTTACATTCTGGCAGGACAGAGATGGAGGGAGGGAGTTGGAAAATGAGTTAGTCAAAATAATTTGAAACAGACTTGAAAATGGTATGGGGAATAATTCTAGTAATTCCAGACAGGGCCAATTCCAACTATTAAAGTATGACTCAAGGGAAATTTGTGAGAATTTTTAGCTGAAGAAATCTTCAATTTCAAAGCTGCCTCTCTGTTCCATTAGGGGAACAATTTAATGAAGAAAATTAAGATAAAAAGTTGTTGACTGTAGGGAACCAGGGCTAGAAAGATGCATAAAGATTACCCTGTCCAAGTTGGATGAGGAAAATTACTAACAGTATCTGTAGAGATCTGCTTAGTCCACAGACAATTTACTTTATATCAGAAACCAGATAGGTAATAAAAATGAATGAAGAGATCTGGTTTTATGATGAAAAATAGCAGATAACGGTACTGAGGGATATGGTAAGGAGTGGTGAGGTCTGTGGCATTCTGAAATAGATGTGCCTACTCTCAAGGGGGATGTCCCTACTAAGTTCTAGTTGATTGTTGCCAAAACTATTTTGCAAATGAAGTGAAAATCCCAGATTTAATCTCTTACCATTTTTAAAATAATAGTAACCGATGCAAATTCAAAAACTCTTCAGGCAAAACAAAAGAGGTCTGAAGGCTAGATTCAGTCCCCAGGCCAAGAATGTACAATCTCTGTGAGGTAGAAATGTTCGTATAACTCTGCAAATATTTTCCTAATGGGATGCAGTAAAATACAGTGGAAAGAATCTAGATTTAGTGTGTGGAAGAACTGGATTCACCCTCCCCACCATGTAGTTGTTTGGTGGCTTTGGGTGCGTCCAGTGACCTAAGATAGTTTTATTTCAAGAAAGGGAAAGGAGGTAGAAGGTTGGCAATAATACCCAGTTTTTCAACTTTTGGGGGTTCTGTTGAATAAAATGATGTCAGTAAAAGTACTTTGTAGAGTCCTAGAAAATAATGATATTATTGTCTCTCCCATCCCTCCATCATCAACACTGTAGCAGATTCATTGTTTTGTTCTTACCAAATCAGTATTTAGCACTGAATCCACTTGAAGGCCAACAAGAGGGTAGCATGCACATTTTTAAAGAGCTGACTATTTCTCACTATTTCTCAGGCACTAGATGATTGTGGGGGTTCAATGCATTGATTAATTTGCATATCAGTCATTCAGAATGTATGGCCATCCAGATAAGGGTTATGCTGGCTTAAGTTTACAATCTAGATTATCTATAAAGAACTTGCTGAGCAAATTAATAAAGTAAGCACTATTAAGACAGAAAAACAGTTATACCAAAACCTCTTCAGGAGTTCATTTTAAAAAGTTAATAAAAACAAGTAGCCTTGTCTGACATATTTGAACAATATTTATCTTATGCTTACTTTCTAAAGAGTTGTACCAATTGTTCCAGGCATTCATTTGCATAAGAGTACCTGACAGAGTAATAAATCATTGTACAGATGCATTGAAATATTTACCTTAAAGACTTCTCTTACAAAGTAATCCAATAGCCTATAATTTTAATCTACTGCATTTGACCAGTGTAATGATTAAGATCTTGAGCTCTAGCTAGAGTCAGCGGCTAGGGTTTGGTTCTTAAAAGCAGTCACTGTAGCTTTATAACCTTGGATAAGCTATTTCATTTCTCCATGCCTCTATTTTCTCATGCATAAATGGGGATAATAAGAATATGTACCCCCTTAGATGGTTCATAGGACAGCTGAATAAGATAATGCATGTAAACAACTTAGCATCATATCTGGAATATGATGAGAATAAATATTAACTATTAGTATGTTTACACTGTAAGTTAATTTCAGCTTTTTAGCATTTTTATGGTTCTAGAATTTTTGTTCAAAGTGTCTTTGAGATTACAACTAGTTTTCAAAGCTGTTTAATCCCCCCTCCCACTTCAAAATATAACCTTATTTAGAATTCAAAAATATAAAAAACTAAAAGGACACAGAGTAGACAGAGACATTACAGTGTGGCTATCGTGACCCAGTTGATTGAACTATAGCATTCCCAAACAATCTCATGTCAGCAAAACCAAGCTGTGCACATTGAAGCCATCCAGTTTTTACCCTGGAACAGCTTAGAGTGTTGAAATTTGTGTTCCAAAAGACCGTGTACACAGATTGCTATGCAGCATCAACCCTCCACCTTGATGATCCAGTGATAACTATTTGGTTCAAGAACCGTGAAATGAAAGAAGCAGAAGTGAAAAACTCAGCAGTGGCTGACACCAGGAACACCAAAGCATACCATTTCAGTGAAGGAGGAGAAACCTACTTGGCCCCAACTGCTACAGACACTGTCTTTTGAGTCCTGGAATTTAGATGCCTGATGCACCTGATTCACCTTAGTTTTCTGGCACTGAGCAACCTTGAACAACTGCGGCTTCTGTTTGGAGTTCATTGTGTGATTCTTAGCCTCAGGCCCAACAGATATGTTTAGGAGCCTCTGGTCCTCCTTGGACCACTGCTCCCTGTGACAGCCACAGACCAATTTGTGCAACTGTATGCCTTAAATGTAGAAGATGATCCCAGCAGCCTAGATAAATATTCCTTTCCCAAGATACACTGGCCAAAAAGGGCTGGCTGGCACTGATCTTCAGTATGACTTCAGCCTCTCAGCTCCTGAAGAAGATGTGTGCTCCAAAGACTTATTGTCATAAAGATATTTCATTGTCATAAAGGTATTTCCAGACACCTTTAATAGGCTCGAGTCTTTTGAAAAAGACTAAGCTCAGGAATTTATTTCTGTAAGAAAAATAATCTCCTGGTTTCCACATAGCCTACATCTTCAGTCTTCCCTAGAGTGTCTCCTCATCCAAATTTCTGAATCAAAGGCACTTATCAAGTGACTTTGGAGAAATAGTAGAAACTAAGATCCCAGCTTAAGTTGATTTCAATGAAACACTCCAACCAAATTTAACCAAATTTGATTAAAATAAAAAACAAAGAATTATTATTAGTTTTGACTGCATGGATCCCTTGAAAGGGTCTCAGGGTCACCAGATGACACTTTCAAAAGCATTGCTCTACAGTAATAGTTAGTTTATTTAATGAATGCCATTTTATATAGTTATAATTTCTTATATTGACATATCCAATGTAGCCATACACTTATATTGGGACGTTATGGGAAATGCGAGTGAGAAATGGTATGGCTAAGCATTAAGTCTTCAACAATAATGAGATCAATAGATAAACTGTAATATTAATGAGCCGTCAATAGCAATAGAAGACCATTATATAAAGAGATGGAGGTAAATATCAGGAGCATTATTTAATGTATTTGAAAGTGATTATCTTGAGATAATAGGAACGAAGGGTGCAGAGGAATAGAGCAAGAGATTGTCATACAGTGAAATTCTATGTGGTTGTTAAAATGATACTTTTCCTCTAGGTACATGGCATACATCTCAAAAAATAAAAAAAAAGAATCAAGTCTTGTGTATTAGTCTGTTTACATGCTGCTGATAAAGACATACCTGAGACTGGGCAATTTACAAAAGAAAGAGGTTTAATGGACTCACAGTCCTACGTGACTGGGGAGGTCTCACAATCATTGTGTAAGGTCAAAGGCACATCTCACATGGCGGCAGACAAGAGAACTTGTGCAAGGAAACTCCCCTTTATAAAACCATTAGATCTCATGAGACTTACTATCATGAGAATAGCACAGGAAATACCCACCCCCATGATTCCATTAACTCCCAATGGGTCCCTCCCAAAACACGTGGGAATTATGGGACCTACAATTCAAGATGAGATTTGGGTGAGGACACAGGTAAACCATATCAACTTGGTTCAGTAGGCATAAGGTGGGGCACAAGATTCTGCATTTCTACCATGTTCCCAGTGATGCCAGTGCAGGACCGTGTTTTGTGTAGCATTGACTCAGGGAGAGAATGATTACTCACACATTTTTCAATCATTCTGAAAATATCAAAAAGAAAGCCTCAGGTGCTAGATGTCATTGGCATAAAGATGGGTTCTTTTCTTTATATAGAATTACTCTGCCACACTTCATTTCTTACTTCCCTATTATTTATTTGTGGAAGAGATTTTATTCTTCACTGAATATGCTGTAGCTAGAATTTTTTGTTATTATACTTTAAGTTCTGGGATACACGTGCAGAAAATACAGCTTTGTTACATGCGTATACATGTGCCATGGTGGTTTGCTGTACCCATCAAGATGGGTTCTGTTTTCTTAAATTCCTGGTTCATGTGGTCCCTAAGAGTGTTTGCATGCAAGGTATGTTGGTGAACCTATTAACTTATAAAGTAAAAGAATGTAGTAAAGCACAAATTATGGCTTTATACTTGTGTGGATTTTCTGCATTCTTATATTGATTTAATGAGAAATTCTAATACTTAGGACTGAATCAGAAGCTGTCCATGATTATTTCTTTGGCAAATTTCCAAAATAAGCATATTTTTCTGCCTAGTATATAGTCAGTGAACCATTGTTGATGCTATGTGTGTTCACTTGTCACTTCTAAAGATACTTCTAGCAAACAAGGCTTTCATTCATCCACTGGTACCCTTTAAACTATTCATAGGCTTAGAGTGATGGTTTGTGCTTCCCCCAGACATAAAACCTGATGAGTAACACTGGCCTTTATTGTAGATGGTGGGTCCATCTATTAGGCATTCTGTCACCCAGGAGAAAGAAAATAAATGCCAGTTGGAACAAACTCTCTTCGTTCTTAGCTTTCATAGTCAACACCACAGTCTGTTAGGTTACCTTGGCCCTGCACAGGTTGGAGCCATCATCGTGTGCAGATTCATACTGTCTGAACTCATGGGACTTTGCCCTAGTGCTTCTCAACTTTGTTGTTACAGAGGCAGTTCCTTTGCTCCTAATAGGTGTCCCTCCAGTCCCAATTCACTTCCACAATCTTCAAGCCAGGAAAGACAAAACCAAAGGGCAGCCCGGACACACAGTATGTCTCCTGCACTGGGGACCACCTCTGATAATATCCGATGGGTAGCAGCATGCGACAGTGTTGAAAATGAAACTGATACTGCAGTTTAAGCCAAAGAAAAGCATTGCTCTGATTACCTTAAAAGAATCCTCTATAAAAGAAAAATCTAAGCTCTCATTCAAAATTGCTTTATGGTGATTTTTAGAAGCAGAGTATCAAAATTGTGAACTTTGAACAGTGCCACAAAGGGGTGCTTGCTGGGGGAAGGAAACAAGCATGTTCAATAATGTAGGTTTTCAATAACAGGCTTTGTCTTTGAGGCTTAATACTTTATAGATAAATCTTTCCTCAGCCCCGCCGGGATAATTGGACTACAGGGCACATATGTTAACAGGTTTTGTTTTCTATTTAACTAATAACTAGCTTTGTTGTGGTAATCCTTATTTATGCTCATTATTTAAGAATATGCAATAGGAGCAAGTGATAATCCCCAGAGAGAAGCTTTGTGGAGACTGCTGGGGAAATCAACAGAATCAAGGTAAGATTTTTCTTAGCAGGATCGACTTTCGGAGAATATGCCAGAACTCCTGGAATCCTTCTGGGGATGAAGCGCTTTAGAGGAGAGGACAGCAGAATTTTGAGTGAAACCCACTTTACTCCTGCTTTCCTGACTGTCTTGCCCACCTAGATTTTTTCATCTTTTCTAACAAGGTTCATGATAAAAAGTAAGAACTAATATTTCATAGGTCAGATAACACTGCCTTGTTGTGGGATTCGTTTTCTTTTAACCTAATTTGGTAGATTGTTTGCAATCTTGACATAACAGAAGATTAGGTCCTGTATTGCCATGGATTTCTTGATGCAACTAACCCATGTTGTCAAGGCAACCCACCTCACTGATTTCTCCTGTCTAGAAAACCATTTCCACTGTTGCAAACCTTAAGTCACAATCATCTTTTAAAACACACAGGGTCAAATATGTCTCCTGTATGCACAAACCTGTTACTTTTTTATAAGATATCATGTTATTACAGTGAAAGAATTTTGCATGAGGGATGTGTATATTAAAGCATTAAAGTTAAAAGAACCCCATAGCATTTATGGACTGCCTCTGCATTCACAGGAGATTCAGGGCTGTTTACTACAGGCAGTTACATTTTTTGAAGCGGCAGTCACAATGTTGGCATAGTCTGACAAATTTCTATGTAAATTGATTGCAATCAACAGCTTTCTCATGGTTTGAGGAATTAAATCACTGAAAAGACAAAGTATTTTCTGAGATTAATATCACCCACTTGTATATTTTTCTTCTTTTTAAGAGTCAAGGCCCAGTTTTGGGAGTTCTTTCCATGGAATTAGGGTCACTTCAAAATTGTGTGAGACTCTATGACAGTATCACACTTGAATTCAGAAACTGACATCATAAAAAAAAAAAAAAGTGTTTCCCCAGAGATCTGCACTGCCGAGTGGTTGATTTAAAGGAAAATCCCAATGACAGGATAGTAACAAACATCTGACTCTTTTTTGCTGGCTCACTATTAGCAAGAAAACTGGGCTTCCTTAAGATCCTTATTGAAGTTTGAAGATTGAAAGAGCTTTTTAAAACCTAATCCTGGCAATGCACCTCGCAGGCTACATTTAACTTACATGGTAATTTGAAGTAGTTCTTAGTCACTCACTCATTGGTCTAGGTTTTCAGATAGTTTTTAAAATATTTACAAGACTCTTTTTTCTCTTAAGTTTTCGTTCAGAAACTGATTACATAAAAGGTAGCCACATTTCATTTCATGATTCCTAAAGATTTGAGAACACAAGTATGTGGCCTTAAATAAAGTTTCTACATGGGTCTTAATGGTTCAGAGCATTTTCATGCTGCATATTTATTAGATAAAACATACCTCAGCTCCTTTCAGCTGCTATTCTTATTTCAATAAATCAAAGAATTTTATCCATATAAAATAGTACAAATTATCATATCCATTATTAAGGAATTGGCGTTATTTTCTTTCCATTATTGTGATTTGACAGATCAGGCATTCAAACATCAGTCAGTCAACAAAGGCTTTTAGGTTGCCGAGCTCAGCCGTCTCTTGTTATACCCTCCAAAAATTACTAGCACTCCATCACAACGCACAAAAGATTTGAGCCTGTTTATAGAAATACATACCAAACAGTAAGGCGAACGGTTAAGGAGGTTGTGGTAAAAGAGAGTGAAGTGAACTCATAAGATAAACATAAGGACAATGTGTACTCCAGGTCCCGTATGTAGTTAGGTGGGAAGATCATTTGCTTCTAAAACCTTTCACAGCCAAAGCAAAAACAGAAGCTTGGTCAATTAAATGATTTATAGTATATCCATAGAAGTGTTCTGGCAAATACAGAGGATATCAGGTCACTTAGAGCCTAGGGAAATTTGCTTTCTGGGTTATGATTAAGTAAATTCGATAAAGGCACAGATTTACCGTGACAACTGTATTCTAAGATCCACTATGTTAATGACTACAATATTCGGCCAGAATTCACACATTGCTTACTAGTGCCAAGCATTGTGGTATGTGCATTGTTACATACGTAGCCCCATTTAATCCTGCCGAGAAACATGAAATCGGTATTCTTATCATAGTGTCACAAATGAGAAAACTGAGGCTTAGACAGACTAAATAAATCTTCTGAGGTCTCAGTTTTCACCTGGTAGAGCTGAATTAGTTTCAAATCAATGTGATGTCCAAGTCTATGGTTGTAAGCACGATCCTATGCTGCCACTGTGGTTCAGGGTAGGGAGGGATCATTTCTGCCTGGGTGTATTGGAAAATGCTTCCCAGGGGAGGAGGTAGTTGAAACTAGTTTTGAATGGTGACTAGATGTTTCCCAGTGAGATATAGAGAGTTGAAGCAGTCCTAGGAAAGAAAATCGTACATTTAAACACACAGAGGATAAACCATTCACAAATTCAAAATAGCTGGCTTTGCCAGAGAAAAGGATGACCATAGGCAAGTTTCTTAGCCACCCCTTTCTTATCTAAATAGAGATAATAATAGGATGTCCACCACAGAAAGGTGGTGAGAATTAAGTTAATAATATAAGACCATTAATATTAATATTAAGGCAGATAATATTCAAGGTTAAATAGAAAGCAAGTATCAGATTATATAGGATGCTTTGCTAAAGAATTTCAACCTTATCCAGAAGGAAATCGAAAGACAGTTACAGGTATTAGATAAGGAATCAATATATTTGTAGTTTTCAAACATCACTCCACAGCCATGTGTGGAGAACAAAGTGTCCAGGTGAGTGAGCCAGGCACAACATTCAAGCTAGAAAAGGAGATGGACTCAATTAAGTAGCAGCTGAGAAGACAGAGTAAAAGCACTTGGCAGGGTTTAGTTCCTGAGCGAACTAAACTGCCAGGGCTGAAGATGAAGGATGCGCTGGAGGAAGTGGTTCATGATACTCAGCTTTCTGACCTGAGTGATGGGGTGAAGAGTTTAATTATTAACTGGGGAAGAGCATAGAAATGTGCAAATCTGGAGAAATAACATAAAAAGTCCCATCAGGACACATGGGTTTGGGATGACTGTGAGCCAACCAGATGCGTGGTAAATCTGAGAAAGATTGAGTCTGGACTGACAGAAGTGTGAGAAAAGAAGTCATCAGAATGTCTCTGGAAGCCTCAGGCTCAGAGGAGTCAGCAAGAGAGCGATGAGAAAGAGTGGGAGAGTGTGATGAGACTGGGGATGAAGGTGAAGGCCTGGGAACTGAGGGGCAAGGGCAAGTAGAGAAGAGGAGCAAAAGAGAATGAGAAGCAGCAGCCATCAGAGAAGTGCAAAGGACCAATAGAGACTAACACTCTTGAATCAAAATCTAAAAAACACGGGAATAGTCTAAATAGTGTCAGGTGCTGCAGACAGGACTGAGAGTAAATATACATTTAGGATGTCATTGGTAATTTTGGCAAGAGCAGTTACAGTGGAGTGTTGGGTTTTGTTCTGTTTTGTTTTATTTTTGAGACAGAGTCTGGCTCTGATGCCAGGCTGGAGTGCAGTGGCGCGATCTCTACTCACTGCAACCTCCACCTCCTGGGTTCCAGTGATTCTCCTGCCCCAGTCTCTGAAGTAGCTGGGATTACAAGCATGCGCCACCACGCCTGGCTAATTTTTGTATTTTTAGTAGAGACGGGGTTTCACCATGTTGGCCAGGCTAGTCTCAAACTCCTGACCTCAGGTGATCCGCCCACCTCGGCCTCCCAAAGTGCTGGGATTACAGGCATGAGCCACCACTTCTGGCCTGGAGTGTTGTTTTTGATAGCTACACTTCAGAGGGTTGAAGAGTCAAGAGAAGATGAGAAAGGGTTGACATTTGGAGAAAGGTACAATATTCTTTCCAAAATGTTGCCTGTGAAGAAGTAAGCAAGTCAGTAGCTATAGGTGGAGCACAGGACCAAAGGATAGATGTTTTTACTGGAAGGTAAACATAAAAGAGTTCTGAAACATCAGTACGATGAGCAAACAATGGAAAACATATAATAGGAAACAGAAAAAAAATTCACAAAATAATACAAATAGTGACCACACAAGCAATTATATCCATCCAGGTTCCCAGCATGGATGTGGTTTTTTCTTCTTCCTCCATCCTTTTTCACATTTCTTATAAATGTGAAAAAATGAAAATTTAAACAATAGCTGATACCAATTTTATCCTCTTAAACTGGCATTTAAAACATGCTAATAGTGAAATAATTTGGTATAATTTTCCTGGAGGGCAATTTGGCTATATATTTGTGTGATAGATGTATATCAGAAATCTTGACTATGTATCCATCTTCTCCCTTAAATTTAATTTCTAAGAATTTATCTTAATGAAATAATCACAGATGTGCACCATATTTTGCTACTAAAATTTTGGGCACAGAATTAGCTATAAGAGAGAATACAAAATGTAAAACCGAAAACAATTATACTTTTAGAAGAAGGAATAGGAAAAAATTTGTATGACTTTGAGATGGGCAAAAATATCTAGATATGACATCCAAGCAAACAAAAGTTTCTAATTGTGATATAGATAATATAGATTTTAGTTGACCTACATGATATCATGTAGCCATCAAAAATTAAATACATATACATGATATATTGTTACATTTTAAAGCAGTTATCATTGAAGCATGTTAGTATGATTTTGTTTCTTTATTTAGAAAGAAAACTGTTATTTGACATTTCATGGAAGGTTCTAGCCAGTGCAATAAAGCAAGAAAAACAAAAACTTCTCGATTGGAAAAGATTTAAAAAAGTGGTTTTTATGCACAAATGACATGATTATTTATGTAGAAAATATGATGGAATCTACCAAAAAGCTACTAAGACTAATAAGTGAATTTAGCAAGATTGCAGGATGTAAGCTCAATATATAAAAATCAAATGTATTTCTGTACACTAAAAGCAAACTATTGTAAATTGAAATCTTTAAAAATATTATTTAGAATAGCATTTAAATTATTAGATACTTAGGGATAAATATGACAAAAAATACACAAGACCTGTACCTTGAAATCTACAAAACATTGTTAAGAGAAATTAAAGACCTAAACGAATGGAGATGTCTATTATAGTCATGGGTTGGAAGACTCAATATTGTGAAGAGGTCAAATTCTTCCCCAAAACTAACCTACAGATTCACTACCATACCAATAAAATTCACAGCATGAATTTTTAAAATAAATTGCCAAGCTAATTATAAAATTCAAGTGGAATGCAAAAGAACTAGAAGAGCCAAGTCAACTTTGAAAAAGGACAAAATTGAAGGAATAATACCTGATTTAAACACATATTATACAGCTACCAAAGTCAAGGCAGGGTAGTATAGTTGTTAAGACTGACAAGTAAATTGATGGGCCATAATAGACAATCCAGCAATAGAGCCACACATATACAGTCAACTGATTTTTGATAAAGCAATTCAGTAGGGAAAGGAAGATCCTTTTAATAAATGTAAAAAAATTATCTATATCTCACACCATATACAAAAATTAACTCAAAATGTATCCTATAAATATAAAACCTAGAACAGAAACACTTCTACAAGCAAACGAAGGAGAAAACCTTTGTGACTTTGGGTGAGGTAAAGATATTTGGATATAACACCAAAAGCAAGAAACATAAGAGAACAAATTGATGTATTAAATTATGTCAAAATTAAAAACATCTGCTTTTCAAAAGTTACTTTTAAGATAATAGACAACCCATATATTGGAAAATAATAGTTTCATATCATATGTCTGATAAAGAACTTATATTCCACATAAATAAATCTGAGAACTCAACAATAAGAGAACACCGTATAACAAAGAAAAGTGGGCAAGAAATTTTAACAGAGATGCCACTAGATTTCCAAGGTTGACACTCTTCCTATATGTACAAATGTCCTGAGGCATTGTAGAAGGCATTGTCCACACTGGTTATTCAGATAAACACTGAGAGAGAAACTGTGGCAAGGAAGGGGACACTCCTCTGCTTGGCAGCCAAAGACTGAAGTGACAGATGGAGATAAATTCAAGTCCTCTTGGGCCCCACTGATGTGAGGAATAATAGACATAGGACACAAGTGCAGATAATCAGAGGTTCTGAAATAACGGACCATCTTTGAGAGGTGACTCAAATCCAGTGGTGGCTCCTGTCATTTAAACTATGTTTCTCAAAGTGGTTGTTAGATCTCTTCTCCAAGTTCTTCCTGGGCAACGGGACCACAGTCTGCAGCTTCTCATTGTCATCATCCAGGTTCCCAACATGGATGTGGTTTTTTCTTCTTCCTCCATCCTTTGACTTCTTCTTAGTTCAAAAGGAACGTTCCTTTCTACTTTCCGAATCGCCAACCACTCCCTATATTTCTGCATTGCATTCTGCTAGTGCCCCAAAGAAATGAAAATATACAAAAACTAAAGTTTCATTTTAAAATGGTTTGAATATTTACATTCCAATACATTTGTGTGTATACTTGAAGACTAAAAGATTGAGGACATACATTGCAAATGAGATTATGAATAATTTTATTTCTGTTTTAGTTTTCTATGTTTTATAAATTTTCTATAATGAACATGCAATTAATAAAAAATAAGCTATTGTAAAAGTTGAAAGAGACATAGAAATAGGTTTTAATGCTGAAGGGAAGGGGACTATAGGGCTAGAAAGAAATTAAATATAAATGAAAAAATATAATCAAAGGATCAAGGGTCATAGAGAATGATGAATTTGGACTGTACGGGAACATTTTGTCCTCATAAATAAGAGGAGAGGAAGTGAAAAGGGTGTGATGCAGTTATAAATGTATCTATTCTGAGGACAGGAAGTTAAGGGAGTTTATCTGTGAGAGGATCAATGTTCTCTGAAGTAGAAGTCATATTTAATAAGACCCACTGTCAAGACAGCAGTTCTTTTTATTCTCTGGACTGTAGGGGCCACAAGCTGCTCACCTTCTCTCTAGTGCACTCTCCACGCAGCTGCAAGAACAGCCTTTCTGAAACCCTGGCAACTCAAAAGCCTGTTTACCTTATTCCTTAGAGATCTGCTTAAACATAGCCCACATTTCAAAACCATGCATGGCCTGAGCCAATCCACACCCCTCATGTGCTCTCTGCAAGTGCCTGCAGCTCATCATCCTGTTTCTGCAGACTCTCTCTATACAGGCTGTCCCTCAGCTGTTCACGTAAACCTGAGTTCAAAGATCAGTTACTTCATAGATTTTTGTCCCTAAATCCACTCACTTCAGCACTGACCAAGTTGAGTAGCAGAAGACCCATCCTGAAGCCAGAGAACCTTCTATCTTCTCCGAAGCATCTCCTCCACTTGCTCAAGCATCTCCTTAGAACAACAGAAAAACTCTTCCTACTGCCTCACTCAAAAGAGGTCAGCTTACATTTGTGTACCTTGTAATCATGCTTTCTACCCCAAATAGTCATAAAGAAATTCCTTTTGAACGAATTTCATGAAGGAAATCTGGGAAGAACACTTTCTCCTTCTCCCTGCACATTGAACCGTTCATGCCTGCTCCACACCCCATGTTTCCCCACTCTGGATGATAATCGAGGGTCCTCATCATCTGGTCCTGCCCACTCTTGCCCCCTCACCTGTGCCCTTCTACCTCATGCTCACTCAGTCATCTCAGTTTCCTCAGACAAATCTCTATTCCATGCAACTCCATGTATTTTCACAGAACCCCAATTTTTCTTTTTTTCCCCCTCTTTGTCATGGTCAGCTCAAGTATCAGAAGACTTTTATGTTCTTCATTAGAAAGGAGATGTTTAAATGTGAATATTAAACCTCCCTGCTGCATTTTCAGTGTGGATGCTGAACCTTACCTCCTTGCTTTTTGTACTAACAAATTACTAGAATAATATTAGATTGGTTTAACATTTAATTTCTATCCCCTTGCTGTGATCCAATAATACTAGAGAAATGGACAACTAAATCTGCAGTGAAAAAGTATTCAACATGAAGATTTATAAATAATAATCATAACGGTAAATAAGTGGGAATGAAGGATGTAGGCAAAAAAAAAAAAAAAAAAAAAAAAAAGCAAGGCTAACCCATTTTTGTTAGGTTTCCAAAGAGAGAGGAAAGAAAAACGACAGGCTATTAAAGAAGAACTTTTAAATGAGTTCCTTTCATGTTCAGTTCTCACTCTTAAGCTTTAGGAAGAAAAATGGGAACTGTTCTAGAATGTGAAAAATTATCACCTATGTCTCAAGAAATTTCACATAGAGAGCATAAAGGCCTCAGGAATCATTACAAAAAACAGACCCCCTTGGCATGGGCTCCCAAAGACCCAGACAAATTATTCTGGTATCCTTGGAACTGAATGAGATTCTTAGTTCCCATGAAGCTTTCTTTGGTTCAAACCAACTGCTCTCTAATTAGAGGAAAACAGTATTTGGAGATGATAGAATAGGACAGCTTATACAGCAAAATAATGAAACAAAGTTGAATATTGCCATGTAAACACAAATGAGCATTTTACACTTTCTCCCATCACCCAGTAGGATGAGAATCAACATTTGGGATTTCATCCTAAATGCTGTAAATGAGGAAATTTGGCCAGTTATAGTTGCAAAGTCATTTTTTGGTTTCCAAACATACCAAGTCCCTGAACCACAAGTTTCATTTCCCGCCTGTGGAGATTATGTATACCTCCAGCCCTTCCCTGCTATCGCTATTAAACCAATTCAAGGGAGAGCAGTTTAAAGCAAGGACTTTAACTTGGAAAATGTCTCCAATTTATTTGAGAATCCATTGAAAATCATGGGCCTTTCCCCACACACACAAAAAAATGCACACAATATTTTGTATACAATTTATTTCTATACCCCAAAAGAATCTTCTCTTTAAAAAAAAAAAAACTTCAGGTTTAGGACAAAATTCTTAGCAAACGCTGAGTCAGTATGATGCCAAAAACAAATTCAAATGTAATATATTGAGCCAATTAATCATGCTTGATATCAAAATACTGATAAAATGGATTTTTAGATATGGTAACTAAAACACTATTTTTTAAAGTATTATATACAAAACTGGAACCAATACTTAAAGTTTCACTGGCTCTCATTTAAACTGGAGTAGAATATATGTACAAATATATACTCTATGTTTTATTTATATATAAATCATATATATATGATTTATTTCAAGTGTATATGTGGCTAAGAGACTCTTGAGAGTTAAAAAAAAAAATCAACCCAATTACATTAAATACAATGTTCAGATGTGACACTGCTGTTAAAGAGTGGAAATAGGATGTAAGAATTTTTTGACCCATAAGAATAAGCATCGACAATGGATTGTCAGTAGATGAGCTTACTGTGGGTAGACACAAATAGACAGTTCCAGAAAGAATCTTTTTTTATTTGCTGCCACCCAAAGGAATATTCTAGAAAGACATTTCTAAACATACACAACAGAGAATTGAGAAAGGGATAGAAGCACTTATGAAATCAAAACCTATTATCTCTTATTGATGGAAAATTACACAGTTCTCTATTTTAACAACTACACAAAATTCCACAATTGAGACCCTAATATAAGCTTCATCAAAGCAGAACTCTTGGCTGTCTTCTTCCCCAGCGTCCTACAACAATGTCCGATATATTGTGATGCTTTAATAATTAGCTCCTGAATGAAAAAAAATCTAATAATTTCATGTATCTCACTGGGTAAGTCAACTCAGTGCTCTGGCCCTCAGTTTCTTCAACTAGAAAACGATGGGATAAAATTGGGTCTTTTAAAAAGTTTTTCTCTTTTAATCTTCCCAGTGTCTGTGCTTCTGCTTAGTACATGAGCACTGTCTCCTAAACGGCAAGGCTATGATCACTTAGGCACAGAGAGTGACCACAGACCTGTGCAGATTCCACATGGGCGATAGCTGTTCACTGAAGAGGTAAGAGGCAAAGAGCCCACAACAGAAATGGGCTTCCAGGGAGAACATCATCAATGGCAGTGTCATCCAAGAGTCCGCTCGCCAAGGGTTTCAATCTCTGGGGAAGAGAGACTATGCCACTATGAAATGTAACCAATTATTCCTTTTGTTTTCTTTATGAAGCCACAATCCATAATTAAGTATCCTCATGGACACAGCTCAGTAGATTTTCTGCTGGTTCAACATGCCTAAAGCAGTAATATACTGACTTCTCTTTCAGAGTGTGTGATAAAATATCTTACATCATAACCTCCAAGAGAAAACAGACAACCAAGTATTGATTCAATATTTTTAAAGGAACTTTGTTTAAATGCATCTATTAATTAAACTTTCAAGTAATTTGTGTTCTTACATGGCGATATTAATCAACTCAGATTTAGGTGAGTTTTGGGGGAGGACATGCAGGGAGGTGAAACTATATTCACTCTGAAAAACCGTCAGATATTACAATGCCACTATAAAATATGTCCCTGAACTTTTCCTTCCTTAGGGAAGTAATTGTCAAACTTCGGCATACATAAAAATCTCTCGGAGTGCCTGCCAGGAATGCAGATTCCTAGGCCACACCCCCAGATATAAATCTGGAATGAAGCTTAGGAATTCGCAATTTTAACTTTTATCCCAACAGTTCCACTGCAAATGTGCCTAAATCCCACATATTATATCTACCCTCAGGACAGATACATAAACATTTTTCCATTTCTTTTTTCCATTCGCATCATCATTATGTGTGATATCATTACTCCCTCTAGTGGATGACTTTACTCAGCACCTTTTTTACAAATATCTTGCTTAGAACTTTTAGGAAATCACATCTGTCACGAAAATCTTGAAAGAAACCAATGAGAGATCAAGACAATGTTTATAAGAAAAATTATTTTGGTAATCTAACATCAGGCTCATATATATTTACATATGCATGTAATATGTAATATACATATATTTTGTAGAGAAATTCTTAATCATCATTTAGTTGACTGAACATAAAATGGCTTATCTGTTTTATAAAAATAATTTGGTAGCTTTGAATTTACTGGCCACACTATTTTTAGAATATTTATGCCTGGTTTAGTTGCCTGCTTATTATGTGCTAACTAGATTATCTCATATAATTCCAGCAAACTCTATACAAGAGACAATATTGTCATCCTGATTTTACCAATGAGAAAACCGAGGCATTAGGAGGTTAGGTTACTTGACCCAAGTCAGACAGGGGTCTCTGACCCAAGTCTCCCTAACCCAGGAGTCTGAGTTCTTAGTCGCTTGGCTCCAGTGCCTCTCTGACCATGCAACTTCTAGCCCGTTCAACCTAAATGCCACATTGCACTCCTCTCCCTCCCCAGCACCCCAGGCTTCCTGCTCCTACCCCAGCTCTCTCTGCTCTCCATTGCTCTTTCCAACATCTTCTCTGTTCCCTTGGCCTCTGACTCTAATACCTTTGCATTTGGACAATTTCTCATCTGGCAGTTGTTAACACCTCTCTCATGCATCCAGCAGCACCAAGTCACAATTCTTAGTAGCGTATTCCTCACATTGTAAACTAACGTGACAAGCATATCAGTGCAATATATATCTCTTACTTTAAGTAAATGCACCTTTTTCTAAAGCCTTAAAAATGATATTTCAACAATGCTTGGATTTATAAGTTGCATTTTCCCTACTATCACACCTCTATTTTTTACTCAACTGGCGTGTCTCAAGAACTAGTGTAAATACTGCAAAGCAATGTGAGCCCTTCTTGGTAAAATACTATATCAGCTAACCCCAAAAATGTTTTTGAAAAGCAAAAGAGTCTTCATGTGTAGAAATCCAAGTGAATTAGCTTTTGAGGAAAAGAGCCATTTTTTTCATGTATCCATTCTTGGGTAGCTTCTTGGATTTGCAGTCACTAAGGTTGTCAGAATAGCATCCCTGGGGCAGAGACAGCGGGACCTTTCTCATGTCCTGCGATACCCACGGAAGACATAATTCTAAGCCACACACCCACGTTCATGCTTTCAGTTTATTTGGAATGTTTGAGTTCCTTTAACCTTTTGTGAAATCTGTCACCCAGAGCAGTATGTCTTTGGGAAACATGAAACCTTAAGATATCATTTTGAATTTGACAAGAATGAGAAGTTACTGGGGCATATATTAAAACCTATAATGATATTTGCTCCACTTCTTACAGAAATGAAGCCATCATTGTGCCATCTTTTAGCTGTTTCTACCTAGTATATGCAAAGTAACTTTTGTAATAACCCTTCTTATCTTTGTTCACATAGTTAATAAAAACAGATTGTATTTTCCTGATATGAGACTCAGTATTCCGAAAAATATATTTGTACTTAGAAAATAGATGTGGGGAACAGGTGCGTTCACTGACTTAATTCTGCCTGAACAAATCTCATCTTCATTCCTCAGAGATGTTATCAACATGATGCATTAATCTAGACAGTAAGGACAATTGAAGTCTAATTGGACCCGGTGCTGCAAGCTCCAAGTTGTGATAACTGCTAACATTTATTGAATTATTTTTAAGTGCCTGATAGTGTTCTGCATTTACATGTATTAAGTTGCTTAGACTTTACCCTGCAAAGTAGGTGCTATTCTAATCACTATTTTACAGATAAAGAAATGGAGGCACAGAGAATTAAAATAACTCACCCAAGGTCACACAGTATTTAGTGGCAGAGCTAGAATTTGAACCCAGAGCCCTCGTCTTTTTTTCTTTTTTTTTTTTTTGAGACGGAGTCTTGCTGGAGTGCTGGAGGCTGGAGTGCAGTGGCGCCATCTCAGCTCACTGCAAGCTCCACCTCCCGGGTTCACACCATTCTCCTGCCTCAGCCTCCCAAGTATCTGGGACTACAGGTGCCCACCACCATGCCCGGCTAATTTTTTGTATTTTTAATGGAGACAGGGTTTCACCGTGTTAGCCAGGATGGTCTCAATCTCCTGACCTCGTGATCTGCCCGCCTCAGCCTCCCAAAGTGCTGGGAGTACAGAGCCCTGGCCCCCAGAGCCCTCATTCTTAAACACTTGTTGGATCACAGACAGAATACACCATACAACTGCACGGTTCACTCCTCAGTGATGGATTCAACGAGGCCTGAGTGTGTCTATGGGGAACTTGATGCCCGAAATGATTCTATCAAACAGCTAATACTGAAAACCAATTCTAGTTAGAAAAGACTCCCATTACCCGGCAGTTCAGAATGCAAAAGGAGACTCAAACTGAGTGGTAGCAAAATGAAGCCATTGATTTCAGGGTCTTAGGTATGCCTTTTTGTGGAAGTGTTTATTACCATTTTTCAGTAAGACTGCCAATTACTTGCAGTGGTATCTTTACCCCAACCTGGGTCTCGGTAACTACTTCCCCCAATTCTAAACCAACGTGTGCACACACTGTCCCAAGACGATAGCTGTTAATTTGCTGTTTGTATTTGGGTTGGTGATCTCCCAGGTTCATCTGGACACATGGCCCACTCCTCACTGTTTGCACTTGCGGTTCCTGTGGATTGCAGACCCTAATTTTTGGTGCAGTACAAGACCTTTCCTCTTGTACTATTATCAGGAGAGACAGAGGGGCTGCACTTAACCAGAAAATAGAGTGGGCCATGTACAAAAGATGTCAAATGATTATCACTGGTGGACCTAACATGGAAGAGAACTAGGGGAAAAAAATGTATTTTTTAAGGAAATGATAGACTCACAGAGCATTTATCGCTACCACAAGAACAGTATGGGGGAAGCTGTCCCCATGATTCAATTATCTCCCACCAGGTCCTTCTCATAACATTTGGGAATTATGGGAGCTACAATTCAACATGAGATTTAGGTGGGGACACAGCCACCATGTCACTGTAATTCTGAGGAAGGAACAAGTTTGCACTTGTGTACACTTGCTGACTTGTGTCCAATAGTGAGCGCCTTAACTAGTGAACTTTACCAGCTGCCTACCACCTACCTGGCTTTGTTGTTTCCTCCCTATCACCAGGGTTTTGTAGCAAATTTCACTAAAGGTCTGCAGAGGTCAAATTTTTCTGCTGGTCTTTTAAAATACATTTTTAAGGGGGAAAGTATTTACCATAGGCATACCTCTGAACTTAAAGATTTATTAAGGTTCAGGAGTTACTCCTCATAATTAAGAGTCTGTTTAGTTCTCTCCCAGAGTATTTGAAATTGTTACTAATATAATTAGATTTAATAGGCTTTTATGTTACCTAAACACTAATTTGAAAAGTAAAACAAAAAATGAAAGTTTGCTTTAGTGATTGAGCTAACTCTGAATCATTTCAGTTCAAATAAATGAATTATGTAATTTTTTTCAGCCAACCTGAAATATTTAAATCACAGCCAGAAAACCAAACTCATTTGTTGATTACCCTTTCCTGGACTAGTACTACTTCTAACTAGTACTACTTCTAATATAAACTCCACTGAGGTCACTGTGCAACTCTGCTAAGTGTCTAACCACTGCATTCAAGTGCAGGTGGTTCTCTAACTTTAGCTTGCATCGGAATCACCTGAGGGCTTGTTAAAGCACATTACAAGGTCCCCATCGCCAGAGTTTCTGATTCCGTGAGTTTGGTGTGGGGCTCAAAATACTAGATTTCTAAGAAGTTTCCTGATTGCTGCTGCATCTGCTACCGGGGAACACTGAGAACCACTGCTTCATATGAATGGATCCTCTACAAATTTCTCCAGCATACCAAGTCCAAGGACTTGTAAAAGGTTTACTTATTGTCCTCTAGCACAACGTATCTTACTGAGGCATGTAAATAATGTGATAAGCTTTACACTTGCTGTTCCAGGTATGATTTTCGTTCGTCTGCAGCAAAATCCAGTATGACAGGCAGAGCCGGTAAACAATTAAAATGTGGCTTTGCATTTATGCAAAATGACAGGAAGAACCTGCACACCTGGCCGACTGGGAGCTCCTAGGTCTGGCGGTACCAAAAAAAAAAAAAAAAAAAAAAAACGGCTACTGTACTAGCTACTGTTTGGGCCTGGCGCCACCTGGTGGTAATTTTTTGGTCTATCATTCTATAGATTGAAAACTCTAGGTCACGTGACTGTTACGGAAGATGGAAACTATAGGTGAACTGTCAAGAAAAAAGACGAAATGGATTTGGCAAAGTAGTCCCTACCTCCTGCTTTTTTCTTTCTTTCTTTCTTTCTTTCTTTCTTTCTGATTTTGAGACGGAGTCTCGCTCTGTCACCCAGGCTGGAGTGCAGTGGCGCGATCTCGGCTCACTGCAACCTCTGCCTCCCGGGTTGAAGCGATTATCCTGCCTCAGCCTCCGGAGTAGCTGGGACTACAGTCGCTCGCCGCCACGCCTGGCTAATTTTTTGTATTCTAGTAAAGACGGGTTTCACCGTGTTGCCCAGGTTGGTGGCGAACTCCTGAACTCAGGCAATCCGCCCGCCTGGGCCTCCCAAAGTGCTGGGATTACAGAAGGCGTGAGCCACTGCGCCGGGTCTGCATTTTTATGTTATGCAAATAAATGGCCTTTATTCTTCACTGGTACAAAGATTTAAACACTTTTCTTTGGGCAGTACTTTTAAATTTGTATTTTAGGACAGAATATAATGCAAGTAATTTGAATTAGAAAACCTGACCCTATCATGCAAAGTTTGATTTAGCTTCATCAAACAGACAATTTCACAGAAACAGTGTTTGCATCAAGTTATACTACAATTCAGAAAAAACATACAGTCCTATTTTTCTAAGTGAATAATAGAGTTCTGTTGGATTTATTTCTATTGTTTAGGGGCTTCTGCAAAAAAAATCAAAAGCAAGAACAGTAAAACAAGTACCAAAGACCCAGGGACTGTAAAGTCCAAAGCGAGTATCAAGACTACTTATGTAGGAGGTGCTAAGATTTTGTGAAACTACTTTTACCTAATCTTAGCTCATCCTCCATCTTCAAGGTACAAAGGAGAACTTGAAGACTAAGGAAGGGCAGATCAGAGTCCGCAGTGTAAACATCTGTGAAAAGTATGGTGGTGTGTGTGTTGTCGTGCGTTATCGTTGGGAAATGGGAAAGGTAGCTGCCATCTTACCATTTCCACCAGCTTCCTTGAGACCCCTTGGAGAGACACGTCTTCTCAACACCGAGAGACTTGAGGATAAAATATTCGACTCAGGCCCAAGCAATAAGCAAAAGAAACTTTACTTCATCACTGACAAGGCAATAGTTTGTATTTTCTGGGGGTCCTGTGGGAAAAACTAACATAGAGTTATCTCCCAAGTGGAGCTCAAGAATTTGCATCCCTAACAAGTGCCTGAGTGAGGCTGGCACTGCTGAGGCTGATCAGGGACCACACTTTGGGGACCTGAGGAGGATCTTCTCAGGAACAACCTTCTCTAGAGGTGTAACCATGGTAACAATATACTCCTGGTAACGGGGCCCTAAGTCACACGTTATTTGGTAAAGCAGGACAGGGGAGCAGAAATGCTATGGAAAGTTTCACAGATTATCACTTGCCTATCACGAAATCATCTGTGAACTGCCACTGAATTTCAGCATCACGAATATTAAATGAAGGCACTTTCATGACAGCTTTGTTAAAATAAGATTTCTATCCTTCTCCATTTCTCATTCTTAGTAAGGCATGCAAAACATACTGAAATTTTGTAAACAAACCTGAAAAGACAATATGAAGGGAAACGTTTATAAAATGCATTGATTTCTGCCAGCACCATTTACTGAATATTGTATGCAGTAATGTAGTCGTTAGGAAGAGGGCACTGTGGCATTACATTTACTTGTGAGTTTCTAAATGGTTCCTGTAAGGATTTATAAAGTGGAAAACGTGGATGGTTCCCTTACGCTTCACTTCTCCTTAGAATGTTAACTGAGATTTAGAAGTGACAACTTCAGAGCTTCTATTGTCTGGAACTAGATGAATCTTTACGAATGATTTGGTCCATTCTTGTCAGCTCCACTGATATTTTTCTATTTGAGGAGCCTTACTTTTTAATGTGTTCCAGCCATTTAATCAAATTGCTCCATAGATAGAAGTCCTAATTTTAATAGTATTTTAAGCCAATTTTATAATTGAGGGTTGATTTGATATGAATATTTTGTTACTGCAAGTATTCTATCCACTTGGAACACAGAAACTTTAAAAATGTGAAGCTGTTTTTCCGTACCAGCTTCCACTTTTTATCTGTCTGTATTAAATACCGAAGTAATTCAAGGAATATTTATTAAATTGCAAAATGTCATTGCCAAATAATAATATTCTATGATTATATGTGTTATTCAGATTAATATTACAATAAACCAAAGCCAAAACAAGATTTTTAAAAAATCAATCTTGCACAGATATGATATGAGGTGTTGAAAAAAACTCAATTAATATTAAAATCTTCTCAGTTCAAGATTAATTCAAAATAGTCTAAAGTGAAACATCTGTTTATTCCTTAATCACATTATTAATATTTACCCATTGTTATGCTTGGAATAATATATAAATATAGTTTGATAAAAAACAAAGTACAAGATAAAGAATGAATTTTTAATTAACAAACTCCTACAAGGAAAATTATGATGACTGGCCAGTAGGCGGAGAGGAAGGGATGGTGTTTGTAAATAAAATATTTCTTTCTCTAAAATATTTAAACTGCTCTAGATCATCAAGGTCAGACTTCAAGTATTGTGCTCTCTTACAAATGAAATTATAGGCTCTTACTCCATAGACTGGAAGAGAAGCTAGGAAGTATCTATTTAATTCTTTTACCAATAATTGCATTTGACAGCAAGTGGCAGAGACCTGGGAAATAATGGCTTAATCAGGAAGACAACAGGATGTCCAAAGGCAAGCTGTTGCTGATTGGGCTGAGAAACCTCCAGTTCTCAAGACTTTTCCTCAAGATTGCAAAATGAACACTCTCCCACTTAATTATGAATTGCAGGTAGCAAAGAGCAGAAAATGAAAGAAACGATCAAAGAACAATACCTACATTAAAAAGGCAAAAACTTAATGCCCCACTAGATATTGGCTCACATCTCATTGCTGGAAAATAATCAAGGTCCACCTGTGCCAAGAAAGGTTGGAAAGGCAGCTTTAAGATGGGCACAATGCCAACCCTAATGAATTAGTTTGTTAACAAAAGAAGTGAAGAATGGTTATTCTCTTCTCCACCTCTGTCACAGCCTCTGTCAAAATCTGCTCCTCATGAAGAAGAGGCAGTGAGGCCCAGAGAGAGTACATGATTTTAACCATGTCTCAAAGCTGGTGGCAGAGACAGGACTTTATGTACCACAACGTACACCATCTTGTTTTTGAGTTGTGCATTGAAATCTACATGTGTGATGGTCAGGTGGGGAAGGAATGGGGTCTTCTGAAGTTTTAAAGATTTTGCTTTAGTGAGGGCATAATTATGTAAAGAATCCTAGATTATTAAAAGCTTGGCATGTCAGTTCACTTCTAATAAAATCACTGTAATTTTTTAATGGAAAGAATGCAAAGAAAAATAAAAACACAATTCCTAACAATGAAGTGATACTGTAGCTACAAAGATATTAAAATATATTTTGAGAGGCTATTTCTTCAAAGTAAATATGGGAGATATTCCCTTATAGAGACCATAACTTCAATAAAACTTGTGGCCTTCTTCCTCTCCCAGACTGAGGGAGCAGCCCTCAACTTTCTCAGTGATTAAAGGACAGCGGTCATCACAGAGTAGTTACAACCCTTACAGTAGCAGCAAGTAAAGGTTGCTCTAAGAGGCTTCAGCAGATATTCTTGTATCGCCCAAGTGATAAAATTTGTTTCTCTAGAGTATTTGTGAACAGAAAATGTTGACTTTCTCTTGCAGATATCATTCAGCCATTCAAATACTTATTAAATTTATACATTCAAGAATGTAACGCTATGTCCAGTTGTGTGATAATCCAAGAAGATAGTGTTACCTATTACGACGTATAACCTAGTACCACAAGGAAGTGATAGGAAGAATCCTGAAAAGAAATTTTTTAATTGTTCAATATTAAAGCTGTCTCATTCTTGGTACAGATGAGGAAACTATAGACTTGCAAAACAGAAATGACTTGATTTAATTCATTTGGAGAATAGAAAATTATTTTTGTTTGCAATTTAACATATATTTAAGTTACGCCGGGCACAGTGGCTCATGCCTATAATCCCAGCACTTTGGGAGGACAAGGTGGGTGGATCACTTGAGCCCAGGAGTTTGAGACTAGCCTAGGCAACATGGTGAGACCCCCATATCTACAAATACATACAAAAATTATTAGCCAGGCGTGGTGGTACATACCCATAGTCCCAGCTACTGTGGGGGCTGAGGCAAAGGTTCTCTTGAGCCTGGGAGGCAGCGGTTGCAGTGACCCGAGATTGTGCCACTGCACTCCAGCCTGGGCGACAGAGTGAGACCCTGTCTCAAAAAAATACACACACACACACACACACACACACCCCTACATATGTATTTAAGTTATATGTAACTCTCTAGGTTGTAATTTCATATCTCGCTAAACATGAAGACTTACTTGAATATTATTGTGTCATCTGAATTGCAGATATTTACTGTTTTTCTTCCATTCATGATCTATGTCTAGGAAATAAAAGGGGAGCAAAATTTCCTAGTTTGCAATTCAGTTTTGTGTCCTTCGTTTCTGATTGCAGTGGGAGAAACTACAGATGACCACAAGTGAAAGGAGGAAAATATTCTGCTCTGTCACCTTCCACGTAATTGCGATCACCTGTGTGGTTTGGTCTTTGTATGTATTGATAGACCGGACAGCGGAGGAAATCAAGCAAGGCAATGATAATGGTAAGAGCACATCTTTCTTCTTACCCTCTTGGATCCTAAAGACAATACTCAGAGGTAGATAGGGAAGTAATTTCCCTGAGTTAGGCCTTCATCATGTATGATACACTAGAAAAGCTAGTATTTGCTATTGATTCTTCCCTAATCATGTTATTGATTAATACTCTGATTAAAAAACATTAACTATATGGAGTCCCAAGCTGAGATGTGAAATTCATCAAATCCATATAAAACTTAGTGGCAGTTACATACAAATGGCAAACACCACTTTGGGCTTTTCGGGAGCTGAATAAGGATCAAGTTCTGCCTGATGTGAAAAGGCAAATGGCTGTAAAAATGAAGGGTTTTTCATTTTATTTAATTCACTCTAGTCATCTCTCCTTTAAAGCATGAAGGAGATGGCATTCTAGTAGAGAATGTGTTGTAGCTCTTTAGTTAGTACTGTATAGTTTGATAGAGTGGGTTAGCACCATGGTTTGACATTTTAGCCATGCGAAGTTTGATTGTGAAGGATGGTGTCAAGTCTGCAAAGAAAAATGTTTCTAAATCAGTAAGGCATATTCTCACATTAAAATGGATAAGTCACTAAAAAAAGAAACAAAAAGAGAAAGCACAATGTCTATAAAATATTATTTTCATGTGTGAAAGGACCCAGTTGTGTTTCTCATTGGGCCCTATAAGTTTTCATACCTTATCCAGCCTCAATCGTTGGTGGTAAAACAGTGAGAAACATCTCCACACTCCCGCAGGAAACAGTGTTTAACTACTGATGCTTCTAGAAAAGACATTGTTCGATAACAACATTTTGAGTTTGTAATGTTGTGAAAAATGTTTGCACATCCCTACACCCAGAGAAAAAAATGGAAGAAAATGAAAGAACAAAACAATGAGAGGAGGTAAGAAAAAAATAAATAAGGAAGAGATTAAAACACAAAAGATTAGTTACTTCTGTATTTCTGCGTGGGGATTCATAAACACAGAAGGGGAGACTCCATTCTCACACTCCCCCTCTAGGTGGCAGCAGCACACGCCAGCGTGCACCGCTCTAAGCATTTCAAAAAGCCAAACGGCTGCGGGGATAAAGGGAAGGCCAGGACCCACGATAGGAATTGTGGATGGGGTTTATGTGTGTCAGAGAGGGGATGGTGACAGCGTTTCAGGTGCCACTGTCCTTTTCTGGAAAAAAAATGAAAGCACTACCGTGTCGAGTCTAAATGCTAGAAAAACAGGTAGGATGGGGTTTTGTGGGTTGTTTTTATGTGTTTATTTATTCCATATTAACTCATTTATATACCATTAATATCAAGCTACATTGTTTGCAACTACATTATGTACTGTTTCAGAGAGTCTTGATTTTAAAATGTCACATTACATCCTTATTAAATAAGTTCCCTGAGGGTAGAACTTTTTCTTTTTTTTAAATCCAGTGTCCTCTCTTGATACAGGTACTGGCCCAAGTAACAAACAGTGTGCTGTAAATACTGCAGTCACATATGGATGGAAAAACAAAGAGGCACCCCACCTCACTTCACCCAATGTGTTACCTTAGAACTCTAGTTCTTTCCTAGCAATCAAGGCCAGACATGATACCCTTAGATTAGATGACACATTTAGAGCTTGGCATTTGAGAACCACAAATTTCCTCCAGGTAATGTAGTCTCTCCCCTCTCCCAGTGGTCACCCTCACTTGGCCTCTTTGTAGTAAACTGCAGAGCTCTTCTCTTCCAGCCACATGAGAAGGAAAGAAAATTAAGAGTCCTTCTCGTAGATGTAAGAAGAGGAAGCAATCTCATGTCATATATACATAGACCCTCATAGACACCCATAAGAAAACCCCTCTCTTACATTTATTTTATCCAACCACATTTCTAAGACATGTGACTGAATAGCAATCATTTACCCTCCAATGAACATAATGGTCTCAACTTCAGCCACAAAAATATCTCCAAAAACCAAGAAACTCATGGCTCCATGCTTTCTTCCATTTTTCTGTCTCCTTGCTCATTCTGTAGGCCCCCTGGATTTTACTTTATCTTCAGCTGCCATGTCAATGCTGATAACTTCCCAAATTCATTTCCCAATCCTATTGTACTCCAACCCATACATCCACCTATCTTCTGAATGATTCTGTTTGAAAGTCTCAGCGTGTCGCACTGCATAATCCCCTACCGCTTCTCACTCTAACACCGGTGGAAACGGCACCGCTAACACCCAGTAGCCAAACCCAGATATCCAGCTTTCACTTTGATCTCCTTCCCCTTCTACCTTAAATCAATCACCAAATCCTATTCACTCTGTCTCGCATGCCTCTGGAGTATGTCCATTTCTTTCCTTCCCTATGGCTACCATCCATTTGGAAACTATCATATTTTTAACTTGAAAACTGCAGAAGCTTCTTGACTAGACTTTCTCCAGTTTTGCCAGCTTCAACACAACCCATGCTCAATAATGTAATCCCGGCAGATTTACAAAAGCATAAATCTAATCACATCCTATTCCCACTTAACCATTAAAAGGTAACCCAAATTCCTCAGTGGGACTATGCTGCGCCCGTGACCTAGCTGAAGCCAGCTAGGCAAACATTCATTCAGCTCTTCAAATCTATGTCCAGGCCCTTGCTCAGCTTTCCTCTCTGTAAAACATTTCCTTCCAGCTTCTCTTGTCCACCGCCACCACACACTCTTAAACACTCATATATTCTCACACACCTCCCTAATCCCAACTCAGCCTTTGCAGTTTACCTTAAACATCACTTGCTCTGGGAAACTCACTTCAGCTCCCTGAAGTAGGATCATTATTCCTACCACAGTGATTCTCAAAGTATGCTCCTGGGACCAGCAACATCAGTATCACCTGGGCATTCACTAGAAATGCATATTTTTACCTCCTGCTTCCCTAGACCTATGAAACCCTGATGGTGGAGGCCAGCAGTTTGTACTGAAGAAGCCTACAGGTGATTCTGATGCCGGCTAAGGATGGAGAGTCACTGCCCTACCACGTAGTCCCATAGCATCCTGCATTTATCCTCCCCAAGGCTTCTCCACATTTACTGCATGGTAGATTACCTGTGGTATGTTCCTAATGCTGCAAAGCTGGGCTTTATCCCCAGAGGTTTATACTTAGTCACCCCTTAGATGATTCTGTCATGCAGCTAGGGAAGCTCTGCCTGACTGTGAAACTTACCACATGCCATTGCAATTGCTCATTTAATTGTCTGTCTTCTTTCACCTGCTCAGAGCAGGTGGGGGCCTTCTCTGTCCTGCCCACCACTACATCTCCCCGGTGCTGAACACTGGTCTGGGACCAGGCAAGTAGTCTGGTCAACACTGTACAAGGAATGATGAGGTGTGAATGCCTGGTACCTAAGCTTTTCCACCTCTTATTTTTCTTTTAGAATTGTTTTCAACATATTTTTTTCTTTCTCAGCTGTGGGTGGGTGCAGGATTCCAGACAGTAACCTTCAGTGGACTCTTAATGACAATCAAGGGTCCATTTCTTAAAGGAAACTGAAAATGACATGATTTTTATATTTGGCATTTAGAGCAAAAGCAAAACAGAAAGCAAGATATTTATCAACAAGCAGTGTCCGTGGTAATTCCTGTAGAGCTGCTTGCCAGCAGGACAGCTCTAGAACTTGGCTAATTTCACATGGGAACCATAGTGACTTTCATAAAGGGAATCATTTGTATTTATGTTCAAATTATATTTAAACCTGCTTTCCAATGTGCACATTGAAGAGGATTGTGGGCATCTGTATAAATTGTTATTTCTTTAAACTTCCTGTGGCATTGGGACTGTGAGTGCTGATCTTGAATTTACTTGTAAAGTTGTTGGGAAAAAATTGCATAACTTAAAAGAAGTCAACATATTTTAAATCCATCTTGAAAAACCTTTAAAATATTTTAAAAGAAATAAATTGTCCTTTTTCAGCCAGAATTGAGGTTGAATATAAAACAGCAAAATCTTTTGAACTGTAGTGATGATCCTGGAAAGAAAAAAAATTCCTCATATGTCTGTAAATGGTTGTTCTTTTAGATTAAATAGTCATGATGCCACAGAGAGCCCTCACCTCTCTTTCCCCTGTGATGAAAGGAAAAAAAAAAAAAATAGCAAACATATGCTACTTGGAGCTTTAACACCCTAAATAAGCCTATCGCTAAGTTTAATTTGGGCAGCAGTTGTTATTCTTGCCTTATCTTTACATAGTCTAGAAGAATGCTTCAGTATATTATCCGTGTATAAACAACAAAAATACAAACCAAAAACAACTACAACAATTTACAATATTAAAGAGACTGTAGGTATAGATAGTAAAGTTGCCCCAGAAGTATTACAATGTATACATAAAGGACTAGAATAACAAATTGACTTTGTTTTCATGGCAGACTCACTCCCAAGCTTCCAAGCTCCTCCAGAGCAGAGGCCTTGCCTCATTATTCAGAAAATACTTGGTGTTAGTAGAGGCTCAAAAAATGTTTGCTGGCTGTGGCTGACTCCAGCAGATGAGAACAACCCAAAAAGAATAAACACTGGCTTGAGCTAGTTGTCAGAAGACCAGGGTTCTAGCTCTCCCTTGGTCACTGACTAGTTATTTTTTTTTTTTCCTTTGAGACAGGATTTCACTCCTCTCGCCCAGGCTGGAGTGCAGTGGTGCGATCCTGGCTCACTGCAACATCCTCCCTCAGTCCCCCTCCCTGGGCTCAAGTGATTCTCCTCCCTTAGCCTCCCAAGTTGCTGCGACTACAGGTGGGCATCACCGTGCCCAGCTAATTTTTTGTATTTTTTGTAGAGACAAGGTTTCATCATGTTGCCCAGGCTGGTCCTGAACACCTGGGCTCAAGTGATCTGCTCACCTCAGCCTCCCAAAGTACTGGGATTACAAGCGTGAGCCACCGTGCCCAGCCTAGTTATCTTCAATACAATGATTAATCACTCTGAAGCTCAGTTTTTTCATTTGTAAAACTACCAAGGTTGGAGTGAGTAGCTGCTAAAAGTTATTTCTATGATTTATTATTCAGACAACATGAACTTTACCTTGCATCAAATAGATTGAAACATGTCTATATAAATAATGTACATATATGACACATAATTACTCATGGTGAATATTACCATTAAAACAAGTTAAGAAAAAGGTTATAAATATGTGAAACAATTTTGTTGTTGTTGTTTAATAATCTACCCAACTGGAGAGAAGCAACCAGGATAAAAGTAAAGAAGAAAACCAGCTCCCCTCTGAAACCCCAAGGCCACAACAGCCACTCACACACACCCTTCCTTATACATACACTTTATAGTTCTGCATACCCTAAGCACCCAGCCAAAATATTCCAACTTACAGTAAGATGCTTTCTGTAAATACACACAGCCACTGTCACTGTTAAGTGAAACAGGTTCTCTTCTGCTGCTTGGTGATTTAAAAAAGCTTTTAGACATACTCTAGGTGTCTCCAGTCGCATGATCTCCTATATAACATTTGCAGAATACTCTGAGAAATCAAATTTCAAAGCTGGAAGTGACCTTAGAGATCACTGTTTATAGATGAGAAAATAAGCAATTTGCCTGATCTCCAACTGTATTATAAATGCCCACCTGGGAGCTTCTGCTTTACCCAATCTGACTTAAAGAGAAAATAGAAAAGTGAGATGTTACAGGTATGCCCCTGTGCCTTCAGGGGAGAGGAACCGGGACCCCATTCTATTACCAAAGGAAATATATTTTCAGAGAAACAGTATTTCTGGAAAGTAAATGAGTCTAAAAGGATCTGGTAGATAAACTCCAGCTGATAAGCCATTGTCACTGTGGTCTGAAAGGTTGGCAGAAATATTTCCTAACAAATACAATATACATAATTGCTACTTAAGCATTTAAGGATGTTTTAGTTTATTTTTTGATGGGATTTCTGAGCATTTCTCCTGACGAAGGGAATTGTAACTGCAAGAGACGCTCAGAGACACACTATGACTAAATGCCAGTGGCCTGGCTGACAACTAACTAGACTTCCTCTGTGATTCTGGAGAGAAGCTTACCTTGAGTCAAGCTGGGACACCCTAAACTTATAACACAGTGAAGTTAGAAAGATCTTACTGGTAGACACATGTGAAATCTCCACTCTTAACCTACAGCTGAATCAGCCGAAGGTGTGTAGCGTTCAAATCACACAGATAATAACAATAATGAAAACTTATATTTATACTTCCTATGTGTCAGGCACTGTTAATTTGTTTAATCCACACTAACAACCATATGAAATTGGTAGATACTATTACCTCCAATTTTAAGTAATGTATCAGTTGGCTTTAGCTGTATAAAAACCATCCCAGGCTGGGTGTGTTGGCTTAAGCCTGTAATCCCAGCACTTTGGGAGGCCAAGGTGGGCGGATCACTTAAGGTCAGGAGTTCAGGACAAGCCTGGCCAACATGGTGAAACTCTGTCTCTACTAAAAATACAAAACTTAGCATGGTGGTGCATGCCTGTAGTCCCAGCTACTCAGGCGGCTGAGGCCAGGAAATCTCTTAAACCCAGGAGGCAAAGGTTGCAGTGAGCTGAGATCACACCACTGCACTCCAGCTTGGGTGACAGAAGCAAGACCCTGTCTCACAAAAAAAAAAAAAAAAAAGCATCAGGAGAGAGTGAAATCACCATCTGCAAACACATTTAAAGTTTCTGATTGAGTTATGTTTCCTATTATCCTGTTGGCTAAAGCAGGTCATATGACCAAGACCAGTGTCAACAGGTGATGGGATATCCCAGGACAGGATTACAGGGAGGCATGAGCCAATCAGGGGCTATTATTGAAACAAGCTATCAAGGATAAAGAAATTGAAACCAAAGAAAATAACAGAACAGGCCTAATACCTCAAGGAAATGAAACAGCTATCTGAGTTTAGGTGGATAAAGATGTAAAGACTGAAGTAGATTCTTAGGAATAGGGTTCTTCAGAATAAAATCCATAACCCTCAAAAACAAGTGGAGATTTTGCACAGGAAAACCACTCTTGAGAATCCATTAACCATAATAAGGGAAATCCTCTTAGGGCATGGGCTGCAAAGAAATTAACCAGAAGTCTGAATCATTTGGGGATTTGGCTATTCCTTAGCCAGGAAAGAGATGAAAAAGTCAGTCCGTTGCAGAGGTCCTGTTTATAACTAATGCTTAATTCTCAGGTTCCTGGTGGGGAAATGCTCTTGGATAACCCAATCCGTGTCTTCTGACCCAACTCCAATAGAGTACAGAATTAGGAAGATGTGGGGGATTTTTGTGTGTGTATGAAAAAAAAAAAAAATTATAAGTTTTACTTTATTTTTGCCTTTTCATTCAAGTTTTTTAAATACTATTACTTTTAACCTGGACATCCCAGTTTCCTTCTCTGCCTTGCTAAAAATAATCTTGTCCAGAATCAGACTCCCAAGAGTCTAGAATGAGCTGTGAAGTCCATCTGCTTTTCTTTGTCTAAAGTGTTTTCACTCGCTCTTTAAATATAAATTTCCCTATAAACTGTGGACTGAAATTTCTGGTTCTGGTGGCACTAGACTTTAAGGCTGCAGCATTTTGATTCCTTTAACTCTAATTTGTGAACTTTTCAATATCACATTGAAGGGCAAGACTACAAACTATCTTAAGCCTTTCCTGGAAAACCTATTCGCATGTTGATTGTTTTGGAATGGCCTGGAGGATGCTGCAGCCTGCAAGTACCAGATCACATATATGCGACTGTAAAAAGGAGGCCTGGAAGAATTTACTTTAATAATCATATTAAATCAACAAAAATATTGAGACTGAGAACTTAGTGCTTTTCCTTGTGGGATTAGCATAATATGGAATGTGAATGAATCAATTAAAGTTAATATGAGAGACTAGAGTAGCTTTCTATTTCCTCAGAAAATGGTGGTAGAGAGAATGCCTGCTCTTTTAATTGCTGTCCAAGAATTTCCAAGAAATGTTTGCTCTTAATGCTTGAGAGGTAAAGATGGGCAGAGAGTTTATTACTAAACCTACAGAAACTCCTGCAGAAGGATTCCAGACACAAAGACAGAAGTAGAGATGGGTTCTTGGGCCTCAGAGAAATGAGCAGATGCTTGAATTGCCTAAGTTAGATTTTCCGAATTCCTCTGCGAAATCGGCAAATAGAAACAACTTTGTGCTCCCGGCATTTTGAAGTGCAGGATACAGCTTTATATATGACTGAGGACAAAGATACCTTGAATTGTACATAGGATGCCCAGGGAAAAGATTTAGTGCCTTCCTTTCTCTATCATTGTCCTTTTTTGTGGTGTACATTCTTTTGTCTTTGCTAACGACAGCATAGAAACTGACTAGTCTAACAGAATGTAAGAAGACAATTGGCTGTGTCTCAGTAAAAGCAGGCAAGTACATCTTCCTGATGAAAACATTCTTGAAAAATCCATTTAGCCCCATTTTAGCATCTCCTCTCAAGATATCCTTAAAGTGAGTTTTCCAAGATACAATCCTTATAACTACTCAACAGTAATTTATTTTATAGAAAACGAAAATCGTGTGCACTTACTTGAAGGCAAGAGAAAGAGCAGGCTGTCAAAGATAGTCATTTGGACAGTGAGTTTGTACTTAGATGGCTTTTGTATGTGGGGGTTGGGGTGCTCTGCACTCTAAATTCAATGGAGGGGTTTTGTGGGAGATTTGACTTTCCAGGAACATATTAAAGGATGGTGTGGGCAGGGGAAACTGATTCAGAGATACCTTGGGAAGGAAAGTGGAGGGATCAGGCTGAGTCTCCCAAAAAGGGCAAAGAAAATGGCAACTGTTTCCCCCTGGCCCAGATTCCCAGGTATATTATAGGCTTTGGTCACTGTTTCTGGAAAGAGAGGTGAAACGTGAGTGGACTTTTCTTTAGATTGTCCACCATCTAAAGCACAGCTTTACTGACAGTGAAGAGGGGTTGTAAAAGCTTTCATTTATCCTTGAAATACCTACTGAGCAAGGAACTATGGAAAACAAAGTCCAGCCCAGACAAATTCTGTGCTTGTCAAGATTATAGCATGACACAGTAAAAATGCTTATGTTAGAAAGTGAGCTCATACTGCACACGGAGAAATAACATGGAAGTGGAACAGTGGGAAAACTTATTTCCAGCTGGAAATGACCTCTAAGATGGGTTTTGTGGGACAAGTAGACACACAGAAGTAAGGAAGCAAAACACAAAGAAAAAAGACCGGAGACAAAGGCTCAGAAATGGAAAACCTCCAGGCATGTATGAGGAACAGCTGCTAGTTTGGTTAAGCAGAGGAGAAAACTGGATGTGGTCCATGAGAATTTCCCTAAAAATGGGAAATAAAGCACATTTCATCTCCAGTCTGTCTGTGATTAAAGCTTTCTAAACACATTGAAACTACTGCTTAATATAATAGTTTACAGCAAAAATCCTTTTGAATTTGGAGAACTGCAAGATGTCTCACTCATATTCCAAATCCTTTCTGCAAATTCCCAATAAAGAGACATAAGTTACTGTCTCCCACAGCAGGGATTCTCAACCTCAGCACTATGGACATTATGAACTGAATAATTCTTTGTTGGAAGGTGCTGTCCTGTGCATTGTAGTACGTCTAGCAGCATCCCTGGCCTCTAATAAAAGTCAGTAGCACCCCACTCCAGGTACAACAATCAACAATGTCTCTAGACATTGCTAAGTGTCCCCCAGAGAACAAAACTGCCCCCAGTGGTGAACCTATGGTCTACACTGAGTCAGTGTTTCAGATGATTGTTCTCCTTGCATAGATGAAGACAGCTAAGTAGGAACTTAAGAAAAAAAAAAAAAAAGCCCTTCTATATTCCAAATGCATGGACTCTCTGCATAGAGAATAATTTAGCTCTTTTTATTTCTACCATTTGATGCCACCATGTTACTTAGCATATAGGAAAAATGGACACAGGAGTCCAGCCATGTATAAATGTGTGCTGCCACTTATCTGGGACTATTAGAATCATCACATACTCCTGATTATTCTTCAGAACTCCTTAAATCACTTATGAAGACTTTGCCTTGGAGTATTTTTAAATAAAAATAGCAAGTTAACTGCTATTTCCATGCAATACACAATTCAAATTTCAACACTATCAAAGATTACTAGGCCAAGATAATTGGGTAATAATCTCACCTTTGGCATGAAATAGCAAAAGGGGGAGAAGAGAGAATTGAAATAGATCGTCTTTAAAGGCCTTTGAACTCTGAATTTTTAGTTCAGTTATTTTGCTGGAACACCAGAAAAATCAAGAACAAAACAATTTTTATTGTATCAGCCTGGTATTTTCTTTAAAAACTTTTTTATAAGAAAAATGATTCTTTTATATACTCCCCTCAATTTTTTTTCCAAAAATGAATAATATATGTAGGAATACCTAGAATATGTTAAAACTGTGGAATGTATGTTTCATTATGAACGACACTGTGAAATCTTTAGATGAGGAACTAGTGCCGTCGAAGTAGAACAACATTTTTTAAAAGTTGCACTAATGGTCAACAATTATTATTACTACTTTAAAGTATTATATTTGTCTATAAGTTACTTGGGAAATTTATAAATAAGTATAAAGCAATTCATCTCATAATTTTATGTAATTATTTCTGTATTTTTTATCCTAAAATGAAAATGTTTCTGAAGAGTATTGGAATATATGATGTAGTACCACTATTATCACTAGATAACAACAGTGCTATTATCGAACACGTGTTGGTTGCAAATGCGTCTGTATAAATAAATCAAATCCAGGTAGCATTCTTTTATTTTGAAAATCCTATCCTTAAGATCAAAGAAGTCTATAGGAGAAAGGGACCATGGAAACATTTATATATGACTAATAGACACTGATCAATGATAAATGCCTGGTATAGTCCATTTTTGTACTCTAAAGTTTCTAAAATCAAAGGTCTGTTTTCTTGACGATTTGTTTTCTAACATCTTTTAGCATCTTCTCTTAAGTAAATATATTGATAATTGAATTTGTTCCTTCAAAGAGTTTAACTCCATGATACACTAATTAATTTTTTTAAATAGTGACTTGGGTAGAGAGAGACATGAAACCATTAGTCTTTCTCCTAGTTTTATTAAGTTCAGAGTTACTCTATTTTACTCCAAACAACAGCATTTAATTAGTTAACATTAATAGGGTTTCTCCTGGACTACGATGTAGGGAATTTGCAATATTGTGAAAAAGCATCTTCTTCCTCTGGGCCAGATGGCAAAAAGGTTTTTTCTCATGCCAACTCCAGAAGTTGACCTAGATTGTGGTGTTGGGAACCATGAAGCTATCATAGGGATTAGCAGGAAAGAGTGTTGGTAGTAATTAGGGAACAAATGCTGTGTTTGCCAACCTCATGACAGATTGCACCTTTTTCTCCCTGGAGTGGGTTCTGAAAGATTAGTAGAAGTTTACTGTAAAGAGCGCGGCACTCTAGACAGAGGAATAGCATGTGCTAAAGCTTGAACCTATATTAGGATGTGCAATGTTTGGAAAACAGCTACCCAGATAGGACTTCGGATAAAGTTTACTAAGAAAGGCACTGGATGAGAGAAATCAGGCAGCTGAGGATGACGATAAAATAAATAGAGGTATAGGTCATGAGCATTTATTGTGCAGGACTGCAGCAAATTTTAGGCCCAATAAACTCCCTTAGGCATGGCTAAAAAGAAATGGAGTGTTTTTGTGCAATAGTTTCCATAAATATATCATGCATACATTACCAATTTCCAAATACTTAAATGCTCAAGAACCTATCTCTTACTCGAAGAAATTCTATAAACTGACCTAGACAAAGAGATGAATTCATGGAACTAATCTCAAGTAAGGAGCTAATATATATAAATATATATATAAATCTATTATATATAAAAGACTATTTTTAGAGCAGATTTAGGTTAACAGAAAAATTACAAAGAAGGTAAAGAGAGAGTTCCCACATACCACCCTGCACATACACAAGGTTTCTCCTGTTATTAACATCTTGCCTCAACATGGTACATTTGTTACCACTGAGGAGCCAATATTCTTACATTATTATTAAAGTCCATAGTTACATTGGGGTTCACTCTTTGTGTTGTACAGTTCTGAGTTTGGAAAAACATGTAATGTCCTGTGTCCACCGTTACAGAATCATACAGAATGGTGCTGCCGCCTTAAAAAGTCCGTGTTCCACCTATTCATCCCTTCCTTTCTCCCCCTAAACTGTTGACAAACACTGATCCTACTATCTCCAGTTTTGCCTTTTCTAGAATGTCATACAGTTGGAATCATGCCATATGTAGCTTTTTCAGACTGACCTCTTTCATTTAGCAATATGCATTTAAGGTTCCTTTGTGTCCTTTTGTAGCTTGATAGCTCATTTCTTTTTAATCACTAAATAATACTCCATTACATGGATGTATCACAGTTTATTCATTCACAGATTGAAAGACAACTTGGTATTTCCAGCTTTGAACAAACATGAATAAAGCTGCTACAAACATTTGTGTGCAGGTTTTTGTGTGAACATAAGTTTTTGTTCATTTGAATAAGTATAATGTATCATTTGAAAAGCTTGTGGTTACCATCGTAAAAAACTGCCAGACTGTCTTCCAAAGTGACTGTACCATTTTGCATACGTATCAGCAATGAATGAGAATTCCTGCTTGTCGTTCCACATCCTTTCCAACGTTCAGTGTTTTCAGTGTTCTTTTTTAAAACTTTAGCCATTCTAATAGGTATATAATATCTTGTTTAAATGTGCAATTCTCTAATCACATATATTGATAATCTTACCATCTGTTTATCTTCATTGATGACATATCTGTTCAAATCTTTGGCTCATTTTGTAATTAGGTTATTTTCTTATCATTGAATGTTAACAGTTCTTTGTATATTTTGGATACAAATCCCTTTTTCAGAGTATGTTTTGCAGATATTTTTTCCTGTGGCTTGTCTTTTCATTCTCTTAACAGTGACTTCCTCAGAGCAAAAGGTTTTAGTTTTAATAAAGTCCAATTGATAAATTTTTCTCTTCACAGATCATACTTTGGTCACCTAAATTTTCTTATCTTTTAGAAGCTGTATAGTTTCACAGTTTACATTTAGTTCTATAATCCATTTTGAGTTAATTTTTGTGAAAAATGTAAGGTCTGTTTACAGACTCATTTATTTGCATGCAGATATTGTTATACCAGCACCCATTTGTTAAAAAGACTATCCCTTCTCCATTGAATTGCCTTTGCTCCTTTGTTAAAGATCAGTTTTCTATATTTGTATCAGTCTATTTCTGGGCTATTCTGTTTCACTGATTTATTTCTTTATTCTTTCATTGATATCACACTGTCTTGATCACCATAGTGGTGGTAATCAAGGATAGTGTCAGTTTTCAAAAACTTTATTTTTCCACTTTAATATTGTGTTGGCTATTCTGGTCTTTTGCTCTCCATATACACTTTAGAATCAGTTTGTCAATATCCATAAAATAACTTGCTGGAATTTTGAATGGGATAGTATTGAATCTGTAGATCAAATTGGGAAGAATAGATATCTTAATAATATTAAGTCTCCCTACCCATAAATGTGGAACATCTTATTTCATTCAGATATTCTTTTATTTCCTTCATCATAGCTTTATAGTTTTTCTCACATAAATCTTGTACATATTGTTAGGTTTACACCTAAGGTTTTTGTTGTTGTCATTGTTTTTGTTTTGTTGGCACAAATGTAAATGGGCTTATGTTTTTAATTTCAAATTCTGGTTGTTTATTGCTCTATATATAGGAAAGCAATTGACTTTTTGTAAAACTTTGTATCCTGCAACATTGTCATAATCACCTATTTAAAAAAACAATCAATTCTTTGAGATTTTATACATAGACAAGCATATCGTTTGTGAACAAAGATAGTTTTATTTATTCTTTCCCAATCATCTTTTATTATTCTTGTTTCATTGCATTAGCTAAGACTTCCAGTGTGATGCTGAATAGGCATGGTAAGAAGGAACATCCTTGTCTTCTTCCTGATCTTAAGGGAAAAGCATCTAGTTTCTTAGCATTATGTCAGCTATAGGTTTTCTATGTTCTTTATCCCATTAAGGAAATTCCCTTCCGTTCCTAGTTTTTATCATGATTGTCATATTTTGTCAAATGTGTTTTCTGCACTTATTGATATATTCACATTTTTCTTTAGCTAATTGATGTGATTACATTGATTTCTGAAAGTTGAACAAACTTTGCATACCTAGAATAAATCTCTATTGACTGTAGTGTGTAACTGTTTTTATACATTGTGGAATTCAATTTGCTAATATTTTGTTGAGAATTTTTGTATCTGTTCATGAGAGATACTGGCCTATAACTTTTCTTCATAGTAACTGTCTTTGCCGAAGCTGGTCTCACCCAATTAGTTAGGAAGTATTCTCTCTTCTATTTTCTGGAAAAGACTGTAGAACATTCATGTCATTTCTTCTTTAAATGTTTGGTAGAATCCACTAGTAAAACTATTTGAGCTTGGTGCTTTCTGCTCTGAAAGGTTATTGTTGATTTAATTTCTTTAATAGATCTAGGGATATTTAATTATCTGCCTATTAATTACACCTGCCACTGTAATGATCTCTTATTTCTCCTGTGTGAGCTTTGGCCAATGATATTTTGAAGTATTATTTCCATTAGGATTAAGTAAATATTCAAGATGATGACTACTATGAGTTATTCAAGTCATAAAGAAGTCCTTGCATATTAGGAGTTAGAAAAAATTTACCTTTGCTACCGGTAAAGGTTCTAATAAATTTGATTGCATATATTTAATCTACTCAAAAACTAAGTTCAGATGTGATTGCTGAAAGAGGCATAGAAATTTATTTTAAATTGACAATGCCAAACAGAGTAACAAATTAATGAAACATCAACAACAGTGAGAAGCTTTTCATGTTTTCTTACAATCCCTTTTAAGATCAGAGAACATTTTTTCCCCAAAAATTTCAAAGGAAGAGTCAGAGGAGTCAGAGCCAAAGCATTTTGAAAAGAAAAAGAGTAGGCCGGGCGCGGTGGCTCACGCTTGTAATCCCAGCACTTTGGGAGGCCGAGGCGGGTGGATCACGAGGTCAGGAGATTTAGACCACGGTGAAACCCCGTCTCTACTAAAAATACAAAAAATTAGCCAGGCGTGGTGGCGGGCGCCTGTAGTCCCAGCTACTCGGAGAGGCTGAGGCAGGAGAATGGCGTGAACCCGGGAGGTGGAGCTTGCAGTGAGCCGAGATCGCGCCACTGCACTCCAGCCTGGGTGACAGAGCGAGACTCCGTCTCAAAAAAAAAAAAAAAAAAAAAAAAAGAAAAAGAGTTTACTTGCAATGGCTCAAGGGAGTCAGACTTCAGAAAAACTGGATAAGCAAGTGAAAAATATAACAGGTATTTAAAGAAAACTATAAAGAAGATTACCATGATTACTAAGTTTGCATTAATTTGTTCATGGAGAAAAAACAAAATCTTATTACATGATGATCATAACCAGAAAGATCTTGCAACATGAGCTAAATAAAAGTCAAGAATAAAATGGTGTTTGTTGGGGATCTGGGAATATAATACTCAATGTTTCATTATTTTGGGACCAGAAATCGACAGGGTAACACTGTTATTTTTGGTTAATCTTAGGGTACAAGGTGCTTCATCATGATGGAAATAAGGCATGATTTCTGCTTGCTTCCATAAGCATAAAGCAAACGTCACTACTACAAAATATAGATAGGATATTTCTTATAACTCTATTCACTGTTATAAGTAAATAAAAATCCAAAGTCAAATCACAGACTCTCAATTACCGTGGTTTTTACACGTTTCTACCATCCCTTCCTGTTGCGCCGTATTGAGCCATACTGAGCTATATTTTTCTACTTCACAACTTTTCACTTACAGGAAGACAGCTATTATCCCCCACACCATCCTAATGTGGGCAAGAGGACCACTTGACCCTCATATATTTAACACTCTTGACCCTCATATATTTAACATTCATAATTATGTATTACCTAAATACTGTTGTAGTCACTGAAATGCCTGTGAAATAATTTTAAAAACTATATTTACAAAAGAAAGCCTATTTCTAGTAATAGTGATGGAAATTAAGAGAAAATATAGACATCTATAAAAGTGTGATGGTTCTCAATAACAAAATATGATTTATGAAACAAATGGCTAAAATCCTAAATCTTTTGCATGTTTGTACTCAGGAATTCTCTCTCTGGTGAGATGTGGCAGCTTTTTCTTTCCTCTCCCTCTCACTCCTCCCCATCTCCCTTCTTCCTTTCTCCTTCCTTTTACATTTTAAAATAAATGAGGGTGGGAAGACCTGTACATACAAACCCATACATGTACCTATACCTCATCTTCTTAAAAGGATTTTAAACTCTGATTCTTCCATTATGCTCACCATCCTTCCTTAAAAGTTTAGCTATAAGGGATAAATGTCAGTGTCCAAATGTCCAAAATCTAACATATCTGATAATTATGATAGGTACTTGATGCTAGGAGAAATAAGAGATTTGACAGTGATAGGTGAGAAAATGTCCTGATATACAATTTTGATAATACATGTAGGATACTCAAAAGGAATTAAGCCAATTCAGATTATAATTCTTTCTAGTTATGAACAATATATTCCTGTTAACATAAGCTAGAAGGCAAGCATGGGCTTTTGAAGGGGCATAGAAAAAAAAACTGACCAAATCCACTGAGGACAACTTGGTGATAACATTTTCTCTTTTTCATTTCAAAGGTGTCCTTGAATGGCCGTTTTGGACAAAACTGGTTGTGGTAGCCATTGGCTTCACAGGAGGTCTTGTCTTCATGTACGTACAGTGTAAAGTCTACGTTCAGTTGTGGCGCAGGCTGAAGGCCTACAACCGTGTGATCTTTGTACAAAATTGCCCAGACACTGCCAAAAAACTGGAGAAGAACTTCTCATGCAATGTAAACACAGACATCAAAGATGCTGTGGTAGTGCCTGTACCACAAACAGGTACAAATTCACTGCCATCTGCAGAGGGTGGCCCCCCTGAAGTTGTATCAGTTTGATGGAACCTGTTGGGAGTTTCTTCACCGAAGAATATCTTTCTAGCCCTCAGCCACTACAAATGACAGAAGTGATCTTGAATTATTTACTCCCTTCAGCTCCTCCTTTCTCCTACTGACACATTTTTCCTGACTTTGTTCAAAGAGGAAAGGAGAAAAACACACCAAATGCCCAGGAGCCCATGAAGTAACAGCGTAAAGTATGTATGGAAATGTGAAGTTTGCAAGAGAATGATTTCTAAGACAATTAAGAACTACTGGGGCAATGAATGCTTTTAGGCAGTAATCAAAGATTAAATGGACCCATGATACTCTTCACAGTTAACAGGGGAAAAGTTCAAGAATACAGACTTGAATTGCAATGTGTATTACTTCTAGGGCCTTGTAATGTTAACTGTCTCATCTGGAAATAACTAACATATTTGGTTTTAAGCCTGAAATTGTCTGCATTATCCCTAAGTCATATTGGACGTGAACTTGGAGGATGCATATTTTGATATGCTTTGACAGCTAACAGATTTTTATGGTTTAGTGGAGTCTGGTTATTTTGACAGATGCATGTTTTTTAAATAGATGCAATATACATTTGAAGACATTGATATTTGGAATTATGTTTAAGTCATGCAAAAGATTTTCAGAAAATGTTCGGATATAATTAGCTCTGTTAAATACCCACAGAACTCAGTTATCGGGTCTTATATTTTTATCTGGTTCCTCTAATACCGTGCTGTCCAATAGAAACACAACAGCCACAAATGCAGGCCACAGATGCAAATATTTAACTTCCCAGTAGCCCCATTTTAAAAAGTAAAAATAAATGTTAAAATGAATTTTGATTTTTTAAAAAGTTAACACTATATATGTTATTTCAACATGTCATCAATATAAAAATTGATTGACAGTTTTTACATCTGTTTCTTGAACCAAGTTTTCAAAATCCAGTTGGTAATTTAAAAGCACACTTCAACTTGAATTAACTATATTGGATAGCACAGCCGTAAAATTAGAGACTAAGCTTCTGCTTTATTTAACAGTTGAATATTTCAAAACAGTTTAATTCATTATTTTATTTCAAAGTCTCACAAAAGTTATGATTTTTAAAAGCATTAAATTAAATTAAGTGTCCTCATTTTAAAGTCAGATGAAGTTCACATCTCTAAAGGGTAAAAATCCAAAAGTATAGAAAGATAAAACAATCTGCCTGTAGCAAAGTTGTGAAATTAATTTCTTACTATGAAGTACTTACAATAGGGGGATAAAATTACCTATTTTTGTTATTAAATCAAATGTGTAAGGCTTATTTCATCCATGAGGTGTCAACTTGACAGATGATGAGTAATTATGACTAAGAATCTAGCCCTTACTTTTAAAAGCTGACAGGATTTCCCTTGCTCCGTTAGAAAGCAAAAATATTCAACAGATTCTGTGATAAGTAATTAATTGTTCAGGTTTGACAGTTGATTATTGTGTTCTTTGCATATTCATGTAAAACTGATTGATGATGTGTGAATGACATTGCAGTGAGCTAGATTAATGATGATTATAGATATAGTAGCCTGTCAAAGACATCCTACATTAAAAAAGGTGACTTATTTTTGTTAGCTGTCATTATTTATTAACATGAAAAGGCAATGATGGCCATAAGAACCAAAGCATGAGTATCACATTGCACAAATCTGGGTATCACATGGATGCACTTTGTAATTATCTGTGTGCTTGTTCTTCACAGATCATAGGAAAAAGGAAAAAAACAAAAAAACCTTTAAATGAGGAGAAAGATGGTATGAATATTAGTAGTGGCTGACACTGAGTCCAAATAGTCTTGATTACTAGAAATAAACAAAAGGTAAACAATGTCGATTTTGTGTGTGTGTATGGCGTGTGTGTATTCATGTATATATGCGGGGAAAACGTTAAGGTATTCAGTCAGGAAACAAAAGGTTTAAAACTCATCTTTCTTAAAACTTGTTATAAGCATAGGGAAAACAAAGTTGAGGTAACTAAACGGAACCAAAAATTCTGTATAAATAAGGATATAAGTAATGTTTTAAAAAACAGTGGACCTTAAACAAATTAAACTGTATATTAAATTCCTCTTAAATGCCCATTTTAAATATTTAAGATAAATACATTTAGGAATAACAAATCTGTGGGTGATTTAACCATGGCACCATATCCAAGGGATTAACCTTAATGCAATTTTCCTGTTAACTGTCCTAAGCTTTTTACTAATCCATTTTCCCTGTGGGTTAGTAATGGCAACATGCTGCTTATAGATATTCCCGGGGAAAAACATCTAGACATCAGCAAACAAAGAAATGTTGATTTCTCTTTTGTTTGCTCTGAAAGTAAAATAATTATTTACTTTAATTAACATGGAAAATATTGTTTAAATTCTGTACGAACTTAAACAAGATAGGTTGCAGGGCTGATTTCACAGTGGAGGATGATTGGCTAAAATAAAGCCTCATTTATTAAGGGCTACACTTAACGCTAAGAAAATATGTCTAGAATAAAAAGCAAAGGTAAGCATTATTGTATTAATAGTAAAAGAGGACATGGGATTTTAAAACTATACCTAAATTCTTGCAATTAACTTTTATGGGCTTGGACATTGTTGAAATGAGAAAATAATATAGTTTCCTGGCAGGTTAAAAGTCAACACTTGATTTTGCTATTCTTCTGACTTTTTGAAACCCTGAAGTTCTGAATTTCAAGCTTTTAAGAAGCTTTTCAGCAATGGTTGTTTATGGTTCAAACATCTGAAATAACTACCCGCATTTAAAATCTAATGTTGATTATTTTCTTTTTACATTCTGTGTGGCAATGGAACATTTGCCCTTTCAAACAATAAAACGATTTAGTTTTGTGGCAGCGCTTTTTTGTAGACTGACTATACCCTTCAAAAAGAACTGCTCTACAGAATGCAAATTTTGAGGCATGTTTACCTGCTCATGGAAGAAATAAAACAGAATTGAAAAAAAGGACTAAAATTGAAGAATGAAATTACAGTTGCGTTAAAAACCTTGGCTCTTTACAATCATGAATCTTCAGTATTATCAATACCATAAACCAGACATTGATGCTGTTAATTTTTTAAAGAACTATCACTCTTATCTTACAGGAGTAAAGATTAAATTGCAAAAGAAAGAAATTCCAATTTTTTAAAAAGTAAAGCCCAAAAGGCAATTAAGCTTAAGTACAAAAACAAAATAAAAATGAACAAAATCTAAACTAAAGTGAGCCCAACAACCTGAGATACAGCAGTGTGTAACCTGAAGGAAGATAGGTGTAGACTGAACGAGTCTTTCAAAACACCCCAGCATTAACTCTCACTCTGCGCTGCTTCTACACGTGATTATAGTTCCCAGAGAGACAACCTCATAGTTATATTTTATCTTGTTTTACAAAAGGTCCTTGGGTACTCTTTAAAACATCTATTCATTGGCAGGAAAATTAGCTCATTAGAGCAATGACACCATTAAGGGAAATTATAAGAGTCCTGGGGCTGAGGTGGGAAGATTCTTCCATCTGCCCCATATAGTTTACCCTTCCTTGCCTTGAAAATGAATATTTTAGAACAGAGTACAGCTCTTAAAAGTTATTAGTATAATTATTATTATAGTTGTTATATAATACTTTAATTAAGAAAGATGAAAACCTTTTTTCTTTCCTAAGTCAGCCCAATGGTGCTATTTTACATATCAACACAGTTGAAAGGAAGTACTGTTATTTTGGGCTGCAGTGTTTCCTCCACATCTAAAGAAAGCCCATTTTGAAATTGGATACTGCATTAAAACAAAGGAGGAAAAATTATTTTAACTGTGTGCAGTTTTTGAAATTAGGCATTTGTACTATTTTGGTTTTACATAATTCTCTTGCATTAACAATTTACTGTTTTGTGAATCATGTGTACTAAAGCAAATTAAGAAAAAGAAAATAATTATCTGTGAAAGACTTTGTATATTAAACAAGTGACGCAAACCTTGCTTGTGGTTTCCACACTTTTTGCCTAACAGACTGATATTTGTATTTGCAACGTCCAACCACGCATACATTTTTAAGATTTTACAAGGGTCTGAATATATAATTATTTTAAAGCAAACCTACGTTGACTAACTCATGACATGGTACAAATAAATACACAAACAGAGGGAAACCAATGAAAATAAACTATGTGGACTTTCAAACCTGCTTTAAAAAAAAGTTTAAGAGAAATCACGATGTAATCTAAAGAGGGATTTTCTCAAGAATAAGTCTTGGATATAGAAAAATAAGAATATAACAGCATTTTTCTATTCAGAGATAATAGCGGATTCAGATGATTGCATGGATAATAAACATTAAAAGCAAGATATTAGAATCTAAGAGGTTTGGTGACAGCGAAAAACAAGGTCCTTTCCAAATGTCCAACTTCTAAGGACCTACAGGGCTTTCTACCAGTCTGCTAATTACATGAGCCAACTCTCCTGCCCAAAATCTGAACTTAACACCCTCCCTCACCACCAGAAATTATAGCAAACATTCCTAGATCATTAATCACTATCATTATGTATCCAGTGATCCTAAAGTGGGTGCTGTGATAGCGATTACCAAGAGTAGCAAGGGTGTGGGAGTAGAGATGCTTTAGATAGAGCAGACACTTTTAAGCTCAGACCTAAAGGAAGAGAGAAAATTCAGTTATTGTCGGCCTTGCAAAAGCTCAGGGGAATGGCAATGCAGGCAGAGGGAATGGTAAGTACCGAAATCCCGAATGGGAAATGTCAAGCAAGGCTGATGGATTCGGCCAGTAGAGAAACAGGTCCTTGTAAGACTCTTTATTACAGTCATCCCCCGGTATGTGTGGAGGACTGGTCCCAGGACCTCCTTCGGATACCAGAATTCATGGATGCTGAAATCCCTGATACAAAAATGGTGTAGTATTTGCATATAACCTATGTATATCCTCTTGTATACTTAAAATCATTTCTGGATTACTTATAATACCTAATACTACGGAAATAGTCATTACAATGTATTGTTTAAAGAATAATGACAAGAAACAATTCTGCATGTTCAGTACATACTTTTTTTTCCGGACTATTTTTCATCTGTGGTTGGTTGGATCCAAGGATGCAGTACCCTTAGATAGGGAGGGTCAACTGTACTTACAGAGACAGTAAGATGCAAAGGTGCGGCCTTCCCATATGTCTTGTCCTACAGAAAGACACAAACAGAAAAGGGGCCAGATGAGCTGATAGTGCTACATAAGGGGAAGGGCACTCTGTTGCTGAGATGCTGAGTCCATGTGTTGCAGCTAAGTATTATATTAGATTGGTGCAAAAGTAATTGCAGTTTTTGCCATTAAAAGTACTTTAACAAAAAAAGACAAAAACTGCAATTACTTTTGCACCAATCTTGAGTCATTAGTTTTATAGGCTGCAGCGTTATGCTACAGTGACTCGAGGTGGAGTCTCAGAGTTCATCAGAACCCAGGTGATGACAAATTGTCTCACTATCTCCTTCCCAGAAGATCAGGAGGCAAATGATATCCTCCATATCCCCATGTTCCGGGAAGATTACAGGACAGTCTTCCAAGGCTCAGTCAGGTCATCCGCAGCAGAACCCTGCCCAGCTGTGGATCAAGTGGACATACACAAGGCCATCAGGGTGCTGGCAAAAGGAGCAAGAACAGTGGCAAGAAGGCCAGTTAAGAAGCTACTGCACATAGGACAGGCAAGACATGGTGACTTTGGTAAGGATGAAAAGTAGAGATTGCCTGACACGGGCCAATTTGATTTTCACTTTGGAAGTGGAATCAGAAATACTCGCTAATTAAAGTATATTGAGGGAAGGCATAGAGGACAGAAAGTGAAAAATGAAGGATGATTTTATAGGCAGAATTCTGGCCTGAGAAATTGCGTGAAAAACTTAGAAAAATCAAGTTTCTGAGAAAATAAGGAGTGGGAAACAGAACATAAGTAGGAGTATTTGCCTTTGAAAGGAAAAAAAAAAGATATATCCATTAAATCAAAAGAAACTGGTAATCTGTGTTTTCTCAAAGATGTATAAAAAGCCAAGGGTTGAACATTGAGAAGGCTAGTATTCAAGTCAAGCTAGAAAAAAATATAAAAAAGTAGTAAAATAATTTTCTCAAAGTTAGAAAATGAACTTAGTAGGGGAATATAATAAGATCACTAAGCAGTACTGAGAATCCACTTGAGATTTGCAAACATCAGTATGAAAATGGTCTGTTTGATATTCTTCAGCAATGTTGAGCTGCCTGAGAACAGGCCTGAAGGAAACATAGCTGTTACTTGGTTTGGGTTCTGAAAGCGAAATAACTACAGTCAGAGGCAAAGGAATTGAGGGTATATGCAAGGAAGCAACTATGAACTTGAAGCTAAACTCAATAAGACATGATGCATAATGAGAGTGAGGTCAAAGTGCAGAACTTCAGCAATGAAGAGGGGTGGTGACAGTGAATGAAGAGTGGAATACTCAAAATCAGGTCTACAGAGTGGAAGTGCTGATAAGGATCCAGGTGTGACCACTGAGAGGCCTCTGATGGGATGGAGAAAAAGACTGGAAAACTTAAAACTCATACTGTTGTTATATTTGTTAGCCACTATTTGTTATCCACAAGGAATCACTAAAATGATTGCTACAGGGGAGAAGAAAACGAGGCCACGAGCTAAAGTATTCTACGAATGGGCAAAAGGTTCTTCTGGGAGGTAAGATAGTAAGGAAAGAAGGCAAGAACAGAACTTCAAAGACCTAAGGGAGAAATTATTCTGAAGTGGCAGTAGAGTAAAAAGGACACCTACCCAATCTCCTGCCCCTGAAGCATATGGAAAATAAGAATAGAAAAAAGCTTCTATTTGAGGTAAGCAAGGTCCTGAAGGGACACCTCTGTCAGTACGGCAAGGAAGCAACTAGGATATTAGGGAAAAAGACCACAGATGTGAGTCAGCTGCTCTGAACTTGGAAATGTATCATTAACTTATGTCCATGGAAGTTCAGCTCATTGGTTTAGACAAGGGGTCAGCCAATTATGACAAGCAAGTCAATCCCCTAGCCTATTTTGTATGGCCATTAATTAAGAATGGTTTTTATATTATTATTTTACTTATTTATTTTTTGAGACAGGGTCTCACTCTGTCACCCAGGTTGGAGTGCAGTGGCACAATCTAAGCTCACTGCAGCCTCTGACTCCTGGGTTCAAGCAATTCTCCCGCCTCAGCCTCCCCAGTAGCTGGGATTACAGGCATGTGCCACCACACCCAGCAAATTTTTGTATTTTTAGTAGAGATGGGGTTTCACCATGTTGGCTAGGCTGGTCTCGAACTCCTGACCTCAAGTGATCCACCTGCCTCGGCCTCCCAAAGTGCTGGGATTACAGGCGTGAGCCACCGCACCCAGCCGGTTTTTAGATTTTTAAAGGGCGGCAAACAACACACATATGCACACGAATATGCAACAGAAACTACACTTGGCCTATAATGCCTAATATATTAATATTTACTTTCTGGCCTTTTACAAAGAAAAAGTTTGCCAGTCCCTAGTTTACAAAAATAAGTTACCTTTACTTTGTTCCATGGCCATGAACTATAAGACGTCTTACAAAAATATGCCACTGACTTAAAAGTGGTCTAGATGAAGGGAGCACAAGTTATCATCCCAGAAAGAACATGTTCAACAGGCAAGGAGTAAGAACATCTTAAGCATCACTCTAAAGACAAGTTATCTCTGAGGCTGCTTTGATCCAACTAGGAGTGACATGCTTATTGCGGTCCTAAATGTTATATGCATTCATTAAACAAATACTTACCTATTCTAGTTTCCCAGCAGTGTAACTTGTTAGTTGTAATCTTTGCTTTGACAACACAGGGGAAACTAGAAACAAATGTTTAAGAAGGAGGACAATCTGTCATTTTTCACAAGTTATTCATCTAACAGTAGGGGCTTTTAAGTGTCAGTCCAGATAAAGCAGTTCTTATTCTCTTTAATGCAATTTATGACTCAGTTTTTACAACCATTTTAAGACTATGAGGCAAAAGCGAGAGGGGAGGAAACTTTCAGACATTAACTACTCATGTAATCCTAAAACCACACTTTTACACAGATTACTAACTAATCAACATAAGTTACTTTAAAAAAAAATTAGGATTGTAAGAAGTGAAATTGCAGAAATTTTATTTTTAATTTTCAGAAGTAAAAAAAGTTATAATACTTTAACTGTTAACGAGGCTTGGTTGATATCCAGTTAACCTAATACTGCATTAATGTTTTTATTCTTTTCTTGAAAATACTCAAATACACCTGCATTGTGCTCTTTTAAAAAAATACTAAGGATACTTGCATTTAAAAAGTTTTTGAGGAAGAAAATTATACAACATTCATGTTTTTCATGGCACTGAAAATACTGAATTATATGTCAATTTATCTCTTAGAAGAAAAAGTAGCATAATTAAAATCACCGGTTCTCTAATCTTCAATTCTCTCCACAAATAAAACCTATCACTTTTCACAATAAAAAAGCAAAAAATAATATACAATTAGAAGGAGCCAAACTAAAACTCTTTATCCCCTTTGTCAAAAGATAAATTAATTGTGGGAGATCAACATGACAATCATCACTGATTTTTTTTTTCTTTTACCATTTAACTCTGGTTCAAAAGATAAATAATAATCTATAATCCACCAGTGTATACAAACTTCTTATCACATTTTCCCTTATTTTGTAAAAAAGGAACATAGGTTTAATGTTTAAAAGAAGCATTAGTGTGATATTATTACCGAAAAACAATTTTGCTATTATCACAGCTCAAAAAGTACCCACAGGAATCTTTTAGGAAACAGGTTACTGTCCATTTCACAAAACGTGAAATTAGGTGATCATAAATACACAAGAAAAACAAAACATTTTTTGTCCTTAGATATTGCTCCCTCCCGGCCCGAAATTCAGATGAAGACTAAACAACTTCTGCAGATCACGTCTATCTATTTTAGCAACTTAATGTAAATGAAAAGCAATCTTCATTTTAAAATATATAACACCATTTTTGAAACTGCAAATGAAACTCTCATCATATAAGAGAATGTCAGTATCAAATTCTTATATCTTGACAATTAGGTACCATAATCAATGAATATAATTTGAATCTCTCAAATTATTTATTTTCAATTCAAGTGAAGACAATTAGGCCACTGCAGTCATTTCCTCATCTGAATCACTTGATTCATCGTTTAGTTCCAATTCCCCCAAATCTTGGTCTACAGTTATAACAGTTTTCCTCTTGCACTTCTTGGGAATTGCATCATTAGTGCAAATTTTTCTCATTTTAATGTTTGGTAATTTCTTCAGATCAAAGTCCCATTCCCTAGACAAAAGGAAAAAAAAAAAAAAAAAGAGTGCAGACTGTTGGTAAGAGTTAACGTGGAAAAACAGGAGATAGTAAATTTTTGAAACTCTGAGGATCCTACATATTCAAAACTTCAAAAGCATTAAAGGAAAATATTACGCACAAATTACTAGAAAGCTGTTCTATTCTTTCATCCTCTCTAACCTGAGTATCTCCTTCTCTCAGGCTACCCAGATCAAGAATTGCAATCAAAAGTAGGAACTGTATCATACCTGACAAATCTCCAAAATACAGTCAGAAGAGGTTTTCCTTTTCACACACAGAAGTACATCCCAGTTAAGTTTCAGTAATCAACTATTATTCTTATAATGGAAAATTTTCAGTTTTTCAACCTCAGTATTTTATTAATTACTTTAGAAGTAATGTGAATATTGTTTTGGGAACTGAACTCTTAACCAGAAGGCTATACTCATCTCTCTTCTTGTTTCTGGCTTTGGAGGAGGTGGAAGATATATTGTTTTAGAAATAAAGAGCATATTTATATGTTTAAGATTACAGGCAAAATAAAATTAAGGTATATAAAGAATCTTAAACTCCACATACTTAAATTATAAATACATGCTATACATCAGCTCAAAATCGAACTGTACCTTAAACATGATAGATGAATTCTATTAAAGCTAATTTAGTTTCAATGAATTCAAAAGTACAGACAATGACTGGATTTAAATTTACCTAATTTCAATTAACATTAAATATAAGACCCCTCAACATGGTCTAGTTAAGACCAAAATGATTAATAAAACAGAATCTATGTTTAAAAACTAAAAAACTGCTTTTTGATTCATTTGTTTCTTATAGATTCCAGATATTAGGCCTTTGTTGAATACAAACAATTTTGAGAATATTTTCTCCCATTTTATAGGTTGTCTGTTTATTCCCTTGACAGTTTCTCCTGCTGTGCAGAAATTAGGTCCCATTTGTCAATCTTTGTTTTTATTGCAATTGCTTGAGGACTTAGCCATAAATTCTTTATCAAGGCTGCTATCAAGAAGGGTATTTACTAGGTTTTCTTCTAGGATTTTTAAAGATTATCCTAAGTGAACTAACACAGAAACACAAAACCAAATACTACATCTTCTCACTTATAAGTAGGAGCTAAACATTGGGTACACAAGGTCATAAACAAGGGAACAACAGACACTGGGTAACACAAGCGGAGGGAGGGAAAGGAGTAAGACGTAAAAACACCACGTACTGGGTGCTATGCTCACTACCTGGGTAATGGATTCATTCTTACTCCAATCCTCAACATTACACAATACACCTTTGTAACAAACCTACACATGTACCTCTGAATTTAAAATCAAAGTTGACAAAAGAAAAAAAAAACCTAAAAAATCGAAATCCTACTCAGTAGTTTCCCAGTTTACAAAAGAGTACAACTAGAAACCACTGGACAAAGCAGGTCGTGATGACTTAACCTGTTCCCTGGAGTCATTCCTATAACCATCTTCTCTGCAAAAGAGGCTGCTACAGAACAGCCTGGGGATATGACTCTGAGCCATCACATCTGTTGCTGTTATTTCTTTTTCAAAAAAAATAAATCTGGGGAGGAATAGTGAGATCACATACTTTGAGGTACTATAACAATGTATCTTAAACTATTTTGAAAAACAAAAAGCACACCAGGTCACTATCCTGTCGGTGCAGATCAACTGTCTGTAAGCCCAACTTCAGAAAATTCTTACTTGGTCTGATAAAAAAGAAAAGGTTACAAGAAACCCCTGATTTTCTTTTAGTTCTACCAGCTAGACTCTAAGGGGAAGAAAGTTCACCTGTCAGGTACTTTACACACAGCTTCAGGGAAACAGTACAAGACAGACTCACCTAAATGTTTTCAGATTACTTGCATTTAGAATGTCTGGAATCTCTGGAAAAGAAAGTAATTTATCTCCATGAGGCAATGTTTTCTAAATCACATAATTTTATGTACAACAAATAATAATTTTCAGCAAGAATATCCAACAGAAAACAAAATTTCAAAGTATTGCTGTAATTAACATGAAAAATTTGCTAAAGGGGTTAGTTTAAGATGACTTAAGAAAAACCCTATTAAATGATAAATTCTAGCATAGAATCTATGAAACAAAACAAAGCTATTAGGCCGGGCGCGGTGGCTCACGCCTGTAATCCCAGCACTTTGGGAGGCCGAGGCGGGCAGATCACGAGGTCAGGAGATCAAGACCATCCTGGCTAATAAGGTGAAACCCCGTCTCTACTAAAAATACAAAAATTAGCCGGGCATGGTGGTGGGCGCCTGTAGTCCCAGCTACTCAGGAGGCTGAGGCAGGAGAAAAAAAAAACAAAGCTATTAACAAAATAAACCCTGTCCTTTTTAAACAATAAAAGGTATCTGGCAAAGTATAACTATAAATTCACTAAAATAACATGCCAGGTTGCATATTTTTTCTTGGTGAAAAGTACAATGTTTTCAAACATATAATCTACCTTCACAAGGTAGAATTTATCTCAGGAATGCAAGAATTAATGTTTAAAAAAATCACATTTTTCCAAATGTGAAAAAAAGACTTTTTTTAATTAAAAAAAAAAAAAATTTTTGCTTAAAGAAGTTCAATACAGCCGGGCGCGGTGGCTCACACCTGTAATCCCAGCACTTTGGGAGGCCGAGGCGGGCGGATCACGAGGTCAGGAGATCGAGACCATCCTGGCTAACACGGTGAAACCCCGTCTCTACTAAAAATACAAAAAATTAGCCGGGCATGGTGGCAGGCGCCTGTCGTCCCAGCTACTCGGAGAGGCTGAGGCAGGAGGATGGCGTGAACCCGGGAGGCGGAGCTTGCAGTGAGCCGAGATCACGCCACTGCACTCCAGCCTGGGTGACAGAGCAAGACTCCGTCTCAAAAAAAAAAAAAAAAAAAGAAGTTCAATAAAACTTAAACCCATTTTTAATAAAAACCTCGTATATGGTAGTTCCTTACCATATTTCAAAAGTTCATCATAAACCAATATGCATGATCACACTTAAATTGGTGAAATACAAGAGGCATGAACAACAAAAACTGGAAGGCTGCTGCAAATATCTGGCCAATTCAATACAATGTTAAATGAAATTTAGTATCAAGTAATAAAGAAGATAAAATAAGCATGTTTGCTACAACTGTCTATTGACTTTTACAATAGTTTCAGAGAATAACAGTATAAGGGGCTAGGTGTTAAATGGTATAAATAAGCACAAAAAAATGTTTTAAAGGAATCTTAATGAATCAGAAATAGTTACACCACATGAGGAGGGGAGAGGGGATGGTTACATCTAGTCTTCTCAAAATCTTATCAAAACAGAATTTAGTGACAATTTCCCCAAAGGGGAATTGACACCTGCCAACTCATCAAAGCCTGTTTACCAGACCTATCCCCTGATTCTGGGAAAAGCACTGCAGCATAGCAGATCTGAGTTTGAGTCCTAGCTGTATCACCAACAAATGGTTTACTTTGGATGTGCTCTGATAAATACTGCCAACTCATCTGGCTGCTACATGTTGAACAGACTTTAGCGGGAAAGCGTGGAGGCACAGAGAGCGACTGGGAGGCTATTACCATGGTACAGGTGAGACGACAGTGGCCTGAACCAGGGAAGTGGGAGGTGGTAGTAGCAGTCGTGCTGACAGGTTGGATGTGGACTATGAAAGTGACTCTAGAGTTTCTGATCTGAGCAACTGGGCAGGTGGTGATGCCACTGACTGGAATAAGAAACCTGCAGGAGGAGCAAGTTTTAGGAGAAAAGCTGGCCTTTGTTTCACGACATGTCAAGTCTGAGAGTTTGAGAAATCCATATATGATACTGCAAATTTGGAGTTCTGGACACAAGTTAGGGTTGATAAGATAAATGTGAAAGTAATCAGTATTACTATCACAGTAAAAAGACATGATGTCACTGTCACAAACCTGATAGTTTTGTTGGGAATGTAGGGGAAAAAAAAGAATCCAAAACTTTTCTAAACCCTCACAAAGAAAAAGACATCAAAGGAAGAAAATTAAGCGAAATAAACAAGATCTAAAATAAAACCTTTGAAATCAATCACAAATTGATACTGCTATGTCATATAAAAGGAAAATAAAAAATCAGTGAGCAAACCAAGGCCATATCCTTCAAACTGCTGTCGCTCCCGCTCCATCGTCTGCTTGATGACGGTCTCCCGGGAACAGTGCCGCCTCCCCTGCCTGTCCTTGATACTGTTATGTAACTCAATCTGCTCCAGCTCACTGCTGAATCGATTTAAGTACCTGAAAAATAAGAAAATGATTTGTGTTACATACAAAGTCTATGTATTGGGCTTACATTACTTAATGGAAAACTTAGTATCCAGCCTTCATGTGGCCTTTAAATGTTTATGTTTCTCTGAGTTCCTCAGGTCCTCAAACCTCTTTTACCCATTCCCTAGATAACTCGACCATTTCTTTAACTTCAGTGACCAAATCGTAGCCTTCTATCAAACTGCAGACCCTCACATTCAACCACCATCTCCATCTGGATGTCCCCTAGTGGCTTCACCGTTAGCACATCAAAACTGAACTTGTCATCACCCTGTCCCCAGCTACCCCCCCACCAAATCCCCTCCATCTCCTGGGTTCCCTATCTCAGGAAATAGTTGTCCATTCGAGGAATCTGATGGCTTCCTTGACTGCTCTCTATCACTTTTATTCCACACCTAAGTTTTCACTAAACACTGAGACTTCTACCTTCTTAATATCTTTGGAATCTTTCACTTCTCTTTATCATGCTATGAGCCAAGCCGAGGCCACCATCATTTCTTGCCTGGATTGCTACATCAAGCTTTCCACGGTTTCCTGGCCAGAGTCATGAATCTCTCAGTCTGTTTTCTTCATTCTCAATGTGTCCTTTCTAATGTTAAGTATGATCATTTCAGTTGCTTGCTGTAAAAGCCTCCTATGGTTCCTAATTGTCCATGGATGAGGTCCCAACTTTTAGACTGACATCTGAGGTCTTGCATGAGCTAGTTATCACTTATTGTACCTGCCACACTTCCCTCCTTGAACTTATTTTAGTCATATGAAATGTCTGGCAGATCACTAAATATGTTATCTTCATCCTCACTTCTGGGCATTTTAAATATTATTCTTTCTGGCTAGGGGTTCTTCAAACTACCTTGCCTCGATCTGCTAACCCCCACCTTTCAGCTGCAAGTGTAGATGACACTTCTCCAGGAAGCCCATCCTGATCCCAAGAAAGTGGCCTAACTACCACTCTGTGACCCAAATAGGTTACAAATCTCCTATAGTGACTAAGCCAGGAAAAAGTCTTCCTGATAACAAAGCCCATTTGCTCTTCTGCAAATCCGTAACAGAGCTCTGTGTCTTAAAGAACCAGGCTGGAGAATTCCCTTTTCTGACCCTTTGCTCACGATATGCCCAGTGTTTACCTTTCAATTAGTTCACAAGCATCTTTCTTTGAATATCTCTTTTTTTGGGGATCAAGATGATTTTGAAACCATTGCAGTTTTTCACCTATAAACAACAAGTACCAAGACAGTTTACCCCACAAGTCACCATTTAAGCAAGTAAATATTCATTATCATTTGCAACATTAACATGTTTAAAACAGAACCAAAATTTATGTCAATGTTTAACATAAAGCCTTGTGTGGGCTCAAAGCTAATTAAACCAGTCTGTCACAAATTAAACTGTCAGATTTTAATTTAGAGAAGAGAGAATAGTGGGAGGGATGCTCTTCTGTGTATATTTCTTATCCAATATGGATGAAAAAAGGAAAATAATTATTTAGTTGAGCCTGAACTTCTAAGTATTTAAAAGCAAAGGATAGCTTGTCAAAAATAATAACATGAAAACTCCATTAATGATGAGAATGATATTTGCTGAGTATTTAATAAGCTGTAGGTACTATGTAAATAGCTTTATAATCCCATGAGAATTAGTACTATTATTACCCCCCCTTGTAGATGAGAGATGTTAAATGACCTGTCCAGGGCCTCAAAGTTAGCAAATACATTAAGCATACAAGAGCTGCCAGGTACTGTGTAGAGTAATTGATATATATTACCAAAGAGCCAACAAAATTCATCCTTATGAGTAAACCTGACCGTCAGGGTCACTTTCAGTTAGATTTCTCAAGATTACAGATAAAAAAAAAAAATCACCCAGCCCTGTATACTGAGATCCCACTTAAAAATACTATTCTATTACCTGATGAAGCATTGATGGGAGTTCAAATACCTTTAATTTTAATAAAAGAGCCTAACAGTCAGTATTTAAATCTCAGACTTGGAGTAAAAAATTATTAGCAATAAATCTGACCAAAAAAACAGTGACATGACACTGAGATACAAAACTGAAGATTTGTATGTCCACGTCATTAAATAAATATGAATTGTTGTTTCTACCTAGGCCATAATCCTTCATAATTCTAATGGTTAGGGTGGTAGAGTTAAACATCAGATAGATGGACAGATGGATATGAATGTTATGTGTAGACAGGTAGGTAGGTAGATAAATATAAACTAACAGTTTCTGGAAAACTGAGCTAGAAATCATTAACACTGTTTATTTCAAAAGTTTAATGATTGATTTGCTTTGTTTAGATCAAATCTGATCAAATTCACTTTGATAAAAACAGTATTTCACTAAAGAATAAAAAGAAAAATAAGTACAGGGCAGAAATGCCCTATACTCTAGCCAGAGTTTCAAATAAGTAAACCCACTTACCAACAAGGTTGAGACGCAAGGCCTTTTCATTCTTCAATCTTTAAAGGAAAGGTAAATATATGTGTTAGAAAATTTCCAAAGCAAGTTTTAAAACTCTGACAATAACAACAAAAAGAAAAACTGCCTAAAGAACTCTAATTAAAAGGTTACTCTTTTACAAATTTGAAAATAATTTTGTCAACAGAAACATTAAATACCATGCTTCTCTTTTGAATCACTAGAATTTTATCAGAAACTTCTTTTAAGCACCTCAATGTCTAAAGGAAGCCTATAGAACAAACCAGTTTTGAAAACACAACTGAAAGCTTTTCTGAATTATGAACATTCGGATGGGTTCTGTAATATGCAGAATACTTGAGCACAAGAGTAATGCAAACCTTCTGGAAGACTGAGTGCTGCCACCAAGATCAAAATGCACTACTGTCATCTTTTAAATTTCAATAAGAACAAAACAGAATGGTTACTTTCAATGAATTTGAGAAGAATTATAACAAACAAAAATTTCATTTATGCTCAGAAAGTGTATAGGTAATACATGCCTCCTATTACTGATATTCTAAACATTTATTCATTCAGGAGACCTCTGTATACCAAGTCTTTGCCAGACTTTAGTTTCTGATAGCCCCAAAGGATACAGCCATGAACAAAAAAAAAAACACTGTCCCTGTCCTGAAAAACCTTAAAATCTAAGGGCAATAAAAACATGGGGAAGCATACAGAGCTATAAAAGCATAGTTAAAAAGCACCTACCATATGTTTTAGGATTTGGGAAGGTTTTCCAGAGAAGTAAACTTTAAGCTGAGACCTGAACATGCAGAGAAGTTATTCAGGATTTAAAAAAAAAAAAAAAAAAAGGATAGGGACTACGGGAATGATAAAAGAAAAATCTTAGCCATAGGAGAAGGCTTTGTATAAAGCAGGAAGTATACATGACTTTTATCCACAAAGAAGTAAGCAAACCAGATTTATCGTCCCATTTTACACAACTAGAAAACTAGAGAAATAAAATGAAATCTTTCGTTATTATTATTATTAATTATTATTATTAGAGACAGGGCCTCACTATGTAGCTCGGGCAGGAGTGCAGTAGTGCCGTCATTGCTCACCACAGCCTCAAACTCCTGGGCTCAAGCAACCATCCTGCCTCAGCCTCCCATGTAGTTAGGACTACTGTTATACACCACCATGCCTGGCTACTTTTTGTTTTTTTTTTTAACTTTTATTTTTGTAGAGACAGAGTCTCACTGTGTCACCCAGGCTCGTCTCAAATTCTTGGCCTCAAGCGATCCTCCCACCTTGGCCTCCCAAAGCACTGGGATTACAAGATGAGCCACCATACCAGGCCAAAACCTTCTTTATATAAAATTTTTAAGTTACAGAATAGGAGAAAATATTCATAACACAAATAACAAAGGACTTGTATCTAGAATATATAAACAGTCCTTACTACTTAACAACAGATAACCCAGTACCAAAAAGGTAAAAGATTCAGACAGATTCTCCATCAAGAAAACACAAATGACCAAAAAGAACCTAAAAAGATGCTCAACATCATTAGTCATCAAGAAATGAAAATTAAAACCACACTGAAATACCACCACACACCTACTAGATTGGCTAAAATTAAAGAGGAAAAAAAAACCCTGACAACATAACATGGTAGAGAGGATATACAGCAAATAGAACTCTCATACTCTGGTGGTGAAAATGCAAAATGGTACTATCACGTATATACTTAAATATACACCAAATGATCCAGCAATTCTTATATACCCAATTTCTTATATACTTAAGCAAACATCTTAAGTATGTTAACCTAACGTCTTATAAACTGAATTTCTTATAAACTCAAACATCTACCCAACAATTATAGTTCTAGGAAGTAAAAGCAAAATGAAAACATATGTCCACACAAACACCTGTAGTACATGAATGTTTTACAGGAATGAACTTTATTCCTAATAGCAGAGATTAACAAATATTTTCTTCAATGGTCAAGTAGTCACGTTTTAGGCTTTGGGGGCCGTGTACCTGTCACAATTACTCGGCTCTGTCACTGCAGCATGAATGCGGCTATAGAAAACACAAAAGGAACCAGCATTGATGTTTTCCAACAAAACTTTTCATAATAACAGGTGGCTAATGCCTTAGCTTGCAGACCTCTGATAATAGCCAAAAACTAAAATATATCCAAACGAACATAGACAGTGAATGGATAAGCAAGGCGCGTATCCAGTGAATGGATATAAATAAATTGCCTGAGGATGAAATATTATTCCCAATAAAAGGAAAGAACAACTAATACATAAAATGACATGGATAAGTCTCACAAACATTATGCTATGTGAAAGACGCTGGCACAAAAAACCACATACAGCATGATACCATTTATATTAAACGTTAGAAAGATAAATCTCACCTATCAAAATAAAGAGCAAATTAGCGGCTGCCTGAGGCTGGGTTAGAGGGTGAGGACTGACTGGGAATATGCACAAGGGAATTTTCTAGGAAGATGAAACTGTACTACATACTGATCAGGGTGGCTACACCAATGTATACAATTGTCAAAACCCAAAAGCTACACTTAAAATGTGTTCACTTTATTATATATTAATTATACCTCAAAGTTGATTTTAAAAAACAAAGAACACTTCACAAAATGCTGGAGAATGGCTCTGAGAGGAATTTGTTCCTTTTAAATAAGGCTGGAGGGAAGAATCTAGTTAGAAATCAAGTTGTAATAATTCTGAATGGACTCAATGGGAACCTGAACTTAGAGTGGTATCATTTGGAATTAAGAAAAGTAGAGAGATCTGAGAATTATTTAAAACAGTACTTGCATGTAAACATGAAAAAATTCTTAAGACAACGTGTAAACATCATGGTTTTTTTAATTTTTAGGAAAATAATTTAGTTTCTTTTTTTTAGCTTTGGTAAATATTTATTTTTTTTTCTTTTTTTATTATTATACTTTAAGTTTTAGGGTACATGTGCACAATGTGCAGGTTTGTTACATATGTATCCATGTGCCATGTTGTTTTGCTGCACCCATTAACTCGTCATTTAGCATTAGGTAGTAAACATCATTTTTAAAGAGAATCAATAAGATTAATTCTCAAAGGTAGTTGTTCCTGAGATTCTTATCCATCATGCTTAGTTTCCTTTGTTAATCTTCCATTAGGAGTCATTTTCATTTGCTATCTAGAATTATTTGCCAAAATGTTGCTATACTGAGAAATCATAAAACAAAAATCACATCATATCAAAGAGCCACTTGCTGCTTGTAAATTGCTCATTGTTCAGAATGTGCTAGTCTTCAAACTATCCTAGTTCCTGTCATACGGTCCTAAATCCGAGCTTTTCAAATGTTGAAGATAAAGAGTATGCTTGAACTTCTACTCTAGCATTGTTATCCACTCCTACAGTATCTTTTCTGACGTCTGCCAACAGCCATGTGAGGAAGCCTGGAAGCAGAACTTCTCCCTAGCAAGCTCTGAGATGAATGCTATCCCAGACAACAGTTTAGCAGCAGGCTTGTGAACGATGCTGAGTCAGAAACACCCAGTTAAGTGGCAATGGGATTCCTACCTGATCCAGAAACTGTGTTTGTTTTAAGCTGCTAAATTGTAGCAGAATTTCTTATGCAGCGACAGTTACTAAAACAACATCTAGTAACTGCTATTCATTTCTAAGAAGCCATAGGTACCCAAGTTCAAGTTGTCCTGTTGGTATGCTCTTCAATCGCCTTGCTTAAAGTTATCCCAACCATCTGGGTATCTTGTCACCAATCATCCTTTGAAATGGGGCAGGGAATCAACAGCGTTTCAACATGTCTTTTGTGACCACATTCCCATTTAAAGTTAAGTATGACTCGTGGTTACTGATGCTGCAACTCAAAAAACCGACATCTATAGTGGCCTAAGCCTATGATTTCATAACATAAAATAATGTTAAGTACTATTAAAATTGTATATTTGGTTCTAGAGCCATAACTAAGAGAGTGACTTTTTGAAAATAAATTTTAAAAAGGGAAAAAATCCAATCTGTTTAGAACATTGTCCAAGCAGAAAAATTAAGTGGTCTTTCTACTTTGCATTACTAAAAGAGAAGTCTTGGCCAATAAACAGAATTTTCTTAGGACAATATATGTATCAGATTAGCATGTTGTTCTGTTTTATTCTTCCATAATTTTTCTATAACATTAATTCTGTAAATCAATACACAACATGCTGAATATACTTGACAACATACAAACATTCTAGGCTCACGGTCACAATGACAGTGAACCAAGTACTTAATAATATTCTAAAGCAGTTACTTGCTAAAATATTGCACATTATACCACTGGTACTATATGTAAGGTAAGCAGTTCATAGACACAGAATTAAACAATCTTTAATAAAATGGTAAGCAAGTTGCTTCAACCCTCCTCCATTTTCTTTTGATCCTTTCACTTTACATTAAGGACAAAAGTGTGGGTTTATTTTACCAGTCTTCCAACCTTCACCAGATCTTTTCACCAAACATATACAAAAGTTATGTCTCAGACTCAGACCATTCACAGCAGGTAATAGTTATCTACTTGATTTTAAGAGAGAAAAAATATCCCCTTTTTAAAAAATGGTATTTGAGGGAAAATAAATAGTAGTGTAGGTCAGTGATTCTCATAGTGTGGTCCCTAAACCAGCAGCAACAGCACCAGCATTAGCTGGAGACTTGTTGGAAATGGAAACCCTTAAGCCAGAAACACAAACCTTCAGAATAGAAAATTCTAGGGGTTGGAACAAATAGTTTTAATAAGCTCTACAGATGTATTTCATGTACTTAAGTTTGCAAAATATTGATATATATGAGAGCAGAAACTGCAAAATCACAGTACTAATAAATCCTATTAAAAAGATACAGCAAAAGTCATAAAAGTGATGCACTAACAGCTGAAGTTTGAAAACTACTGTGCTAAAGCAAAACTGCTATCATCATAGTAAATCTTTATTTAAAAAAAAAAAACTACCCCCCAGAAAATAAAGAAAATTTGACTCTGCTATCACAACACTTATTTCCTTCTAGCCAAATCACTGTGAAACAGCTAACCTTTACTATATAAGGCTTACCTTAAGCAAAGAATCAACATTTAAAAATATACTGGTTTCCATTATCTAGTATGCAAATGTATCTAACATTCATGAAAATGGCAAGGCTATTCTAAAATAGTCAAAATGATGATTTTTATTTGAACTTCATTTTAAGGAATCTTTGAAACAGCCTTCTTTCTCCTCCTTCTCAGTCTCACTTGTGGAATGCTCCTTCTTTTCCTAACCTCTAAGTGGTACAGGGCCACTGGACTCAGTAATTGGCTCTCTTCTCTTTCCTGTCAACAGTTACTCCTTAGGTGAACTGATCCTGTCCAGTCTCACGGCTTGAAATCCCACATGGATGCTGACCACTCCCAAATTTGTGTCAATACCCCTAACCTATTCTCTGAACACTAGACTCAACATATCTAACTATCCATTCCATATCTCCTCTTATATGTCTCATGGGCACTTTAACCTATATGTCTTATATATAGACCTCACATTTTTCAACTCTCTGTTCAAATATAACTTCTTCAGAGAAGGCTTCCATGACTATCCCATGTAAAACAGAACTTCTCCCTCACTCTCCATCCCATAACTTTTTAAATTTTTCATGGCACTCATCACCTACTGCTAGGTAAATTACTTATCTGTTTTAGGTAAGCTCTAAAAGAGTAGAGTCCTTGTTCAGTTTCACCTTCTGCATACAGAACACACTCAATAAATATTTATGAAAGGGAGACAGCACTGTGAAAGGATACATGTTTGAAAGATAAATGTATAAAGGGGCTTTTTACCAACGAGTAATACAAATGATGAAAAGATACTTACTTTTCCTTTTTTTCTTGTTTGTGGGCCTCTCTTGTAATTTGAGCTGCTTTTCTACTATATGGATGGATGACTTTTTTTTCCCGTCCTGCACTTTTTCCCTTTGGTGCTTTAGGCTAAAATGTATGAAAACACATGACACATATAGTCAGATATGTAAGTGCCTTCAGTCACAAAAATCTTCTTTACAAATAAATTTCAAAAACAGTAATATGACAGAAATACAGTAAGCCAAAAATACTCCCAGAAAAATCAGGAGATAAGCCACTCATTAAGTAATTGTAATAATCTGTTGCCATGGTAATGACAGAAATGATATATTCAGAGGTGCTCTCCAATGACAGAAGAAAGGCACAGAAGGAGTCAATAAACTCAGCTCTTCAACATGTTCTATCTTCAAAGAAGATACAGGGACTACAGATAGTGAGGAGACTCACAGCCAGAAATTTGTTACAGTTCGGAAAATTAAGGGGGCAGAAGGGACTTGGATTATTAGTAGGGGCTTGACTTGGATGTTTCATATGGAACAAAGCGGGCAATGAATGATGCAGAATCAAAGCTGGGCTCATTGCCTGTACAAATTAGGAATACAGAAAATAATAGAAGCCATCTCAAAATTAGTATATCCAAAAGGGAAAATGTATCATTTTCCCACTGAAGACTTATGCCAGTTAATCAGATCACAATTCATTAGGTCCTCCAAACTAGACATCTGTTTCTTTTATTCCTACATAATCCTGTATCTTACCTCACCTATAATGATTTAGGAATCATATTTGGCTCTCTGTAATTAAAAAAACCCCAAATAATGGCATAACCCAGATTAAGTTTGGTTCTTTATTGTTAAAAGTAGGAGCTGAAGGTTCTGTTCCACAAAGCCCTTAGGGATCCAGGATCCTTCCATTTTTTTGTCTACTAGCCTCAGGCTATACCTCCTGTCTAGTTCAAGACAGCCTAATACCAGGTCTACACTCAAGCCAGTATGAAGTAGGAAAAGAAAAATCTGAAGGTATGTCCCCTTTTTTTAAGAGCATGACCTGGGAAGTTGCAGATCCTTTTGCTCACATCCCACTGACCAAATCTATTCACAGTGTTACATAAGGGAGAGTAGTAAATATAATCCTTATTCAGTGAGAAAAAGATCCATTCATATAGAAAAACAGAAAGAATACATTAGGGGACAGCTGGCAGTCTCCAACAAACCTATTTCAGAAAAAGGCCAAGTGGCTTTACAATCTTCTTCAAAACTATTGTCAATTGCTTAATTGAGTCCTCAGAATCTTTCATAATCAGGATGGTCTTTAGATTCTCCCCACTAGTCCTTTTTTCAGCAAAGCTACAGAGCTTGTCTTCATAAAACACTGATGTAGTAAAGTCCCTCTCCCCTGCTTAAAGCACTCCACTAGCTCACAGTTAGGTCCCAAGTCTTTAGCACAGAAACAATCTAGCCCCAACCTGCTTCTCCACCATTATTTCCCTTGCTCCTCTATAAAAGATTCTTCACCCCATTCTTACTGAACTTGTCACCATTCCAGAACATACCAAGCTATTTCATAACTTCTTGAGACTGCACTTGTTATTACCTCTGCCTGCAAAATACTTTACTTGCCCTTTGATAAGATGCAGCTCAAAATTACTTCCTTTGTAAAACTAGGCAGAACCATTTAAAATAACCACAAATTCCTCATTCACAAATATATTCATTCTTTCAACACTCATTGAGTGCTCTGCTCACTTTCTGATAAACCTGAGAAGATACATCCACATCTGAATCTTAGGGTATCACTGGAAGTTGGTTACAGGTATAGGAAAACAAGTAGAACCATCATATAACAGAGTATACGTACTCTTTTATGTATCTCTCTGCTCACATGGCAAGTGCAGAGGAGAAAGGGAGGTGTAATGAGGAATTTTTGAGATTAAAGTACCTAGCAAACATGAATCAAGTAAAAACTTTCAGGACATTTGGCGGGCTGCCTCTAAGATGGACCCAATAAACCCCACCTCCTGATCTTCATGCCCTTACGGAATCCCCTCCTTTTGAATGTGGGCTGGACCTACTGACTCACTTTTAATGAAGAGCATTTAGCAAAAGCAATGAAATGCCAATTTGGAGATTAGGTTATCAAAGAAGTCTGGCTTCCATCTTTCTCCCTCTCAGGGAAACCAGCTGTCATGTAGTGAGCTGCCATATGGAGGGGCCACATGACAAATAACTGAGGGAGGCCTCCAGACAACAGCTAGTGAAGAAGTGAGGCCTGCAGTTCAACAGTCCACGAGGAGCTGAATCCTACCAAGAACCAGCTTAACAATCCTACCAAGAGCAAACTTAGAGGTAGATCCTCGGCCAAGCATGGTGGCTCATGCCTGTAATCCCAGCACTCTGGGAGGCTGAGGCAGGTGGGATCACTTGTGGCCTGGAGTTCAAGTCAAGCCTGGCCAACACAGCAAAACTCCATCTCTACTAAAAATATAAAAATTTGCTGGATGTGGTGACACGTGCCTGTAATCCCATCTATTCAAGAGGCTGAGGTGGGAGGATAGCTTGAACTCGGGAGGTGGAGACTGCAGCAAGCATAGATGGCACTACTGCACTCTAGCTTGGGCAACAGGGTCAGACCCTGCCTCAAAACAAAACAAAAACAACAAAAAGAAGTAGACTCTCTGAAGCTGTGCCTTGAAACCACACCCTCAAGTAATACTTTCACTGCAACCTTGTGAGAAACCTTGAGGGACAGGAGCCCAGTCAGCCATGCCTGATTCCTGACCAAAAGAAAGGGAGAGATCATAAATATTGGTTTAAGCCATCAAATTTTAGGATAACTTGTTACACAGGAACAAGTTATGACCATGACCAAACGCATGACCAAAAACCGAAAGCAAAGATGCATCCTGTGAAGAGAGATCTGATCCCACATATCATTATTAAAAAACGCTTAAAAATATTTTAAAAATTCACAAAAATCCCAAGGAAGAAAATATAAAGTCTCTGAAGCTGCTAAAACTGAAAATACATAGCCATGAAGTTCCAGCAGTATGTTCAAAACTACAAAAAATGTCCTTTAAAGACTCAAAGGTGTAAGGAAGGGACCCAGTTTCAATTAATTCAAGATGGATTAAAGACTTACATGTTAGACCTAAAACCATAAAAACCCTAGAAGAAAACCTAGGCAATACCATTCAGGACATAGGCATGGGCAAGGACTTCATGTCTAAAACACCAAAAGCAATGGCAACAAAACCCAAAATTGACAAATGGGATCTAATTAAACTAAAGAGCTTCTGCACAGCAAAAGAAACTACCATCAGAGTGAACAGGCAACCTACAAAATGGGAGAACATTTTCGCAACCTACTCATCTGACAAAGGGCTAATATCCAGAATCTACAATGAACTCAAACAAATTTACAAGAAAAAAACAAACAACCCCGTCAAAAAGTGGGTGAAGGACATGAACAGACACTTCTCAAAAGAAGACATTTATGCAGCCAAAAAACACAGGAAAAAATGCTCATCATCACTGGCCATCAGAGAAATGCAAATCAAAACCACAATGAGATACCATCTCACACCAGTTAGAATGGCCATCATTAAAATGTCAGGAAACAACAGGTGCTGGAGAAGATGTGGAGAAATAGGAACACTTTTACACTGTTGGTGGGACTGTAAACTGGTTCAACCATTATGGAAGTCAGTGTGGCGATTCCTCAGGGATCTAGAACTAGAAATACCATTTGACCCAGCCATCCCATTACTGGGTATATACCCAAAGGACTGTAAATCATGCTGCTATAAAGACACATGCACACATATGTTTATTGTGGCACTATTCACAATAGCAAAGACTTGGAACCAACCCAAATGTCCAACAACGACAGACTGGATTAAGAAAATGTGGCACATATACAACATGGAATACAATGCAGCCATAAAAAATGATGAGTTCGTGTCCTTTGTAGGGACATGGATGAAACTGGAAACCATCATTCTCAGTAAACTATTGTAAGGACAAAAAACCAAACACCACATGTTCTCACTTATAGGTGGGAATTGAACAATGAGAACACATGGACACAGGAAGGGGAACATCACACTCTGGGAACTGTTGTGGGGTGGGGGGAGGGGGGAGGGACAGCATTAGGAGATACACCTAATGCTAAATGACGAGTTAATGGGTGCTGCACACCAACATGGCACATGGAAACATATGTAACAAACCTGCACATTGTGCACATGTACCCTAAAACCTAAAGTATAATAATAATAATTAAAAAAAAGAAAAAAAAAAAAAAAGACTCAAAAACTTTAGGGAAAAGAAGTTTGATACCCCTTGAATATAAAAACGTCCTCATAGTTTTATACGATCTTGGCTAAAGAACCTTCAAGACTTAGTACAAAGAAGGTACAAAGAAATTAACTTATTTTTTGACTCAACTGTAAGTTATGATTCCTTATAATATAATGAAAAGGTTGCCTCAAGGCAGGATATGAATATATAGTGAGACACAGACATATGTACAATAAAATTTACTGTATTTCCAAACACTTTCATTTTTTCAATACATTAAAATTTGGAAAAAAATGTTTCAACAGAGAAAAACTAAAGTAAAACTCTATCATAAAATAACTAACAGACCGTTTTGAATATCTACACCTATGAAAAGACTCTGGCACCACAGAAATAGTCCAGTTAGAAAACCTGCATTAAAAGTATCTCTTCCCTACACTCTTTAGTGACTATTTCAAAAAATTCAGTCTGAAAGTCTATTCTTTGGATTCATAACTAGAAGTAACAAAAAAACACACAGTTTATTCAAAACGACATAATAGAGTTATTTTAGGGGCAATATGCTTTAAATATTCCTGTTAAAATCATAAGTAAAAAAAAGGAACTTTGCCTAAAAGACCATCAAGTTGAGCCGTAGTCTAGGCTCAACTAGAGCCAGAAATGCCATTTGGACTACTCAGTGAAACAAGAGACATAAAGGAGTGATCATTTCACCAAACACACTTGAAGTACACAGAGTGTACGTAAATACATTTTTTTTAAAGTATAAGACCAAACCCATGCCTACAACTGAGAAAGCTGAGAGTGCAATACCGTCAACACCATATACCCTTAAACATAAAAATACAGGCATGCCTCACTTAACAGGGATACTTTCTGGGAAACGAGTCAGTAGGTGATTTCCTTTTTATGCAAATATAAAATGTACTTACACAAACCTAGATGGTATAGCCTACTACACACATAGGCTCTGTGGCATAGCCTATTGCTCCTAGGCTATAAACCTGGCCAGCATGTTACTGTACTGAATACTGTAGGCGACTGTAACACAAAGGTAAGTATTTGTGTATCTAAACATGTCTAAACATAGAAAAGGTAAAGTGAAAATACGGTATTATAATCTTATGGGACCACCATCATATATGTGGCCCACTGATGACCAAAATGTCTTTATGCCGTGAATGACTGTAAATTACAGTAAATGATGTACCAATTTTACACCAGTGACATGATGGAAATGGGATGGACTAAGCAAATCTTCACTTTTTTTGCAGTGAATCTTCACTGCAGATAGTAGTGAAATGCACTAGTGAGCCCTAGTGCATTTTCTTTCCTTAACAGACAAATATGATGCAACCACAGGTGTCAATGACAAATAATTAGCACTTCCAAGAAGACTTTAATGGTTCCATACATAAGCCTTTCTAAACCCCACCCAATCTTCAAAGACCACTTAAAGGTCAAGTTCAACTGGTCCTTGAAGGGATCCAAGAATAATTTCATATCTCAGTAGCCTTTTCCTCTTGGTAGCATTTACCATTTAGCACCTAATAATGTACTGCACTGCCCAGCATTAATTGTACATTTGTGTGTTATTTCCTTAATAGCAGCTCATTTGAGACTGCAAATATGTCCTGAGGTTGCAAATCACAGTTTGAGGGAAGTAGAGAAAGTGGGATGCTGCCCTGGTGAACATTTACTGAGCATCCACTTTGTACTGTACAATGGGCTACTATGAATTAAAAATATTAAGTATGTTCTTTAAAATAGTGTGAAGTATCAAATATAAAATTTATTTATTTATTTTTATTTTTTTTTTTCTTTTGAGACGGAGTCTTTCTCTGTCCCCCAGGCTGGAGTGCAGTGGTGCGATCTCGGCTCACTGCAAGCTCCGCCTCCCGGGTTCACGCCATTCTCCTGCCTCAGCCTCCCGCGTAGCTGGGACTACAGGCACCCGCCAACACGCCCGGCTAATTTTTTGTATTTTTAATAGAGATGGGGTTTCACCGTGTTAGCCAGGATGGTCTCGATCTCCTGACCTCGTGATCCGCCCGCCTCGGCCTCCCAAAGTGCTGGGATTACAGGCTTGAGCCACCGCGCCCGGCCCAAATATAAAATTTATAAAATAGCTCATGATAGTGTTTTCCTTAACATTAAAAGAATATCTTAATAATTCTCTAATGCAGACTTTATCTTCATTTTAGATTCTAACATCTAGTTCAACTTACGTTATTCCAAACTTACCTACTAATATCTAGTCAGAATAAACTTCTCCCACATTCTCTACTGCCACTTCTTTACACCTCAACCTCATATTAATATATATATATATATATTTTAATTACTGAGCACACACTAAATATACCATGTACTAGGATAAGCACTGAGGCTTCCAGATCAAAAACTGACATGAACTTGCCTTCATGGAGTCTACAATCTAGTTTTCTCAGGAATAGCTAACTTAGTAAGTGCTAGCTAGAAAATGGATCAAAAGCATAGGGTCCTGACTCACTTCGGGAAGTAAGGAAAGGCCTCCCTGAGAAAGTAACCTGAGATCTAAAAATCAAGAAATTTACTAAATATTTCTCAATTTCCAGGCTACAAAATAAACCTACCACCTAATTAATATGGAAGTTAATGTTTAAATCAGAAAATCAAATCAAAATATCCTCCTTGTTCCCAGAACAAAAGAGAGAATATGAAATAATACTATTAAGTACAGATTTTGATCCAACATCAACAAACACTTGCATCACTGTATATCTCTGGATACAGATAATCAAACACTCTGCAACAAAACAATCAATATCTAAAATCAACAAGTTGAAAAGTGATTGCCTTGCATACTGGTATTTTTTAATGGCAAAATGGTGAGAACTAGCAAAGCTAAATAACAAATGAAAAGAGAAGCATTAAAATAAGCTGTAGAAAGAGACACATAAACAGACCGGTTTTAATTCTCTTTAACTTCAGTCAGAATGGCCCAACCAAAGTTTGAAAGAAGATTTTAAAGAGAAGAGGTCACATATTATAATTGTTTTACTCCTGTAAAAGTAGACAATAAACGTAGTAAGAAAGAAGTAGTGTGGTTTAAACTTGTCTCACACGCAACCCCATTTAGGTCTACCTGGAATAATAACATAGGAAATTAATATATCACTAAGTGAGACTTCTATCAAAGACCAGAATATCATATTTGGGATCATAATGAAACAAAGATATAACTATCATGGAAGGACTAGTTCTTTCCAGAGATAAAGGTCAGTGTAGTCTCCCAAGGATATTCAGATGTGAGGCAATAAAGAAATAAAGGTGACTGGCCTGATCAATTTTAGTGATACAGTTCTACAATAAAAATAAAAATGTTTACCTCATTTAAAATTTCCTTCTGACTGAAGAAAACTTTCAAACAAAAGCACTTTGAAAAACTTTTGCCAGGTCACACACAAAATAGATCAGTTTTTCCAACTTAAATGCAATAGTATTTGCCTTCTATCTTTTCTATAACGTGGTACAGGCATAAAGCCACTGGAATTCTAGCACATATTCATGTTTATCCTTCTCATTTCTGGGTCTTTTGTAAGAAGTGAAAAACAAGATTGTAGCTCAAATCAGTTTGACAGGTTTACTACATTTCTACCTAAATTAATTGCTCCTGGGAGAAACAGATTTTCTTGTTGGCCTGGCCCTGAAAAGGAGCAGGCAAATAGACTACCTACACACTTAGATGAACAAAAAACTCTGTGCCAGTCCCTGTCAGAGTCATTCTTTTTCACTGACAAAGTTATACAGCAAGAAAGAAGGCACTGTCTTGTTTCAGTCAATTCACCAATCGCCATAACCACCCCAACAGACACAGAGCTTTCAAAAACCCTTATCAAGTAACAAATAATGGGGCCAGGCACGGTGGTTCAAGCCTGTAATCCCAGCACTTTGGGAAGCTGAGGCAGGCGGATTGCTTGAGGTCAAGAGTTCAAGACCAGGCTGGCCAACATGGTGAAATCCCATCTCTTCTAAAAATACAAAAATTAGCCAGGCGTGTTGCTGCACGTTTATAATCCCAGCTATTCAGGAGGCTGAGGCCGGAGAATCGCTTGAACCTTGGAGGCAGAGGTTGCAGTGTGCTGAGATAGTACCACCATACTCCAGCCTGGGTGACAGAGCAAGACTCCTACTCAAAAAAAAAAAAAAAAAAAAAAAAAAAAGGAAAGAAAGAAAGAATGGATAAATTATATGTTTCTTAAGTATTTAAATTAGGATATTTCATTTATAAGCCTTCATAAGTCAGTTTTGGGATCTCCGAATGTACCTTTTGGATTAGATTTAGTAGTGATTTAGAAAATAGTCACTACTTAGCAAGCCTAGGTTTCAAGTGCTGAACATAAAGCAGATGTCACACACACACAAAAAGGAAAATTTCTTAAAGTGTATATTATGTAACAAAGTAAGACAAAAAATAACATTTGGTAATAATGCATCCTTTAGGTCACAAAAGCTTAGCTGAGCTACTTATTTATTTGTAACATTTGCTGTATGTTCAAGTTTTAGATTAGCATTAATTATTTCAAGCACTCAAAAATGTAAATAAATTCAGTTGGCCCTCCAGGTTTCACATCTGGGTATTCAACCAACAGAGGACAGAAAATATTCAGAAAAATAAATAAAAAATAACAATATAACAATAAAAATAATAAAAATTTAAAAAACAATATAATCACCATACAGCATTTACATTGTAATAGGTATGGTTAAGTATGACAGGAGAATATGCACAGGCTACATGCAAAAACTACACCATTTTATATAAGGCACCTGAGCATCCATGAATTTACGTATTCGAGTGTGTCCTGAACTAATATCCCTCGATACCAAGGGACAACTATAAAAAGCATAGGAATATTTTAAAAATTTGGTATATCACTCTGTACTCTAAATTAAGTTCCTCATAGATCACATTTAAGCATAAAAAATGAAACCACCGGCCGGGCGCGGTGGCTCACGCTTGTAATCCCAGCACTTTGGGAGGCCGAGGCGGGCGGATCACGAGGTCAGGAGATCGAGACCATCCTGGCTAACACGGTGAAACCCCGTCTCTACTAAAAATACAAAAAATTAGCCGGGCGAGGTGGCAGGCGCCTGTAGTCCCAGCTATGCGGGAGGCTGAGGCAGGAGAATGGCGTGAACCCCAGGGGGCGGAGCCTGCAATGAGCCGAGATCGCGCCACTGCACTCCAGCCTGGGTAAAAGAGCGAGACTCCGTCTCAAAAAAAAAAAAAAAAAAATGAAACCACACAGATCTCAAAAAAAGATTTTCTTATTTTTTTGTAGAGGAGTCTCAGAGAAAGGTCTTTCTAAACATTATATAAAATTCAGAAGATTTAAAATAACATATCTACATAAAAACTTAAAAGTCTGAACTGCAAAATATAAACCAAGCTAAAAACAAACTACAAAAAACTTGCAACACAAACATAAGAGCTAATTCTCTTAAGAAGTTATTTTAAGATTAATATGAAAAAGATCAGCAAAAGAATACATACAATTCACAGGAAGACTAAAAACAAGTGTTATTTAAAAGCTGGAAAAACTTTAAAAACAAAAACTTCAACGAAATAGAATTACTAATGTGTAATATTAACAAAGATAAAAAATTATTCACATTGCATTAGTGGGGGTGTGGGTGTATTAGTAATCTCATAGTTCAAGCAGGTGCAAGCCAGTACAGTCTTCTGGAAGGCAATTGGATAGTACCCATCAGGGCTAAACACAATGGCTCACGCCCATTATCTCAACACTTGAGAGGCAAAAGTGAGTGGATTTGAAGCCAGAAGTTCGAGACCCACCTGGACAACATAGTGAGACCCCCGTCTCTACAAAAAAATCTAAAAAATTAGCTAGGCGAGGCAGTGTACTTCTGTAATCTTGGCTACTGGGGAGACTGAGGCATGAGCCCAAGAGTTTGAGGCGGCAGCAAGCTAGCTATGAGTGTGCCACTACATGCCAGGCTAGGTGACAGGGTGAGACTCCATCTCTAAAAAAAGTTTTTTAATAAAATAAAAATAAAGATAGTACCCATCAATATAAAAATAGAAATAGTTGGTCAAAAATCTTCTAACCAAGAAATTCTATTTCTATTAATTTATTATTTACACATGTACGAAAGGGAGGATAAATAATGAATGCAGCAGTATTGCAATGTCTGTGGTAGCAAAAGAATGTAAACAATTTAAAGGTCTATCACAGATCAGGTTAAGTAAGTTACATAAGCAAACAATGGAATATTCACTGTTTAAAAAGCAAGAAGTGGATCTATACATACTTACACAGATCTATAAGATCAGGTAAGACAAAAAAGCAAGGGACTAAGGTGTCCAGTATACCATTTATGTAAAAAGAGAGGTTAGGGAACATACATATATGCTGGTACATACATATAAAGTATCTGAATCGATAGCTAAGAAACTGTTAACAGTGGCTATTTCTCAAGTGAACCAGGGCATTAGGCAAAAGAGTTGGAAAAAGTCTTTTTGTGGCAGACGAAATAATGCTCTGCCCTCCTCCGACCAAAAGATATCCATGCCCTGATTCCCCCAGAACCTGGGAATATATTACCATATATAACAAAAACGACTCGCAGATGTGATTAAGATCTTGAGATGGGGAAAATTATCCAGGTGGGCCCAATATAATCCTAAAGATCCATGGAAGAGGAAGGCAGGAGGATCACTGTCAAAGAAAATGTAACCTTCTCTGGAGGAAAATTTAAAGATGCTATGCTGCTGGATTTGAAGAGGGAAGGAGCCAAAAAATGTAGATGACCTCTAGAAATGGAAAAAATTCATTAGAGCCCCTTAAAGAAAGACAGTCCCGACAAACACCTTAATTTTATCTCAGTTTAGACTCGTTTTTGAACTTCTGACCTCCAGAGGTTTCAGGAAATGAATGTGTTGCTTTAAGCCACTAAATGCGTATCACTTTACTATGGCAGTTAATAGGAAACTAATACAATTTTTATGAGCAACAATTTTTTAATGTTTTAAACCATGTACAAGTAATACTGTCTCAAAAAGGTTGGTATACTAGGTAGATTTCCATTAGTGTTTTTCTTTAGTTTTACTTTCAGGAGCAAGTTTTCACTAACAGATAATCTCTATGAGATTTATTAAGCTGATTTGTTGCTGTGGCTCACATTTATAGATGTAGGCCCCAAAACACACAACCTCTACCATTAACGTAGTCAGTAACAGTTAATGCCCCACAGTAATGTGCATGGATAAGTGTAGGGAGGATGATGGCACACTTTTCAATGGTATATAGTCTAGCTAGGGAGGAAAAGCAGCACACACAAGCTCTATGACAGGTTTATATAAAAAGGAGTATACCCATGGGTGCCTAGTAGTATAGTATGAGCCATATTTAAAAATACTAAAATCCTGGCTGGGCACGGTGGCCCACACTTGTAATCACAGCACTTTGGGAGGCCAAGGTGGGTGAATCATTTGAGGTCAGGAGTTCGAGACCAGCCTGGCCAATGTGGTGAAACCCTGTCTCTACTAAACATACAAAAATTAGCTGGGTGTGGTGGCTGGCACCTGTAACCCCAGCTACTCAGGAGGCTGAGGCAGGAGAATCACTTGAATCCAGGAGGCGGAGGTTGCAATGAGCCGCGATCATGCCACTGGACTCCAGCCTGGGCAACAAGAGCAAAACACCATCTCAAAAAAAAAAATAAAAAATAATGAACACAAAAAACCTTTTTAATGCAGCATAAAGAAGTGTTGAGTGGAATGGATTAATTTGAAAAGATTATTTATGCATAACAGGTAAACTAAATTTTGATATAAAGATATGAACTTGCTGAGCTCCAGCAAAGATTTACAATAAGAGAACATTGATGAGCAAAGTAACAAGGATGAACAACTATAAGCTGTACACTGTTACTACTTATTTATATAACTAAAGTTAATAACAATAACATTTAGTAAGTGCCAGGCACTAGACTAAACACTTTACATTTAATTTCCACAATTCTATGAGGTAGGTACTATTATTATCCCAATTAAACAGATGGGAGGTTAAGTAATTTTGCCAAGATGGCAACTCAGGGAAAGACAGGTGCCCAACTCTGTCCTCTGGGACCACATTCTGAGCTGTACTGAAAGAGGATGCAGCAGCACTAATGAGGTTGTATCAAAAAAATGACAGAGCCGGAAATGAGCCAATGAAAACAGGTTTATATGCCACTCTTTTGACTTCTATGCCAAACCAACATACTTCTACTATACAGCCTGATAAAAAGTGAAGCTCTGATAGTCAAGGACAACTACAGTCAAATACCAATCAATCTCCCCAATCACTCAAACACAATGAGATGTAATTGCTTTCACATTCCACTCCGAAAAGGGGAAAAAAAACTAACACTATAAAGAGTTGGAAATCCCACAAGCAAAGTGACAAGCAAACACTGAATTTACACAAATGTGTACAATCTAAATAAAGTACAAAATATGCGTCAGCGGTGGATCAAAATAAAGCACAAAAAACTCGTGAAACAACGAAAGAACCAGACTGTAAAACAAAAATGGCATATAATGAAAAGAAACAAAGAGGCCACATTGTGACACAATATCATAACTTTTGGCCAGATTATAAACTTTTTAAATTTTGCTTTTATTAAAAATTAATTGAAAAAATATTTATAAAGCATGTTTCTATGCAAGAATTACTCTCAAGAACACGACGATTAAGTAAAACATAGGCAAAAAGAAACATACTGTTTCAGAATACAAACATATGTAGTAACTATAAAGAAAAGTAGTGAAATTATAAATACAAAACTTAGATAATGTTTGCTTCTTAAGGTTTCCTGAAAGTTATAGGTTCAAAGAAGGTAACAGGGCTTTCAAATGCTATGTTTTATTTCTTAAAACTACATAATGGGTAAACGAGACTTCCTGAAACTGCTAATCTTTACACTTGAAACGTGCTTTAGAAACACTCTTTTGTGTCTATTCAATTTTTAATAAAAACAACAAAACTGCTTCAGTGTCCTGGAGGGAATGGGGGCGTAACGGCAGGATTTAGGGCACTAACGAGAGGCGAATGGACGCCGAGGAAGAGGCGACTAAGCCCATACTGAGTTTACCTAGGTCAGAGGGGCAGAGGTGTGTGGGGCCAGCGGTCTCAGGAGTTTTGCCAAACTCCCCAGTGCGTTACAATGGAAAGGTACCGGGTTTCCCCCGAGGAGGCAGTGACGAGCGAGAAGTTAGGCACAAGGCAAAGAGGAGCAAGGCGACATGTGAGCACTTCAGCACTCGGACGCGGAACTCTAATAGGGTCCAGGCGTTGGGCCTGGGACTTGCCTACCAGAGGCTTCGCCCCGTACCCCGCACACTCTCTCAAAATAAACACTTTGCATCCTCCCCTCTCCTAGCGTCCCGAAACCGCACCCTCCCTCTCTGCCTGCTCAACAAGAGCCTTCCGGGGAACCAACCGAGCGGTTCGGGGGAGCAGGAGGGGGCCCACCATGGTGACGTCCTCGTGGCTACGGGGCAGCTCCGCACTCTAGACCCAAGTAATCTCACCAACCGCAGGAGCAGCAGCCTACAGGAGCACTCGGACCGAATCCCACGTGTGGCCTGAGAAGCCCGCGCCGACCCAACCGGAACAGGAGAGGCGAGTGCGTTTCTCTAAAGCGTCCCCGTTAACTGAGACCGCGTCTTTTTTGCCCGTGTTGGGTTTTTAAGCCCTAGCCGAACGGACAGCCGGACCTGCGTGCTCGCCGGGAGCGGCGGAAGGGAGCTTGCGGCGGGAGGCTGAACTCGGCCTGGAGCTGAGTGCGAGGCTGGGGATTGGAGCCCCAGTTGCAGATGCTACACGCTTCCGGCCCGTCGCATTCTGGCCCCAAGAGCGGAGCTTGGCCATCTGTCCCAGAGCACGACTCCAGAGCGCAGCAACCTCTTAAGACAAGAGGTTCCCTCTTGCGGGCTCCCGCATCTCAGGGCCTGGGACCCTCTCAAAAGGGCTGCTTGGTGTTGGCTCCCCCGAGCTCTTGTGCAGCACAGGCTCCTGCCTTCCGCTTTTCCACGTACCAGATTACCTTGGGCAAGTCCTTTCCTCCATTGAGTCTTTCTTTGCCCTGCCCTGCCCCGCCCCTCTTTTCGTTTCTTTTCTTCTTTCCCTCCCTCCCTCTTTCCTTCTTTCTTTCTTCCTCCCGGTTCAAGCGATTCTCCTGCCTCAGCCTCTCGAACAGCTGGGATTACAGGCATCCGCCACCAGGCCCGGCTAATTTTTTTTTTTTTTGTATTTTTAGTAGAGACGGGTTTCGCCATGTTGGCCAGGCTGGTCTCGAACTCCTGATCTCAGGTGATCCGCCCGCCTTGGCCTCCCAAAGTGCTGAGATTACAGGCCTGAGCCACCACGCCCGGCCGAGTCTTAGCTTCTTTATCCGGAAAGGCCACTTCCTCATATTCAAGGCCTCTGCCAACCCAGTTTTTGTTTTCTTCTCACAGCATGTGAGAGTCTTTGTTTCACCCATACATGTTAGAATTCCGTGGACAATGTAATCATTCAAAAACTATTTATTGAATGCCTACTGTGTGCCTGGTATTGGGGATACTCCAACAATATCCCTCACTCAGCTCATTTTCCAGGGGAGGGGGGCATGTAAAAATAACATTATTTCAAATAATATAAGTACTCTAATAAAAATTAGCTGGGGGGAGCATGTAGAAAAGCTGTTTTACACTTGGTGGTCTCTGTAAAGTCCTCTTTTAGAAGTGATAATTGAGCAGAGACTGGAATCGTAAGAAAAAACTAGGCATGGGAAGAAGCTCCAGGCAGGGTGAAGCTGGTGTGCCTTGATATGTGTGGGCAGCTGTTACCTGTTGAGGGTAGTTGTCTAGGTCCTTGAACAAATAATTGGACAAAATGCACAAATAAAGCAAGGCAGCGAAAGCACAGATTTATTTTAAATGAAAGTACACTCCACTGGGTGGCAGCAGGCTATAGCAAGCTGCTCAAAAGCACGGGTTGCAGAATTTTCTGGGGTTTAAATACCTTCTAGAGGTTTCCCATTGGTCTGCCCGAAGTCTGATTGGTAGAGGGAGGGGACCAATCTGAGGCACTTTCATTTTTCAACTGCCACACAGAAAAAGAAGGGCTTGCAACTGCCAGGCAGTAACTGCCACGCAGAAAAAGAAGGGGTTGAAAAGGGAGTAGTCTTTCAACTGATATGCCGTCATTCATATCCCGTCAGCACTAATCAGTCCTAGGTTCCCTGCTTGCAGACCCTATTCTCCTGCCGCACAAATACTTGTATTTAATCAACAGATATATCAATTTTTTGAAATAATTTAAATTGTAAACAAGAGTGTGCCCAGAAGATTCCTGAATCTAGGGGCAAGATATTTTCACATGGCTTTTTTTGTGTGAATCTACGCAATGAAGGTCACCTTTGAATATATACTGTGGAGGCAGCACATTCATGCATCACTTAAGGACGGGGATACTTTCTGAGAAATATTTCAGTGAGGGTTTTGCTGTTTGTTTTTTGTCATGTGAATATCATAGAGCACACTTAACACAAGCCTGCATGGTATAGCTTACTACCCACCTAAGCTATATTGTATAGCCTATTGTTCCTAGGCCACAAACCTGTACAGCATGTTACTCTACTGAATACTGTAGGCAATTGTAACACAATGGTAAGTACTTGTGTATCTAAACATAAGAAATGTACAGTAAAAATAGAATATAATCTCATGGGATCACCATTGTAATGCAGTCCATGACCAAAACATTGCTACATGCACAAGACGGTACTCTGTCAAAGACTCCAATTAGTCTAGAATATTTACACCCTAGCTCCATACTTTAGCCACTTCCTGTGAAGCCATCTTTCACCCACCCTACCCCATTCCCTAAGTCTGGCCCTGTGGAGATCACCCTCCTAAGTTCTATGTTACTGCAAATCTTTTAAATATTAAATGTTCCTTCTGGCTATTTTAGCTGTTACTGATTGCTCTATTGATCATAAAATTCCTACCTACTCCTAACCCATTCCTAAACTTCAAATTGCCAACAACTCAATAAACCATATATCTTGAAACTTTTATTTTTTATTTTTAGTTGAGTTTTAAAAATAGATCTTCGTATTTTCCTCATTCAGATTCAACCCCTAAATAACATTGATTATAGACATGTTAAAAATATACTGTATATGTTCAAAATACACTGTAGCAAATGCAAACATGAATTATACAGAGTAAGAATAAAGATAATGATGGCTAATGTTTTGTCATTATTTAATATATATATATATATATATATATGCACCACTGTGATAAGCAAAATGAATCCCCCAACTTTTCCCCTCCAATTCAACCTCGCCTTTGCCCCGTGCAATAACCACTGTAGATGATTTGGAGATATCTTTAGAGATATTTTCCTGTACTTTAACAAATATACTCAGGTGTGTGTATATGTGTGTTGTATGTATGTGTAAGGATTAAGTATTGATTAACATTAGGTATTGATACAATAAGTACAAATGCATAATTCTAGTATAACAACTAAAAGAATAGAAACAGGGTACCTAGCTTTGTACAGGCTACACACAAGTAGAGAAGATAAAATAAATGGAATGATTAAAATATACTCAGGTAATTCAAACTAAGAAAATAAAGGAGAAAACATGAAACATAGGACAGGAAAATAAAAAAAAAATGGCAGTAGATTTAAATCCATAAAACAGTAATTATGAAATAACTGCCCCAAACTAAAAAAAAAAAAGTCAGATTGTATTGAAAACATCCAACTGTATCCTGTTTATAAGACACATCTAAGGTACACAAAAATAGAAAAATAAATGGAAAGAGTTATGCTAGGTGAATGCTAACTGAAAGAATGCTATAACATATCAATGTTATACGATATAGACTTTAGGTCAAAAAGTAATATGGTAGATATAAAAGATCACTTCATAATGATAAAAAGTTTCCATTTTAAATTCATGTGCATCTAGTAACATAGCCCCAAAATATATAATGGAAAAGCCGATGCAGTTTCAAGTTGAAAAACCAACAGCCTAGGTGGAAATTTTAGCATGCCATTTTTCAGTAAATAATACAACAAACAGATAAGCAATCACCAATGACTGAGAAGACTTGACCACAACAAAATTTGACCTAACAAATCTACACAGAATAGTGCTTCCAGTTCTTACAAGAATACATGTGTTCTTAAATACGTATGGTATAGTTAACAACATTGATCATACATTGGGTCAGAAAGCAAGTCTAAACAAATCTGAAAGGATTTAAATCTATAGAATATGTTCTCTGACCACCTCATAATTAAACTAGAAACCAATAACAAGGAGACAACTAGAGAATTGTCATATATTGAGAAATTTAAAAATTGTACTTTGAAATAAGTCAGGAACTAAAGAAGAAGTCATAATGGGAATTAGAAAATAGTTTGGGCTGAACAATAACAAAAATAATAAATATCCAAACTAGTGGGATGCATCTGAAGTAATAGCTCCATTTGTGTAAATATTAGAGGCTTCAGTATAAATATTAGAAAAGAAGAAAGGCTGAAAATTAATGAACTAACCATCCATATGTCAAGAGTTAGGGGAAAAAACAACAACAAAATAAGGGCAGAAAAGTAGGTAGAATAGAATAAAAAGCATAAACTATTGAAACAAGAAGAAAAACCAACATAACTGAGGACCAGGAGAGCCACAGGTGTTTTTTTTTTAATTTTTTAAGAATAATAAAATATTTTCCTGTGTTAAAATTACAGGCCTAGATTTCTTTAGATTTGCAAAATACACCCAGGTGTGATGGCTCACTTCTGTAATCCCAGCACTTTAGGAGGCCAAGGTAGGTAGATCACTTGAGGTCAGGAGTTTGGAGTGTGAGACCAGCCTGGCCATCATGGTGAGCCCCCGTCTCTACTAAAAATACAAAAATCAGCTAGGCATGGTGCTGCACGCTTGTAACCCCAGCCACTTGGGAGGCTGAGGTGGGAGGATTGCTTGAACCTGGGAGGCGGAGGTTGCAGTGATTGGAGATCCTGCCACTGCACTCCAGCCTGGGTAAGAGAGTGACTCCATCTCAAAAGAAAGAACGAAGAGATGGAGAGAGGGACAGAAAGAAGAAAGACAAAGAAAGGAGAAAGAGAAGAAGGAAGGGAGGGAGGGAGAGAGGCAGGTATGGAGGGAGAGAGGGCAGGCAACATTGTCTTATTCCTGACTTCAAAGAGCAAACCTTTGTTTAACAATTTTGGAAACCAGTTAGGCATTATCTAAAAGTTAAAATGTGTACATTTTCTAAGGCAGCAGTGTCATTCCTGGGTATATACCCTAGACTAACTCCGGCACATTTCTCTCAGGGTACATACACAAGAATAGCAGTAGTGTTATTTATAATAACAGTGTTGTGTGGTAAATTTTAGATAGCAATGAAATGAACAAAGGACAAGTACACTAAACAAGTTGGATAAATTTTTATCATATAAAGGAAGCAGTGCACAAAAAAATGTACAGTATAATCCCATTTATATAAAATTTAAAATCAGGCAAAATGGATTACATTTTTTACACATACTTATATAGGTGGCCAGCAATATTTCTTCACCTCTGTGGTGGTTACCTTGGTGTGTGCTTTATAATTAGTCTTTCTTTTTCACATTTCCATTTTGTGCACTTTTATGTTTATATGCCATACTTCACAATGCAATATGTTAAATTTTTGTAACCACAAATATATTAGGTCATATTCTCTTGGAGAATATGAGTCCAATATTCCTATTGTGAAGTTGCATCTTACATTTCATTCCTTTGTGAGTGGTTTAGCTTTGCGGAATTGTTTAATAATATCTGCTGTCTTTGCTCTTCTTCAATTTTACTTTATATTTCTAGGTATTGGCATTTTGTTACATACATCTTTAGTAATCTGTGGCCTCTTTCAATTTGCTTTTGGAATTTATACTATCTGGGCATTGATAATACTATCTATCCTCCCTAACTTTTATTGCCCTCTTTTTTTTTTGAGACAGAGTCTCGCTCTGTCTCCAGGCTGCAGTGCAGTGGCACGATCTTGGCTCACTGCAACCTCCGCCTCCCAGGTTCAAGCAATTCTCCTGCCTCAGCCTCCTGTGTAGCTGGGACTACAGGTGCCAGCCACCACACAAGGCTAATTTTTGTATTTTCTTAGTAGAGCTGGGGTTTCACCATATTGGTCAGGCTGGTCTCGAACTCCTGACCTCAGGTGATCCACCTGCCTCAGCCTCCCAAAGTGCTGGGATTACAGGCGTGAGCCACCACACCCGGCTGTTGCCCCCTTTTCATTTTTATGTTTTGTATTTTCCACCTCTTTATTTATTTCTGCTGCCCTAGGGAGAGTTGCTATTAATCTTCTGATTTACTATTTTCTTATTTGATGTAATCATCTTGCTATATATCCCACCTGTTGTCATCTTCATTTTAACTATCTCATTTTTAAAATAAATATTTACAATTTTAAAAAGTAATTTCTTATTTCTTTGTTCTATCATCAATATCCTTCCTTAACTCCTGCAGATATATATGGTGCTTGCTTATTGGTCCATCTCTTCCAATAAATCTGCTTCATGTGGTATGTGTTATTCAGTTTGTTTTAAGTCTCTTTTATTGTAATTGTTCTCCTCAGGTACTGATATAGTTTGGCTCTGTGTCCCCACCCAAATATCATCTTGAATTGTAATCCCCACATGTCAAGTGAGGGACTTGCTGGGAGGTGATTGGATGATGGGGGCAGTTCCCCCATCCTGTTCTTGTGATAGTGAGGAAGTTCTCATGAGATCTGGTTGTTTGATAAGTGTCTGGCATTTCCCCTGCTCTCTCTTTTGCCACCATGTGAGAAGTGTCTTGCTTCCCCTTTGCCCTCTGCCAAGTTTCCTGAGGGCTCCCTAGGTATGCCTCCTGTGTAGCCTGTGGAAGTGTGAGTCAATTAAACCTCTTTTGTTTATAAATTACCCAGTCTCAGGTATTATCTTTATAGCCGTGTAAGAACAGACTAATACAGAGAATTGATACCAAGGTAGTGGAGCATTTCTATAAGATACCTGAGAATGTGGAAGTGACTTTGGAACTGGGAAACCAGCAGAGGTTGGAACAGTTTGGAGGGCTCAGAAGAAGAATGGTTTTGACCAAAATACTGATAGTAATATGGACAATGAAGTCCAGGCTGAGGTGGTCTCAGAAGGAGATGAGGAACTTATTGGGAACTGAAGCAAAGGTCACCCTTCCTATGCTTTAGCAAAGATACTGGTGGCATTTTGCCCCTGCCCTAGAGATCTGTGGAACTTTGAACTTGAGAGAGATGATATAGGGTATCTGGTGGAAGACGTTTCTAAACAACAAAGCATTCAAGAGGTGACCTGGCTTATTCTGAAAGCATTCAGTTATATGCATTCACAAAGAGATGGTTTGAAATTGGAACTTATGTTTAAAAGGGAAACAGAGCATAAAAGTTTAGAAAATTTGCAGCCTGCCCATGTGGTAGAAAAGAAAAACCCATTTTCTGGGGAGGAATTCAAGCCAGCTGCAGAAATTTCCATAAGTAACTAGAAGCTGAATGTTTTAATAGCCAAGACAATGGGGAAAATGTCTCCAGAACATGTCAGAAAATTCATTGCAGCCCCTCCCATCACAGGCCCAGAGGGTGAGGCGGGAAAAAATGGCTTTGTGGGCCTGGCCCAGGACTCCTCAGCTCTGTGCAGCTTCAGGACATAGTGCCCTGCATCTCAGCTGCTTCAGTTGTAGCCATGGCTAAAAGGGGCTAAGGTAGAGCTTGGGCCGTTGCTTTAGAGGGTGCAAGCCCTTAGATTTGGCAGTTTCCATGTGGTGTTGGGTCTGTGGGTACTCAGAAAACAAGAGTTGAGGTTTGGGAACCTCTGCCTAGATTTCAGAGGATGTGTGGAAATGCCTAGAAGTCCAGGCAGAAGTCTGCTGCAGGGGCAGAACCCTCATGGAGAACCTCTGCTAGAGCAATGCAGAAGGGAAATATGGAGTTGGAGCCCCCACACAGATTCCCCATTTGGGCACTGCCTAGTGGAGCTGTGAGAAGAGGGTCACCATCCACCAGACCCCAGAGAGGTAGATCCACTGACAGCTTGCACTGTGCTCCTGGAAAAGCTGCAGGCACTCAACACCAGCTTGTGAAAGCAGCCATAGAAGCTGTGCACTGCCTTGCATCATGTTTTATATTTTGTATTTATGTTTTGTATTTTCCATCTCTATATTCCAAGGAGATTTTGGAGCTTTAAGATTTCATGACTGCCCAGCTGGGTATCGGAATATCAGACTTGCAAGGGGCCTATACCCTCTTTATTTTGGTCAATTTCTCCCATTTGGAATGAGAACATTTACCCAATGCCTGTACCCCCATTTTATATTGGAAGTAACTAACTTGCTTTTGATTTTACACGCTCATAGGCGGAAGGGACTTGCTTAGTCTCAGATGAGACCCTGGACTTGGATTTTTGAGATTATGCTGGAATCAGTTAAGACTTCAGGGAACTGTTTGGAAAGCATAATTGGTTTTGAAATGTGAAAATAACATGAGATTTGGGAGAGGCCGGGTGGAATGTTATCATTTGGCTCTGTGTCCCCACCCAAATCTAATCTCAAATTTGCAATCCCCACATGTTGAGGGAGGGACCTGGTGGGAGGTGATTGGATCATGGGGCAGTTTCCCCTATGTTGCTCTTGTGATAGTGAGGGAGTTCTCATGAGACTTGGTTATTTGATAAGTGTCTGGCATTTCCTATGCTTGCTGTCTCTCTCTCCTGCCACCATGTAAGATGTGCCTTGCTTCCCTTCACCTTCTGCCATGATCATAAATTTCCTGAGGCTTCTTCAGCCATGCAGAACTGTGAGTCAATTAAATTTCTTTTGCTTATAAATTACCCAGTTTCAGGTAGTATCTTTATAGCAGTGTGAAAATGGACTAATATAGGTATCTAGTTTCTTTGGACCTGTAGCATCACATTAATTTCCTGATGAAATCAGCTATACTGCTCTGTGTTGTCTATTAGGGAAGTGCTCAAAGACACATTCTCAACTGAATCCTTTTTTGAGAATCTGAGGAAAGCAGAAGGGTTAAGTTTCAGAGGAGAGAGCTCCAGGGACCAATAACCTCTGCTGACAGGAGTTGGAGGCCTGAACATTCCAGGGTAAAATTCATCCTAGTCCTATTTCTATCAGCTCCTTATTAGCCTGGCCTTGTGCTTCTTTGGTAGTGCTTCACAACACTGCGAGGGCAGCAAAGGTTCCCAGGTGAAGTACAGGAGACAAGAGCTAAAATTATATATGACCTCTCCAGAGCCTCCCAAGCTTCCAGCGACATCCTCCTCCCCATGTGACTGCTGTGCTCTTTGGCTGCCTCCCTCCCTTCTAGTCACTAGTTCCCTTCTTCCCAGGGGTTTCTCACAATCTTCATTTACTTCCAACAGCCAATTTCTTCCTGTATCTGTAGTTTTCAAGGTTGATTTTGGAGACAGCTGTGCTAATTTATCATTTTTCTTATTTCTAGGAGTGCTGATTATACTTATAAATTTAGACTTTTGTCATATATAAATTAGTAATTTTTCTTTTGACCTGTTTGTGACTCTTCTTTTCTTTTTGGTTGGGGAAAAAATCGTAAAGTGCCTTCAATAGGGAGATAGTCGTCACAAAAATGAGTTAAAGATGGCCCCTGGCCCTGTGTTGTTAACTTCTTCACAGCAGGCTGGGACTTGTTAACTCAAAAGCCTGCTACAGCCAAACTTAAATTTCTACACATCCAGTTGTTTTAAAATATAGCCCCCAAAAGCAGATTGTTAGCCATTTACAGCCTGCCTGCTTTGCACATCCTGAGAAACTGCACCCAACATCTGCTAGCCATAGGTCCCATAGATTAGATAAACGCTGGGGCCACTGCTTCTCTCAGAGTTCTTTGCCCAGAGAATCCCACCATGCTGCTGAGTGACACCACCTAGACACATAACCCCATCTAAACACTCCCCCTCAGATCTTCCTCTATGTCCCTTCTGGAAAGTCGCCTTTGCACCCTTGCCTTTGGAAGGTATCATGCTGTCACTGAGAAACTGCCCCTGTCCTCACCCCAACCCCCCACCCTCACCCCCAGGCAAATCTGTCAGTCTCTGCTCAAATAAACTGTGTGCTAGTGCCATCTGGTGGTCGTCCAAATCGCCTTTGTAACATATTTAACTCCTTAACACAAATTAAATATGTTACAAAGAATTATCTGCTGCTGTTTTAAAGAAATGAGTTAGATTGATATGTACCTGTGTGGAAAAATGCTCTAGAATTGTTAGGTAGAAAAAATGAGTTATAAAACAACGTGCAAAATAAATCCCATTTACAATAAAATGTGGAATGAATACATATATATCCCCATTCATGCTTAGAAAATATCTGGATGGAGTTACAATATGCTGTTTGTAGCTTACGAGATTAGGATTGAGGTTGGGCACTCGGGAAAGGACCCTTCATTGTATTCTTCTACAGTGTTTCAATTTTTCAAAACAGTATATTTTTTAGCTTTTTTTCCAGTTAAAATGAGGAGGACTGAGGAAAGCTGAATTTAATGAGTACAGTGGCAATAATGCACCAATAGAGTGGTGCATTAGAGATATGTTGACGCAAACCAAAATATACAGGTTGCCAATTGAGATTAGGCTGCAAGTGTTATTTCTCTTTCAAGAACGATGTTAATGAAAGGAAGCTTTGAAGTCGAAAGAAGGATATTTTGGTTATTCTTATTAAGACCTTTTTTTAAATTTTGTTTTAGGATAGCTTGTCTTAACTACGTATACATAGTAGCAGAATCAATAAAAATTGAGTTTGATAATGTTTTTGTTCTCTCATTGTCATATTTATAAGGAGTTATAAGTCACATATCTTTATGAATATATGAATAAGTGATAGATTTTCCTAAAATGTATTGAGTATTTTAGAGCAATGAATACTTTAGGTGAATCTTCATTGTTGTAGGTTGAATGGTGCCTCCCTCACCTCTCCCACTGAATTAATATGTTGAAGTCCTAACCCCCAGTACCTCAGAATGTGACCTTATTTGTGTCACAAAGAGACTTACAGGGTCACTGCAGATATAATTAGTTGAGGTCATACTGCAGAAGTGTAGGCCACTAATCCAATATGACTGGTGTCTTTATGAAAAGAAATTTGGACTTAGACATGTACACAGGGAGAACTCCATGTAAACGCTGCAGTTATGCCGCTACAAGTCGAGTGTTATGGATTGTATTGTGTCCCCCCACAAAAGATAGGTTGAAGTCCTAACCACTAGTATCTTAGAATGTGACCCTATCTGGAGGTCTTTACAGAGGTCCTTTTAGGGTCTTTACAGAGGTAATCAAGGTAAAAATGAGGGTATTAGGGTGTACCCTAATGCAATATGGCGGATGGTCTTATGAAAAGGGGAAATTTAGACACAGAGATATGCATAGAGGGAAGATCACGTGAAGACATAGGGAGAAGGCAGCCATCCAAAATCAGGGAGAGAGATCAGGAACAGATGCGTCTCTCAGCCCTCAGAAAGAACCAACCCTGTTCCTTCTGAAACCAATACATTCATCAGAGCACATCCACTGCCTTCCTCACTCCTTCTCAATCTTGTCAAGTAATTCCACGTGCTTGCATTAAATCTGATGATCAGTACTTCATTTAAAAAATTTTATGGAACTTACAAGACAAAGGACTCCCTACTTTAGTACTTTGTTATCTGACTTCTGTTTTTGCAATAAAATTATCTTCCTTCCCATTTCTTTCTCAACTTGACCTATCTTTCCTAACACTACCAAAACAATTTTTAAAAACACTACTCTGATCAAGACACTCAAATGATGAAAAAATTTCCATTGTACTTCACCCTCACCCCCAAAGCAAGAGAACGTAGCAAAACAACTTACTTGGCTGTGTTTCAAGGCCTTTTCAAAATTGATCTTCCTGCTTTCTCTACTGTTCTCAGGATGAGTCTTTCCTTCCTTTCAGATTAGAAATTCTCTCTTTCTATTCTCATAACTTTGCATTGACTTCCTCTCATATTTACTCTAACACAAATTGTACTCATTCTACTACTGTACTCATCTTCAGTGGAAGTATTGCCTTTTCAATGACATCTTCCTGGTCACTATCTGAGAGTAAGCACTTGTTTCTCTGCCCTGGTATAACATTTGGCACCTATTGGCACCTACTGTAATCACGTGTTGTGCCTACCTTGTCTTCCCTATTAGATTAAAGTCCAGTAACTGGAGAGCAAGAACCATCTTCAACTCCTCCATAGAGCATTACATAAGGTTATTATCTATCAAGTATGCAATAAAGAAATGAATAAATTTTCACTATTCAGTGAAAAAATCTGCTTTGGTTCTAAAGCATGTAAAAGCATTGCTTTGAAGATAAACTGTTTTAACTTGTAAATGCTATAAATAAACAATGTTACAAGGTTATTTGTCTACAAAGCACAACCAAAAGTTAAATGTTAAAATAATAAGTGGTGGAGATTATAACTTGTCCACCAGTATTGGTTCTTCCTTTTGTCTTAGTATTATAACCTTCTAAGTTTCAGCAGATCAGTGGCCAAATTGCTTCATTTCACAAACTCCCTTAATGTTGGGTGTGGCTAGGCAAGTAAGTTCTCACCAACAGAGAAAGAGAAGTGAAATTTACAATTTCTGGGTTGCTTCCTGAAAAAGAAATAGATTGTCCCCTTGTATTCTCTTTTTGTTCTATTCTGTGGTGGCCCAAGTGGTTTCTGGCTTCAATTTTGCAGATGAAGACAACACCTGAGTCAATGACTAGGCAGCAATGAAAAGAATCTGGGACCCTGTAAAACCCACTTAAGCAGAGCTGCCTGACTTCCAAGCCTACTCTGAGTGTTTATGTGAAGGAAAAATAAACTTAAACCTTGCTTGAGCCACCTTCTTCTTTTTTTTTTTTTTTTTTGGTTATTTTGTTACTACAGCTACATACCCTGAAAAATATACTACAGTAGAGTAATAAAAATTGAACATTTATTCTGAACAAAGATGCTGGAATAACCTTCCTTAAGCACCATTCTCAATAGTAATTTTGATTTATTTGATTGAATTTCAATAAAGCTTAATAGCCAATGTTCATAATGATGACCATTAGTCATCAAAGAAAAGGTTAACGCTCCACATCCCCTTTATAAGAAAAAGGCAGTTATTTGATATGTTTTAGAGAATTTAATTTAAAATCATTCAAATGCCAAGGGTTTTTGGGTTTATCAGAGCAGTACTAAATCTCTCTGGAAAATTTAACCATAACAATGAAATTTTTTTGATAGTTCTTAACAATTAAAATTTCATTAGACCATGCTTTGAGGGACATCTTTTTAAAATGACACCATAAAGGTTAGTAATAATTGGTGTAATTGGAACCTTCTGGGTTCAAGAAGTAATATAAATGTGGGAATCAGAGGGGTGCTAGACATAAGGAGTAGTGTGAGTTGGGATATCGTTTTCTGGAGAATATATGCCCAGTATAAAGTATTAACAATCAACACATTTTAAATGCTGTTCTGAGGCTATGATGAAGTAACTGGAATGAGATTTACCCTCCAGCCATAAACAACTAGAAAGTTAGACAAAGTTTATAAGGTAATCGTTTTCATATATTGGAAAACAGGCAGCACAGGATCGTGGTCTATGAAAGGAGAAAACATCTTTCTGGCTTTCTTCCTAGAGGCGCTTTCCAGACAGTGCTACAGGGAAGGGCATCTGACACACGGCATGGCAAATAAGGGAACAGAGATTGGAGCTCAGGAAGCCTATGTTGGCTAGCATTTTGAAGCTAGAATGATTATAAGGAGAAACTGCCCAAAGACCTCCAGAAATCTTTAGAGAACCTTTGCATAAAGCATACATCTTACACGGCCAGGAAAATGACAACTTGGGAAAGGTGATAACCAAACAGTTCCCAGAACTCAGAGAGGGCTAAGCCACATTTGAGTACTAGCCAGCCAGAGTGGAGGGGCCTGATTGAACACACTGGGTCATTCAGTGGAAACCCTGGAGAGATTATGCTTTTGTAGGGGAGCTAAACTAACACTAGAGTACAGCATACCCTACATTTGCCTTAACAGACTTAAAATACTCAAAAGGAACAAGTGGCTTGTCAGAACAAAGTCCAACACTCTTTAAAAATATACAACAAAATAAAATCCAACCTCGCAAAATAATGTCAAGCATTTAATTAAAAAACTAGATATTCCATAAAACTGGACAGTGTGACACATTATCAGAAAAAAAAATTAGTTAATGGAAACAGAGAGACAGAATAATAGGCTTAGTAGACAAGGACTTTTAAAAAAAATCTTTTTAAAATATGCTAGAAGGGCCAGGCATAGTGGCTCATGCCTGTAATACCAACAACTTTGGGAGGCTGAGGCAGGCAGATCACCTGAGATCAGGAGTTCGAGACCAGTCTGGCCAACATGGCGAAACCCCGTCTCTACTAAAAATACAAAAAATTAGTCGAGTGTAGTGACACACGCCTGTAGTCCCAGCAACTGGGGAGGCTGAGGCAGGAGAATCGCTTGAACCTGGGAGGCAAAGGTTGCAGTGAGCAAAGATTGCTCCATTGCACTCCAGCCTGGGTGACAAGAGTGAAACTCTGTCTCAAAAAAAGAAAAATACATATATATATGTATATATGCTAGAAGAATTAAAAGGAGATTAATATTATGAGGACAGCAAGATATAAAGAAGAACCAAATGGAACTTCTAATGATAAAAAGTATAATATTTGAAATAAAAAATTCAATGGATGGGATTCAGAGCAGATTAGACACTGCAGAAGAAAAATTTAGTGAACTTTAAGACACTGCAATAGAAACTATCCAAACTGAAGTTCAGAAGGGGAAAGAATAAAAAACAAAAAGGAACAGAATCTCAGAGACAGAAAGCAAATCGGTGGGGCCTAGGATGAAGAATAACTGAATGCAAAAGCATACAGGAATGTTTGAGGATGATAGAAATATTAAAGTTATATTTTGATTGTTGTGATAGCTAAATAGAAATAAACATTTGCCAAAATTCATTAATTTGTTGGTTAAATGGATTAATGTTATTACTGTTATTGTTTGTTACTTGTAACTCAATACATTTGCTAAAATATTCTAGCCAAAATAAAATCTCAACAAAGGGCTGAATTTGACCTGAGGATGGGAAGGAGTTAGGTGGGACATGGTGCAAGTACTAATCCACTATTTAATGCATACAATAGTAGCATCTAATAAAAATGGTTTATAGAATGAATTAAATTCCTCTCATATATTTAAAGTTGATCATACTGATTTACAATCAGTAATATAAGTCTAATACCTTGGATTTTAAAAAATTACTATTGCTATCATTTGTTATTATATTTTAGTTTTCAAAAGTAAGAGATTTTGTTGTAATCTACTTCAAGGTTATTATCTGGATGGAAGGAAAAGCATTTTCTCCACAAAATGTAGCTAGTCTATATGAGAATAAATCCAGCTATATCATTTTCATATTTCCATCATACCCAACCACCTAGGCCAGACAGCAAATGAATATGATAAGGTATTTGAGTGTTTTCTATACACAAAGCCCATGTACCAAGTTTAAAAATCCTAGTTTTTGAAGAGATAGTCAATGTAATAACAATAACAGCAACATAGCAATAGTAATTATACAAAAAAGACCAAAGTTGTAGGTGTGTGGGTGGGACCAGGCACTGAGAATAAAAATACTGAGTAAACTACATTTTCTAGAGCCCCTTCTCTTCTACTGTGAGCCCTCTTGATTTTTTTTTTTTTTCCCTGATTACTAGACTTATAGGAGCTTGTTTAGGGGATCTATTTTTGTATCTCTCAGAAATGTTTTCAATTGAAGATAATAGAAACTCATTCATAAAGTGGGAACATTTAAATTTTTTCTAAACAAGGAGTCTAGAAGAAGCTGGTCCCAAGGCTTGTGGACCCATGAAGTTATGAAGAACTCATACGTTCTATTTTTCCAGTCTACCATACTAAGCACGTTAACTTTTATCAGTAGGCTTTTTTTTTTTTTTTTTTTTAATCATGGAATCTCGCTCTATCGCCCAGGCTGGAGTGCAGTGGCATGACCTCAGCTCTCTGCAACCTTCACCTCCCAAGTTTAAGCGATTCTCGTGCCTCAGCCTCCCAAGTGGCTGAGATTACTGGTGTGCACCACGTTGCCCAGCTAATTTTTGTATTTTTAGTAGAGACAGGGTTTCACCATGTTGGCCAGGCTGGTCTCAAATTCCTGCCCTCAGGCAATCCGCCCACCTCGGCCTCCCAAATCGCTGGGCGTGAGCCACTGTGCCTGGCCTGCACTATTTATTTTAATTTCTTTTAGGTTTACAGGAAAAGTGGCTAATAATTGATCTACAGGCGTGAGCCACAGCGCCCGGCCTTATCCTTAGGCTTTTGGCTGCTATAGCTCCAACACATCCTCTGGTGGTGGTGGTAGAGGGGTTGAAAAGAATAGCTGGGCGTGATGTCTCATGCCTGTAATCCCAGCACTTTGGGAGGCGGAGGTGGGCGGATCACCTGAGGTCAGGAGTTCAAGACCAGCCTAGTCAACATGGTGAAACACTGTCTCTACTAAATGACAGAGCAACAAGAGCGAAACTCCATCTCAAAAAAAAAAAAAAAAAAAAAAGAAGAGATCACAGTTTTTCTTGTACTCTCTCCTGTTTACCAGGAAGAAAATCTTTAATAGAAATTATTACCAGCTGAGAGGCCAAGGCAGGAGGATCACTTGAGGCCAGGAGTTCAAAACCAGCCTGAGAAACACAGCAACACCCCATCTCTAAAAGAAAGAAACGAGAATTATTACACCCAAAGCAGACTTCTACTTACATCTTATTGACCAGAACTGGGTCAATAAGTACTGACCCCCATTACTAGCCAAAGGGAATGGCATTGTGATGCTGGTCCTAGATTAATTATGATTTTCTCCTGGGACTAGGAGGTGGGCCAAGTTTCTTAAATTTGTTGCCACCTCTCTCTTCTGCCCCTTCTCTCCCCACCCCAAAATAAGGACTTGTAACTATGGAAAAAGTGGGATAGCATCCTACAGATGCATCATAATAGCATCTGTTAAAATTTTCAAAGCAATAATCCAGGAAGATAAAGTACATTTTTCTTTCCAGGAAACTTATTGCCTTACACAAGAATCTTATTCTCATTTGCTCCATACTTTAGCTTCCAAAGCCAACCAAATTTAAACAGTGGAAGCAAAAGATGAATTCAGCATTTATGTATTTTATATAATTCCATTTTAACAAAACTTAACAGTTTAAATAAGATTTAAGTAAAATTTCATTGTTCCCAACTCCTAAATAGTACTCACCCTCACATGGCAAAATGTATATTTTCACAAATCGGTGTAGACCTACTCAGTAATCGGTAATTGTGTGCTCTGTTTTCTCTGCTGCAGCCCAGTAGAAATTACACTTATCAATTGCTACTATTTATGTTTTTCCTTCATAGCTACTTGTATTGGTAATCCTGTTAGATTTTGTTTTCATGTGAAGTACACCCTATAATGAATACTTTTAGTTACTATGAGAAAAAAATTAAGTGAAAAATTTAAGCAAAGATAAAACAAAAATTATTGTTGCTTTTAAACAGACTTTAAATTGCAGTCAAAAGTAGCAGCCTGAAGGTATATTTTATTTTTCCAACAAAATGTTTATACGTTTTTCAATTTTGAATGCCTTTAGGTGGTCTTGTATTTTCCAGTTTAACACAGGCCCCTCCAACCCTCTTATAGCTGACATCCAAGCACTCATGGTAACTCCTTATCCCAGTAAGCACTTGAATTTGCCAATCTCTGCTTTGTCTGGATAAACCAAGATTAATAATAAATGAATAATATTTTCCTATTTGCAGAACACTTTCGACTGGCTTCCAAAATGATCTCTAAAATAAATAATGAACTTTTTTCCAAGACAACTACATTTTTGGCATGCTGGTTTAAAAGTTTTTGGCTGACCTTTTGTCAGTAAAAGCCTCTTCTAAATAGGGGAGAAGGTGGTATCACGTCTTTGTTTGATTTATTTGACGAAGTTGTGTTCCCAGCCATATTGGGTAATTTTGCATTATGAAATTGTGCATACTTTAAACAAGTTGAGTATTCTTTAGTTGAAATTATTTGCTTGAGACCAGAAGTGTTTTGGATTTCAATTAAAAAAAATTGAAATATCTGCATTATACTTAGCAGCTGAACACTCCAAATCAGAAAAATCCCAAATCCAAAATGTCCTTTGAGCAGTTCCCCTGAGTAACATGTCAGTGCTCAAAATGTTTCAGATTTTGAAGCATTTGAAACATCAGATTTTCAAATTTGGGATGCTCTACCTGTATTTATATATTTTCAATTGTATATTTTAAAATATATTTCAAATTTAAAAGACTAAAATGCTTAAAGAAAATAATTAGCAACTTATATATGTTATTTATATATTAATATAAAATTAATATATAATATTAATATAAAATTAATTTATATAAAATTAATATATATAATATTAATATATATTAATTTTATGTAAAATTAATATATATTACATATATTGATATAAAAGTATTTTATATAGATAATATATATTTTTATATATTTTTATATATCTTTCCAGATATTTTACTATATATATACTTTTATATATATTATATATATATATATCTTTCCAGAGTTCCTTTTACAAAATCTCAGAGTACTTTATAAGCATTTTACACATAATTTATAAAATATTATTTTCTATATAGTATAAAAAATTCACACAGTCTCACAGAATGATAGAGGGAAATTCACACTCACTATCTAGGGTATTAAATCTCCAAGACTACATTCTTCTTTTAATAAAACTGACCTTTGCTAATGTTAAAATTTTTTATTTAATACTTTAGGAAATAGCTGTGCAATGTTTTAAATGAGTGAAAGAATGTGGGAACTTGGAAACAAATGTTAAGCAGTCCCATGTTTTTATTCATGTGAACATTGCCTCATAAATCATTTTTATACTATCGTGTTTACTAATTGTGTGGATTTATTAGAGTTCTTTTTGGCCAAAATAATGGTGAGCTACCTGTGTTTATATTAACTACTTTCCTGTCAGCCTGTAGTAGTTTGCTATTATGTTACCGTGATTATTATTTTTTCTCTAATTCCCATCTTCTTTACTACCAGTTCTAGCCTAGTCTGCTTGTATTTCCTCCTCCTTTATTTGTCTAAAAAGATAAACAAGCTTTAATTTGCAAAGGGCATGGAGAGTTATGAATACATGATAACCTCTTAAGAACTTCTCCAACGCCAACATTCCTGCAACAAGTCTTAAAATCTTGTTAGTGTCATATTATTACCATTTATTCTAATATGTGTCCTTAAAAGTTAAAATGATAGAACTAGTTGAAATAGCAAATAACATTTGAACTATTTTTCTGATATTAATGCAAGAGATAATAAGTATAAAGAGTAACAACACCCCCTGAGTTAGTTGTTTACAACCTTGACTGAACATTGAAATTGCCTGGGGAAGATTTTTAAATTACTGATGCCTAGATCTATTGCCTAGAAATTCTGATATTAATTGGTCTGGAGTGCAGCATGGACATGAGATGTTTTTAAAATTCCCCAGATAATTCTGAACTACAACTAATGTTGAGAACCACTGGTCTCAGACTATCTCCAGATTATGTTATTAACCTTGACTACCCATTACAATCAATGGGTGTATTTTAGAAACATAGCTTCCCAGACTCCAGGTCCAGAAATTCAAATTCTATTTTTCTGGGATAGAACCAGGCATTGTTTTTCTTGTGTGCCCTGATTTTAATGTGAAGTTAAGGTAAGAATTATTGCTCAAGAAACCAAGAGGTTTAACATCGCAATATGGGAAGGTATGATATATTATCATTGTGGTTTTTTTAATTGTTGTTTTATTGATGACAAACCATAACCTTGGCCTGCTAGAAGAGTTCAATGGCACAAATTTAGATTTTTCTTTTTTTTTTTTAGACGGAGTCTCACTGTGTCGCCCAGGCTGGAGTGCAGTGGCACAATCTGGGCTCACTGCAAGCTCCACCTCCCGGGTTCACGTCATTCTCCTGCCTCAGCCTCCCGAGTAGCTGGGACTACAGGTGCCCACCACCACACCCAGCTAATTTTTTTGTATTTTTAATAGACACGGGGTTTCACTGTGTTAGCCAGGATGGTCTCGATCCCCTGACCTTGTGATCTGCCCGCCTCGGCCTCCCAAAGTGCTGGGATTACAGGCGTGAGCCACAGCGCCCGGCCCACAAATTTAGTTTTTTAAAGTAAGTAACTTTGTCTTAAAAATGATTTGTAGTGACAGTCATTAAAAGATAAACTGAGGCACATTAAAATATTAAAGCATTTATTTGACCATTCACTGATTCATGAATCTGGTAGCTCCTGATAAAGGAGCCAAGGAGAAGGCTTTTATAGGGTGAATTTGGAAACAAAGGAAAGATATTTGATTGGTTGAAGTGGAGTACTAGCCTTATTTGGGTCATCCCAGTGGAAAGTCCCTAGTTAGAAGTTAGCTAGCAGTTTCTGATTGATTAAGCTTAAATTTCCTTTTTATCATTTACACTGATTTGGGTTTCCTTTTCTTAGGTAGGAACTCAGGGATCTGAAGCTACCTCAGCCTACTGGCCTTCTAATTATTTCAACACAGAAATAGTACTTTAGGGCACACTGGAGTTGCAATTCTATTCTGCCATTGGGCGGTTTCAGATTTGTTCTTCCTTTAAATTTTGGTTAAATTAGTCATTGCATTTCTTTCTATAAGTCTGAGATTCAGATATTTGGTTGCTCTGAGAAAGTCTCTGTTGAGATAGCATTGCCATACTGGTCAGACTGAAAGTGACTTTGTATCCTTTCTATTAATGTTCTGATATAAAAGAGTGATGTCTCGGATTTAGTGTTAATGCATTAAAAAAGGACAGCCTCACAAATAGCTTCCTATAATACATGGAAAAATGTCTAGTTTTGAATTTATAACACAGGGAAAGATAAAAAGAAATTTAATTATGCTTACTAATGTTGAACATGCAAGTGACAAAGTAAATACTAAAAATCCATTCAGCTGGGCGTGGACAGAGAGAGGGAATGGTGCACATCAGAGGGTGCAGGCTACCGCAACGTGTCCGTTTCCTCAGTCTCGCGGGAAGCTCCGTTGCGGGCACCCCGGCTGGTGGCTGAGCTCAGGCCTGCAGGCAGAGGCGAGGCGAGGGCGGAGCGGTCACGTGAGAGCACTGCCGCGGTGGGTTGTGGGGGTACTGCGGCGCCATTTGCTTTGCCAAACCGACAAAAGAGAGATCATGGCCTACGATGCCAAGCCCGACGTGAAGACCGTGCAGGTGCTGCGGGACACCGCCAACCGCCTGCGGATCCGTTCCATCAAGGCCACGTGTGCCTCTGGTTCTGGCCAGCTCACGTCGTGCTGCAGTGCAGCGGAGGTCGTGTCTGTCCTCTTCTTCCACACGATGAAGTATAAACCGACAGACCCAGAACACCCAGACAACGACCGGTTCATCCTCTCCAAGGGACATGCTGCTCCCATCCTCTATGCCGCTTGGGTGGAGGTGGGTGACGTCAGTGAATCTGACTTGCTGAACCTGAGGAAACCTCACAGCGGCTTGGAGAGACACCCTACCCCTCGACTGCCGTTTGTTGACGTGGCAACAGGGTGCCTAGGACAGGGATTAGGTGCTGCATGTGGAATGGCTTATACTGGCAAGTACCTTGACAAGGCCAGCTACCGGGTGTTCTGCCTTATGGGAGATGGCGAATCCTCAGAAGGCTCTGTGTGGGAGGCTTTCGCTTTTGCCTCCCACTACAACTTGGACAATCTTGTGGCAGTCTTTGACGTGAACCGCTTGGGACAAAGTGGGCCTGCACCCCTTGAGCATGGCGCAGACATCTACCAGAATTGCTGTGAAGCCTTTGGATGGAATACTTACTTAGTGGACGGCCATGATGTGGAGGCCTTGTGCCAAGCATTTTGGCAAGCAAGTCAAGTGAAGAACAAGCCTACTGCTATAGTTGCCAAGACCTTCAAAGGTCGGGGTATTCCAAATATTGAGGATGCAGAAAATTGGCATGGAAAGCCAGTGCCAAAAGAAAGAGCAGATGCAATTGTCAAATTAATTGAGAGTCAGATACAGACCAATGAGAATCTCATACCAAAATCGCCTGTGGAAGACTCACCTCAAATCAGCATCACAGATATAAAAGTGACCTCCCCACCTGCTTACAAAGTTGGTGACAAGATAGCTACTCAGAAAACATATGGTTTGGCTCTGGCTAAAATGGGCCGTGCAAATGAAAGAGTTATTGTTCTGAGTGGTGACACGATGAACTCCACCTTTTCTGAAATATTCAGGAAAGAACACCCTGAGCGTTTCATAGAGTGTGTTACTGCTGAACAAAACATGGTAAATGTGGCACTAGGCTGTGCTACACATGGTCGAACCATTGCTTTTGCTAGTGCTTTTGCTGCCTTTTTTACTAGAGCATTTGATCAGCTCCGAATGGGAGCCATTTCTCAAGCCAATATCAACCTTATTGGTTCCCACTGTGGGGTATCCACTGGAGAAGATGGAGTCTGCCAGATGGCCCTGGAGGATCTAGCCATGTTCCGAAGCATTCCCAATTGTACTGTTTTCTATCCAAGTGATGCCATCTCGACAGAGCATGCTGTTTATCTAGCCGCCAATACCAAGGGAATGTGCTTCATTCGAACCAGCCAACCAGAGACTGCAGTTATTTATACCCCACAAGAAAATTTTGAGATTGGCCAGGCCAAGGTGGTCCGCCACAGTGTCAATGATAAAGTCACAGTAATTGGAGCTGGAGTTACTCTCCATGAAGCCTTAGCAGCTGCTGACCATCTTTCTCAACAAGGTATTTCTGTCCGTGTCATCGACCCATTTACCATTAAACCCCTGGATGCCGCCACCATCATCTCCAGTGCAAAAGCCACAGGCGGCCGAGTTATCACAGTGGAGGATCACTACAGGGAAGGTGGCATTGGAGAAGCTGTTTGTGCAGCTGTCTCCAGGGAGCCTGATATCCGTGTTCATCAGCTGGCAGTGTCAGGAGTGCCTCAACGTAGGAAAACTAGTGAATTGCTGGATATGTTTGGAATCAGTACCAGACACATTATAGCAGCCGTAACACTTACTTTAATGAAGTAAACTAAGCTTATTTCTAAAAAGTAAAGTCTACTGGCTTTGGCCCAAAAGCACTGGTATCTTTGTATTAAATTAATGTTTATTGTTACAAAACCATTATTTATACCTATACAGTTGTACTGTTTCTTTTAAAGCAAAGCCATTTAACATCTTTCTTTTTTCCTAATTTGGAAATTAAAGTTTACCTTTCTGTTAATCTATGTATAAATGTTACTCTGAGTTATTAATGTGAATTTTAAAATTGTAAGCAATAGAAAAGGAAATAAAACAACTACCTAATACAAATATTTCTGATAAGACTACAAATATCTGACTGATTTGGGGATTAAGGTAGAGGTAACTATATCTTAAATGAGTATGATTTCCTTATAAGTCAAAAAAATTGAAATTTAATTGTAGACTTCAATAGTCCAAGTTTTGAAGGATATTTGAGCTTTTGTATAATGCCATCCTATACCTGCAGTTTTACAAATAATGTTTGACTGCAGTTGCCTTGGAAATTCCTCCAAAGTTTGCCTTCACGTCTCCTCTACAGTTTGCAGGTGATGGTGCAGCAGTGGAACATCTCATGATGCACCGCACTACTTGTGGTGTTCTGTGAAGAGATGAAAGTATAACTGGTTCTAGTTTGCACACTACACACATAGTTTTGTGAAGCTTCAGAAATGTTTTTTCTTTTCCTTGTGGCCAAACCAGTTTGTTAATCTGATTATATTCATCTACTAATGATACTAAAGTTAATGTAATAAAGCATTTAAAAATCAGATACTTCAGTCTGTGCTGTGTATGTGGGATTTGATTTCTTCCCGATGAAATCCTAAATAAGGAGAACTTGTGTCTAAATCAGAAACAGAGAGAGTCATGACCCCTAAAAGCAAACCTGGAAAAAGGTTGAAGCTGGAGATAAGTTACTAGAGAAGATTGTATGGACTAAAAAGCCATCCCTTAAGCAGACTCCCGACTTTCGGCTGTCAGTGTGTAAATATATGCTTGGAGTACAAGAAAGTACCAGTCAGGCAAATCACAGATGGACCCAAGGTTCCAAACTAAATTAAAATTACTCTGTGTCTATGTCAGGTAATTATTTCCTTACTTTTATTACTCTCGTTAAGTTCTTTGGAGGCATAACCAATTAGTCTCAGCAATCATTGTCTTAAGAGGTATAATAGAGCCAAAAAATATTAATCCTAACCTGGGAATTAGAGAAACCAGGCTCTCCTCATCTGCTACTACCCATTTTCTCTAAGCTGATTTCCTCTTTTGTAAAATGATTATGAAAATTGATCTGTTTTTCATAAGATTTAAAGATCATTTTGTAGAAATAAAAAGTTGATATAAAATCATTGTAGAAATTTAGAAAATGCAACTAAGTAAAATATGTTTACCCCACATTTCACACACAAAAAAATCCATTTAATTGTATTTGCTAGCATGTGTTCTGTACATGCTGTGAAAGTGGGCATGTAAAATGGTCTGTTTCCAACCAAACATGCATAAGCACACCTTTAATAATGACAGTAGATCAGGTTCTTTATGTCTAATGGAATCTCAGACACCACCAGAAATTATATATATTTTTTGTAGCTGGGGGGGAAGCCCTTAGGAATCTCTCCAGTAAAGACTCTGTTCCACAAGCTATCAACCAGAGGCTATGAGCTCCAGAGAGAAGAAATAGCAGGTGAGTCTTATGTCCACAATTCTTCAAGTAAGAATCATATCCAGTTTTGTTATACTGAATGTTCTCTAGCTTTGAATCTGTGCTGAGATCTTTCAAGTGTCCATGGGAATCTTAGGAGAGAATCAACCTGATATATGCTAAACCTTGACTGCTAAAGCTTATGAAGATGTAGTTTTGATGAACAACATGATCACTGGTTTAACTCTGGCCTTCTATTCATTGTTTTTGCTGTGAAGGTCTATTAGATTATCAATAATCTGGTGATATTCCAGGGACAGCTGTTGACACCAGCAGTTTCCTTGCTTATGTTTGCAGTTCTAAAGGCTGCAGTCATCTGAGACTGACACTGATCATTTACATGGTGAATGGCTCCCTGGTCATTTCCTGATTTCTGTGACTCTCAGAGATAGCAAAAGAAGGAATCAGTACACTGAACTTTCATTTTATGTTACCTTATTTAAATATATCAAAGGCTCTTAAGCTACATGGAACTTCAATGGAGAGCCCTATTTGGGAAAAAAATAGAATTTTTTAAAAAGTAAGACTCAATATTTCTGATTTTAAAATTATGTAAGAGTAATATGAAATACTCACTGAGTTTTAGTTATCTCAGTTTGCTGAACAGGAATCACTAAATTTTCCAGAGTCCAATCAGAGAGGGGTTGGTTTGGGAAGTTGAGAAGTGTTGAACTGTTTTGGTGGCCCTTACTATCATGATATGGAAGAAAGGTCCTGGCACATTTTTGTGGTAGAATGGAAGAGTGGACTGTTCTTAGAGAGAAACTATCTTATCTATCCTCCCATAAGAGAGGGGAGGAGGCACTGAACCAATTCCCTTTACTGACATTGGTAGGGGAGAGTTTCGATAAGAGAATTGCTCACAAGGTTTGGAGTTAACACCAAGAAGGGGAGATAGGTATTTCATTGCAAGGTGGGATGTTGATTTAGACATGGGTTTGGTTTCCTGACCATAGATAGAACTCCTGGGTTAGAGCAGAACAGGTTGGTAAACACTGACAGTAGGCAAAATCTGCCACCACCTGCTTTTATATAACTGTAAGATAAGAATGGTTTTTACATTTTAAATGGTTGAAACAATTAGAAGAGGAGTACTATTTCATGACATATGAAATTCAAATTTCAGTGTCCATGAATAAAGTTTTATTGGAACATAGTCATGCTCATTCAATCGAGTATCGTCTGTGGCTGCTTTGGAGCTACAGTGGCAGAGTTGAGTAGTAATAATAGTCACCATATAGTCTGCATAGCCTAAAATATTTACAACCTGACTTTTTAGAGTAAACGTTTGCAAACCCTGGGGGAGAGCATTGGGGAGAGATGAGGGTGACAGTATAGACATGTGGAGGGGATAAGGGCTCACCCCTTGAGGCCCAGGCCTCAAGGCCACCTCGATATTTGACTACAGAATGTTAATAAGATTGGAGGTTGCATCTTATTAACATTCTGTAGTCAAATATAGAGGTGGCCTTGAGGCCTGGGCCTCAAGGGGTGACCCCAAAGGACTATAAATCATGCTGCTATAAAGACACATGCACATGTATGTTTATTGCGGCACTATTCACAATAGCAAAGACTTGGAACCAACCCAAATGTCCAACAACGATAGACTGGATTAAGAAAATGTGGCACATATACACCATGGAATACTATGCAGCCATAAAAAATGATGAGTTCGTGTCCTTTGTAGGGACATGGATGAAACTGGAAAACATCATTCTTAGTAAACTATCGCAAGGACAAAAAACCAAACACCGCATGTTCTAACTCATAGGTGGGAATTGAACAATGAGAACTCATGGACACAGGAAGGGGAACATCACACTCCGGGGACTGTTGCGGGGTTGGGGGAGGGGGGAGGGACAGCATTAGGAGATACACCTAATGCTAAATGACGAGTTAATGGGTGCAGGAAATCAACATGGCACATGGATACATATGTAACTAACCTGCACATTGTGCACATGTACCCTAAAACCTAAAGTATGATAAAAAAAATATATATGTATATATAAAATAAATAAATAAATAAATAAATAAAAAGATTGGAGGTTGCAGGCTGGTCAGAGATCACCACATTAAGAGTAGAGAGGTACATGCCTCAGAAATTCTGTGAGATGCCTGCAATTTGGGACAATAGAAAAGTATCCCCCAGAAAAGGACCACCAACTGTTAGAGTATCTACTTGCTATTAAACCCTTCAGTTGGGATCAGTCGGCTCTAAACCTTGCTGAGTTTCTACATAGATTCGCAGGGTTGTTTAACAGAGAGTGGGCAGTAATCTATTTGGAGAAACTGTTGGGAAGAGAGATGGAGAAAAGTTGTGAGAGAACTCTCTTCAACTCTCACTGTTATAACAACGGGGGAGACAGGGAAAACAGATTGTAGCTTTAAAAGGTGTATAGTTAAATTTTAATACAATAAAGCTGTTTTAATTACTAAAAATGACTGAAAGTGTTATGAAATTACAGACAACATTACAGGTAATTTATATGTAATGGGTGGGATACAGGAGGTTTCAACAGAATACAGATGATAGAGGTTAATGTAAAAATAAAACTATTTTGTGATTATATATACCAGAGTTGAGTAACTGCAATCAAACTGGTTATCCTAAGAAGAAACATAATTCTTTGTACAATATTTTTAGCTATTATAAATTTAATATTTGTAATATTGAAATATTTTTATAATAAGTTCATGAAAAAATGATTTATGGTAAGATTAAAACAAAACTTTATTTTTGTTTCCCGCTATCCCTTTAAAAGGAATTTAACGTGGGTAAACTTCCTGTGGTTCTGAATGGAAAGTTGGAGAGATCCCGTGACTTTCCCATTTGCTCTTAGGTAATAGAAAGTACTATAGCTACTTTACGTCACAAAAATCCAATCTGGATTCAGTGATTACAATGTGTCCAGCTTAACATATTATGCAATGCTTGTCTTGATTAAGACTTTTGCTTTACTTTACCTGAATAAAGAGCTATGGTTAGCAGCTGCTGAACCTCAGGAAAGGATGTGTTGTTGCCTTCAGTTTCCTATTCCCTTCCCTTCTCCAAGCCTCTACAACTTGCTAGCTGTAGTTGTAGATCAGAAAAGGGTTGGTAGGGGAAGAGGAGAGAGGAGAAATCACATTTGGCTGGAAGACTTATATGTTCCTCGAGTTTTGAACATGGTTAAAGCTGGTGCATCATTGTACTTATATCTGTATTTTGCATATGCAAGTATTTCTGAAAATTAGAGAACCTCATCACTGTCATACATTAGAATGAATGCAAACTGTTAGAACCAAATCTGACCGACATACAAACATTTATTTGCAAGAAGGCAGAAAAGCAGCCATGCAATGCGTTGTAAGCTTAGGGAAGTTGCCACTCTCTATTGTAAGGCACTTCAACCAACACCCTGGATAAATGTTTGCTCCAAGAGGGGCATGAGTAGATTTTGTAAAATTCAAAATTATGCAGCAGCCACTATGGCATGGGCACCTACCACTAAGAAAGGATGCTGACCTAATCGGAATCTCCCTGCCTGAAAGGATGTTTTCCTTCCCTGAAGACACATGACCACACAGAGCTCTAGACTTGGAGTACGGATCCTCTAAAATAAGACTGTTTTATTTTAGATGTCCAGATTCTTATATCTCATGGCTTCAAATGGTGAGTGATATGCATACAATTTCCAGTCAAATCCATATCATGAACACAATGTATTTCCCCAATTAAAAATTATTTTAATATACTGATTAACAAAAATCTATATTATGAATTACAGATTAGTAGTATTAATTTCAAAAGTAAGTATCCTAAGCATGTGTGTGAAAATAACATACACACAGACATTCATTCACATGTGTGTTTATCATACTACATTTTTTTTTCCTTTTTGAGATGGAGTCTCGCTCTGTTGCCCAGGCTGGAAAGCAGTGGCATGATCTCAGCTCACTGCAACCTCCGCCTCCCGGGTTCAAGCAATTCTCCTCAGTCTCCACCACATCCTGCTAATTTTTGTATTTTTAGTAGAGATGGGGCCCTCCACCACATCCTGCTAATTTTTGTATTTTTAGTAGAGATGGGGTTTTGCCACGTTGGCCAGGCTGGCCTCGAACTCCTGACCTCAAGTGATCTGCCCGCCTTGGCCTCCCAAAGTGCTGGAATTACAGGCATGAGCCACTGCGCCTGGTCTGTCATACTTCTTATACCTAAATGTTTTAAAGAAATTTACTAAATGAATAGTAAATGGTACTGTATTGTCATTTTAGAGATGAGGAAGCCAAAGTGCAGATAAATTATGTATTCAAAACTTCTCCAAGGTCACATAGCTAGCATGTTGTAGAGCCTGAATTTAAAGTTATGTATCTCATAAAATTGTAAAAATAATTTTGAAATATGTATTTCATTATTATCCCCATCATCGCATATGAGAAAAATTACTCTCAGAAAGAAAATGTTACTTGCCTATTTGTTTCTAAAACTTATTTTTCAATTGCATTATACCTCTTTGCCTCCACATATTTGATTTTCCCCCTGAATTACGTTTTCTTTTTTTTTTTCTTTTCTTTTTTTTTGAGACGGGGTCTTTCTCTGTCACCCAGGCTGGAGTGTGGTGGCGCTATCTCTGCTCACTGCAAGCTACACCTCCTGGGTTCACGCCATTCTCCTGCCTCGGCCTCCCGAGTAGCTGGGACTACAGGCGCCCGCCACCACACCCAGCTAATTTTTTTGTATCTTTAGTAGAGATGGGGTTTCACCATGTTCGCCAGGATGGTCTCGATCTCCTGACCTCTTGATCTGCCCACCTCGGCCTCCCAAAGTGCTGGGATTACAGGCGTGAGCCACCGTGCCCAGCCTATGTTTTCTATTTAAATAGATTTTTTCTGCAGTATAAATACTAATTTTATAAAGACAAAATGTTACAAAATAGCAATAGTGTGGCTCCAGCTTTACCACTGTGACCAATTTCTGGAATTATAGGAAAAAGAAGGGAGCAAATGCAAATTTATTCTACTGCCTTGGCATGGGTCAAGTCTATGCACACATACCTAACCTCTGCAACTACTCTCTAGGTAAGGAATTTATGCCAAATATATGTTAGATGTTCATTATATTAAAAAATCTAATTCAACCAGCTAACAAGTGAATTTTATTTATTAGAAATGAAATTTATTTATTAGAAGTTTGCTGATTTGGTTAATTGGTACTTTTACCTTCTTTCTGGACAAATGCAAAGATGTTGGAATACTTTAACTTTATTTATACCAACCTGCCCTCACAGAAATGGTGTTGTTTTCGTGTACATTAAATCTTTTTCATGTATTTTTGAATTTAAAAAACTAATAAACTCTTTTGATGTCTAGCATTCAAACAATAAAGTGCACAAATCATTTATGCACAGCTCAATGAATTTTCAACAAGTGAATACATTTATCTAACTCATACCCGCCTGAAGAATTGTAACATTACAGCACTCTGGAAGCCACTTTCTTGTCCCCTTCCATGGATTACCTCCTCTTCCTCCTCAAAGATAACAGCTATTTAAACTTCTAACTCTATAGACTATCTTTGCCTGGCTTTGAACTTTATGTAAATGGACTAATGCAGTGTGTACTATTTTATGTCTGGCTTTATTTGCTCAATATGGTGTTTATGGAATTTTCCATATTGTAACCTATACTTGATGTTCATTTCATTCTCTGCTGTATAGTATTTCAGATCATGAATATGCCACAGTGTATTTATTTAAATTGTTGATGAACATGTGGGTGTATTTATTTGGGGGCTATTACAAGTAGTGCTACTATGAACATTATTGTACCAGTATTTTGGGGAACACATTAACTTATTTTTATTGGTTATATAAACCAAGGAGAATTACTTTCATTGGCTATACATATATTCATCCTTAGTATATACTGCCAATTATTTTTACATAAATGGGTACTTTTTATTTGCTATTCTTGTGAACTTCTCCATAGTCATTATGCTAATTTATACTCTCATGTCAGAAAATAGACTGGGTGCAGTGGCTCACGTCTGTAATCTCAGCACTTTGGGATGCCGAGGCGGGTGGATCACCTGAGGTCAGGGATTCGAGACCAGCCTCGCCAACATGGTGAAACCCCGTCTCTACTAAAAATACAAAAATTAGCTGGGTGTGGTGGCATGTGCCTGTAATTCCAGCTACTCAGGAGGCTGAGGCAGGAGAATCGCTTGAACCTGGGAGTCGGAGGTTGCAGTGAGCCGAGATCTTCCCGCTACACTCCAGCCTGGGTGACAGGCTGAAACTCCATCTCAAAAAAAAAAAAAGTAAAGAAAAGTTCAGGTGACACCTCAGTCTCCACAACATTTGGTTTTTGTCTTTTCTGTATAGGTTGTTTGTATATTGTTGATTTTTATGAATATATATGTTGGATATACACCCTTTATTGGAATATAGGTATTTCAAATATCTTCTGTCACTATGTGTATTTCCATTTTACTCCCTTAAGAGTTTCTTCTGATGAACAGAAGAGTTAATTTTGATGTACTATTTATCATTTTTCTCTCTTTGGTTTGCACTTTTTGTATTCTGTTTAAAACATCTTTGCCTTCTCCAAGATTATCGAATATATTTTCTTATGTTTTCCTCTGCAAATGTTATATTATTATCTTTTACATACAAATCTACAATTCATCTGGAACTGATCATTGTGTGTGGTGTGAAGTTGGGGTCGAGACGCAATTTGATTTTCATATTGACACAACTGCATAGCACTATTTAAAGAAAATACCATCCCTTCACTTACTGCACCATGGTGTTATTTTTCTCACAAATCAAAGGACTGTGCATGTGTAGATCTGTTTCTGTCCTATTGGTCTATTTGTCTATTCTGATGCCCATACTGTACTGTTTTAATTATCATTGCTTTATAATAAGCTTTAATATTCAGTAGTTAAGTTCTCCATTTCCTCCACTTTTTGTTCTTCTTTTTCAAGATTGCCTTGGCTATTGCTGGTCTTTTAATTTTCATATAAATTTTAAAACCAGACTGACAATTTCCACAAAAATCCAGTTGCATCTTGATGCTGTTACATCTGGATTATAGTTCTTTTTAATCTTCCATTTAAAGAGATCATATTATTAAAAGTCCTATAGGAAGTTAAACTAAAGAGATCTCATTAAAGTGCTTCTAGCAAGTGAAGTTCACAGTCTTCAAACTGAGGTAGGCCTACTTTGAAAGGATCTTGGTATGTTGGCATGGAAGATTTTAAGGGCATCTGTTTCCAGGTCCTGAAGTCCATGTTTTTGTTTCTAAAATTGATCTGTTTGGGAATACCCCTGTCATCATTTCCAATATTGTCTTTCGTAATTATCCCTTTTCTACTTTCCGAAAGAAAGGCATACTTCTTTCCATTCTTAATGTTATTATTCATTGCCAGTTGTGAAATTGTCACAGTGCCAACCAATACTTCAAAATTTTGGTTCTGGCAAAACCTTCTTAAATGAAGTCACTATGAACCAGCAGTAAATCATAGTGTTTTTCCTTGTTTTACTCCTAATATTGGTAAAAATGAATCCTGTAAGTAGGAAGTTACTTTAACCCATAAAAACATGTTATGAATTCAACATATATTATAGATTGGAGTGGTGGCAATGATCACAATTTTTGTTTAATAAAGTCTTTTCTCCCCTCACTCAACTATTGTCAAAACATTGTTGCTGAGTATCTCAGGGGAGCAAAGCCAAGAACAACAGCAAGGAATACTGAAGATGGTAGCACCTGATCCATGCAATCTACAAGTTCTGACAAGCCTCTATGCCTTATCTGTCTATGCATTTTAGAAATGGAATATTCAAGACTTATGAAAGGCATTTTCAGTCTCACCAAGGAGGAGAAATCTGGTAAAGACTCTCATTCAGCTGGGCACGGTGGCTCACACCTGTAATCCTAGCACATTGGGAGGCCGAGGCAGGCGGATTATGAGGTCAGGAGTTCGAGACCATCCTGACCAATATGGTGAAACACCGTCTCTACTAAAAATACAAAAATTAGCCAGGCGTGGCGGCACACACCTGTAATCCCAGCTACTCAGGAGGCTGAGGCAGGAGAATTGCTTGAACTTGGGAGGCAGAGGTTGCAGTGAGTCGAGATCCTGCCACTGCACTCCAGCCTGGGTGGCAGAGCGAGACTCCACCTCAAAAAAAAAGAGAAAAGAAAAGAAAAAAATGGCTGTCACTCATTTGTGCTTTGTGTGATAAGATAAAGGAAGTTAAAATTTGCTATGTATTTCTGAAAGACCAGTAGATTGTTTTCTTTTTTCCCTACTATCTATTTAGATTCACAGGTGACATCTGTTTCTTGACTTGTGACAAAATTCCTGGTAATGTACAGCTATGTGCATTTTTTCATGTGAGTATCAGATTCCCACTCGTCACTGACACACCATAGCTCTGTTTATTTACCAGTAACATTCCTGGTTATCTCTCATGGTGTGTATTTATTCCATGAACTTACTAGATTTACATTAACCTAACTTCAGTATATTGTGGATTATACTGTATAAAAAGAGCATTTAAAAGATAATAATCAATATACTTGTTTTAAACCTTATATTTACCTCCGGTCCAATACCTTCTCCTATTTTTTATGTTAATTTCCACAAATTAGGTAAAAATCTGCTCTCTTAATAGTAGAAATCTTAAGTGCGTGTGCTGGGCAAAATGTACCGCTATTACAATCTAGGTCAGTCTAGGGTAGAGTGCCCTGCACTTCAGAAAACCTGCTTCTTTTACTCAGAATTAATTTATCCCTCTCAGATGTGATATGTCATTTTAGTTCTACTGGATGTATTAAAAATATGTTTAACAACTGAATCATAAAAGGAAACATTAGTAACATGACCAAAGCTACATCCTTAAAATAATAATTAAAAATTAAATGTAACCTTAAAGTTTCTGGGAGTATGTAAGGAGAAAAATTTTAATTCCACAGGTTTAGTTTATTGTGGTCATTTGTACCAGGTAGACATGACAAATTGCTGGCTTGAGAAATGAATCCAATTTCAGCAAGAAGGCTTTATTTTTTTCTAACATTGAATTTGTACTGAAACACCTATAGACAATTGATTTCCTCTGCTTCCTTTCCACTCTCCCTCCCTACTTTCTTAAATCTGTTTCACAAACTTTTTTGTGCCTGGCTCTTGAATCAAGCATTTATTTTGCTATTCAAGTGGCAATTTGTAAGGAAATTGTATGGATAAAGAGTAAATAGCATTGATGGGCATTTGGGTTGATTCCAAGTCTTTGCAATTGTGAATAGTGCTGCAATAAACACACATATGCATGTGTCTTTATAGTAGAATGATTTATAATCCTTTGGGTATATACTCAGTAATGGGATTGCTGGGTCAAATGGTATTTCTAGTTCCAGATCCTTGAGGAATCACCACATTGTCTTCCACAATGGTTGAACTAATTTACACTCCCACCAACAATGTAAAAGCATTCCTATTTCTCCACATCCTCTCCAGCATCTGTCTCACTCATAAGTGGGAGTTGAACAATGAGAACATAGGGGCACAGGCAGGGGAACATCACACACTGGGGCCTGTCGGGGGTTTGGGGGCAAGGGGAGAGGTAGCATTAGGAGGAATGCCTAATGTAGATGACGGGTTAATGAGTGCAGCAAACCACCATGGCACATGTATACGTATGTAACAAACCTGCACATCCTGCACATGTATCCCAGAACTTAAAGTATAATGAAAAAAAGAGTAAATAGCTTCTTTAACAAAGTACAAACTCTATTTGTAAGAAAGTACAAAATTTTACTGAAGCAAAGAAAACAAGATCTGAGTAGTTGTCAAAATAAACACAAAAAACAAGATCTGAGTAGATGTCAAAATAAACTATGTCTAGGATGGAAAGTCTCAAAATAATAGAAATGCCAATTCTTCTCAAATGAATGAGTCAGATAAAATACCAAAAGGGTGTGTGGGGAGTGGGTAAAGTGTATTAGGGTGGTTAGGGTGAGGAGAAAATAGATTGGTTCTAAAGTTTTTGTATTAAAATAAATGTCTGAACATCGCCAAGACATTTTGAAAAAGAAAAATAATAGTACTGACTACATAATTTGAAGGGCCTAATGCAAAATAAAAATACAAAACCTGTTGTTAAAAAAAATTAAGAATTTCGAGTCAGCAAGAGCAGAAAATTACACCAAGTGTAGAAGTCTGCACTACTGCACAGGTTGCACGTGGATGAAGCCGATCATGGATATGACCATTCGGTGAGATCTACAAATGGATTAATGGACATAGAGATACATTCACTGTTTTGTTAGAGACTATGATGACTGGTTCACGATTCTTTTGAGTGCTTTTTATTTGCTTAGTTTAATCTCAAATCAATTAAGAAGTTGGGCTTCAACAGGAAAAATAACAGCTTTTTGATATCTGAACCAGTGAATCCTGTTGTTTCTCTCTCTTGAGTCTCTTGACCTGTGGCCAAAATTTTCCTATGTAGGAGAATATTAATAACTTAGATTATAAGTAACTTTAACTAAAGGAATTGTATTTCAGTGGGCTTGTAGAGATAAATCAGTGCTTATATAAATCAAATATTCCTAATGTTTCAAGAAAACAAAGACATTAAACTTCTTATAATTAAAAAAATTTTAGATCTAAAATTTATTTTCTTACAAAAACTTAGAAATGTTTTAAGGTTTCAAGCTAAATTAAGATAAATCTGTAAGCAAATAAGCCCAATCTAACAATTTTGGTTTAATTTTAAAAACTGTCTTCTGATTAATCGATGGAAAGTTTAAGACCAACTTATATTTTATTACATTTGAGTTTGTTTTTTATAAACTTTAATAGGCTTACTGATAAAATAAGCTAACTTTAACATAAAGTTTATGATTATGAAAATATTAGTTTTTATGCACCTTAATTGTATTATTATTCTGATAAACATTGTTTCAAGACTAATCATATTTTGTCATATGTCAACTTAAAGATAAATTCTAAGACCTTTAGATAACTTAAAACCTGATTGAGGCCGGGCGCAGTGGCTCACGCCTGTAATCCCAGCACTTTGGGAGGCCGAGGCAGGCGGATCGAGAGGTCAGGAGGTGAGACCATCCTGGCTAACACGGTGAAACCCCGTCTCTACTAAAAATACAAAAAAAAATTAGCCGGGCGTGATGGTGGGCGTCTGTAGTCCCAGCTACTCGGGAGGCTGAGGCAGGAGAATGGCGTGAACCCGGGAGGCAGAGTTTGCAGTGAGCCGAGATTGCACCACTGCACTCCAGCCTGGGCGACAGCGAAACTCCGCCTCAGAAAAAAATAAAATAAAATAAAAAACTGATTGATATAAAGTTGTGTTAACTAATACATAATCATTAGATATATAGGTATTTTTAAAATAAGACAACAATAGCAAAACATAAGAAAACTTGGAAAGTAAATTTTATTCGCCTCAATTTATCATACCTGAGACTGAAAAAAAGTCTGTAAAATGTGTTAAAATTTTACAGAGTTTGTTCAATTTTTATAGTCTTGCTTCTTCCTTGAGTTATAGATTAAGACCTTTGTCCACAATATGAAAATATTTTCTTTTTTTTTTTTTTTTTGAGACGGAATCTCGCTCTGTCGCCCAGGCTGGAGTGCAGTGGCGCGATCTCGGCTCACTGCAAGCTCCGCCTCCCGGGTTCACGCCATTCTCCTGCCTCAGCCTCTCCGAGTAGCTGGGACTACAGGCGCCCGCCACCACGCCCGGCTAATTTTTTGTATTTTTAGTAGAGACGGGGTTTCACCGTGGTCTCGATCTCCTGACCTCGTGATCCGCCCGCCTCGGCCTCCCAAAGTGCTGGGATTACAAGCGTGAGCCACCGCGCCCGGCCAAAAATATTTTCAATTATAAAAGAGCTAATGTTCTTTTTAATTGTTGAGCCTATTTTTTTAAAAAAGCATTTTATTATAACTTTTATTAAATATGTAACCAAGTATTGTTTATCAGACCATATCTTAATCAAGTATCTAAATCTCCTCTTCTATTTTCTTTCTTGCATTCTTCAAATCAGATTCTAAATACATAAAAAATGAATGCAATTGTCAGGATATCTTTTATACCTGAAAATATTTTGAGATAGCCCAAAGAGCACCTGGAAAATAAAATATTTTTTTTCACCTTATAAATAGAAGTACTAGAAAGCATTTGGTTTGTTTGATATGTTACTATGGTAACAGTTGCATGGGAATAGTTACTGATTCTCAGCCTTCATTGACCTAACTTTGTATAGGTAAAATATTATTAAATCAGTATTTAAGAAATTGCATGCTTTATGGAAGTTTAGAGAGAGTTGTTAATGTCCTCACTGTCCATAATATGTTTCAACCTCAAGAGAAAGAGTTATCAAAACTCTTTGGAATATTTGTCCAGTCTTTGTATAGCTTACAGCTTCCTGCTTTGCCCAATATTTAATAATAAATAGTAGTCATAATTTCAGTTATTATTTAAAATGTCAATTGATGATAATAATACTTTTTTAATTCAAATATAACATCTGCTAGACAGTAGTTCTCAATTTTCTCAATTGGGCATACATATCAGACTTACCCCTGGAGTTTGAGAGAAATACAGATGTCTAGGTCCTACTCTGGACTTATTGCATCTTTTTTGCTTTACATACTTGAGCTATAAAATAAAGTCTCAGAATCACTCTATCACATATCTTGAGTTTTTCTCTTAATAAAAATCATGTTCATACATTTGTATAAAGCAGATGTGATAGTCAATGTCTGGAAAATAGGCTTAATTATTGACCTTAGGAATATTTTGTCTAACTTTGATTTTGGAAGAGTGTTCTTGTTTGTTTAGTATGCCTCAGAAACAATTTTTTTTGTCACTTGCATTATTCTTATTTTGAACCCTCATTTGACCTCTCAAATTTAACTGTTATTAGGAATAAATTAACTACAGCCATTTCAAATAACCATCATCCACAGACAGTTTTCATTTGAACCTGATGCTTGCCTGAAGTCTCTGCCAAAACCTAAAAGTCAGAGATTTTTTCTTCAACAAGAAAAACAGTTTTAGAGACAAGTGAGAGACTCTACTAGGTACTTAAACTACTGACTATCCAGATCACAGACTCTTGAAGACAGACTTCTGAGCAGATATCGTTTAGACAACTTTCAAACATATCAGTGGACTGAATCAGGATACCCAGAACTCAATTCCAGACAAGAAGTAGATGATATAATGTGACTGCTAACTCATGATCCCACAGGACAGCAATTAATGACTAAATGAACTAATGGGGGAAAATGTATTATGGTTATCTGTTTGGATTATTATTGATTTTGTTTTTACAATTTTTTTTAGATATATAAGGAAGCTACTTCTCTTTCTTAAGCTGTCTAATCAACACTGATTTTACAAATTCCAGTGAAACATTTTAGAAATAATAACTGATTCTCATGACACCCTCTCCTGCTAGAATTGGAAAATTTAAGTAAATCTCTTTATTTTTTTGTGGCAAGTTACCTGATGGTAGTTATTTGCATATATTTGGTAAGAAACTGTTCTCCTTCTTACCAAGTAATAATTGGACAAATCGATTATGCAACCATTCCAATATGGAGTATCATATCTGAGAATGGTGATTATCAAGTCAGGTATTTTAAAGTACAGATATTTTAAAGAACAAAGATTGATGTACTTGTGGGACCAAAACCTGTGGAGTCCTCCCGGGAAAACTGGCTTGGTACAAGTAGAAAGAAAGGCAAGAAACATTAATAAATTTAGAGTCCTTAAGAAAAATATATCCATCCCTGTTCTTAGCTATTATGGTGAAAACTGGCAAAATGAGATTTTCGACTTGTATTCCCAGCTTCAGGACAGCAAATAATAGAGGCTTTCACACACTGGGAGCCTTCAGTCTAATATCTCTCACCCACAATTTAAATACTGCATGCATTTCTTATCCTTTCTTTTATTCCTTCTTCCACACTCTACACAATCAGAATACTTGAAATTAATACAATAAAGACATGTCCTCTAACATGTGTATACAAGATACCATTCCCGGCCCGGTACGGTGGCTCAGGCCTATAATTCCAGCACTTTGGGAGGCCAAAAAAATACAAAACAAAAAAAATTAGCCGGGCTTGGTTGCATGCACCTGTAGTCCAAGGTACTCAGGAGGCTGAGGCAAGAGAATCTCTCGAACCCAGGAGGTGGAGGTTGCAGTAAGCCAAGATCACACCATTGCACTCCAGCCTGGTTACAGAACTAGACTCTATCTCAAAAAAAAAAAAAAAAAAAAAGCCAACAGCAACAACAAAAACACTTTTTCAGTTACAGTGATAATAGCTTCTCTTTGTCGTATGATATAAAGTTCATGAATTTCCAGTCAAGACATTGGCTCTTTGGGCTTCTTTTTGCTGGGTCCACAGAGATCAGATACTGTGGTACTACTGCCCAATATGGCATCATTGCACATTGACTGGCAATTTTCTGATCTGGACACAACTTGGCCAACATCTTATCTTCATTTTGTTCTCTCAGGGACATCCCATACTTTCAGCAGTACTTTTTTCCTTTTCAAGGCTTACTTGTACCTGGATTTTTTTATGCTTCTATTTTTATATTCTTGGGATCTTACTCAATTAACTATCCCTTCCTTTTTCTAGAATCTTCAAGAGAACAGATGCAATAGCAAAAGGAAGGTAGAATTCAGATTATAATAGGTAAGAATGAAGGAAGTGATGAGAAAATTAAGCCAATAACGTATGACAAGACTTTTGAGAATTTTATCTACTAAAAAGATCCCGTAAAAAGTAATAGGCTTATGAAAATGGCTTTTTAAGGTTAGTGGAGGATGAGGCATGGTACAGGGTTAGAAATCAATGGCAAGAGAATGCTATAAAATTTTTAGAGATGAAGGCATTGAAAGAAGGAGTGGCTTTGAGTTAAGAAAGAAAAGGATTAACATCATAGAAGCTTTGAGGAAGTGACAAGAGAAATAATAACGATATTTAAATTTACAGAGGAAAGTTGATAGGAAGGTATAAGGAAGTATGTTGAAGAAGTATTGATAAGGAAGTGTGTAAGATTCCAGGTTATCCACGAAGCGGCGGTGACATATTCTACAGATTTGTTCGTAAACTGTAGAGTTTACAAATCACAATCTAAGAACTCCAAATGTCACCTATGCCCATTATGTCAGTCATCTTCATTCTTGACCCTTTCCAGCTTTGTACTTATATCTTAAAAATCTACTTCTTCCCTCATAAAATGAACGGAAAGTAGCTGTTGGTGCTGGCTTACATTTATCTTTAAAACTCCTTCTTAGGTAAGTCACATCCAATATTTTTAAAGATGATTTCTCAGCCATACATGTATTCAGTGGAAGATGGAACACAGCGCAACAGTATTGTCTTCAATCTTAAAGCCTTCTCCTAAAAGCTTTCCTTTCACTGTCCTCTCTTTGATCTTAAGTGCACTTTCTAAGCATTCATAAGACTAAGACTCATATCATTTTCCATTTTCAAAGAATGACTTGAATTAGATTGTATAACATATTTCCTAACTATTTAGAATTGCTGCTCCTTCTGGACTTGTGTCCTTCAGCATGACTATATATTTTGGAATAGAAATAGAAAATATATCCCTTAGCAATCAACAGATGGGTTTACCATTAATCGTAAGAGAGCAATAGAAAAAATACGTTTTATGACCAATGTTGATGCCTGCTTTTTGGGATTTAGCTAAATTATACACTGGTAGCTGTACCTTTAATTTTTATACTCTCAAATAAAGTGTTTAATCACCTCATCTGCCTCTCGACTTCAGAATTTCTCCATATATTCATTTACTTTTACACTCTGCAGTCATCTGATGAATACATGTACTATGTACAAAATACCCTGCTGGCTTTAGAGATACAGAGATTTAAAAAAAAAAAGATTTGGGCACTGAGGTAGATCTCACTTCAGTAGGAACCATATATTTATGGTAAAATCTGTAAAACACAAATAAATATTAAATCAAAAATAAAATTTCCATTTTTGTTTGTCAAAATTAGTCAAATATTGCATATTATTGTGGTTTAACCTAAGACTATAACATGCTATGGTATATTGGAAGTTTTGCTTAAGGTATTCTGAAAAATGTCAGGAAATGAATGTTAATCAGGCAGTAAAGAGATTGAGAAAGAAAATGATAATTTTAGATGAGGGAAAAAGTATATTCTATACAAAGCAAAAATCTTTTAGATTTGAAGGCATAAAGTAACATATTCTAGGAAGTATAAGAAGCATGTAGCTGTTGAGAGAGCTAGCCAGACAATCTGGGTGTAAAATTTACTCTACCACTTACTAGCTAGAAGACTAAGACTATAATTAAGGCTCTATATAATTTATCATATTATATTACATCATATTATATATATATACAAGCATACCTCATTTTATTGCACTTTGCTTCACTGCACTTCACAGATACTTTGTTTTTGTTGTTTGTTTTTCAAATTGAAGGTTTGTGGCAACTCTATATTGAGCAAGACTGTTGGTGTAATTTTTCCAACAGCATGTGACCACTTTGTGCCTCTGTATCACATTTTGGTAATTATCACAATATTTCAAACTTTATTATTATTATATCTATTATAGTGATCTGTGATCAGTGATCTTTGATGTTACTATTGTAGTTGTCTGGGGGCACCACAAACCCTGCCCATATAAGATGGAGAACTTAATTACTGTTTTATGGGTTCAGATTGCTCCACATACCAACCATTTCCCTATCTCTCTCCCTCTCCTTGGGCCTCTATCCCCTGAGACCAAAAATATTGAAATTAGGCCAATTAAAAACCCTATAAAGGCCTCCAAGTGTTCAAGTAAAAGGAAAAGTTTCACATCTCTCACTGTAAATAAAACACTAGAAATAATTAAGCTTAGTGAGGAAGGGACTTCAAAAGCCAAAATAAGCCAAAGGTTAGGCTTCTTACACCAAACAGTCAAGTTGGGAATGCAAAGGAAAAGCTCTTGAAGGAAATTAAAAGTGCTACTCCAGTGGACACAGGATTCATAAGAAAGTGAAACAGCCTTGTTGCTGATATGGAAAAACTTTGAGGGGTTTGGATGGAAGATCAAACCAACCACAACGATTCTGTAAGCCAAAATCCAATCCAGAGCAAGGCCCTAACTCTCTTCAATTCTATGAAGGCTGAAAGAGGTGAGGAAGCTGCAGAAAAAACCGTGAAGCTAGCAGAGATTGATTTATGAGGTTCAAGGAATGAAGACATCTGTATGATATAAAAGTGCAAGGTGACTGGGAGGCCGAGGTGGGAGGATCACCTGGTCAAGAAATCGAGACCATCCTGGCCAACATGGTGAAACCCTGTCTCTACTAAAACTACAAAAATTAGCTGGATGTGGTGACACGCACTGTAGTCCCAGCTGCTTGGGAGGCTGAGGCAGGAGAATCACTTGAACCCAGGAGACGGAGGTTGCAGTGAGCCGAGATCGTGCCACTGCACTACAGCCTGGCGATAGAGCAAGACTCCGTCTCGAAAAAAGAAAAAAAAAAGTGCAAGATGAAATAGCAAGTGCTAATATAGAAGCTGCAGCAGGTCATTCAGAAGATCTAGCTAATATTGTCTGTGATTTCTTCTAGCAGCATTTTGTAGTTTTCTTTGTAGAGGTCTTTCACCTCCTTGGTTAGTTATATTTCTAAGTATTTTGTTTTATTTTAATTTTTTGCAGCTACTGTAAAAGGGGTTGAGCTTTCGATTTGATTCTCAGCTTGGTTACTGTTGGTGTATAGTAGTCTTACTGATTTGTGTAAATTGCTTTTGTATCCTGAAACTCTACTGAATTCATTTATCAGATCTAGGAGCTTTTTGGAGGAGTATTTAGGGTTTTCTAGGTATATGATCATATAATTGGTGAACAGTGACAGTTTGACTTCCTCTTTACCAATCTGGATGTCCTTTATTTCTTTCTCTTGTCTAATTGCTCTGGCTAGGACTTCCAGTACTATGTTGAATAGAAGTGGTGAAAATGGGTGTTTTTCTCTTGTTCTAGTTCTCAGGGGCAATGCTTTCAACATTTCCTGGTTCAGTATAATGTTGGCTGTAGATTTGTCATAGGTGGCATTTATTAGCTTAAGATATATCTGGTCTATGCCAATTTTGCTGAGGGTTTTACACACAAAGCAATGCTGGATTTTGTCAATTGCTTTTCCTGCATCTATTGAGATGACCATATGATTTTTGTTTTAAATTCTGTTCATGTGGTGGATCACATTTATTGACTTGCCTATGTTAAACCATCCCTGCATCCCTGGAAGAAACCCACTTGATCATGGTGGATTATGTTTTTGTTTTTGATATGCTGTTGTATTCAGTTAGCTAGTATTTTGTTGAGGGATTTTTTGCATCTATGTTCATCAGGGATATTGGTTTGTAGTTTTTTTTATTACGTCCCTTCCAGGTTTTGGTATTAGAGTGACACTGGCTTCATAAAATGATTTAGGGAGGATTCTCTCTTTCTCTATCTTTTGTAATAGTTTCAGTAGGATTGGTACCAATTCTTCTCCGAATGTCTCATAGAATTCAGCTGTGAATCCATCTGGTCCTGGACTTTTAAAATTACCATTTCAATCTCGCTGCTTGTTATTGGTCTGTTCAGAGTTTCTATTTCTTCCTGGTTTAATCTAGGAGGGTTGTATATTTCCAGGAATTTATCCATCTCCTCTAGGTTTCCTAGTTTGTACATGTAAAGGTGTTCATAGCAGTAGCCTTGAGTAATCTTTTGTATTTCTGTGGTATCAGTTACAATATCTCCCATTTCATTTCTAACCGAGCTTCCATCTTCTTTCTTCTTTTCTTGGTTAATCTTGCTAACAGTCTATCAATTTTGTTTATCTTTTCAAAAAACCAGCTTTTTGTTTCATTTATCTTTTTTTGTTTGTTTCAATTCCATTTACTTCTTCTCTGATCTTGGTTATTTCTTTTCTTCTGCTGGATTTGGGTTTGGTTTGTTCTTGTTTTTCTAGTTCCTTGAGGTGTGACCTTAGGTTGTCTATTTGTGCTCTCTCAGATTTTTTGATGTAGGCATGAACTTTTCTCATAGCAGTGCCTTTGCTATATCCCAGATGTTTTGATAGATTGTGTCATTATTATTGTTCTGTTCAAAGAATTTTTTAATTTCCATCTTGATTTCATTGCTGACACAAACAGCATTCAAGAGCAGATTATTTAATTTCCATGTATTTGCATGGTTTTGGGAGTTCCTTTTGGAGTTGATTTCCAGTTTGATTCCACTGTGGTCTGAGAGAGTACTTGATATAATTTTGATTTTCTTAAATTTAGTGAGAATTGTTTTGTGGCCTCTCATATGGTCTATCTTGGAGAATGTTCCATGTGCTGATGAATAGGATGTCTATTCTGCAGTTGTTCAGTAGAATGTTCTATAAATATCTATTAAGTCTATTTGTTCTAGAGTATAGTTTAAGTCCATTGTTTCTTTGTTGACTTGCTGTCTTGTTGACCTGTCTAGTGCTGTCAGTGGAGTTTTGAAGTCCCCCACTCTTATTGTGTTGCCATCTATCTCACTTCTCTGGTCTAGTAGTAATTGTTTTATAAATTTGGGAGCTCCAGTGTTTAGGTGCATATATATTTAGGCTTGTGATATCATTGATGAAGGTGGCTACACTAAACAACAGTTTTTCAAGGTAAATGAAACAGCCTTCTATTGAAAAAAAATGTCGTCTAGGACTTCCACAGGTCGAGATAAAAGAAGTCAGTGCCTGGCCTCAAAGCTTCAAAGGACAGGCTGACTATCTTGTTACGGGCTAATGCAGCTGGTGTGTTAAAGTTGAAGCCAATGCTCATTTATCATCCAAAAATCTGAGGGCCTTTAATAATTATGCTGAATCTACTCTGCCTGTGCTATAGAAATGGAACAACAAAGCCTGGATGACAGCACATATATTGATAGCATGGTTCACTGAATATTTTAAGCCTATTATTAAGACCAATTGCTCAGAAAAAAATATTTCTTTGAAATTTTACTGCTCACTGAAAACATACCAGGTCACCGGAGAGCTCTGATGGAGATGCACAGGGAGATTCATGTTGTTTTCATGCCTGCTGACACAACATCCATTCTGCAACCCGTGAATCAAGGGGTCATTTTGACTTTTAAGTCAAATTATTTAAGAAATACATTTTGTAGGCAGGGCGCCATGGCTCATGCCTGTAATCCCAGCACTCTGGGAGGCCAAGGCGGGCGGATCACGAGGTCAGCAGATCGAGACCATCCTGGCTAACATGGTGAAACCCCGTCTCTACTGAAAATACAAAAAATTAGCCAGGCATGGTGGCGGGCGCCTGTGGTCTCAGCTACGCAGGAGGCTGAGGCAGGACAATGGCGTGAACCCGGGAGGCAGAGCTTGCAGTGAGCCGAGATCGCAACACTGCACTCCAGCCTGGGTGACAGAGCGAGACTCCGTCTCAAAAAAAAAAAAAAAGATACATTTTGTAAAGCTATAGCTGGCGTAGATAGTGATTCCTCTGTTGGATCTGGGTAATATACATTGAAAACCTTCTGGAAAGGATTCACCATTCTAGACGCCATTAAGAATGTTAGTGATTTTCAAGACGAGGACAAAATATCAACATTAACAGAGTTGAAAGAAGTTGATTCCAACCTTCTGGGATGACTTTGAGAGGTTTAATACTTCACGGGAGGAAGTAACTGCAGATGTGGTGAAAATAAGAAAATCAGAATTAGAAGTGTAGCCTGAAGATGTGACTGAGTTGCTGTAATCTCATAATAAAACTCGGATGAATAGGAAGTTGCTTCGTATGAATGAGCAAAGAAAGTGGTTTGAGATGGAATCTGTTCCTGTGTAAGATGCTGTGAACATTGTTGAAATGACAACAAAGAATTTAAAATATTCCATAAACTTAGTCAATAAAGCAGCAGAAGCAGGAATTAAGGAGATTGACCCCAATTTTGAAAGAAGTTCTACTGCGGGTATGATGCTATCAACAGCATCACATGCCACAGAGGAATCTCTCATAGAAGGAAGAATTAATTAATGTGGCAAACTTCACTGCTGTCTTATTTTAAAAAATTTCCACAGCCACCTCAGCCTACAGCAACCACCACACTGATCAATCAGCAGCAATCAACACTGGGCCAAGACCGTTCACCAGGAACAAAGATAATGACTTGCTGAAGGCTCAGATGATGATCAGTGTATTTTAACAATACAGTATTTTTTAATTAGGGTATTTACACAGTATTTTTAAACAAAATGCTGTTTCACACTTAAGAGACTACAATATAGTGTAAACATAACTTTTATATGTATTGGGAGACCAAACATTTGTGTGACTTGCTTTATTGTGATACTCACTTTATTGTTGTGGCATGGAACTAAACCTGCAATATATTTGAGGTATACTTGTATGTAATTAAGACTATATTAAGAATATTCAGCTATGAGACTATAAAGCTGTCAAGTTCTCTGTCTCACCTGTCTCACTGTTACTTCATCTGTAAAACAGAGGTGATGATAAGACCAATTTAATATGCTTGTTGGAGGATTAAATGAGTCAAACGTATAAAGCTCTCAGAACCGTGACTGCCAAAAAGTAAGCAGTATGTGTCAGTTATTATTGTTGAAAGGTAGACTGAAGAGGCCTCACCCTAACTTGTGTTGCTAAAGAAGAGCCAGCCCTCCCCCTTTTAAAGACTCTCCCCTTAGGAACTGCCTGATCTGATTAAATCATCTCCTGATTTACTCACCACATCTTTGCTTCATCAGTTTTCCCTCTTCCCAGTTCATTCTCTGTCCCTAAAGATATCGCACTCGTTTCCTTACTGAGGAGGCCTCAGAGTGAAAGCTGGAGGTGAGCTGACACAGTGTTCCACAATTTTCAAATCTGAATGCTTTGCAGTTGCCACAGACCCACTCACAGTGCAAAATCTGCAAGGCCCCTGGAGCCATTTGTATGAGTCATTCTGCAGTCACATACAACATTGTACTCACTATGCAGTAGCTACATGTCAGGTTGACATTTTTCAACATTAAAATCCACCTTATGTCACTACTACAGCTTCATTTTTTTTTGCGTTTCTATATTAGATTTTAAAATGACAAAAATCATACAGAATTTTATTAGTAAAAAATTCATGATCTTACACATCACAACCTTTCTTTAGCTCATCCCTCTGTAACAACCAATGTTAACCGCCTTTTACTCCTTTCAGGTTCTTCTCCATAGTCAGACAAATGGCCTTTTCGCAAGGTATTCTTATTTAGTATATAATACATGAAATTTAATTTGCTTTTGTTTTAAAACAATATACTATAAACATCTCTTGAAGTCGGTGGCTATGGATACAGTATAACTTGTGCTTTTTTATTATAGTTTCAAGATATTCCAAGGCATGGGTATAACATAATTTATTTAGCATTTTCCAAGTGGTAAACTTTCAAGTGCTTTCATGCTACAAAAAACATCTTTGCCTAGGTGGGCAGATTGCCTGAGCTCAGGAGTTCGAGACCAGCCTGGGCAACACAGTGAAATGCCATCTCTACTAAAATACAAAAAATTAGCCAGGAGTGGTGGCATGCGCCTGTAGTCCCAGCTACTTGGGAGGCTGAGGCAGGAGAATTGCTTGAACCTGGGAGGTGGAGGTTGCAGTGAGCCAAGGTCGCACCACTGCACTCCAGCCTGGGCGACAGAGCAAGACTCCATCTCCAAAAAAAAAAAAAAAAAAAATCTTTGTGTGTATATACATATACACATATACATATATATTAAAAATATTTATACATATACAAAAATATTTATACATATATAACGTATACATTCATATAAAGTGTTTTGTATCTCTGTAACTGAAATTAGAAAAAATGGGGCTACTGAATCAAAAGCTGCTTGTCTATTAATATATTAACAGTTATTGGCAGATTACTTTCCAAAATGATTTTAGCAACTCCCTCTCCCAGTGCTTGTTTTCTGAACCATTGCCAGAAGGAAATGTTTTCTGTTTTCTAATTTTTGCCAATCTGATAAGTAAAAAATGTCATGTCATTATGGTTTTATTTTGTGTTTTTCTTACTACCAAAGAAATTGAAAAATACTTTGTTTGTTGATGTTTGAATTTTATCTTCCTTGACTTGTCTGTTGAAGTATTTTGTGAATCCTTTGCCTCTTTTTTTCTAGCTATTTGTATTGTTAATTTATAGGCTCTCTGTATATTAAAAATATTGAAACAAATTTAAAACACAAACAATAGAGTTGGAAAATATTTATAGTGCAGATGAAAGTAAAAGCATTAGCAGCAATGGGTAATTAGAAAAAACAAATGCTGGCTGGGCTTGGTGGCCCATGCCTGTAATTCCAGCACTTCGGGAGGCCGAGGTGGGCAGATCACAAGGTCAGGAGATCGAGACAATCCTGGCTAACAGGGTGAAACCCCATCTCTACTAAAAATACAAAAAATTAGCCAAGTGTGGTGGCACTTGCCTGTAGTCCCATCTACTCGGGAGGCTGACGCAGGAGAACCGCTTGAACCCGGGAGGTGCAGGTTACAGTAAGCCAAGATCACGCCACTGCACTACCACAAGGGCATCAGAGCGAGACTCCATCTCAAAAAAAAAAAAAAAAAGGAAAAAGAAATAATAAATGTAGTTGAACATTTTAATATAATCAGATATGTCTATTTTATACTGTATGACTTCTGGGTGGGCTGTTCTGTTTTAGAAGGTCTACCTTTCCCCCCGTTTTGCTAAATCTAAGACTGTACAAATATATTCCAAGACTCTCTCCAATAATTCAATGTTTTTTATAACAAACTTTAATTTAGATTTTTTTGTTGTTTAAAGTGAGACTTGAACTTTGTTTCTTCTAATGAATTTGCAAAAAATATCATCACTTGATATTTTAAAAGATTTTATGTTTCCATATTATATTTTCTAAGAGAGATATCTGTTAAAACTCAACAAAAGCCAGCTACAGAAATTGGGAACTGGGCTTTCTTTCATCCAGTATATCTTTATTTCTGTAGTTCCTAAATTTAGGAATCTTTTACTTCACTCTTGGGGCCTAGATTTATTTCATTTTTTTCTTTTTTTATTTTTGCAGCTTTGACTTATATATGGGAAATGATTAGGAGCTCAAAATCTGAAGTCAGATAAGCCAAATTCCATGTATATATGGTATTTAGCATGTGACAAGGAATGTATACAACTTTCGTAATTTTTAGTTTCCTCATCTTTACAATGACATCAATGAAATAAATCTATAACATGGTAATCCCATGTAAGGATTAAATATAATAATGCATTTAAAGATAATAAATGCTTAAAAAAATAAGCTTTCAACAAATGCAGCTATTATTGTTATAATCTATTCAAAGATATTTTCTTATTATCTGAGATGGGCCTGTACGCCCGATTTAGAACTTAAAAGAAATATCAGATTATTAAAGGATATATATAATGAACTAAGAGACTATTGTGTTCTAATATTAAAAATTCAGCTCAATGTGTTCTTTTAATTTACTCCAAAGAGAACATCATTGATTATTTATGATTTATTATTTATTGTACTTTAGTTCTTTTAATTTACTCCAAAGATAACATTTACTCCAAAGATACTTTATTTCTGAAAGTTGTATCTGATTATTTTAACTTGATATGGTGAATATTAAAATATAATTATTTAGCTCATATATTTTTGGAAGAAATTTTTGAAATATTTAACTTATAAAGCAGAAAACAATTAATCTCTGCCCCCTCAAGTCTTGCATCAAAAAAAGAATATAGTATACAGATTGGTTCCAACATATATCCTAGACTTTTTGTTGTCGTTTACTGGTGAAGTAAAAATAGAATCTGGTTACTTCTGTTTTAATTAAGATTCTTTTAGTTCTAAATAAAAAATAAAATTCAAACTTGCTTGAAGAAAAGGGGAATTTTTGACTTTCCTAACTGATGAGTACATGGGTACAGCAAGCTAATGTACTGATGGATTCTGGGCCAAAATTATCTGTGTCTTCCCATCTTTTGGTGCCATGTAACACTGAGATAGCTTCCTTCTTTCCTTCCTTCCTTTCCTAATCTGTAAAAATGAAAATATCAGTAGATCGCTGACATTACTTTTGATATAAATACTCCATGATTCAGACTGATGTATCCCATGCTTGACCTTGCTAGCTGAGTTTTCATAATTTGCATAAAGAGCGCTGATGCATTCCTAGGCACCGAGGATCAAATACAATCATGTAAAAATTGATAATAAGGCTTTTGCTCAAGCATTAATGGCTAAATAGGAAGTCTGGCTACACATTTCCCAAGGCTACCAGATTTCTCACAGTGACACAAAAACAAGTAAGGATGTAATTAATCAAGTTTTTATCTAGGTAGAATCTACACAGTACACTTGGGGTCTATTGAATTACTTTGAATACAAAAAGGCTTACATGACTAGGCCAACTGGAACCTGTGATTTATTGGAATGATTTCAAAGCCTATACACATACAATTAACCCATGTCATTAAAGAGTAATTCCCTTTCTAGATTTTGAATTAAAAAAAATTTGGCTACCAGGAACCAGTTATCAAAACAGTGTGATTTGAAGTGATTTAAATTGCAACAGTAGCTCTAGCATTATGAAGATGTTTACAAATAATTGAGTTGCTTTTGAATTGTTTCCATAAAGAGCTACACTAGCTTATAAAACAAGGACTTTTCCATTATCAAAATTACACTATTTCTTCAGGCTGCTTTTGTAAAAGCGATTGGTCATTTTATTTTATATTACCAACTGGATAAAACAACAGTATACTTTTATGCAAAGTAATCTAAAATACAAATAATATTCTTAGCAATATGTCAATTTCATCAACCAATATAGATTTATAATGTATACATTACCATGGTGAGGGCAAGTAATATGTTATTCCAAAGTGGTGCCTGCAGTTTGTATTAAGTAGCTATATATGTATTAGTCAATGTACTTGAAAGAGTGACAAGGGCAGTTCAGGTCATAGACTTCGCATTTCCTAAGTTATTATTCCAATTTTGAATGAGCGTAGATAAAGCATCAAATCACTGTAGAATTTTTCTAGCTGCCAAAAATTGCTACAATTATATTCAAATGATTATCAAGGCTTTAAAATTGTTTTCTAGGAAAAACAATTGCCTTTGAGTAAAGAATGTCATTTGTGTAAATGCTAGGTATTAGATCTATTCAGTTTGAGATCTGAACAGTGATCTTTTTTCCCAAATATCAGAACATATATCTACTCTTTTATTTTTGGTGTGAAGCCAATATAAACTACTAAAACCTTAAAGATGTTTTGGTACTAAAACGGCTCCAAGAAAACAAAGCATTTTTTCTTAGTATTACTCCATTTAACCAAGGCTATCTTCCTGTATGAAAATGTTGAATTGCTTCTTCTAAGTTATAGGAGAACTGATATTACCCTTCAGCATCAAGCAAAATCACTTGGATGTTCTTGACTCTTTGACACCATGATGTATTAGTTTCCTACTGCAGCTATTACAAATTACCAGAAACTAAGTGGTCAATACAACACAAGTATATTATCTTACAGTTCTTGAGGTCAGAAGTTTAAAATGGGTTTCATTGAACCAAAATCAAGGTGCTGCATTCCTTCTGCATACTCCAAAAAAGTGTGTGTTTCCTTATCTTTTCCAGCTCTTAGCGCTGCCCTAAGTCCCTGGCTTAAGGCCCTTTACTTCGTCTTCAAAGTGCATCACTCCAACCTCGGTTTCCATTGTTACATCCATTTTTCTGACTTTTACACTTTTTCCTCTCTTAGGATCTTGTGATTACACTGGGCTCACTGGGATAACTAATCCAGGACACTCCTCCCATCTCAATTTCCTTAACTTAATCACATATGCAAAGTCTCTTTTGCCATAAAAGGTAACAGATCCACAGATTCTAGGAATTAGGACATGGATATTTTTGAGGGATTATTTTTCTTTCACACATGGAACCCTCTGCAGTCTGGTGAAGCCTGTAGTTTTCTTCTCAGAATCATGTTTTCAAAGCCTAAAATATTGAAATATAGTAATAAAAATATTTTAAAATAAATGTATGCTCTAATAATATATGTGCTTTTCAAATTACTGCATTAAATAATCATTATAATGGCTAATAGTAGCCATAATAATTTCAAGGCAGTTAAGGGCATAAATAATATTCACCACACCTGTTATGTGGTATGAAAATATCTGCTTTTGAATGTACTGCTAATGGTGTGGTGTTTCGTTTTGTTTGTAATTCCAATTGATCAGTATGAGCCAAGGAACCTACTATTATTCTGTAACTTCCTTGCTTTCACTTTTTCCTGTCATTCAGCTAACTGAAAAGTAAAATAAACTAGATTGTGGACATTGTTTATCAGAAGAGTATACATGTTTTACAAGATACTCATTCTGCTCAACATTAGAAGCTAAGATATTCTTAAACATGTGACAAGTCTTTCTGTGTGTTTTTAAATTTAAATGTATTATCCTGTCTGATTAATTTTAATACTTATTAAACATTAGGCTTGCTATAGATTCATGATATAACATTTGTCTAGGAGCTTCCATTTGATTTAAAGTAATAAGATGTACATATTCTATTGCACAAAAACTATCTGAAAGCATTTTGGAGAAATAGTGGCTTAATCATTTCTTGTTTTTATTAGCTGAAATTTCCTTTACATTTATATACAGTAAGCAAGCTTATGTCTTTGCAATCCAAAACAAAATAAACAGGTTATATGCTATAAAGGCTTATAGGTAGCTGAAAGTTTACCTTTCAAAAATATTTTTGTACCCAAAGTGTTGACCCAGTAAAGTAGAAGTTCTTTATTTTTTACTTGACTTTATTCCTGAACAGCCCATCTTCAATAAGCCCTGATAAGCAGGTATAACATGATTAATGTTATATAGCTAGATACATGCACTAAATATATATGACTAACTAGAGAAAGATTGAACTATGTTTTAATACTTCCAATAACTGAAAACTCAGAAATTAAGGTCAAAATATAATACTTTGATGCTCATGTTATGGCTTAATATGGGGACATTTGAGGATTGGATTTGTAGAGCTTTTAAAAGTTCTTTTTTTGTCTCACTTTAAAATAATCAGTGTGTTCCACTTAGTCATGGAGTCTGCTTACACTTTCTAATCAGGGATTTTGCTTATATTTTGATTATTATTATTATTAAGCACATCTTTCTGGTTAATGGGAAATTGTAGGTTATGTGAAATTATGTGAAATTGTTTAACCAGGAAAGTTGATTTATAGGCGTAAGAGTCAAATAATAGTGGATTTTGTATATCAAGGCCCCTAAACACTATTAGAGCTTTACTGGATTTGTGGAAAAGGTAAGTGATTTGTGGAATTAAAGTGCTCTGCAATAGTAATAGAAATGCTGACCTGTGGTGCCGAAGCATTTCGTATTAGCTTGTCCTTACCGACGTAGTTGCCATCTCATTCCTCCATGTTTTCCTGTTTTCACCAGGGAGTCAGTACACTCCCATTTTTAGTAGTTTGAAATTCTATACATTTTTGGGGATATCTGTCTTGTGTATGTGCCTATACAATTTACATAAAACAGAAAGCTGCCATGACTAGTTTGAGATTTTAATAACACTAATAAGACCTGCTATATTAATATTCTATTTTTTTCTTTTCATGAGAACATTTTCTATAAAGAAAGGAATCTCCATGTTTATTTTCATTTCTTTATTTTTGAGGAGAGTTGCAGCCTTGGTTAAATGACCGTGACAAAGCTGAGGAGTTCAAAATCTCAATTGCTGGGAAGATATGCTTATTAGACATTAGATAACATATTTCTTTGATCAACCAAAGAAATAAATCTGAGTAAGTGTCTTGGGAGTCATAAGTGACATTTGCTAAGCGGAATGTTATGGCTAGATTGAAGGAAGTACAACTCAAGAAATGTCTTTTGTATTTGCCACTAAATATCATTAAAATGTTTGGCAATGTTCTATCAAAGACATGCTAAAGTGTGACGCACATAATAAAATATAAAAATTCGAGTAATATGATTTGAAGCATTAGAAAAATTACAGACTTAACCATACATTTTTATTATTATTTGCCACCCTTAGTGTTTATTTAGCAGAAGTTTATTAAGAACCACTTCTTAACATTCACTATGCTAGGCACTGGTAACACAAAGATGAATGTACTACAATTCTTCTCTGAAATCACAGTTTGGGTAGAGAAAATTGAAAAATAAAACAAAACCAAACCACAGTATATTCCAAAAGTGGAATAAAGATACATGTAAAACACTGTCTGGGATCAGAGAGTAAAGCATAGTTCTAATTTTAAAATATTCCTAAATCTTTCAATATATAATTATATTTTATAGCAACATATTGTTTTGGAAAAAGCAGGATTGGAATTCTGACTCTCACTGACCAAGCTCTTACTGTCTATCTTCTTGAACCTCAGATGTAACACTCTGAATAATAATAGCTAATGCCTATAAAGCACTATGTACCAGGCATTGTTTCAAAGTCCTTCACATATATTATCTCATTTAATCCTTACAGCAACCCTTTGAACTAAGTGCTACTGATACTGTTTCCACTTTTCTAACGAGAAAAATGAGGCACAGAGAAGCTAAGTAGCCTGACCAAGTTTACAGCTAATCAGTAGCAGAGCAAGTATTACAATCCAGTCAGTCTGGCTCCAGGGACTAATCTCATATTTGTTATATTCTACAACCTCTCAAACAAGAATTTAATAAGCTGCAGCAATAATGATGATGATATATCCGTTTTAATTCAACATTTGGATTTCACAAGCCATGCACAAATAAATATTGCTCTTTTTATATTTTGAAAGACCAACTAGTATCCTTTGTCATATGATGTGAATAGTCAGCTTTCACCAGGTGCTTATTTATATAGTTTCTTTCTGTCCTTTCTCACCCATTTGTCCTACCCTTTTTGTTTTTGTTCTTTTTCACAAATAACTAGAGGAGTGCCCATTTCCAGATGGTTCTCTCTAATATCTACTTGCAAATCCTGATACGAGAGCGGTCTAGTGGTTAGTAAATTTCCTTGAGAGACCCTGAAGCAAGAAGGGGCTTGGAGGCAGAAAGATTCAAGTCAACACAGGGAGAGTTCTGTGATATTCACATTGGCTCCCCAAGTTTTTGCTTCCTGCATCAGACACATATTCTCTGATCCCCAATAATATATGAGATTTCAAAGTAGGGTATTGTGGGTTTACCACAAACAGCACATCTCCATTTTTATATTCCAGTTTATGTGACATTTTTCATTGACCAGGCCTATAGATTTGGGGTTTATTTACCACATGTTTTACTTAACCAGAAACATCCTGTTAAAAACATTCCATAGATAAACATCCTCCTCCTGGCCAATATAATTAACTCAGAACTTTTTTACTCAGAGGTTCAGTTAACATGTTGACAAGGAGATTATACAGGGTCATCTGACCTTTTTCATTTCCCCAGGGGTGTCCCTCAGTCAATTAGGGAAAAAGAAGCAAGGATCACAGACCAGTGGCCTAACCTCTTCCACATCACAACACGTACAAATCTTCCAGTGTCACTGCTAGGATCAAAGGAGGTAATGCATATGGTAAACAAGATCAGATTTTACTCTCTCTTTCTTTCCATATATATGTGTCTGTATATACATAGATATACACACACAGATACACACACGTTCTGTATCAGTTTTAACGTGTCTATGTTAGTGAAGAACTACTTCACAAAATTCAAAAAATATAAAATGAGTACAGTTGTTCTTTAGTATCCTTGGGGGATTGGTACCCAAACACCCACCCCCCCAATACCAAAATTCAAAGATGCTTAAGTCTCTTATATAAAATGGTGTAGTATTGACATATAACCTTCATGCATCCTCCCATATACTTTAAATCATCTTTAGATTACTTATAATATCTAATACAATCTAAATGCTATGTAAGTCATTGTTATACTATTTTTTTTATTGTTGTATTTTCTGTTTTTTATTTTTGTAGAGACTGAATCTCACTACATTGTCCAGGCTGGCCTTGAACTCATGGTCTCAAATGATCCTCCCACCTTGGCCTCCCAAAGCACTGAGATTAAAGGTATGAGCCATCGCAACTGGACTGGTATTGCTATTATTTTATTGTTTTATTTTCAAATATTTTTGATCTGTGGTTGGTTGAATTCATGGATGCAGAACCCATGGATATGGAAGGCTGATGTTATACAGCAAAAATTAATTGTCCTCGTATCTCTTCCTGCTCCAGTCAACCAGTTCCCTTCTTTAGAAGCAACCACTGTTACCAGCTCCAAATTGCTCACACGCTATTTAGAGATATTTCAAACATTTAAAAATGTCTGGCTTAAAAAAATGGATGTTTAATCTCTTTGTGGGAATTCACCAGGGAAGAGGTGGTTCAAATGGTCAGTGCAATATTTTACTCTTATGAGCGGTGAGTGATGAAATTAAAACAGGCACAGAAGCCTGGGTTTTAGGCTTGTTTCTTCAATAATTAGCCATTGTCCATCTTGGCCAGGTTATTTAATTTCTCTGATTTAAGTTACACACAAAAACAAAATACTGTAACTGGATGGTTATATGTAAGGTCCCTCTAAGCTGTAGCACTTTAGGATTTCTCATATAGCTCCATACAGTTTTAGCAATGGTGCCAAGAGTGTGCCCTAAGGAGAGGTTTACTTGAAGAGTCTCAGATTAGTCATAATATTTTCTCTTTATCCAGTTACCAAAGTTGCCACCAAGAGGTTTGCACACTGGGAAAAGCCTAAAAACCATGGAAAATGCTATCAGGTTTAATAAAACAGAACTTCTTTTTCTTTAGAGGAGAGAGTGCTATTCTGAAGTGAGATGTGTTGAGACCTGTACTTCCTATAGAAATTAGGGTGTTCCACAGGTAAATTGCGATATGGTAAGAACTAAGTAACTTCAGATTATTGGACTGATCTTTGTAACTGTTGGAATAATTCCTTCCAAGGCTACTGAGGCAATCTATTAAAAACCTTTGACCTGATGCAGAGAGAGAAAAGAAAATTTGACTTAATTTAACTTAGAAACTCTGAGAATGCTTCATCTCATAAAAGGTAACACACTGAAAGAAAAATTCTCTTTTATGCTTTGGAGTTGATAAAATAAAACCTCAGCCATAAGCTTGCTAAGGATGTTTCCAAATCTTCTATAGAATTTAATGAAAGAGGAAGAAATTTGACTTCCATTTAAAATGGCAAACTACTGCATTTGTTCAACTCCACTACCAGAACTTTAAGTGGAAGAAAAAAGTTCACACACAAATAAATAAAATAAAACTAAGACTACTCAAATAAAACGAACAAAATTCCAAAAATAATTAAACTGGAAAAGAAACTTCTTCTACACTGAAGTTAGGGAACAACCATAATTTCATATGAATATCCTAAGTAATGTCTGCACCATAGAAAATAATTAGGACCAAATTAAAAGATGATTTCAAGATTTGACATAAATCTCTAATACTGTCCAGAGCAATGTGCTATAGAAATGAGGAAGTTTCCAGAGAGCCTACTGACAGTTAATGACTGAAGGCATTAATACTTGTGAGTGTGGCTCAGCTATAGGCAGGATAGAGAGCCTCTACTTAGAATCTATTTCTTCACTGCAGAGTAGGTGCGATTCAGGTCAGGCAGAAGGAGAATACTTACCATAATATCGTTTAGGTTTTTGTCTATTCGGTGGGAATAAAGACCAGTTGTGTTTGGGAAATATTTCTAACTCAGCTCACTAACAACGTCTGGCAAAAATCTGGCTCTAATTTCCTTTCCCGACTTGTTTCATGACTCGTAGCTCTCCTAACTCACCAGGCATTGGTTGAGTTGATCATCAATCTGGACAATGCATGATACCTGTATTAACTTCATCTTTCTAATGATGACTTTGTGGTTAATGTGGTATTAACTTCTTGCTATGCTTCTTCCAATAATATGTACCTGTTGCAATTCTATCCAGACTTTAAGATCTACTCATAAGCAACTGTCTTGATCCACTGATCTTGGCCCCAAAACACTGTTTCATCTTAAGTGGTCCTTTATATATTCTTTTATGACATTTAATGTTCTACCTCATAACAGTTATTTCTGTTGATGACTTCTATCTTCTAGGGTTCAAGTTTCTTAAGGTGGAAATCATGCCGGTTTTGTATTTATTTATTCTGCATATCTCCTAGTACAGTTCTGTATTATTATTATTATTATTATTATTATACTTTAAGTTTTAGGGTACATGTGCACAATGTGCAGGTTTGTTACATATGTATACATGTGCCACATTGGTGTGCTGCACCCATTAGCTCGTCATTTAGCATTAGGTATATCTCCTAATGCTGTCCCTTCCCCCTCCCACCACCCCACAACAGTCCCCGGTGTGTGATGTTCCCCTTCCTGTGTCCATGTGTTCTCATTGTTCAATTCCCACCTATGAGTGAGAACATGTGGTGTTTGGTTTTTTTGTCCTTGCGATCATTTGCCGAGAATGATGGTTTCTAGCTTCATCCATGTCCCTACAAAGGACATGAACTCATCATTTTTTATGGCTGCATAGTATTCCATGGTCTATATGTGCCACATTTTCTTAATCCAGTCTATCATTGGAGTGAACTCCCATTCACAATTGCTTCAAAGAGAATAAAATACCTGGGAGTCCAACTTACAAGGGATGTGAAGGACCTCTTCAAGGAGAACCACAAACCACTGCTCAGTGAAATAAAAGAGGATACAACAAATGGAAGAACATTCCATGCTCATGGGTAGGAAGAATCAATATCGTGAAAACGGCCATACTTCCCAAGGTAATTTATAGATTAAATCCCATCCCCATCAAGCTACCAATGACTTTCTTCACAGTTTTTTAAATAAAAGAATCATTCCGTGACTGCTGCTGAATCTAACTATATTTTGATTTTTTAAATTTGAGAATAACGCAGACATAAAAAGCCTTTAACTCCTGAAAGATATTTTTTTCCCTGGACAGTGTAAGTCTCAACATTATCTCAGTAATAATGACCCACACTACTGATTAAATACCCATAATGCAATAGACATTATTACAAAATATCATAAAAATCTCCTAAAATGCCAAAGACATGAGAATTATTTCATCATTTTACAAATGTTCTACAATCTCTAAACAACTTGTCACAGCCAAAACAGCTACTTCTAGTAGATACAGAAGTTGTGAATCAAAGAGATACAATAAATTGCTCATCTATCCAATAAATAATTATTGGAAGCCAGTATTTTCTGATTTCAAAGCCTCTATATTTTCTATACTATTTATTAGACTTTTGGATAATGTTTTCAGTTGGGAAAAACTGAGCTATGTAAGAAAGAATGTAATACAGAAACTTTCAAAGAAAACCATGTTTGTCTTTCATTCCAATAATACTGACCTGCAAATATTATTTTATTTCTAAAAATAATTATTTTGCTAGTACTGTAGAAAAAGCTTTGTATTTTCTTATATCAGATTCTAATGTCAAAAATCCTTAAAATGGTGGATAATCACATTGTTATTTCATTGTATACAATCATACTTATGAACTTACCTATTTTTGTATTTTGTTGAAAAAGCCCAAAGGATCGGCTAAACACATAGATGGAGGCAGCATTAAATGAATAAAAGTTTAAAAAATAAGTTGTACTCTCAGTAAAATGTACCACAGCCAACAAACTACAGAAAGGTTGAATTATTTTTAGGCAATTTTTCAGAAATAACTCATCTTGGATCAAGCTTGTGAGCTAATTGACAGATTAAATTACAAACCAGGAAAACACAGATCCTGAAAACTAAGGTATATAAAATATAATCTTGGGAACTCTAACCTGTTCATGAGATAGTATTGTACTGACTTATCAACTGATAAGAAATATCAAAAAGGCAGTGTGAAGAATGGAAATTGGTCTGTGGTGATGGAGAGATGTTCTGATTCTAAACCGTTGGTCCCATTTGCTTAGATATAACTATCTCTAATATAAAGAAAATCAATTTATGAGAGCATTAGAGCTTCACAGATGCTCCTTTGGAATATCTCACCTTGTGGGTTATAATACTCAGCTCAATAAACAACATTTTTCTGTAGTTTTCCAGAATCATCAGGAAAGGGTTAGCCTTTTCAGATAATTGGCTCCAATTATTAGGCTAAGATAATGTTAACTTCTCCTCCATTCAAAATAAATAAATTGGAATGCAGGTAAATTGTGCTGCGGTCAGAGTATCTGTTCAGTAATATTATTGAAACTTGGAGTGAGTGAGTACTTAAGTACTCACTTAGGACCACTGTGGGTCAGGTCTGGTCCTCTTGGTATCATTTTTTAGAAAATAATAGGGGATAAATCAATTTTTTGGAAAATGATAGCATGAGAACCAGACCTGACCCACAGTGGTCCTATCTGAAGTAGGCCCTACTTTCATCTTTACACCAGAGCTTAGGTCCACATTAAAGAACTGAGTAACAAAGAGTGGATTTTGTGTGTGTTTATCATGTGTGACCTGGAAAATGGTGTAACTCTAAAGGAAAATTCATGCGCATTTTTATATTCCTTCCATTTATGAGCAGAATGTGAAGCAGAGTTGATGTAATTTGGATGTGTCCCCACTAAATCTCATGTTAAAATATAATCCCCAGTGTTGGAGGTGGGGCCTGGTGAGAGCACCTGAGGTGTTTGACTTATGGAGGTGAATCATTCATGAGTGGCTTAGTGCCATCCTTGATAGTGTGTGAGTTCTCCTGAGACCTGGTTTTCAAATGTCTGTGGCATCTCTCTCTTGCTTCTCTGTCTCTTGCTTCTGCTCTCACCATGTGATGTGCCTGCTCCCGCTTCGCCTTCTGCCATGAGTAAAAGCTCAATGAGGCCTTCCTGGAAGCTGAACAGATGCTGGCACCATGCTTCCTGTATAGCCTGCAGAACCATGAGCCAATTAAACCTCTTTTCTTTGTAAATGACCCAGTCTTGTGTATTTCTTTGTAGCAATGCAAAAGCAGGCTAACACAAGAGTCCTAAAAGTGTGCAATTTGTAAGCCTTAAAGCAACTATCAATGTCATCAGGAATGTCTGGGAATCAGGTAGCAGAGTAAGGAAAGAGAGTGTGTGGCTTTGTTTTTGAAAGAAAACAGATGTAAGAGTGGAGAGCCCAAGTGCAGTAATATTTTACCTTTCCTTTTTGAAGTGTTTGTCTGCTTGTCTCCTTTTTAAAAAAAATGTACTAGGGAGAACCTTCCTAGAGTGATCTCTATGCACAATAAAGGCTGAGAGCCACTGATTTAAGTGTACTCTAGAAGAGAAAGCACTACTAAAGAAAACACTTCAAAGTCTCTTTGTAAACAGTGAAGAGTCAGGAAGTATTCAGAGCCATATGGGAATTGGGGGTGGAGACCAGGCCAGATTTTTGAAGGGTGCTTCCTGAGCCACACGGATCTCTTGCTAGTAATCATGACTGAGTGGGAGGAAGTCTTGCTGCAGCCTCTGAAGACCACGGGGCAGTGTGAAATTACCTGGCACTTCATGTACACTCTAATTTTTAAAGCCTTTATGTTAGTTAAAGCTCATTTGAAATTATGTATGGGTTGTGTGCAAGTGATGCTTATTAAAGAGAACAATAGAGTCCATCTTTTCAGATTCTTTAAAAAACTGTGAGTCAAAATGTGTCTGGAATTTATTCCTTCCAGTGGATTCTTGGTCTCGCTGACTTCAAGAATGAAGCCGCGGACCCTCACAGTGAGTGTTACAGCTCTTAAATATGATGTGTCTGGAGTTTATTCCTTCAGATGTTCAGATGTGTCTGGAGTTTCTTCCTTCCAGTGGTCTCGCTGACTTCAGGAGTGAAGTCGCAGACCTTCACAGCGAGTGTTACAGCTCTTAAAGGTGGCGCGTCCAGAGTTGTTTGTTCCTCCCAGTGGGTTCGTGGTCTTGCTGATTTCGGGAATGAAGCTGCAGACCCTCGCAGTGAATGTTACAGCTCATAAAGCTAGTGTGGACCCAAAGAGTGAGCAGCAGCAAGATTTACTGTGAAGAGCGAAAGAACAAAGCTTCCACAGTATGGAAGGGGACCCCAGCAGGTTGCCGCTGCTGGCTCAGCTGGCCAGCTTTTATTCCCTTATTTGGCCCCACCTACGTCCTGCTGATTGGTCCATTTTACAGAGTGCTGACTGGTGTGTTTACAATCCTTTAGCTAGACACAGAGTGCTGATTGGTGAGTTTTTATAGAGTGCTGATTGGTGCATTTACAATCCTTTAGCTAGACACAGAGTGCTGATTGGTGCATTTTTACAGAGTGTTCATTGGTGCATCTACAATCCTCTAGCTAGACACAGAGTGCTGATTGGTACATTTTTACAGAGTGCTGATTAGTGCATTTACAATCCTTTAGCTTGACAGAAAAGTTCTCCAAGTCCCCACCTGACCCAGAAGCCCAGCTGGCTTCACCTCTCAATTCCCTCTCTAAACAGGACACCCTAACTGCAGTTGGGAATTGGGTGATGACTGCTCTAGCTACTTCCTGCTGGATAGGGGCAAAGAAGGGGCCCTGCAGTTGTAGTGTCCTCTAGAGGGGAACTCTTTAGGCCAGTGAAAGGGCTAGCGGGTCAGTCCAGGGTTCCTTGGTAGAAGTTGTTAGTTGGGCTCATTTGGGGTTCCATTTGTAAGACCATCTGTAGCTTGATGGCCTCGATCCTAGAGGAAACAAATTTTACAAGGAGGTTAAAAATACAGGGACCAAAGGTGAGTAATAGTAAGATGGCTGTCATAGGACCTAGAAAGGGGAGAAGCCATGTTGCCCAACTCCAGAGGGTTGGTGTAAGAATTTGAAAGGTGTTGTCTGATTTCAAAAGTCTTTTCCTGTAAACACCGGGTGGCATCTCGTACCATCCCTGACAGGTTAGTGTAAAAACAACACTCTTCCCCTAAGAAGGTGCAGAGTCCTCCTTTCTCAGCAGTGAGGTCTAGGCCTCAGCAGTTTCGGAGAATCACTGCTGCCAAAGAGTCTATTTGGGATTGTAGAGTAAGGATAGATTTTGTTATTTCTTGCAAACTATCTGAGAGGCAGATATAGGTTGAAGTTCCACCTAAGAAGAATATGCGTTGGCTGGGTAGACAGAAATTTACCCTGGCTTTTAAAGGAATAGAGTACACTGTTTTTTCTTTACTACTTCTATCTCTTTCTCTCTCTTTGGCTCTTTCTTTGTCTCTTCCTCTCTTTCCTTCTCTCTGACTTTCTGTCTCCATCTCTTCCTCTCTCTGTCTCTCTCTGACTTTCTGCCTCTTTCTCTCTTTCCTTTCTGGTGGTCTTTCCCTGCCTCTGCCAGCCGCTTATGCTGCTGTTCTCCAATCTCCTTCCCCTTTCTGATGGCTTCGGCAGTGTAAGACTGCAATCACCTTGGGTTTTTGCACTGCATACAGTAACTCCGTGATTTCCTTGTGGTATTTAATGGGGGTTCCCCCAGAGGTTAGGAACTCCCTTTCTTTCCATATTGCAGCATGGGCATGTAGGATTAGATAAGAATACTTACTGTCTGTATACACATTCATTCTTCTTCCCTTTCCCAGTTCTAAGACCCGGGTAAATGTCACTATTTCTGCTAACTGGGCAGTGGTTCCTGGGGAAGAGGCTTACTTTCAAGTACTGTTACTAACTATGGCATAACCTGCCCTTCATATCCCATTCTCCACAAATGAACTTTCATCAGTATATAGGTTAAGGTCAGGATTAACTAAGGGGTGCAGAAATGTCTTCTTTTGAGAAGTGTCTGTTCATGTTCTTCGCCCACTTTTTGATGGGGTTGTTTGTTTTTTTCTTGTAAATTTGTTTGAGTTCATTGTAGATTCTGGATATTAGCCCTTTGTCAGATGAGTAGGTTGCAAAAATTTTCTCCCATGCTGTAGGTTGCCTGTTCACTCTGATGGTAGTTTCTTTTGCTGTGCAGAAGCTCTTTAGTTTAACTAGATCCCATTTGTCAATTTTGGCTTTCGTTGCCATTGCTTTTGGTGTTTTAGACATGAAGTCCTTGCCCACGCCTATGTCCTGAGTGGTATTGCCTAGGTTTTCTTGTAGGATTTTAATGGTTTTAGGTCTAACATTTAAGTCTTTAATCCATCTTGAATTAATTTTTGTATAAGGTGTAAGGAAGGGATCCAGTTTCAGCTTTCCACATATCCAAAAAACACATGAAGAAATGCTCATCATCTCTGGCCATCAGAGAAATGCAAATCAAAACCACAGTGAGATACCATCTCACACCAGTTAGAATGGCCATCATTAAAAAATCAGGAAACGACAGGTGCTGGAGAGGATGTGGAGAAATAGGAACACTTTTACACTGTTGGTGGGACTGTAAACTAGTTCAACCATTGTGGAAGTCAGTGTGGCGATTCCTCAGGGATCTAGAACTAGAAATACCATTTGACCCAGCCATCCCATTACTGGGTATATACCCAAAGGACTATAAATCATGCTGCTATAAAGACACATGCACACGTATGTTTATTGCGGCACTATTCACAATAGCAAAGAGTTGGAACCAACCCAAATGTCCAACAAAGATAGACTGGATTAAGAAAATGTGGCACATATACACCATGGAATACTATGCAGCCATAAAAAAGGATGAGTTCATGTCCTTTGTAGGGACATGGATGAAACTGGAAAACATCATTCTCAGTAAACTATCTCAAGGACAAAAAACCAAACACCGCATGTTCTCACTCATAGGTGGGAATTGAACAATGAGAACTCATGGACACAGGAAGGGGAACATCACACTCCGGGGACTGTTGTAGGGTTGGGGGAGGGGGGAGGGACAGCATTAGGAGATATACCTAATGCTAAATGACGAGTTAATGGGTGCAGGAAATCAACATGGCACATGGATACATAGGTAACAAACCTGCACATTGTGCACATGTACCCTAAAACCTAAAGTATGATAAAAAAAAAAAAAAAGGATTAACTAAGGGGACTTCTAAGAGATCCTCTCGGGTGCAGAAGTCTGGACTATAATTTGTTGGCAGTCATGCTCAATTGGTTCCCCATCCTCTAGGAGAAAAGTGGCAGAGTTGAGGGCTGCACATGGGTGTATTTGAAGCACCGGTCCCTCAAGGAGTAGTGCCTGGTATCTAAGCAGGCAGTTGTCTGATAGCCATAAACTTCCTTTGGCACCTAGTATGCCATTTACATCATGAGTAGTCCAGACAGTGAGTTCCTTTCCTTGTATTATTTTGACAGCCTCTGACACTAAGACAGCCACCACTGCAATTACCCATAAACAGTGAGGCCAGCCTTTTGCTACTGTATCAATTTCCTTACTTAAGTATGTCACTGGTTGTGGGGTTGTCTCAAGAGTCTGAGTAAGGACCCCAAGAGCTATTCCTGCTCTCTCTGTGATGTATAAAGAGAAGTTTCATCCTGTGGGAAGGCTTAAGGCTGGAGCTTGAGTTTGTTCCTTCCAATGCCCAGACTTCAGGGTGATTCCCTCCTCAAGCAGGGGACAACAAATGGGTAACTTGTTCCCCATATTCATGTAGACAATAGCTCCAGCTTTGGCTAATATGTCCCTTTCTAATAAGGGTATGGGACTTTCAGGCATAACAAGAAAGGCATGTGAAAAGAGCAAAGTCTCCCAATTACAACTGAGGAGGTGGAAGAAATACCTGGTTACAGGCCATCCCAGGATTCCTCAGATGGTAAGGGACCTTGAGGACAGTCATCCAGGACGGGAGATTAACACTGAGAAAGCCACGCCAGTGTCCAGAAGGAAGTCAATTTCCTGGCCCTCAGTGGTTAAATGTACCCGGGGCTGAGTGAGGGTGATGACATGAGCTGGTGTTCGCCCCGGGCACCCTCAGTCCTGTTGTTGGATCATCTGGTTGGGGGCTTCTGGTCCAGAGAAGCTTTGTCCTCTGGGGCAGTGCACCTTCCAGTGATTGCCTCAGCATAGTGGACACGGGCGAGGGGGCAACTTGTTTCTCAAAATAAAGTTATATTCCCCTGGATGAGCAGCATAGTCAAGACCCTTTATCCCAAGGCATCTCTGCTATTATAATTTCCAAATTTCTTTTTAAGTGTGGGCTTTATGCCATTCAAAAACACATTAATTAAAATATGTTAATAATGAAGTATAAATGTACACTTCAACATGTATAATAGTACGGGATAAACTAAAGACCATTATAACCTTAATTTCTAGATTGGTTGGAATTATATGATCATAATGTTTCTGACATTAAATACAAGGTTGACATATGTAAACAATTTTTTTTTCTTTTGATATGGAGTCTCACTCTGTCACCTAGGCTGGAGTGCAGTGGTGCAATCTCAGCTCACTGCAACCTCCACCTCCCGGGTTCAAGCGATTCTCCTGACTGTGCCTCCCAAGTAGCTGGAACTACAGGCGTGCACCACTATGTCCAGCTAATTTTCTGGGCCTACATTTTCTTTTGATTGGGAGGCCAATCTTCATGAGGCACTGAACAAGACAGTCCGCTCTCTACCCTCCTTACCCTAGAATCATCTAGGCTAATCTTAATAGGATTAGTTCTTTATAGATTTTATTTATATAATCTGTATTACTTGTTAAATATTTAGATTGCAGAAATTGAATGTTTTGGGAAACTGAAGATCTTAGGTGAAACTGCAAAAGAAAAGTACTGTATAAGCAACAATCTCATTAGGGACCAAACATGTTCATAGGGGCTCCAGTCCTTCAGGGACCAGATTCTCATTCTCCGCTTTTGAGTTGCTGTGATGAGAGATGAATACAGAAAGTGTACATAGATGGGACTTGTAAGGTGATATTTTCTGAGACCAGCAAGGGAGACAATAATCAGAGAAAGGCAGCATAAATGAGATGGATTTGAGACATATGTATATTTTTTGAAAAAGTTCTACAAAAGGAGACAAAATTATGGTCACTGAGAAAAGTCATATTACAGTCTACCCAGTGGCAAAAGAGGGATTAAGTTCAGTTTTGAAGGAAAAATGGCCAGTTGGACTGCTTCAGGTTGAAATAAATGATTACTAGACAGAGGATAAGACAAGCTTATAAGAGTTAAAGTCAACAAAGCCAGAAACATGGATATAAGCTAATGATGTGGAAATTTTCAGACAAAGAATACAGATTTGAGATAGTCTGGTATAGAATACAGGAATACAGAAGAGCTTTGCGTGAAATACTTAAAGAAATAAGGGATGCAATCACAGGGATGGGCAAACATTTTTAGAAAATTTAAACAAAATGTATAGAAGTCACAAAAGCAACCCTCTAGCTAATTATTGAGATGCTATAGAATAAAAAAGTGTTTACTGCCACTAGAATGGAAGTTTAAAACTATTTAAACAATAGCATTGTTTAAAATTATACAATGGTGTGTTTTTTAATTTTTAAATTTATTTAAATTTATTCTTCTTTAATAATAATTTTTTCATTTAAAAAAAAATAGAGATGGGGTTTCACTATGTTGCCCAGGCTGGTCTCAAACTCCTGAGCTCAAGTGATTCTCGATCTTTCAAACTGCTGGGATTACAGGTGTGAGCCACCATGCCTGGCATACAATGGTGAAATTTATAATGTATTATATTCGGGGGTAAACTAGCATGAAAAATAATGTGGATCTCAGCCAAAAATAGACGAAGCAGGACTCTGCTTGTTAGTTATAATCGTTATGAATGTAGTCAAATTGACTTTGCCCATCAAAAATTAACCATTTGGGCTGGGCACGGTGGCTCATGCCTGCAATGCCAGCCCTTTAGGCTGAGGCGGGCAAATCACTTGAGGTGAGGAGTTTGAGACAAGCCTGGCCCACGTAGTGAAACCCCGTCTCTACTACAAATACAAAAATTAGCTGGGTTTGGTGGTGGGAGCCTGTAATCCCAGTTACTCAGGAGACTGAGGCAGGAGAATTGCTTGAGCCGGGGAGGCGGAGATTGCAGTGAACTGAGATGGCGCCACTGCACTCCAGCCTGGGCAACAGAGCAAGAGCCCATCTCAAAATAAATAAATTAATTAATTAACAAAAATAAACCATTTGATTAGGAAGTCTCCTCTTTAAAGAACTTTTGGGAGGTTGCTAATAAATTCCTTGAGCTTACCCTTTGTTTATATTTCAGTTTCCTATCTTCTTCTGTTTCTTTATTCTGATAATTGATTTTATAGCCTAGTGAAATGAACTATTCAGATATAACATCTATTTCATCTACATCTTGTTGGGAAGGAGAAAATTTACACAATGTACTTAATTTCATTTGGTTCTTGTTTTGAAAATCCCTAAAAATTTAGGTTTATTCTAGAGCATGATAGAGTCAAAACTTGTAATATTGACCCTAGAATTCACCTAAACTCAAGGAAAATACTAGAATAGAGCTGGGTTTCCGCTAAGTCAAATCCAGAACCAAATTTCTTTTCTCTGTTTAAAACGAATGAGATCCGTCTTATTTGTTTTCAAAAGAAGTTATGAAAGGAAGACAACAGCACAATTGTGGTAGCTGTCACAGCTTCTTACAATGATCATTTGTGCTTGAAAATCAGGTGAACATTTGCTGTTATTAGAAGACATATCAATCTAGTTACCGCAGGATAGGTTACTATTTCCATTTTTTTTTTTTTTTTTTTTTTTTTTTTGAGACGGAGTTTGGCTCTTGTTGCCCAGGCTGGAATAAAATGGCACGATCTTGGCTCACCACAATCTCTGCCTGCCGGGTTCAGGCGATTCTCCTGCCTCAGCCTCCGGAGTAGCTGGGATTACAGGCATGCGCTACCACGCCAGGCTAATTTTGTATTTTTAGTAGAGAAGGGGTTTCTCCGTGTTAGTCAGGCTGGTCTCAAACTCTTGACCTCAGGTGATCCACCTGCCTCGGCCTCCCAAAATGCTGGGATTACAGGCTTAAGCCGCTGTGCCCATCCAGGTTACTATTTCGAATAAAAACATAATTTTAAGAAATGTGTTCCTTAACTATAAGCATCAAATTAAATACTTGTAAACAAGAAATAAATGAGTTCAAACCATTTAAAAACATATTCCCCTTAAGAAATGTTTAGTTTTCCCTTTGAATAGCCTCATCGCAATAAAGATGTGGCCTGTCAGAAAAGATCTTGACTGGTCAGGGTGACGGTCCTACTTAATAATGCAGTCATTTCTAAAAAAAATTCTTTGAAGTCTGTAAAAGACATTAATCCCATTTCTTCATTTTGTAGATGAAGAAAGTGGAAACCAGAGAGATTAAGTAAGTTGCTTAAAATTTCATAGTTTCTTAATAAAATCAGAATTTCATATAAATTGTCTCCACAGCACACGCCACACTAAACTACCTGTTTGTATACTAGTAAATTCATTACAACAGAAGGTGATACCTGTAATTCTTCTAGTGATCCTAATATTCAAATCCAATAGTTACAATACCTAATTGTCAGCGTTAAGGTACCTGATGAACGAAAGAAGATATCAGAAAGTTGAGCAAGGGAGGATGAATAATCTTACCTGATTAAGCCTAGAGAACCGCCTTTGCTCCTCTCTGAGAACATTTTTCTAAAAATGACTTTAATATTCTTGTCTGTCAAATAAGTAAAGAGTGTCTGTCATCTGCATCCTTTTGGATAAACACTGACAAATACTTATTCAATGCTTTTCATTTTCGCTATTCTTTATTTCTCTCCAAAACTCCTGTTATCATACAATCTCATGTTTGCAAAATGTTAGAGTTCCCAAGAGGGCATCTTTTCATGCATTAGCTATATTTTTGGTAGATGATTATTCATCACCTTAACATTATAAGTAAAATTTTCTCCAAATCATAATTTAAGATGGATTTTACCTACTTCTTGTCACTGGGCTTGATTCATGCACACTTTAGTTTCACATAATTGCCCTTTCTTGTTTCAGAATTTATCTTTTCTATTAGTACTAGAGTTCTTTATTAATGGATTTATGTGTGAGTTATTACTTGACAGATATTTGTCATGACCTAGTTAAATTTGGGTCATTGCACCAGATCTTTTTGGAAGCATAAAAAATGAATATGGAGCTATGGTTCCTACCTAGCTCAAAGAACGTTATCTCTTAAAGTACATTTGTGGTTAAATAAATAAATAACTGAATTTTGAATTTTTAAAATTAATTTCTCCTAAACAAAGAATACATGCATAAAATAGTTTATAAGAGGCTAGGAAAGGTGGGTCATGCATAAAAATAAGTTAGAATTTACAAATTTTGGTAAGTAGTATATGTAAGATACAAACTAAGTAACATGAAGGGACAAATAAATCAATTCCTTCACTGGAGACATAAATGTCAGGATGAGTAATCATCCTGTGAGGAATTGTGTGTTTTAAGAGCTGTTGAGTTCATGCATGTTCATTGCAACACTATTCACAATAGCAAAGACATGGGATCAACCTAAATGCCTATCAGTGGTGGACTAGATAAAGAAAACGTGGTACATATACACCATGGAATACTTTGCAACCTTAAAAGAACGAGATTATGTCCTTTTCAGGAACATGGATGAAGCTGGAGGCCATTATCCTTAGCAAACTAATGCAGGATCAGAAAGCCAAATACCACATGTTCTCATTTATAAGTGGGAGCTAAATGGTGAGAACACATGGACACATAGAGGGAAACAACACATACTGGGGCCTATCAGAGGGTGGGAGGAGGGAGAGGATCAGGAAAAATAACTAATGGGTACTAGGCTTAATACCTGGGTCATGAAATAATCTGTATAACAAACCCCCATAACACAAGTTTACTTGTATAACAAACCTGCACATGTACTTTTGAATTTAAAATAAAAGTTAAATAATAAAAGAGCTGTTGAGTTAACTATTTTAATATAAATTCCAGAGGGAACTCATGAAAATACTGAGAATTATGTTATGAAACCAAGGTTAAAAGTAGGAGTTGAAGATAAAGATTCAGATTATTGTTGTAGAAACATAAATGGATATGATATCAGATGGGGTTTCCATGGTAGATATAGAAGAACCAAGAATTTTAGCTTACAGTTCTAACATTTTGAAAGGTGTAATTATCTTAGTTTTAAAGGCAATTTTTTTCCATCATTAAGCAATTATGTTATTCTATCCTCTTCTTGATTTAAAAGAGATTTTATATAAAGCTAGGAATTTAAGGGTCCAGTTATGGCATAGCAATACAAAGTTGTTTCAGTGCCGTGACAGAACATGGAATCATTTATAAAACATAACACCCAAGGAAAATCAACGAAGTGATTGTTCTGAGTATTTCACTTTCTGAGATGGTATAGTGGGGAACTAAAAGCATAAACTTCAGAGTCAAAGCCCGGGTCCAAATCCTATTTCCACCACTTACTTTTTGTAGGGCTTTGGACAAGTTACTTAACTCTGTCTGAGCCTTTGTTTTTCATCTGAATATGTGAATAAAAATACCAAACTTCAACTTGGTATGAAGATTAAATTTATATCGTGTGTAAGTAGCAAGTGCTATGACACCTACTTTTAACATACCGCTATTATTATTATTATGTAATGGCAAAGTTATTCTTTTGGGATTGTTAGTATATCAAAATGGTGTTATTTGAGCCTTGACAGTTATGGTAATCAAATGTTGGTTGGTTGCCAAAATTTAATGGATCCACATTAGTAAGAAAATAGAGAACTTAAAATAATGAGAAAGGGACCCTAAATTTCAAGAAAACGTATAGAGATACACTTTACTAAAACATTTATCATTAAATTCCTAAAGTCCTTACATTTAGAAGTAAGTTATATTAGTTTATGCCAACCAAAAGATATAAGCATAAAACACATTTTTTTAAAAAAATTATTCTTGATGTTATCCCTTGAGAAGTTCAAGTCATTTGTGAAGATGCATCATTTTCTTCTTTGGATCTCACAATGCAAGTTCTTAATAATTACATTTCTTCTCAATTCATAATTTTAACTGATATAAGATAGGCCCATGTGTTCGCATACACACATGCATACATTTATCTGTATACCAAGTCCAAGGTTAATATTAGTTAGGGTAGGCTAAGCTACAATAAAAATACCTCCAAAATTTAGTAATTTAAAGGACAAGAAGATTATTTCTTTCTCCTGTAACAGTACAAGGCAGGTATCGAAGTCAGAGCCTTTCTTTCATAAAATTATTCACTGACAAGGCTGACAGCTTCTCTGCTACCTTTGACATGTTGCATCCACGGTCACCCAGGGTATTGCCATCCTATCAGCTGGAAGGGGAAGAGAACATGCAGGGACATATGTAGGAGACTTTACGAGCCTTCAGTGGATGTGACTGATTAACCTGTGATCATATTGCATTGGGTAGAACCCAACTCACACAACCAAATCTGAGTGCAGTGAAATAATCTTGTTTGGTGCCAAGAAAGAGGACAATGGATTTTAATAAACCTCCAGCAGTCTCTGTCACATTTTTCAACAGGAAGGCAAGCATGTTTAGTTGAAATGGTCTCTGTATTCACTAGTTACTTTTGGGAGATATGTCAAAGGCATACAATTTGTTCTGTTTCAGTTTCATGGACATGTCATTTCCTGATAAAAAATGAGATAATATATCCCAAAGCTTGATGTAAGTTCATTGGTAAATGTTAACCAGAGTAAGGGCAAAGGAACATTATGTCTATTAGTTTGAAAATTGACCCCTAAATGAGACCATCAACCCATGGCAATTTCATGTTCCCCTTAGCTCATCATGGTAATGGAAATGAATCAGCTTTTCATGGGACAAAAATCTGTACTTCAAAAATGTGCTTCATACCAGGAATAATTTTCTTAGGTTTTCATGTTCATTTTTAAAAAACAAATGTTTTCCTGATTTTAACCCCATTACCACACTGTTGGTATTGTGTTTTTAGTGAATGGTATGCAATTATATGCAATAAATAACAGATCAAGTCATTTCACTGTTTACACTCCTATTTAGTGAAAATTCCTACATAAAACACCCACATTTTTTTCCTGAATAAAGCTAAGCCTGCAAACAAAATAAATCAATACATGAAGGGAAAATCTGAATTTAGGCTGGAATTTTCTAGCTAATTCACTGGCCATGGGGTTTGAATCTTGGATGCTGTTGAAATGGACTTAGTTCTCTATTTTCAGGAGATGTTTCAAATAAAAGCTCTAATAGCTGCCTGTTTGCTTTCTTGCTGCTCTCTAAACTCTGTCTGAGACTATTCTTTGTCCTGAATCAGGTTTGCATGGTTAGTGCCCATTCAACCTAGCAATCACCCTGATATTTATTGATATTGAAAAGCAATTATATATAACGTTCATTAGGGGAGGTTGCTTTACAAGATATAAACAAATACAAGACAAAATAAGGTTCCTCTTCCCCCAAATTTACAGTCTATTAAGGACTATAGACCACAAAGAGTTAATTAAAAATAAATCACTAAGTGAATAGACAGAAGTTGCTCATCAGATGTTGAGGGAAAGAAAGGTCGCTGAAATCTGTGATAGAAAAGATACAGACCTTATAGTCTTTACGTTACCATTGCCAATGGCATGTAGAATGCCAGTTTTTTAATGTATATCCTGTTACTTGTTAAATCATTCACCTTAATCACCCATCATGTTTAAGTATTTAGCTAAGCACTATACAACCACTAATAAGACATAGTTCTTTTTCTTTTTCTTTTTTTTTTTTGAGACGGAGTCTCCCTCTGTCACCCAGGCTGGAGTGCAGTGGCACGATCTTGGCTCATTGCAACCTCCAACTCCCAGGTTCAAGTGACTCTCCTGCCTTAGTCTCCCAAGTAGTTGGGACTACAGGCAGGTGACCATGCCTGGCTAAGTTTTGTATTTTTAGTAGAGACGGGGCTTCACTGTGTTAAACAGGATGGTCTCAATCTCCTGACCTTGTGATCCACCCGCTTGGCCTCCCAAAGTGCTGGGATTACAGGCATGAGCCACCGTGCCCGACCGAGACATAGTTGTTGACCTCTGGAAGTTTTCAGTCTGTTGGGAGAGACAAACTAAATACACAGTTACAATAAAATGTTACTATTTGAAAATTGCAGCTTGCAATTTGGAGGAGTGAGGAAAAGGTTAATGAAGGAAGTAACTTTACTGAGATCTAAAATGTATTTACGTCCCATTACTATTGAAGTAAATCTAACTAGCATAAACTCCACTTTATATATTATTTATTTAAAAGATACTTGATTACACTAAGGCAAACAATTTGGAGTGTTTGTAAAATTTTGGGAAAGACTCTCCAAATGCATCAAACAGTCCTTTTCAGAATTTCTTCTAACCATGCCCAGTATATTTTGCCAGCAAGGAAATATGCTTCAGGTTACAATAGAGAAAACCAAACATACCAAACAAAATAGATGCATTTTACCCAGAAGTTTTACATGAGTGACAACCACTAAGAAACACTTTAGAAATTAACTGTAAAATAACATTCCAGGTATTGACATTCTAGTGATAAGGTATCTAAAGAGGCTCAAGGAGGCATATGGTCACCACTGCCCCAGTATAACTCTGTAGTGATGTCACGTTTATTTTTTTTAATAAGTAACAATAGGAAATCTATATTACTGGTACTTTACCAACACATTTTAGCTAAATGAATTAATTACATCTACATAAGCCTTTTCTCTGTTGGTAAAGTTTCTGAGACCACAAAACCATTTTAGATATCTAATCATTTATTTAATTTTCTAATTTCTGTATCTTGAACTGTGACTAATAACTGATTTTGAGGAGTATATGTATGTGTGTATGTATGTATGCATTCATGTACGCATATACATGCATACATGTATCAGGTAGAAAGTTGCAAGAGGACTGGGCAGGTTTACACAATGATGTGGCTGAAATATGTGGAGGATTCTATAGGCTGAAGTAAATAGTTTGAATTTTAATCTGAGTATGATGGAACTGGAGAGTTTTGAGCAGAGGAGTGACATGACCCGATTTAGGTTTATAAAAGGTCACAATGGCTGCTGTGCATATGCACTTTGGGGGATGAAAGTGGAAGTGGGATAATCAGTTCAGTTACATTTACAGACTTCCTAATGAGACATACTGGAGATTCCATGGACTTGAGTATTAGCCATGGAGACAGTAAGAAACAGATATATCCATGTGTTCCCTGAAAGATAGCCGGATATACTCAAGCAAATACAGTAATAGCAAAGTAAATCAGCATCTCTTTCTGCCAGACATAGGTTAAATTCATATGTTAAGCAAGCAACAATTTTTTTAAAAATATGCAATGATTTATTAGGAGTTAGAGAACGTAAGCCATGTACACTTTGGTTCATGCCAATTAATCCTCACAGGGTTGACAGGAATTGCACACCGGGTTCTGCACAGAAATATAGGTATAATGAAACATTAATCAGACTGCACTTTCACCCACTTCCTTCTTGCTGAAGTCACGTAGCGCTAGATACTGACAGATACTGATTGTTCCCATAGGTAGGATTGCTGACAATAGGATCATAAGACGGTTTAAGAATTGATTTGCATTCACATTGTTCTTATAGACAGGATCTTTGACATTAGAATCATAAGATTTTGTTTATGGATTGCTAAAGGTGTTTTTGTGGATCCCAAATTTCGGCAAAATAGACGATGCCAACCAGTTTAAAGACTCTTACAGAGGGACGGAATCAGCATGAGAATATAACTTCTTCATCTCCCTGTCCCATGACTTCACTCTGCATTCTTTGACCAATTAACAATCTCCACATTTCAATCCCCTCCAAATCCCTTTAAATCTCTAGCCCCAAACTCCGTGGGGAGATAAATTTGAGGTTTCCTCCTGTATTAGTCCGTTTTCACGCAGCTGATAAAGACATACCGAACACTGGGAAGAAAAAGCGGTTTAATTGGACTTACAGTTCCGTATGGCTGGGGAAGTCTCAGAACCACGGCGGGAGGCAAAAGGCACTTCTTACATGGCAGCCACAAGAGAAAATGAGGAAGACGGAAAAGCGGAAACCCCTGATGAAACTATCAGATCTCGTGAGACTTTTTCATTACCACGAGAACAGTATGGGGGAAACTGCTCCCATGATTCAAATTATCTCCCACCGGTCCCTCTCACAACACGTGGGAATTATGGGTGTACGAGTCAAGATGAAATCTGGGTGGGGACACAGAGCCAAACTATATCATTCTACCCCTGACCCCTCCAAATCTCATGTCCTCATATTTCAGAACCAATCATTGCCTTCCCAACAGTCCCCCAGAATCTTAACTCATTTCTGCATTAACCCAAAAGTCCACAGCCCAAAGTTTCATCTGAGACCAGGCAAATCCCTGCCACCTATAAGCCTGTAAAATTGAAAGCAAACCAGTTACTTCCTAAACACAATGCAGGTACAGGCATTGGGTAAATACAGCCATTCCACATGAGAGAAATTAGACAAAACAAAGTGGTTACAGTTCCCATGCGAGTCCAAAATCCAGGAGGGTAGTCAAATTTTAAAGCTCCAAAATGATCTCCTTTGACTCCAGGTCTCATGTCCAGATCACACTGATGCAAGAGGTGGGTTCCTATGGTCTTGGGCAGCTCTGCCCCTGTGGCTTTGCAGGGTACCGGCTCCCCCCTGGCTGCTTTCATGGGCTGGCGTTGAGTGTCTGTGGCTTTTCCAGGCAAACGGTGCAAGCTGTTAGTGGATCTACCGTTCTGGAGTCTGGAGGACAGTGGCCCTCTTCTCACAGCTCCAATAGGTGGTGCCTCAGTAGGGACTCTGTGTGAGGCCTCCAACCCTACATTTCCCTTCTGCACTGCCCTAGCAAAGGTTCTCCATAAGTGCTCTGCCCCTGCAGGGAACTTCTGACTGGGCATTCGGGAGTTTCCATACATCTTCTGAAATCTAGGCAGAGGTTCTCGAACCCCAATTCTTGACTTCTGTGCACTCACAGGTTCAACACCACGTGAAAGCTGCCAAGGCTTGGGGCTTGGACCCTCCGAAGGCATGGCCTGAGCTCTGCGGTGGCCCAATTCAGCCATGGCTGTAGTGGCTGGGATGTAGTGCACCAAGTCCCTAGGCTGCACACAGAATGGGGACCCTGGGCTTGGCCAGTGAAACCATTTTCTCCTAGGCCTCTGGGCCTGTGCTGGGAAGGGCTGCCTTGAAGACCTCATTTATTACTTCTGATATGCCCTGGAGACATTTTCCCCATTGTCTTGGGAATTAACATTCAGTTCCTCCTTACTTATGCAAATTTCTGCAACCAGCTTGAATTTCTCCTCAGAAAATGGGATTTTCTTTTCTATCGCATTGCCAGGCTGCAAACTTTCTGAACTTTTATGCTGTTTCCCTTTTAAAACGGAGTGTTTTGACAGCACCCAAGTCACCTTTTGAATGCTTTGCTGCTTACAAATTTCATCCACCAAGATACCCTAAATCATCTCTCTCAAGTTCAAAGTTCCACAGATCTCTAGGCATTTTGGCCCTGTGGCAAAATGCCACCAGTCTTTTTGCTAAAACATAACAAGAGTCACCTTTGTTTCAGTTCCCAACAAGTTCCTCATCTCTGTCTGAGACCACCTCGGCCTGGACCTTATTGTTCATATCACTATCAGCATTTTTGTCAAAGCCATTCAACACGTCTCTAGGAGATTCCAAACTTTCCCACATTTTCCTGTCTTCTTCTGAGCCCTCCAAACTGTTCCAACCTCTGCCTGTTACCCACTTCCAAAGTTGCTTTCACATTTTTGGGTATCTTTTCAGCAACGCCCCACTCTGCTGGTACTGATTTACTGTATTAGTCTGTTTTCATGCTGCTGATAAAGACATACCTCATATGGGGAAGAAAAAGAGGTTTAGTTGAACTTACAGTTCCACATGGCTGGGGACGCCTCAAAATCATGGCAGGAGATGAAAGGCATTTCTGACATGTGGTGGCAAAAGAAAATAAGGAAGATGCAAAAGTGGAAACTCCTGATATAACCATCAGATCTTGTGAGACTTACTCACTACCAGGAGAACAGTATGGGGTAAACCACCCCCACGATTCAAGTTATCTTCCACAGGTTCCCTCTCACAACATGTGGGAATTATGGGAGTGGAATTCAAGATGAGATTTGGGTGGGGACACAGAACAAAACCATGTCACCTCCCATCTCCTTGTTAGGTGGTCCTGTAATTGTAACTCTTTCTCTGCTGCAACTTGGTGTCTTGGCATATTGCTGTATGCATCAGGACACATAGGTATTACCATTACACCAATAAGCATGGTTTTTAGAAATGGCATTCCAGGCATTTAAAAATAAACCCAGAGTTATACTGTGATCAAGACAATTAGTACTCAGCTAACCCAGTTCTTTTCCTTCTTGAACACATGCAAGGAAACCATTTGCCAGCCTCCTGCAGTTAGTCAGGACATGTGACTAATTCTGGCCAGTAAAATGTCAGAAACTAATGCAAATTCCTTTCAAGTTGAACATTTTAATGTACTCTTCACCTTTACCTTCCTTCTTCCCAGCTAGAGAGGCCTTAGAGCACAGGTGTTAAGATATCATTCTATTCACTACCTGAATGAAACCAATTTTAAAAATTAAAAAAAAAAATTTTTTTTTAAATTAGTCATCACAAGATGGATGCAGCCTGGATCCCTCAAAGTGTTTGCGTAAGACTTTGTAAAATAAATATTGCCTCCTTTAAGTTACCAGGATCCAAGACTTATTGGCTGACTGTAGCAAAGCTAAACATTAATTATGTTGATGAACACATATATTCAGGAAAAAATTAACACTCTATAAAAATCGTACCACATATTGACTTTCCAAGGTAAAAGGGTGCAATGGGATTATTTCATTTGTTTATGCCTACTATGAAACAAAACATCTATATACAGAAAGACATATATTTACAACAACCTTGAGTTAGGTATTATTAATCTCATATTTTATATAGATGAGAAAACTGTGGCTTATAGTGAGTCTGACTGGCTCATATTTATGCAGCTACGAATGGCCAGAATCAAGTTTTGAGGCCAAGTCCACTATATTCACTTCTAGCCATCTTGTTCTGGAAAAGGAATCATAGATTATATGTATCATTTATTACTTCTAAGGTTTTTCATAGAATATGTGAGTATTTGATTTCTTTTGCATAAGAAACTCTAAATTAATGTGTTACTGGTTTCAGTAATCCTTTATCAAAGGGTTGAGATCACATTTTGAAGGAACATTTTGATTCCATAGCTTATTTTATCTGTCAGTATTTTTCTAGGCTAAAAAATTTTCACCATTCTTAATGATTACATTATTAAACACATTTTTTGCTCACCACATAATTTCTCATTTCATGCTGTTCTAATATTTGGTGAATCTGTCACTGCAAATTGCATCTCTCAACTTCTTCTAGTATAACAATACACAGAACTGCAGAATTTTTCCTTCAGGTTTTTTCAGCATTCATTATACACTTCATGGAGCAGACCACAGGGCTAAATACGGCCTTTAAGTAAACAGCTTTACTTCACTCCTCAGCAAATGTAAAAGAACAGAAATTATAACAAACTGTCTCTCAGACCACAGTGCAATCAAACTAGAACTCGGGATTAAGAAACTTACTCAAAACCGCTCAACTACATGAAAACTGAACAACCTGCTCCTGAATGACTACTGGGTACATAAAGAAATGAAGGCAGAAATAAAGATGTTCTTTGAAACCAATGAGAACAAAGACACAACATACCAGAATCTCTGGGACACATTCAAAGCAGTGTGTAGAGGGAAATTTATAGCACTAAATGCCCACAAGAGAAAGCAGGAAAGATCTAACATTGACACCCTAACATCCCAATTAAAAGAACTAGAGAAGCAAGAGCAAACACATTCAAAAGCTAGCAGAAGGCAAGAAATAACTAAGATCAGAGCAGAACTGAAGGAAATAGAGACATAAAAAACCTTTCAAAAAATCAATGCATCCAGGATCTGGTTTTTTGAAAAGATCAACAAAATTGATAGACCGCTAGCAAGACTAATAAAGAAGAAAAGAGAGAAGAATCAAATAGACGCAATAAAAAATGATAAAGGGGATATCACCACCGATCCCACAGAAATACAAACTACCATCAGAGAATACTATAAACACTCTATGCAAATAAACTAGAATATCTAGACGAAATGGATAAATTCCTGGACACATACACCCTCCCAAGACTAAACCAGGAAGAAGTTGAATCTCTGAATAGACCAATAACAGGCTCTGAAATTGAGGCAATAATTAATAGCCTACCAACAAAAAAAGTCCAGAACCAGATGGATCCACAGCCAAATTCTACCACAGGTACAAGGAGGAGCTGGTACCATTCCTTCTGAAACTATTCCAATCAATAGAAAAAGAGAGAATCCTCCCTAACTCATTTTATGAGGCCAGCATCATCCTGATACCAAAGCCTGGCACACAACGAAAAAAGAGAATTTTAGACCAATATCCATGATGAACATCAATGCAAAAATCCTCAGTAAAATACTGGCAAACCGAATCCAGCAGCACATCAAAAGGCTTATCCACCATGATCAAGTGGGCTTCATCCCTGGGATGCAAGGCTGGTTCAACATACACAAATCAATAAATGTAATCCAGCATATAAACAGAACCAAAGACAAAAACCACATGATTATCTCAATAGATGCACAAAAGGCCTTTAGCAAAATTCAAAAGCCTTTCATGATAAAAACTCTCAATAAATTAGGTATTGATGGGACGTATCTCAAAATAGTAAGAGCTGTCTATGACAAACCCACAGCCAATATCATACTGGATGGGCAAAAACTGGAAGCATTCCCTTTGAAAACTGGCACAAGACAGGGATGCCCTCTCTCACCACTCCTATTCAACATAGTGTTGGAAGTTCTGGCCAGGGCAATCAGGAAGGAGAAAGAAATAAAGGGTATTCAATTAGGAAAAGAGGAAGTCAAATTGTCCCTGTTTGCAGATGACATGATTGTATATTTAGAAAACCCCATCATCTCAGCCCAAAATCTCCTTAAGCTGATAAGCAACTTCAGCAAAGTCTCAGGATACAAAATCAATGTGCAAAGATCACAAGCATTCTTATACACCAATAACAGACAAACAGAGATCCAAATCATGAGTGAACTTCCACTCACAATTGCTTCAAAGAGAATAAAATACCTAGGAATCCAACTTACAAGGGATGTGAAGGACCTCTTCAAAGAGAACTACAAACCACTGCTCAACAAAGTAAAAGATGACACAAACAAATGGAAGAACGTTCCATGCTCATGGATAGGAAGACTCAATATCACGAAAATGGCCATACTGCCCAAGGTAATATATAGATTCAATGCCATCCCCATCAAGCTACCAATGACTTTCTTCACAGAATTGGAAAAAACTACTTTAAAGTTCATATGGAACCAAAAAAGAGCCTGCACTGCCAAGACAATCCTAAGCAAAAAGAACAAAGCTGGAGGCATCACGCTACCTGACTTCAAACTATACTGCAAGGCTACAGTAACCAAAACAGCATGGTACTGGTACCAAAACAGAGATATACACCAATGGAACAGAACAGAGCCCTCAGAAATAATGCCACACATCTACAACCATCTGATCTTTGACAAACCTGACGAAAACAAGAAATGGGGAAAGGATCCCCTATTTAATAAATGGTGCTGAGAAAACTGGCTAGCCATATGCAGAAAGCTGAAACTGGATCCCTTCCTTACACCTGATACAAAAATTAATTCAAGATGGATTAAAGACTTAAATGTTAGACCTAAAGCCATTAAAACCCTAGAAGAAAACCTAGGCAATACCATTCAGGACACAGGCATGGGTAAGGACTTCATGTCTAAAACACCAAAAGCAAGGACAACAAAAGCCAAAATTGACACATATGATCTAATTAAACTGAAGAGCTTCTGCACAGAAAAAGAAACTACCATCAGAGTGAAGAGGCAACCTACAGAATGGGAGAAAATTTTTGCAATCTATTCATCTGACAAACGGCCAGTATCCAGAATCTACAAAGAACTTAAACAAATTTACAAGAAGAAAACAAACAACCTCATCAAAAATGGGCAAAGGATATGAACAGACACTTCTCGAAGACATTTATGCAGCCAATAGACAAATGAAAAAATGCTCATCATCACTGGCCATCAGAGAAATGCAAATCAAAACCACAAGGAGATACCATCTCACACCAGTTAGAATGGCCATCATTAAAAAGTCAGGAAAGAACAGGTGCTGGAGAGGATGTGGAGAAATAGGAACACTTTTACACTGTTGGTGGGACTGTAAACTAGTTCAACCATTGTGGAAGACAGTGTGGCGATTCCTCAAGAATCTAGAACTAGAAATACCATTTGACGCAGCCATCCCATTACTGGGTATATACCCAAAAGATTATAAATCATGCTGCTATAAAGACACATGCACATGTATGTTTATTGTGGCACTATTCACAATAGCAAAGACTTGGAACCAACCCAAATGTCCAACAATGATAGACTGGATTAAGAAAATGTGGCACATACACACCATGGAATACTATACAGCCATAAAAAAGGATGAGTTCATGTCCTTTGTAGGGACATGGATGAAACTGGAAACCATCATTCTCAGCAAACTATTGCAAGGACAAAAAACCAAACAGTGCATGTTCTCACTCATAGTTGGGAATTGAACAATGAGAACACTTGGACACAGGAAGGGGAACATCACACACCAGGGACTGTTGTGGGGTGGAGGGAGGGGGAGGGATAGCATTAGGAGATATACCTAATGTAAATGACGAGTTAATGGGTGCAGCACACCAACATGGCACATGTATACATATGTGACAAACCTGCACGTTGTGCACATGTGCCCTAAAACTTAAAGTATAATAATAATTTTAAAAAAAAGCTTTGAAGAACAAATTAAAAAAGAAAACAGCTTTACTGAGGTAAAATTTACATAGAATAAGCTGTACATATTTAAATTGTATAATTTGATAAGCTTTGACATATGCATACACCCGTGAAACTATCAGCATAACCAAAAGAATAAATATATTCCTTAGACAAAAAAAGTATTTGTGTCCCTTTGCAATTCCTCTGCTGCAGCTGTCCCCCAACTGCCAGTAAAAAACTGATTTCTTTTCTATCACTATAAATTTGTTTGCATTTTATAGAATTTTATATAAATAGAATCCTAAAATATACATATTTTTGACTGCCTTCTTTCACTCAGCTTATTTAATTTGATATTCATCCATGTTGTATGTATCAATAACTGATTCCTTTTATTGCTGAGTAATATTCTATTTTATGGGTATATCACAATTTGTTTAACCAGTTATCTGTTGATGAACATTAGAGTTGTTTCCAGCTTTTGGCTATTACAAATACAAATGCTATAAATACACATGCACAAGTATTTATACAGACATATTTTCTTTGTCTTTTAAGTAGGTACCTAGAGTAGAATTCCTAAATTATATGGTAGGCGTATGTTTAACTTTTCAAGAAACTGCCTAACTGTTTTTCAAAGTGTTTGTACCGTTTTATATTCCTACCAGTAGTGTATGAGAGTTCCAGTTCCTCTAAATTCTCACCAACACTTGTTATGGCCAGTCATTTTAATATTAGCCATTTTAATAAATGTGCAGTGATATCTCATTAAGTATTTAATTTTTATTTCCTTAGTGGTAATGATGTTAAATATCCTCTTGAGTGCTTATTTGTCATTTGTGGTATACCTTCTTTGGTGAAATGTCTGTCCAAATCTTCTGTCCACTTTTTAATGAAATTCTTTATTTTCTTCTTATTGACTTTTCAGAGTTCTTCATGTATTCTGGATACAAGAGTTTTATCAGATGTTTGCCTTGCAAAAGATTATTTTCCTGTCTGGAGCTTATCTTTTTATTTTCTTAACAGTTTCTTTTGAAGAGCAGAAGTTTTAAAATGTGATGAAGCCTAATTTATTAATTTGTTCTTTTATTCATTATATTTTTGGTGTTGTATCTAAGAAATATTTGTGAAACTCATGATTACAAAGATTTTCTTCTAACATTTTAAAAATTTTAGATTTTAAATTTAGGTCTATGATCCATTTTCAGATATAAATATGACATTTTAATGTTTAAAATTATCAACTATCAAATGGCACAATTATTTTGAAAATCTTTATACATATCACAAGATATCTGTTTTAGGTTAGATTTGCCAGAAAATAGAGGAAAAAAAATTATGTGCAGTAGGTTTATTGGGATGTGCTCTCAGAAACAATACCTGAGTGTGAGTGATGACAGATGGTGGGGCAGATAAGAGAAAAATTAAGCTGCAGTGCAGTCCCCATGAAGGTCTCATCAAATTCCATAGACACTGGTTGTCCTTCAACTTTGTCCTCAGTCAAGAAAAGGGAGTGGGGACTTTGTACTCCACATGACCTAGTCATTAAATGAGCGCTGACCTTGGGAAGGAGTGTAACGTAGGATGGCTAACAATGATTTCTGAAGAAAGAATCCTCTATGAGCCCTCAGCAGTCAATGCCCCCGTGGCTCAGGAATGAATGCCTTGGACCTGAAGAGGGGACCTCTTGAAGGAAAGTGGGAATGTATAACACAAAGTCCACTAAAATGTCAAATTCTTTTGTCCCCAAATGAAAGGGAACAAAGTGAGCCAGACAGCTTGAGCAGGTTGCCTAGAAACACAAATTTTACTTGTTATAGAGATGGGAGCGGAGCTCATCTTTAAAAGGTTTGGTAAGAAGAAACTTATTTTAAGTTACGAGAAGCTTTCAAATTAGTATAATGAAAATCCATCAAGTTAACTTTAAAATCACTTTTTTTCACTCCTAAGAAAATGATTCATGCTTGACAGAACAAATTTATTTTATTTTTCAAATGAAAAGCTGTGCTACTGATAATTATTAAGCTGTGTAATTGGAAAAATATGTATTCATAGGCTTTTGAGAGGATCTTTATTTAAGCCTATTTTATTAGCCAAAGTGGATGAGTATGACGAAGGTTACTGAGAGAGCCTCAGGCTGACAGTGATGTTTTCTAAAAGAAAGAAAGAAGAGAAATAGATAAATTTAGAGAATGGCTAAGGTAATCTAGTTAATCAGGGATAGACTGGAGAAACAAATTCTTATTAGTGAATATATTCAATGTTGATTTTTGAGCTTTAGAAACTCAGTAATTTAATTACTGAGGAAAGATTTCAAAATTGGAAACAGTTATGTCTTTATCTGAATTGAGTAAACAGTGTTGAATTTACTGTTATTTAATTTACTATAAGAAATAGTTCTTATTTTCTGGTTTTTAAAATGATTTAAAATGTATGTTTCTCTAAGAAAATTAATATATGTGCAATCCCAAAAACTCAGGGATAAATTCTCAAAACTTAAGGTGAATAAAAATAACTTGTGGTTCTTTTTAAAAATATAAAGGTCTTAGTCCTCCTCCACCTCCCCTCCCCACTGCCATGATATGGATTCAGACCCAGGAACATATCACTTTAAAATCATTATTTCTTAATGATCCTGAAGAAGGCAATTGTAAATAAAGGAATGCCGTCAAAAGAATGTTGTTCTCAGTTTTGCAAACTAATCATTAACTATAAGTAATCATCAGCTGCTTAGAGTTGAAATCAAGAAAGCTTGAAGTTTAGGTAAAATACCTAGCTTGAATCTTAAAGGTATGCTTTAGAATTAACTTAAATATCAACCACTAACATTTTACAAATCCAGTTTTCTGGTTGCTACAAAATAGAATTAACATTTTCTGAATAGGAAATTCTTTCTTTGAAAATATAATTCACACATATTTATTGATAATCACTGCCCACCCCCTTTCCCCACAAAAATAACTAGGTACATTATTCCTCGGCCTCACCTTCAGACTGTGCCCTAAGTTGGAGGAAATTTCACAGTGAGAATGCTATTTTCAGAGCATTAAAGAAGTGATTTTATTTTTTCTGCTTTGACACTGGTTCTCTAGCTTCCTGAAAATGGTAAGACTGACATACTCTTGACTCTACTTTATTGGCTTGATTAACAAAAAGATGACTGGAAAACTAACAGGAAGGGCTCCATCAGCAAAATCAAATTTGAGTGACTAGGAGAAAATGTGCTTTGATTCTACAAACTCCCTGTGTTCCTAGCTTGCAGTATTGCTATTCACTCAGAGAGTGTATTCAAGATGTGAGCATTCCAAAGCAGAATTTATAACTGAAGCAGAATCATTCCACATAACAGAGTTAAGTTAAAAATGAGTCATTTGCTCCCTACATAGTATGATCTAAAGAAAAACTACATTGTTATAGAAAATAAGCAACTGAATATACACATATAATCAAAGTGCCTGAAGGAGAAAAGAGAGTATGAGCAAGAGATAGAAAAAAAATGGAAAAAATAATGACCAAAATTTTTCTAAATCTAATAAAAACTGTGAATCTACAAATTCAAGAACAGTGAAACCTGTTTACAAGAAATACGAAGAAAATCTCATCAGGACTCATTTCAAATTATTAGAAAATAATGACAAAGAGAAAATAATAAAAACAGCCAGACAAAAAGCAACATGCTATGTACGGAGAAACAAAGATAAAGGTTACAGCAGATTTCTTGTCAGAAACACTACCAGTGAGAAGACATTTCCTAAGAACTCAAAGAAAAAAAATCCTGTCAACCTAGAATACTATACCCAGTCACAATAAAGGTGAAATAAAGTCCTTTTTAGACATACAAAAGTTAAAAGACTTCATCACTAGCAGACCTACACTATAAAAAATGTCAAGGGAAATTCTTAAGGCAAAAAGAAAATGATGGAAGGTGGAAATATAGATATACTGAAATGAATAAAGAGCACCCAAAATGGTAACTTACAGAAATTTATTGTAAAAAATCAAAGATATTCAAATAGATTCACATATAAAGAGCATCACCACGGCATTATATATTTTTTTAAACAAAGGAAGTAGGAATAATATAAATTAAATGTTTTTAGTAAGGTGATTAATTAAATAAATTAGAGGGAAGTCATATAAAATCATATGTACAACTATTAAATATTTTTGGGAGCACTTTAATGCTACAGAGAAATGTTTATAATTTACAAGTTAAAAAGTCTACAAATCAATTCTATAGTATGATTGAAGTTCTTTAAAAATTCCAAATATAAATTTATAAGTGCTAGAAAAATACGGATTGTTATTTGTGATCCACTATATTGCATTTTAGTCATCTCAATCTATTTTTACACAGTAGATGAGTATATAAATAACAAATTATTCAAAATATTTTTGAAAATTACCACATGACTAGGGACAACCCCTCTACCCAGAAGTCCATGGAATAATTCAAATTAAGCAATCCACAAGGAGCTTAGCTAATGCCCCCCACTTACCCTACATAAATTGCACCCTACAATTCCAGCTTGCTGTTATCTTTCTCCAGGTGCAAACTCCCATGTGGCCTTGCCAGGCAATCTTCTCTCATTTAGGGCTATAACAAAAAATTCTGGCTTTCATCTATTCAAGATCATTTGGGTTGTGTCCTGCCATCAAACAAAACTTTATATCCTATAAAACAGAAATGTTACAATTAGAGGTGATGTTGTTCACGCCTTTATAGATCCATTCTACATTTTTTTTTTTTTTTTTTTTTTGCACCTTGCTTAGTATCTAGGACATTGACTCTTATGGATTGCATCAGTGGAGTCTCACTGTCTGGCTTCTAGTTGGGTTAAACCAATGACACACAATGAATGATACTGGCAGGTCCAAAGATATTAAAGTTTAGGTACTTATTGCTGTGGTTCTTTCCCTTTAAGACTGCTATAGGTTGGTTTTTTTCCTCCACCAAAGTCTCCCCTTCGGTAATCTTAGGTTAGCTCTGTTCATAAGGGTCTACTTCCTCTCCTTGCACTTTCAAGCCTGGGTATGGTAATGGCTCTTTGCTATTGCTAGCCATCGGGTACTGACACATCTCTAACTGATTTCTCTAAATCTTGCTCATGTCTTTGTAAAAAAGTCCACTCATTGGACTCATTTGAATGTACTCTAATAGTCTCAAACATCCTCAAAGACCTTGTTTTTATCCATAATCTTTTTCCTCCCAGGGGTCTGACTGAAGCAACAATAGAATAGTTATATAATTTAAATATGTATTTTAAAAATTAAGTATTTTTGTAACATTTGGCAAACAAAATTCCAAATGTTCAAAATTTGCTTTTCTTAAACTACTCTTTTGGGTAAGTTCCATAAGATGTTAATCAATGTTGTTTTAAAAATGGGAAATTCTTTTTGGAGATTTTAATATTTCACAAAAAACTATTAACACACTTAAAAAATTATAAAACAGGGCTCTAAAATAATTTTCTGATGCAAGATATACAATATTCCTTCCTCCTTTGATTATTTTTGTAAGTTTGTTGGAGTTCAGTTGTTTTAAAAACAACTAAAGCTTTCTTTCTATTAAATACAGAAACAAGATACCCCACATGATATAGTACTTACTAGGGGCTACTTTTATATGATGATATTAAATACATTTTCCCCATATTAATTTACCCAACAACACAATAAGATATCCCACTTAAAAACTGGGGCTCACTAAGAATATGTAAATTGTACAGATTTTCCCAGTCATTAAGTAATGAAGTGAGAATGCAAAGCTATTTCTGTTTGATTCTAAAGTCTATGCTATAATGTGGTTTGAATTTTATAAACGATCCTTTGAATTTCCTTTCTAAATGTGAAATTAACTCCAAAATATTTCAAACATTCAGGTTTTTCATAAATTTGAATTATTTCTAAATCTATCTATTTTTACTAATTTTCATTTTTATTAAAAAGAAGGAAGAGATCCCAGCACTTTGGGAGGCCAAGGCAGGCGGATCACGAGGTCAGGAGATCAATACCATCCTGGCCAACACGGTGAAACCCCGTCACTATTAAAAAAAAAAAAAATACAAAAAATTAGCTGGGCGTGGTGACGGGCGCCTGTAGTCCCAGCTACTCGGGAGGCTGAGGCAGGAGAATGGCGTGAACCCAGGAGGCGGAGCTTGCAGTGAGCCGAGATCGCGCCACTGCACTCCAGCCTGGGTGACAGAGCAAGACTCCGTCTCAAAAAATAAAAATAAAAATAAAAATAAGGAAGAGTACTGTATTTAATGGAAAAAATAAGAACAACAAAACTGTCAAAAGTTATACATAGATGCCAAATCTTAATTTTAAATTAGCTCCTTATGCCTTGTTGCTCAGGCTTCATTCTTTAATACTTTTATTTTGAATAATATTATATATGCTTTTAGAGGCTTGACTAGCTGTTTAAGTTTGTAATATTTGTTTATTAATAGTTCGTCTTAGAGGCATAAAGATTAGAAAAAGAATAATTTTAAAATACTAGTCTAAACCAAATTTGCCAAAACTTATAATAACCAAGTTCCCAAAATTAGGAAATGGAAGTTTTTTTGTAAAGTTTCATGTGTTCAGGCAGTTGCTAAGACTGATGGAGTTAAATGTTAGACAAGAGCCTATCTTTCTTATGACTAGCTAAGGTTCATAAGTACTTTAATTTACTTCCATATCCTTTTGTCCTCAGAAAATGAATTTGTTCGCTTTCACTAAAATTTACCTTTAATCCATGCGAACCTGGTGCACCTTTTCTCTTACTTATTGATGTTTACCTTCTGGGTCTTAATTTTCTTTTATATTCTATATGGAAGCTTACAATGTAATCCATATCCAACACTCCTTAATTAATTCCCTTCCAGTTGACCTTCCCACTAAGCAGATAAATTCAGTCTCCTCAGTGACCTGAATAAAGCATGTAGTCATGCTAATTTAATATACTCATGAATTAGGCTGAATCTGTCTTCAGTGAAATTTGATGTAAGAGCAGTTTGAGTCCGGAAGCATTGCTGTAGTCTCCTCATGAACGCTGTATAGTAATTTTTGGACTAGATAACAAGTTTAATATTGGCTTTGCCAGCTTCATTTCTTTTACTGAAATGAAGAGATGAAATAAGCTATTCGGCAACTGACTGTAGATTCCAATTTCTAGCTTTCACCAACTCCATATTTCCCTGTAGACTTAATAAGCTTTATTGAAAACTCACCAAATCAGAATTCTCTTTCTTTTTGATTAAGGATCAGTAATTATTTCCTCATCAAATAATTATTATTTTGTGATGGAATTAAAAACAAAAGATCTCATTGTTGATCACATGATATCATAACTGTGTTAGATTTAGGAAAGCAATTTCAGTTAAAGGATATGATCCTAAGATCTCATATATCTCATAGTAAGAGATAAAAATATGCCTAGAAAGGGTAGAATTCATTAGTGTATTCTTTCCACAAGTTAGGATAAACCTACATAGACAATGTTTTCATTCATTTATTCATTCATTCATTCAACAAATATCTATTGTGCACCTATTATGTACAAGACACGAAAGATTTATTATATACCCAAGTATTAGGGTAGGAAGTGTATGTTGTCACTTTTTTGTTGCCAAGTGTCTTCTTGTGAATTTAAGGTTCTAAAATATCAAAATGTGGAAAATATGTATTGGATAAAGATTGTTTCAAATCTTAACACATTGGTGGACTTTTCACCTCCTAATTACATTAACCCAAAATACCATTTTCTCCTTACTTTATGCTTACGTTATCTAAAAGTGAAGAAATATGCCTAGGGATTTTGGGGGAAATGTAGAAAAGCCGTAATTTAAAGAAGCTTAAACTGGATTATGTAGACCAGGATAGACTAATGTTGAGCCTCATTTGCAAAGTTTTATCCCTCAGTTTGGGCCTCTCCTAAAACCAGACTCTCATCTACTTCAAGAGTATCAAGTTTAAACAGATCACTAATTTGGAACCCAATTATGTGCTTTCACATCACAAGGTCAACAGGACTTTCTATATCATTAGGAAATAACATCGGTTACATTAAAAATTGTTAAACATGTTTTTGAAATACTTTTGAAAGCTTCCTGGAATATAAATTTAATAGTATTTTATGTACTGAAACATTGAGAAAATTAAGGAAATAAAAACAGATTATCTAAGAAAGTTATCTATTGAAATATACTACTTTAGAAATAGCACTTTATGAGCTCCAGTTTCAGAAGACCTCACCATAGAATATAAAAGTGTTCTTAGGCCGGGCGCGGTGGCTCACGCTTGTAATCCCAGCACTTTGGGAGGCCGAGGCGGGCGGATCACGAGGTCAGGAGATCGAGACCACGGTGAAACCCCGTCTCTACTAAAAATACAAAAAAATTAGCCGGGCGTGGTGGCGGGCGCCTGTAGTCCCAGCTACTCGGAGAGGCTGAGGCAGGAGAATGGCGTGAACCCAGGAGGCGGAGCTTGCAGTGAGCTGAGATCGTGCCACTGCACTCCAGCCTGGGCGACAGAGCGAGACTCCGTCTCAAAAAAAAAAAAAAAAAAAAAAAGTGTTCTTAAATTTCCTGGAATGGAAGAAAGACCCTCATTATATTTTACAGAGTATTTGCTCCAAATCTTTTTGAGTTGCATGTAATTTCTTTTTTTTTCTTTTAAATGAAACTAACAACTCTTTAGTTTTAAAAGGCACAACTCTACAAAACAGTCTCAAGCAACCACATAAACAACCATGTAGTTATCAGTGGTCAAGATGAGGCAGTCTTACGTATATTCCTAAGTAAACCACATAATAAATAAACAAGATTACATTCACTCCATATTCTGGGAAGTAGCACTTCAGTAGAATTTTAAAAGCTGATTTTATCTGAAATACATTCATCACAGTTCATGAGATATTACCTACTGGTTTTCTAATTTTGCCCTTTTTCCATAGTATGATTCTCATTGGGCTTTTGGTAATGTGAATTTCCCTTTATGAAAAGATCCACTTTCATTATTCCATACTATTATTCCACTTACTAAAAGTATGCTTTAAAAAATATATTGAGAGGAAATGTTTTATTATTATGAAACTTAAAATATAATTAAATATGTTTTATTTTTAAATCCAGGCTCTTTCTCTTTGTGCCCATCTTTTGGCTATTTCATTGTTTATTAGATAAACACAAATTCTTAACTTTTGGTTCAATGATATCCCAGGGCACTTATGTTCTCCATAGATCTTCAATATTAGAAACATTGAAATGAGGCCAAATATTAAAGAAGGGTCAGAGGGAAATAACCAACCTGAGGAAGTGTAGACCATGAATTGTACGGTTAGTAAATTCTAGCAGAACACTCAGGGACAAGATCGAGCCACTTGTACTTCTAGAGATATTAGCCAGCGTGCTCTGGAAGATTAGCAGAAAACTGAGGTCTTCCTCTCCCTCAGTGGCATGGTGTCATGTACATTCCTGCCTGAAACAAACATGAGACTCCATTTTGGGGAGGAGCAAAAGGATGGGGGTAGAAAATGAGGAAGGCTTGGCAGTTACTCTGAAGAAAGAAAGTTAAATCTGAATAGACTAATCTTCAGGTAGATTGGATTAAATTTCATTTATTTTCCTGGTACTCTGTATTTGGAACAGGAGAATCACATGTGTATAAAGAAATAAAGGACCCGACCTATAATACATTTTTGAATCTGCTAGAATTTGTGATTAATATCTGTCTGTCTCTCTATGTATCTACCCACCAGTAGCATAAGCCTGTATTTAAGGTGATACTCTGATCCCCTATGTTCCCAAAGATAAGATCCGTCCAAGTAAATTTTTGGCCAGCCTTAAATATTGACCAGAAACATTGAAAATTAATAGGTAAATTTTATCTGTATCTATTGTCCAGATATAGATAAAATACTCAAATATATTAGTATTTGATATAATTTATTAATGTATGTTTGAACACATTTTTATATAAAGTAATATAAATTTCTAAATTTTTTTTCAGTCTCACATTTTACAAAGCAATTTTTTCATATTGCTCACATGGATCTCTGACTTTGGTGTCCTCATTTTCACTAGAGCTGTATTTTGAATCTCTAATATACCTGGGGCTCGTTTTTACTTTGCCTGAGTTGTAAGATGATAGATAGAGACATAGATAGATGTGATAATTTACTTTTTCTGAGAACAGAGTTTAGGCAAACATTTTTTTCATATATGCAGGCATATGGTATACTATAAAAAGTTTCAAAATGAAATTAATGGCAGCTAAAATAGAATTGAAGGAATTTTTTTAGTTTGTTTGTTTGCTTTTCTGGTTTAAATCCTTTAATTATTTCTCCTTTCTTTTAGGATAAATTTCAAACTCCACAGTATGGCTCGAGCCTATCAGATATTTGGCTGCCAACCATTTCTTGGGTCTTATTTCTAGATGTTTCTTGTAACTGGTGTGTATTTCCAGGAATCATGCACATTTCTCTCATTACTAAAAAATCACAGCATAGTATCTTATTCAAAGGTTCTTCTTGACAGCTTTAAAAGAGTGGCAAATCCAGCGGGCTCTTGCCGAATGCTGGCATCTCCAACAAAACTAGCACGAGCTATCATTAAGAAAAGGCTGAGTTTATTGCTTATTGCAGGAAAGAGCACCAATGCCACAGAATGCTGGCAGTATTGTGGATTGGGGAAGGCGTATTCTTTCTGATAGGGCTGCTGCTGTAGCAAAATACCACAAACTGGGAAGCTTAAACAGAAATTGATTGTTGCACCGGAACTTCCTGTCATGAACAAAATCCTTCACTTAAGCAAGAGACTCCAGGAAAAATAAAATAATGCCAACAAAAACAAGGAAATAGCAAACTCATGTTATTGTAGGTGTTCATAGGGTTGTAGATCCAGTTCTCAGCGTTCAGGTTGAATATAGGGGTAGAGGGTTTCGGCTCTCATTCTGAAGACTATAAACTTTCAGGGAAACAACTTACCTCGGCATAAAGGGAATTTATGTTTTACTATTTAGGTTGGGAAAATGCTTGCATAAGCTGTAGATGTGATTAAAAATAATTCACTTAATTATAGAAAAGGATTATGGCAATTTTCCTCACCAAGGATTAATGTTAAATTCATTTCCCTTAGAATGGTCACAATTCAAAAATTCAGGGAAAGCAAAGCACTTTTAAAACTGCTTTTACAGATTACTCTTTTTCTTAATGATTAACAGAGGCTTTCCAGCTGTGTTTGTTAATCCCTATTAACCAAAAACCTTGAAATGCTCTGTTGCCATACACTAAACTCTGAGGCAAACTGATCAAATGTGCCTTTTTCCTCCAGACTCTTAAATGGGATTGGGAAAATCTGAACTTTCAGTTCTGGCCTTACGTCGGCACTTCCCAAAATATGTTCCAGTGATATAGTGGGTTTTAATATTTTAAAAAACCTTCAGTGACTCCTCACAGCCTAGGGCTATGTTCTATGGAACAACATTAGCATCCGGGGGTATTAAGAAATAGTTTATAAAAATGTTCTCAAAGGTAAAATAAATTTAGAGAAAGTTAGATCAAGCAAAATGAGACAAATACCTCCACCGCAAGAAATATGTGAACCTTTAAAATAGGGTATGATATGCAGTCTCCAAAACTTCTTTGCCTCCTCTCCTCCATGTGTTTTAACAGAACATCCTATGTTAGGAGTCTAGAGAACGAACTTTAATGAACACTGCCCTAGTTTACTATATCCTGTCAATCACCAGTTTTTTACACTATTTTGCATTTAAACGTGTAACTCATCATAACCCGACATCGATACATCCATTCATGCAATTCAAATGTTTTATGAAAAAATTGAACTGATATTCTTCTGAAAAGGCAGAAAGCACACCTCTTTAATACCAAAAAGAATAATTCACTGTGAATTCCTGTAACAAGTAAGTTACACACATCTTTTAAAGTTTCCATTGGTGAAATGTTGATTGTCTTTACAGTCTTCATTCTCTGTGCTCAAAACTCAAGTTTTAGAAGGATATATTTTCTCTTGTTGGAAAAATATAATTGAAAACAAAATCTCTTTCTAATTCTGGAAACCTCTACATAATGGTGGAAGAGAGAGAATACAATTGTAATATTGAATAAACATCAAACCAGAATGCGATGCATATCCTAGGCAATCATCAAAGAGATTGCCAAGATAGAAAGAAATCTCACCCATATATAGCCAAGCAGATACAACCCATTACATACATGTTCTCGAAATAAACATAACTATTCCTCAAGCAAGAGGACTTGACAGCACCATTTGTTACACATAGTTAATCCTATATTTACTTGGTAATTGGGGTGATCATCTGTGTTAGCTAATTGGCTTTATGCAAAGAAAAAAATAAAAGTCTCATATCTTTATGGCAAGGGAGTTTTGCAACTCAGACTGTAGTGTCTGTAGAAGTATAAAGCTCTCACCCATCCCAGAAACAGGGAGATAGGGCCGCAATCTTTCTTGATGATTGTATGTTAAAGAGGTGATTTCCAGGTCCTGGAGATAGATATTTCTGAGTAAGAAACCTGACAAGAGGCTTAATTAGCTTTAAAACAATTTACATACAGTTTCAATGATAAGTTTTCTAAAGTAAATGCTTTAAGAAAAAGGATAAAAATCATGTCTTTTCTTATGTTCAACCTGGAGGAATGAAGCCTCTTATTTTTAATTTGCATTTACCCTTACACTCTTAGCAGATGATCTCCTGCTGCTTACTGTACAGATAGTTTCTTTCAAATAGATTTTCTTGGTATAGAATGAAGGACATGGCTACATACTCTTCTAAAGTAGTTTCTAAATTTGTTAAGCAAATTGTTTTTCTATACTGGAAGCATAATTATGACCCCAGCTCATCTACTAACTTTAAATTTTCAAAACACTTTTATCCTGATTATCTCAATTGCTCAATTGACCTTATTAATACCCAGAAAAGGATAATAATATACCCTTAGGGTAAAATAGAAATACAAAAGGCAATGACATAAATGTTTAACTAGTATCATAAAATAGTGGTAGTAGCATGAAGTGTTAGAAAGAACATGGGTGAGAAATGAGAGCTTCTTCAATGACAAAAGGGAAATTGTGGCTTTGTATTTACAATTGATTTGGTAGGGAAAAGGAACCATTGTGTTTTGGATTATTGGAGTATGAACAAAGTTTAGCACTGGGGAAGGGCACAGAATTTAGAGTGCCATTGACAAAGCTTCTTTGCTTGACCGAACTTTAGTTAGGCTTCTGAGCCTTCCCCTAGGCCCATCTGTATACTTCCTTACAAAATCCAATTTTAGCAAGAACATTTCTTTGTCAGTTTAGCAAGAACCTCCCACTCTTGATAGCTGATCACCCTCAATATCTAATCAGGGTCTTCATCCTTCATCATTCCCTGGGTGATATCCTGAATACCCAAGCTAATCTTTACCAAGAATCCTGTTAGATTGTTCTAGACAGAATTCTCCTTATTCCTGATGTTACCTCCTAGTCATTTTTCATCCAGTGACCTCCACTCTGCTCCTTACCACATATTCCCACGTGCCCATGCTGTAGTCAGAGTTGAGCCCAGTTTGATACTGAAGTCTCTTTCCCCCTGTTGTAATAGCCTTAAATAAAATCTGTTTTTGCTACTTATCTGCTGATCAGCTCTGGTTTTGCTTTGGTACAACACATCTTGATTTTAATATTGGGTACCTGCTTACTCCATGTCTGCATGCTTTGGGAAGCCCTGAGATGCTGCTTGCTAGTTGTAATATACAGATAAAGATGCTGTCTCACAGGATTATTGTGAGGACCAAATGAATGTGTGGACAAAGGGCCTGACAGTGCTTGACATAAAGTAAGTCCTTAGTGAAAACTATTCCTTTTTGTTTATTTTTTCAAGAAATTGAATTAGTGGCAAAAGTAGTTTGGGTCTTCTTGTTGCTCCTGTGTCCTACAGTTCTTCTAATTTAAGCTACATACTGTTGTTAACAAAGGGAGTTCCAAATTGTAATGAATTTGGCTAGTGTAAACAAAGGCTTTCACGTATTTTAACTTGATTTTTATTTATAAAAATAAGAATTTATTTTATTTAATATATATTGCCTATAAATGTTATATTCTAAAAAACACTTTTGTGCTTCTGCTGATGTTTAATAATTTAATCCCAAATGCTTCTTTACTCTTCAATTCTGAAAGAAAATTAGCTTTAAAAGGAGTTTCAAAAGTACAGTTCACTTATTTGGATTTGTATTTTATTACCTATGATGCAGTGTAACAATACTTACTATTAAAAAAAAAGACTTCTTTACTCCATATTAAATAAGAGCAAACTTGAGGCCTTGTGCTCTTTCCAGCTGCTGCTTTTGAAAAATTGGAGCTGTGTGATTGAACATTTTTAGTATCCGTTCACTGGTGATTTGGTGCTGTGCCGAACTGCTCCGGCCTTGTTTATTTACGTATGCAACCATTATCTGGCACAACTCATTTCCAGGCCTCTCAAAGTATAGCAATGAGCCACACGACTCATAAGTTAAAATATGTGACCTCCACCATCAAATCACTATTGGAAATTGTTTTGTAAGTAATCTTTTTCAAGGCTGCACATCCAAATGCACATTCAAAATCAGGCAAATAAATGCAACTGTTTCAATAAAATAGTGACTAGGGGTATATCTTTGGAAATGTCAGAAGTTGAATTGTGTGAATGTCTTTTAGATAGAGCATAGAAATATATTACTTTTACTCCATTTTATGAAGAATTAACCAAAAGAAATGTAAATTAAAAGATAGTGTTTTCTAATTTCATGGGTTTATTTATTTTCTACTTTCATGGGTTTATTTATCATAAGGGTCACAACTGACATTTCTAGAACAAAAGACTAGATAACAAGAGAAAAGCATAACAGATTTATTTAATCGAAGTTTTACATAACATGGAGGCTTTGGAAATGAAGGCACAAAGACTCAGGGAAAACTATTTTTATGATTTGGTTCCATGAAACATGGACAACCATGTAGAAATGTGTTTGGACAAATGGGTATGATCTAAATGCTAACAGACTAAGGAGGGAAACTCAACAAGGCCTGTCTGTTCAGATTCTTCTTAGCCTCTCTATTGTAGCATTCCTTCCTCCTAGGTATGGGGCAGGACCCCTGGAATGAGGGTCTTATTACCAACTCTCAGACAAGGGTAAGTCAAAGAATTTCTTTATGGCTAGCTCCTAAACAGAAAGGCAGGGAAAGCTTAGAGTAATGTTTCTAGGTTTTATGGCTTGTTTTGGGGGAAAAGGGTTCTAGTTTCTATGACCTGCCTTGAGGAAGAGAAAGTCTTATTTCTTTGACTCACTTTATGGGAGAATGAAGGGTGAGAGACGGGAGATGTTCAGAGAAACCTTGGCTCTAAAGCTGCTTCAGATGACTTCCAATATCCTTTTGTTCAAGTACTCAGCATGTCAAACCACCATACTTTGGGATATCGTTTTCTGAGTCCCAAAATGTGCATTCAAGTCATGATAAATTATGGACAGAGTATGTCTTCTAACAGACATTTTTTTTAGCTGGCTTTCTTTTTTAAAAACATTTTATTTCAAGTTTTGGGATACATTTGCAGAAAGTACAGGTTTGTTACATAGGCGTACATGTGCCATGGTGGTTTGCTGCACCTATCAACCCATTATCTAGGTTTTAAGTCCCTCATGCATTAGGTATTTGTCCTAATGCTCTCCCTCCCATTGCCCCCCAACCCTTGCATTGTTCCTCTCCCTGTGTTCTCATTGTTCAACTCCCACTTATGAATGAGAACATGTGGTGTCTGGTTTTCTGTTCCTGTGATTGATTGCTGAGAACGATGGCTTCCAGCTTCATCCATGTCCCTGCAAAGAACATGATTTCATTCTTTTTTATGGCTGCATAGTATTTCATGGTGTGTATGAACCACGTTTTCTTTATCCAGTCTATCATCAATGGGCATTTGAGTTGGTTCCAAGTCCTCGCTATTGTGAATAGTGCTGCAATAAACATACGTGTGCATGTGCCTTTGTAGTAGAATGATTTATAATTCTTTGGGTATATAACCAATAATGGGATTGCCGGGTCAAATAGCATATGTAGTTCTAGATCCTTGAGGAATCGCCACACTGTCTTCCACAATGGTTGAACTAATTTACAGTCCTACCAACAGTGTAAAAGTGTTCCTATTTCTCCACAACCTCACCAGCATCTGTTGTTTTCTGACTTTTTAATAATTGCCATTCTGACTGGTGTGAGATGTTATCTCATTGTGGTTTTGATTTGCATTTCTCTAATGACCAGTGATATTGAGCTTTTTTAAAATATGTTTTTTGGCCACATAAATGTCTACTTTTGAGAAGTGTCTGTTCATATCCTTTGCCCACTTTTTGATGGGGTTGTTTTTTCTTGTAAATTTGTTTAAGTTCCCTGTAGATTCTGAATATTAGCCCTTTGTCAGATGGATGGATTTCAAAATTTTTCTCCCATTCTGTAGGTTGCCTGTTCACTCTGATGATAGTTTCTTTTGCTGTGCAGAAGCTCTTTAGTTTAATTAGATCCCATTTGTCAATTTTGGCTTTTGTTGCCATTGCTTTTGGTGTTTTAATCATGAAGTCTTTGCTAATGCCTAAGTCTTGAATGGTATTGCCTAGGTTTTCTTTTTATTTAATTATACTACATTAAAAAATCAAGATAGTTTTGACTTAGGACCTAGAAATAAATGTATTTTTCTGCTGTTCTCTAAATATTACTAGAACTTTTCTGCAATGATGGCTGGCATTCTATCACATTTTTTGTTATTTGAAAACTTTCTTCTTTCTGCTAGCTTTTCGTAAAAAACAAGGATCTCAGCTGAGGCAGTATCCTTTTTCCTATTACCTATGACTGGAAATGTTGAGATAACTGCTGAGATTGTTTCTTTAAGAATTATATGGAAAATCAATTAAACTCTATTTATTTCTATGGTTCAGGCATATTTTGTCATGCCTACCAACATGGTGAAGTTGCCTGTCTTTGCGGAAGGACTGAGAAACATAATTGGTGCTTAGTCATTGAAGAGGAAAATGAGTTCTGAGTTTGGTTGCCAGTAATTAAACCATTCTTGGACTAACTCCTGCATGCATTATAGATTTTGTGAAGATAGTGGGATATAATATATACCATACAGGCAATCTCCACTTTATACAGTCATGCAGGAGCATGAAAATAACTTCAAGCTGAAGCCCTGATCTTGAAACCTTTTTATCAAAACATTTAAAAGATGTTGTTTTACTGTCAGTTATAGATATGTAAGGAAAAAATAGTAAAACTAGTATTTATTTGTTTAATACACTATAATTTAAAACATTAGAAATGTTGAAAAGTAATGGGTTTTCTTTGTAAAAAACTGAGCAAGAATGGTTGGAAATGTGCTTGCCTTCTTTGTGTACAATGACACAAAGCCAACATCTTTTCTATGCCTTTGCAAATTGTCATACTTCCTTCTAAATTTGAATCAACTTCCAACGTTCTATTCTTTATGCTTTCTATCTCTGGAAGATTCTTTAATGAAAAGTTTGTTGCTAGCCTCCCATCCACTGGGACATGTCACTGTACCACCTTCCTCATTTATGTTGATACATTTACCTTACTAAGTTCCTCTGGCTACATATCTAAAGTCTCTCAAACTGCATCTGTGTCAATATTTCTATAATTAGCTAATTCTTCTATGACTGCACTTATGTTTGATTTGAATTTCATTCACGGCATTATCACTTTTTTGTTTCTTTGCTGCACCTGTGTCTTTATTGGCCAATTCCCTTTTTCAATCATCCTTTTTTTTTTTTGTAAAATATCGTGTGTGTTTATCACTGAAAAGCAAGGAGGGAATGAAACTACTTGCCTTGCTATCTGAACACGAACCAAATAAGAGAAGTGCCACAACCGATCACCAACAGACTTTGAAAGTGGTGCGTTTTGTCACTGATCATGATGCACATCTGTTATTTCGGTAGTGATACGTAGACTAAAGAGCTAGCGGTGACCGGGCGCGGTGGCTCACGCCTATAATCCCAGCACTTTGGGATGCCGAGGCGGGCGGATCATGAGGTCAGGAGACCGAGACCATCCTGGCTAACGCGGTGAAATCCCGTCTCTACTAAAAAAAAAATACAAAAAATTAGCCGGGCTTGGTGGCGGGCGCCAGTACTTCCAGCTACTCAGGAGGCTGAGGCAGGAGAATGGCATGAACCTGGGAGGCGGAGCTTGCAGTGAGCGGAAATCGCGCCACTGCACTCCAGCCTGGGTGACAGAGCGAGACTCTGTCTAGAAAATAAAAGGAGCTAGCAGTGAAGTTGGTGCTTTATACAATTACAGTTAATATACCATGGTAACTGAAATATGAACTGTGTTGATGGAAACTAGTAATGTTTAACTAAACCATAATAACTGAAATGTGTACATATCAGAACCATGCAAAGAGATTGCCTGTACAGAAATATCTGCTTAGCTAAATTGTATAACACATCATGGCCCAATCAACCCTACTTTGGGACCCTTTTAATAAAGAAAACTGTGGCCAGGCACAGTGGCTGACATAATCCTAACACTTTGGAAGGCTGAAGCAGAAGGATCGCTTGAGCCCAGGAATTTGAGACCATCCTGGTCAACATAGTGAGACCTTGTCTCAGGAAAAAAAAAAAAAAAGAAAGAAAGAAAAAGAGAAAAAGAAAAGAAAAGAAAAAAGCCAGGCATGGTGGTGTGCACCTATAATCCCAGCTACTTCAGAGGCTGAGGCAGGAGGATAGTTGGAGCCCAGGAGCCTGAGGCTGCAGTTAGCTAAGATCACACGGCATCACTTCATCCTGAGCGACAGAGCAAGATTCCACATCTACAAAAAGTAAAAAAAGAAAACAAGTTTTCTACCCTCTAGTCATAAAGATTCAGCATCTCAAGTGTTCAAGGCAGATTCTAGCAAAGAGAAATATTATGTCTAGCAAAACAGAATTGTTTAATATCTGTAATTGAGTAAAATAAAAAGCTTAATAAGAGTAGGACCCAGGTCTGTGTTATACTCTGTATCCCTATTGCCTATTACAATATTTTCCATGTGGTAGACATTAAATAAGTGTCTGTTGATAGGATGCATGAATGAATACATTGCTAAATATCAATATGATTAAAATTTTGATTAAAAGTCTGAAATATAATAAAATTTTGTGTTTAATAAAATGGATAATACATCATTGTTTAGAAACTACATTCCTTTTAAGCTTCAAAGACAAAGATCTAAAGTTTAAATGAATGGCCAAGTAGCTTCAAAGTTTCCCACTGATTAGAAATACAACATGCTTCATTCAAGATTACATATTTGGAGCTTTATCACAAGACTTATTTTTCTCTCTTTTTCACTTTGAGAGACAGCTCACCGTCCCAGAAAACTGACTGAGTGGGCCTCAGAAACAGTAACACCTGCTCTCTCTTTAGACTGGGAGTTGCCAAATGACTTTTAAGCAAAAAGAGCAGATAATACCTCATCGCATCCTCCAACACTGGAGGCCAGCAAAATTGAAGACAAACAGAAAATGAAAGGAGAGAATGGAAGCCATTACATCCAGCAGAGAGTTTTCACCATTTCCTTAACGTGGAGGACTCTAAACTGTCAGCCCCACTCTATATTGTTGGCTATTCAATTATGCTTAGTGAATTATACTGTGCATAGCATAGGGCTCGCATTTCATAAATACACAGATGACAAGAAGCCTAAATGGCTGTTGTCATCAATATTTTATTGTTTCAAGTGAGCAGAGAAAGAACATAGCGCCTTTTATAGAGTGTTACGTTAACAATAATTAACTATCACATTAGCAATACTTGATAATGTTAAGAAAAAGATTACATTTGAAACCATGTTTGTTTAAAACCTTCCACATTTCAGTATTATTTTATGACAAATGATATATTTGGTAATTGTTAAGTGTCCTGTTTTCATTAATACTGGTGAATGAAGAACATACAAATTCTTTTTTTTAATAAATTCTATTGTATATACTTAATATACAAAACATGATGTTATGGAATACAAATAGATAGGGAAAAGGTTACAATAGTGATACATAGTAGTTGCCATCTTCTTATCTCTTTGTATTTCATAACATCATGATGATTCCTTATCTTCATCTTACATAGTTACATAGTTTTTTTTTATGGCAGGAGCAGCTGTAACCCACTCATTAGGCAAAAATCCCAAATACAATTCAGTAGTCATCCCTTATCTGTGGTTTCACTTTCCCATGGTTGCAGTTTCCCAGGGTCAGCTGCAGTCTGAAAGTATTAAGTGGAAAATTCCAGAAATAAACAATTCATGAGTTTTAAATTCTGTCTTGTTCTGAGCAGTGTGATGAAATTTTGTGCCATCCCATTCCATCCTGCCCAGGAAGTGAATCCTTCCTATATACACTACCCTCTAGTTAGCCACCAACATCATCTGCAGCTGACATCCAACCATCAACATCATCATGGCTTCATGATCCAGGATCACTCAAAGCAAATGATTTTGTTCTTGACAAATGATCAGAGAGTCAATAGTAGCCTAATGCTAGGTCACAATGCCTATGTCATTCACCTCACTTCATGACATCACGTAGAGCATTGTATCATCTCACATCATTACAAGAAAAAGCGTGTGTTCAGCACAGTAAGATATTTTTAGAAAAAGAGAGCGACTACATTCATATAACTTTTATTACTGCATATGTATTATCATTGTTTTGTTAATATTAATAATTTTTAATATCTTACTGTGCCTAATTTATAAATTAAGCCTTATCATAGGTGTGTCTACATAAGAAAAAAATACATAGCATATATAGGGTTTGGTACTCTCTGCAATTTCAGAAATCCATTGGGGGGTCTTAGAGTGTATTCCCCCTCAGATAAGAGAGGACTGCTGTACACTACTATTAACTATGGTCCTAAAGTTGTAAAATTTTCATAGTAAATGCTCTCAGTGGCACAGCCTCGATTTTCCTGATGACAACACCTGTTAATCACAGGTAAAGTACTAGGTGCCTGTTTTGCAAACCCAAATTCATAAAGTCAAATGAACATCATTGAAAAACCCTGTCGAGTGAGCATCGCACCAGTTTCTTTATTTGCTTTCTCTCAGAATTAAACAGTAAAAAGAAAAATGGAAGAAACTACAATCACTTAAGGATCAAATCACTGCCTTTATGTAGTAGTTATCTTCTGAAGTCACATTCAGTTTCCATTATTATCTAATAACATTTAAATCCTACTTTACAGCATTTGAATTTCTTAGCTAGAAATGAATACTTTTGGGAACATGAAAAATATTAATATTAACAGGAAAAAATTAAGAGATTCTTTGGTTGCAATATACTTGCTAAGTTTCCAAGGAGCATACAATTTGTATTTAAATTCTATGAACGAGTAGTGAAGCACACAGTACTTTGTATTCAAGTAAAATTCTCATATTTAAAAAATAAGCGTGTCTATTTTTTAGGCCAATTTTATAAAATATTATGAAGCTTCTTTATGTAGAAAGAAAAGGTTTATTTTCATGTGTAAGGATAGAATGCCAAAATTGTGTTTACTAGAAATATTGTTAGACTTTGGAATTTTTAAAATAGTTATTAGGGAATGTAGGTAGTAGTAGGTGAATTGGTTAAATTTATGATATCCTTGAATAAGACTGAAGTCCTGTACCATCCTATGTAGTTTGTTATATAGAACCAAAGTGTAGCAACCTGAAGAAACATGAAAGTATGACAGCAAATGATATCATGTGTGGCCCTCTGAGAAAGAACGGCAACATGTAGCCTAACAGTGAATGTGCAGCAATCTGAATAGTTTGTGGTTGAAAAAGCAAGAAACAACTGTCTACCACAATAAGCAAATATTAGTTTTGTAAATGTCCCCAAATAGGAAAGCCCTGTTGATTGCATCTTGTTCTTCTCAGTCGTACACACAGTTATTGCTTTGATCATCGTCAGTGGCATCATTTTATAATGAAACAGACATGCTGAGGGTTTGCAAAAGGGATTTGCATCTTAGTGATTTGCATTAAGTAAAACATGCTGCTTCCTAAACAGCCACATTTATGCCTTTTCACACATTACCCAGTTATTATTCAAGTAAAATACCATGTACTGAATAACCGCAGTTCTCTACTAAAATCCTAATTTAGCTAAACCTTGAGCTATTATTCATGAACTGTTCTATCATTCTTTTTCCCCCTTGATTTAAATCATTTTTCTAGAAGGAAATGAACAATAACGGGCAGATATACAAAATTTGCCTCAAAGCTATTATCATTTATAAATATGAGAAAATACTATCATTTGATGATTCGTTATTATTTGGTCTGCAGAGTATCTGGCAAAGCTTGAAAACCTTAGCTACATTTTCTCTATGATTCTAGGTTTTGTATGTTTCCATGCTAAGGTATAAAGCATGACTGCTTAAATTTAAGGGCAGCAGGACAAACCAACTTTTCACACATTTCTTTCTCAAAACCTTCTTGTCCTTCACGGTGGCAGAAGCATTCTGACTGGGTGAAACTACCTAGTGCAGTGACTAGAAATGAATTGGTTTAAGTTTCATCCCATTGGAGGCATGTTCAAAAAATGTATAAAAACTGATACATACAGATGGTTAATTTTTTAAAAAAAGATTCTAACAGCACAGGAGGATAAAAGATGAAGTAAAATGTTCTCCCCTAATGCTGTTCCAAGTCTTACTCTCCAATTGGGAGTCTTCCCAAAAACCTTTCCAGGCATATACAGATATCTCTCTATGAATGATAAGGGATTTCTTACTATTGGTTCAAGTATTTTAAAATCTTTATCAATTTCCTGTTTTTGGTTGTAAGAAATTACCACAAGTATAGTGGCTTAGAGAATAAACAAATGTATTACCATAAAGTTCTTGAAGTCAGAGGTCTAAAATGAGTTGGCAGAGCTTTATGGGAGAAACAATGTCTTTATCTTTTTCAGCTTCTAGAGGCTGACTGCATTCCTCGCGAGTAGCCCCATATCCCTTTGACCTCTTTCAGAGGAGTCACATGTCCTCTGACTCTGATCTCCTGCCTTCCTCTTTTAAAGACCATAGTGATTACTTTGGGACTACCCAGATAATGTAGAATAATCACTTTATCTCAAGATCCTTAATATGATCTGCAAAGTTCCCTTTGCCCAGCAAGGTAATTTGTTCACAGGTTTCAGGAATTATAACATAGACATCTTTGGAGGGCCCTTATTCTTCCCACCATGGTATCCCTCAGTAAAGCTTTCATTTTCATTCAAATCCTATACTTCTCTTATTTTATTTATTTCTAGTTATGTTATCTATCTTTGCTGTTGTTGTTATTGCTGACCATTGTTCATTCTTAGATTTTCATCTAATATGGGTTCTTTGGAAACTTGGAAAACATCGATTTTTCTAGTGACAGGGCTTTCTAAAGATCTTCAATTAAATGCAGGAAATGAGCTGTCCACACCGAGAACTCCTAAATCCAAAGAACTATTTCCTGGAAATATCTGTCCTTTTATCATCATTTGGACTTGTCAGCATCAGTTGATGGTTTCCTCCTGCTTGAGAAGCTTTTTTTCACTTGTTCTCAAAAAGGTCTTTCTCTCTTGATTCTCTGCTTCCCTTGTTGCTCCTTATTGGTATCCCTTGTCATTCTACCACATCCTCTCTGCATTTGTGTGTACAGTATTTGCATTGCTAACCTTCAATAGGTGTATTTATTCTCTGAATAATCTCCAGTCTCAAGCCTTTAAATACCACCTCTGTTCAGAAAACTTCTAAATTTATGTATCCAGCTCCAAACTCTTTCCTTAATCCCAGATTTGACAATTCAGTCTCTCTGTCTCTCTCTCTCTCTTTTTAAACAATCTCTTCATAAATATCTAATTATCATTTTAAACTCACATGTCCAAAGCAGAATTTTTGAACTTCTTTACCACCACCCCTACTAAATAATCCTCTTCCCTCCTTAGTCTTCTCCAGCTCAATATGACACCCTCTTTCATCTTCCTGATTAGGAAATAAACACACACTCTCTTGTGCATACACACAAGACATATTTTCTTCTTCTTTTCTCACATCCCCTTCCAATTCAACATCAAATGTTGATAGTTCTACCTTTAAAAATATTCAGGGCCTAACCATGTTTTAAACACCTCTAATCACTAACATGCTAGTCCAAGAGACCATTATCAATCACTTGGATTATTGAAATATATTCCTTTTGTGTTCACTCACTTATGTCACTCAGAGTGGCTCTTTCAAAAAGTTTAATAGATCATATCACTTCTCTGTTAAAAACTCTCTGGCTTCTAATTTACTCAGACTAAATATTCTCCACATTTTGATATTTTGGTAGATTTGGTAGATTGAGAGGATGGACATTTTCTGCTTAGATGGCTACAGGGAATGTGGTGTTTTTGGAGAGGGATGTTTTCTACTAAATCTAGATAGTAAAGGTAGTATCCTGTGAAGAGGTTTAGTGTATAAATGAATGATCCGTTAGGCAGAGTGGTGGTATCCTGTGAAGAGGTTTAGCATGTAAATGAATGATCTGTTAGACAGAGTGGAAATGACCAATGGGTCAAAGAAGAAATTAGGAACTTGTGCTTGGATTGTGACCTATGATGTCAAGAACATGAAATCTGGTGGGAGTGACATTTCTGAGAGTCCAAATTTAACACTGGTTTCAGTTTAGACTAAGGCTTCATAGATTCAGATTTAGGCTAAAAGATTCAAGGCAGGGTTGTTGGTATACTAAGGGGAAGCCCTGGGGACCAGTATATTAATGGCAGTAGGAAAAATAGAGAACCCCAGATAGAAGTAAAAACCAAGGAGACAGAGTTGGTAACAATGAATACAGCAACCCCTTTCTATCTGCTGATTCTCCAATCAATGCCAACTGATGGAAGTTCTTAGATTCATTTTATTTAAAGAGGTCACTTCACTTCTAAAATGAACTATTCTTAATCATTTATTTATCTTTTGAATTCCTGTCATCTCCGTGATCCTTCCAAATCCCTTTCTCCATATCAATATTTTATTGAAGTTTTTTTTATTTTAGTAGCAATCTGGTTAATGAAACTTCCTTTCTTCAATAAACAGGGGTTAAACAAGACAGTAAGACTTCTTCCGCTTTGGCGTTTTTTAAGGCAGCTACATAACCTCAGTACTTTATAAGGCCACAATGTTCTGCCTCGTGTAAGAATGTATTTTGGTCAGTTCATAAGCTTTTAAGTCATTAGTACATTAGGACAGTTCAATTTCTCATGACTCATATTCACAAAAAGATCAATTATTGTTAATATCTTTAATCCCATCTCCTGGACAGTAAGGGCAAGGTTTTCTGTGGCAAAATCTTTTTACTTTTGTGTGATAGTGTTATGTTTGAATAGTCCATATAATCATCTTTGGCCAGAGATGTCATTTCACTTGTATCCTTTTATGACCTTTCTTAATTACGATCTTAAAATAAATGTGTTACAGAGACACCATCAGAAAAATTACCTGTATAATGATGCCTTAGGTCTACAAAGTGGTGTGTGTTTTTTTTTGTTTGCTTGTTTGTTTTTGATGTACAAACCATCTATACCCACATTATCTCTTTGGTCTTCAGAAGAACACGGTAGGCTACACCTGAATCATCACACCTGTTTAAAGAGAAAAAATAATAATCAACAATGTTTAGTAGCTTGGTAATAAGTATCAGCAACAATTCTAGAACACAGACATTCTGATTCCTAGTCTATGGTTCTTTTCATTTTGTGATACAATGGTCATTAAGGAGTTAAACAGGCAAATCCATGAGAATATATAATTTAGGATATGAATAATTACATTGTATTATAACTGTTGTGATATTCATGCTTTTGCCCAATGGAGATTCCTTTTCAGTTGATACCCAATCAAAAAATTATACTTTGTCATAATGAAACAGAGGATAAAATTTCTTCCCAGGGAAGCAGTGCTGAAAGACCAGAGAACACTGGGACATCTGATGAAAGAACAGACATCACTCAGAGCAAAGACAACCAATCAGAGTGTTTGTAAATAAAACCGTTGACAGGTATTTTGCAGAGCATAGGGAAGAAAATCAGAAACCCACAGACAATACAATAGATAATGACTGTATTTTAAATGAACCTTGTGTAATTGTAGAAGTAGAAACCAGGTATTTTCTACAGAGTGTTAAATAAGCTTTCTGCTAAAAGTAAATGGCATTCAAGCACAGACAAGTGTGACAGAAGAACAGTGGAGAACACACACACAAATCAGCAGCAGCAACAAAAGAACAGAAAAATAGGTACCAGATAGAAACAGAAACAAAGAGCTTAACCTCATGTGGTTAAGAAGTTTCTCCAATTCCTAGAGAATGGAAATCCACATCTGTTGGTAATTTAAATATATATGATATTCAATATATATTTATATTTAGCATACCATATATATCATATATATTATATATACAGAGAGAGTAGTGATTTATACGTGTACATTAATTATGTGTTTGCAATTAGATGAGATAATTCAGCAGAGGATTTGCTATATAACACCCACTTGAACATTAAATTCCCTTAATTTAGGATCCTATGTGCAAGTTGTGCACTGCAAATCTCTGAGGGGCACCATTCACATAGACTGTGCTAGGCATAGACTATATAGTGAATGGCCCCCATCTGCTTTACTGTATTTCAGCTGCTCTTATGAATGTATGCCTTATCTCATCATCCTCTGCTCAAATTAACTTTGTGTGTGTTGGAGAGTGTGTATTTTCTCATCCTTGTTTCAGCTCAGTTGTCAGCTCAGAAAGACTTTTTCAAAACACTTGATTTAGTATCCTTTCCAACCTCATTCAGTCTGTACTTTCCTACTCAATTACATTGTCTTCAAAGGACTTCCCATGACCTGACATTTTCCTATTCATTTATTTGTGGTTATTGTGATTTTCCTGCCCCATTAAAGTCCAAACCTCTGTGAATGAGCAACAGCTGAAGTAAAGTCCTTGCCACCTAATAGGTACTCAACAAATATTTAAATATCAGTGAAATGAATGAATACAATATCAAATAATGTTTTGAAGATTAATGATATAATGAAGGTAATCTATCTGGAACAAAGTGTCTGAAATTTACTAAGAAATCTATGATTGTTGTTTTGTTTTTTGTTTTGGTTTTGGGTTATTTTTGGCCATGTTCTGACATTGTAATCACTTCTTTATATACAAGCTCAACTCTGTAGCCCTCTTTTCCTTCATCATGTTTTCCTGGAAAAAAAAATTCCAATTCCAGTTAAATCCAACTCTTCACATACCCCTCCCTGCTGCAGCTACACATCTGAATGTGGCTGGAGAAAATCACACCATCTTGTGGCTTGGTCTTTTTTATTTTTTATTTTTTATTTTATTTTTTTTTTTTTTTGAGACGGAGTCTCGCTCTGTCGCCCAGGCTGAAGTGCAGTGGCGCAATCTCGGCTCACTGCAAGCTCCGCCTCCCGGGTTCACGCTATTCTCCTGCCTCAGCCTCTCCAAGTAGCTGGGACTACAGGCGCCCGCCACCACGCCCGGCTAATTTTTTTGTATTTTTAGTAGAGACAGGGTTTCACCGTGGTCTCGATCTCCTGACCTCGTGATCCGCCCGCCTCGGCCTCCCAAAGTGCTGGGATTACAAGCGTGAGCCACCGCGCCCGGCCTGGTCTTTTTTAAAATTCATTACTTAAATGCAAATAGGGCCTTTGAGCAGCTTTCTCTAGTTCATTTCCTCTCTCTTCTACTCTTCCTAAATGATTTAATTTCTTTTTGTCTCCTAAGAGCACCACCACCAATTCTTTCCTTAGTTGATAATCTCTTTTTATTGAGAAAATAAAAGTAATCAAAAATTCCACAAGCTTCACTAAGACATTACCTATCTCCATCTGGGCTGGGTTACACTTTGTGGCTGTGGGACCAGCGCAATCACCTACGGACCCATACTTAGAAGGGACTGCACTGACTTTATGGCTGTGGGACCAGTGCAATCACATAGGGACCCATACTCATAAGGCACTGCACTGAGGGTTTAATCCTCTTTGGATCCCATCTTAAAATAACAATTCTTAATACTTTTGTCTTTGAATTTGTGTTTTGTGTGAAGTCCAATATGACAACAGAGCACCCTTGAGGGACTTGGAAACAGCTCACAGGTCCTGCCTCATACTGCTTCTCTGCCTGACCCAAATGGGTTCTTGTTCACTCAATCTCTGCCCCATCCTTCCTGTCCCCTGACACCCTCCACATAAGATTGGAGGTTGGGTTGGACTGGTGGTCTGAATTCTGCTGTCACCCTCCATGCCAGGAAGAAGACCTGGGCCCTAGTGCAGGGTGGATCAGGGTCAGGCACACCCCTGTGGGCATCTCGGAGCAAGGCAAGGGAAGCTGGTGTGGCAGCTGGACAGTTCATGCAACAGGCATCTAGGCAGGGGCCTCTCGCTCACTCCTGAAAGATGTAGTCTCTTCAGGGATTACCCATTGAGAGGGTTAATTTTATGTGTCAACTTGGTGGGACCAAAATGCTCAGCTATGTTGTCAAACATTATTCTGAATGTTTCTACAAGAGTGTTTTTGATGCAATTAGCATTTAAAATGGTAGATTTTTAAAGCAGATTGCCCTCCATAATGTGTGTGCATGGACCTCTTCCAATCAGTTGAAGGCTTCAATACAACAAAAGACTGACCCGCCACAAGTGAGAGGGGGTTCTGCCGGCAGATTACCTTCGGGCTTGAACTGAACTGCAGGGTCAGTTCTTTCCAGGTTTCCAGCCTGGGAAGGAAGATTTTGGACTTTCTAGCCTCTATAATTGCGTATACACACACACACACACACACACACACGCACACACACACACACACACCCTACTGGTTCTGCTTCTCTGGAGAACCTTAACTTAATATGCCCATCCACTGTGGTTGGGGCAGCCAGCTCCTGAGGAAAATAGATTGACTTCCCTTAGCCAGGGCCCTACGTTTTCATTTTGCATTTGGGTCACAACGTAGCCAGCCTCAATCTGTTCTGTATATGCTGTGCCATTTATCTGTTGTTTCTACAGATGAGTCTTTATCTAAGACTAACCTCCCCACTTATGCATTATATTCCATCTACTCTAATCTGCTCAAAGACATTGCTTCAACAATTCTTTCAACTTTCTTCTATGTGATTTCCCCCCTCTGACTGAATTATACCCATCATCATGCCAATTTGCTGTAATTTCTCTCGTCTTTGAAAAAATTCTCTTCTGGTCCTATATAATCCTTCGGCATGCCTCATCTCTCCACTGTCCTTTAGATTAAAGCTTCTCAAAGTAGTTTATACTGACTGTTTTGTCTGTTTCCAATTCTTCCCTTCGTCTACAGTTAACTGGCTGGCATGGGGTTTATTGAGTTATTCTGCCAGCCTCTAAAGTATTAGGAAGGTCATAGCAACTCACACTCCAGTCAGTACTGATGATCATTCCTTTGTTTTAACATGCCTACTTACTTTCCACAGATGCTATCCCAAGGTAGGCAGAGGCAGCCAGAAAGATGGAGGGTGCACCATTACACTGAATATTCTACAAATACCAACCGTATGGGAGCACACTGGCAAGGATATAACAAATATCATCCCTAGCCAAGTTGATATTATATCCCATCTATGTATCTTATAATAGGATTTGACAATTTTTTTGAAATAGTCTAGAATGTCAAATCTTTGGGGCTTTAAAAAAATCTTTTTAGACAAAGAGGAAATAAGTCAGTTATTCCTGTATGTGTAATAAATAGCATCATATTTTTACCTGAAACGGGTCCCGATCCAGACCCCAAGAGAGGTTTTTTGGATCTCGTGCAAGAAAGAATTTGGGGCAAGTCCACAGAATAAAATGAAAGCAAGTTTATTAAGAAAGTAAAGGAACATGAGAATGGCAACTCCCGAGGCAGAGCAGTGGCATGCTGCTCAACAAAGTATACTTATAGTTACTTCTTGATTATATGCCAAACAATGGGTGAATTATCCATGCGTTTTCTGGGAAAGGAGTGGGCAATTCCTGGAACTGAGGGTTCCCCGTTTTTTTGACCATATAGGATAACTTGCTGATGTTGCCATGACATTTATAAACTGTCATGGCAGCGGGGGGGAATGTCTTTTAGCATGCTAATGCATTATAATTAGCGAATAATGAGCAGTGAGGATGACCAGAGGTCACTTCCGTCAACATCTTGGTTTTGGTAGGCTTTGGCCAGCTTCTTTAGCGCATCCTTTTATCAGCAAGGTCTTTGTGACCCGTACCTTTTGCCAACCTCCTATCGCATTCTGTGACTAAGAATGCCTAACCTCCCGGGAATGCAGCCCAGCAGGTCTCAGCCTTATTTTACACAGCTCATATTCAAGATGGAGTCACTCTGCCAAGCACCTCTGACACTATCATAGTCTCTGTTTAGCTGACATGTTAGTGCTTTCTAAAACAGAAGAGCCTGTTAAATGAATTGGTCTTTCCATTGAGACAAATACAGTAGGCAGCAGCAAATATTTTTATGCCAGAACTACTGCTACTCTCGCTTTTACTTTGAGTGTAATGTTGGTTTTCCATATTTTTCTGTGTGCTTGAAAACCTAAAGCTATAATTGATTTTGGATGGAAGATTTTTTATGAGTGCTTTATAATGAGACATTTATTCCAGGAAGCCACATGCCCCAAGTCTTCAGGTCTCAGAGTTTGTATTTACCATTTGTTTTATCCTGAAGAATAGGGGTAATGAAAGTACATAGAAATCAGACAAGCCAAGCTAAAAGCAGCATGAATACATGGAAAACTACAAAAGAACATGAAAGAAGATGAGTCAATGAGTAAGAAGCAATCTGGCAACATAAAATCCCCCGAGGACAAACATACACATGGCCTCGGAGAACAAATAAATATTTGATAACAATCAGTTATGAAACCATCTATCTTTAGGAGAAACATTCCCACTCAGTTTTTTGTCATATCTTTTCTCTTTTTTATGATGTTGTTTATTTTATACTTGAAGAATTAAAATTGTGCTCTCAGCATTGTAAAATATTCCTTATATATACATATTTTTAAAATACAATTAATTTTTATCGGAACAGTTTTAGACTCACAGCAAAATTGAATGGAAGGTACAGCAATTTCTTATATAATCCTTTTACTCACATATGCACGGTTTCTTCACTATCAGAATCCGATACCACAGTGGTACGTTTGTCACAATCACGAGCCTACATTGAAGACATCATTATCACCCAAAGTCCGTGGTTCATATTGAGGTTTATTCTTGGTGTTGTACATTCGATGGGTGTTGACAAGTGTATAATGATATGTGTTCATTGCTATAACATCATATAGAGTAGTTTCACTTCCCTAAAAATCCTCTGTGCTCCACCTGTTCATCCCTCCCTCCCCTCTAACCCTTGGCAACCACTTATCTTTTTTCTGTCACCATATATTCACTGTCTGCACGCCTTTTCCAGTGTCATATAGTTGGATTCATACAGTCTGTAGCCCTTTCAGATTGCTTTCTTTTACTTAGTCATATGCATTTAAGATTATGCCAGTTTTTTTCATGATGATAACTCATATCTTTTTAGTGCTAAATAATGATTTATTGTCTGAATATACCACAATTTATTTGTGCATTCACCTATTGAAGGATATCTAGGTACATCAGTATGCAGGTTTTTATGTGCCATAAGTTTTCATCCAATTTGGGTAAATACTAAGGAGTACAATTGCTGAATCATATAATAATAATATGTTTAGTTTTGGAGGAAAATGTCAAACTGTCTTTCAAAGTGGCTGTGTCATTTCGCATTCTCACCAGCAGTGAATGAGTGTCCCTGTTGCTCCATATCCTTGCCAACATTTGCTGTTGTCAGCGTTCTAGATTTTGGTCATTCTAATAGTGTGTAATGATATCACTCCCTTTATTTCTATAATTTGTTTCCCTGGCATTCTGCATTTGCCTCTTAGAAAAAGAAAAAGTTTGATTACCCAGGTTTGAGTTTTCTTTTTTTTCTCTCTCTATTTGAGCCTTTTTTCTTCTCTCTCTCTTCAAGTAGAACTATCTTAGCCTGAACATAAATAAATAAAAAGATAGGTACCTACCTACATTCTCTGACACTAGTACATTGACAAGAATGGAACAAATCTTATCCTTAGCTAAGCATGCAGTATATTTCATCTACCTGTCCCATAACAAGATTTGGTAAATTTTCTGAACTAGTCTCGTAGGTCAAATTTCTCATTTTTTATTTCCTGAGGCAAAGGGTGAATAGGATGGAATTTGATCTCTCTTGATAATTACTTTCTTTTTTAGCCAAGGACTAGTAATGTATTGGTGATAAAACTTTTCAAATGTAAATACCTATGAGAGGTATAACTTATGTTTATTAGCTAACTTAAAAACAGCACGTTAGTGGTCAGGTGCAGTGGCTCACACCTGTAAACTCAGCACTTTGGGAAGCTGAGGCAGGCAGATGGCTTGAGCTCAGGAGTTTGAGACCAGCCTGGCCAACATGGCAAAACCCTATCTCTACAAAAAATTAGCCAGGCATGGTGGCATGTGCCTGTGGTCCCAGCTGCTCTGGAGGCTGAGGTTGGAGGATCACTGGAGCCTAGGAAGTGGAGGTTGCAGTGAGCCAAGATCGTACTACTGCACTCCAGCCTGGGTGACAAAGTGAGACCCCATCTCCAAAAACCCCCAGCAACTGAGTATCCTATTTGATTACTTAAGTAATGCTTATTCAGTCAGGAAAATTAAAGAATAGCATATGACATATCTAGCTACCTATCTCAACCATAATCTCACCAAATCTTTGCTTGCTATTGGCCTTTGAATGTATATTCTTCTAGCTATTGCTGCTTTGATTTGTATATATGTGCATACATGTTTGAGATGAAATTATATGGTTTTATTTTGATATTTTCAGTTTATATATTACTTATTCCAAGTCAAGTGTTATATACTGGAATGCTTTGTCCAGCCACAAATTCCAAGGATATCTTGCCCTAGCCTGTCTGAATGAGCTGCCAAAAACCATCAACATAATTTCCATTTAAATTATTTTTAATTTCCATTTTTGCTTTTCAGTTTCCTAATCAAACTATATTGAACAAGTACATACTCTTACAAGGTAATTTAAGGGATAATTTTAAGCTTCTTTCACTAACTCTCATCGTAATGAGGGAGACAGTCCCCTTTGCACTTTCCCCAAAGCTTACTTATCCCCCGCAATCCATGCAATAAGGCCTTGTACTAAGATACGTTAAAACCCTGGTTATCGTCTAAGTCTCTGTAATCACCCTTCAATCATCATTCATATAGTTCATATAGCTCTGACTTCCTTATACTCTGAAAATGCTGAATAACCTTCGCCATTTTAAGCATACAACTCAATTCAGGGCAATACTTTTTAAAAGCCACCTAAGAAAAATACCAGAGCGCAAATCCCCCCTTTATTGATTTACTTTTCATCAGTTTAAAACCTTTAGGGGTACAGCTTCACACGGATTCTGTGTCCAGTGCCCTTAATAGGCAGATTGCTTCAGAATTTGGCACAAATCATGCCACTGTTTCCATGGACACAGGTTACCTTTCCCTAGATTACTTTTGTTTTGTTTGGTTTACCACTGACGTCACTGTGTTGTGATTTGCTCTGTATACATAAGCACATCTCTTGCCCGAGTAGAATTCAGTTTCATCTCAGGCATAACCACCTTCAGTTTTAAGAAGAGCTGTGTGCTCCATTTGGTTTTGGAAGCCCTATTTATAGTCAAGAAAACTGGCTATAGCATTGGACTATAGCTTTCCAGAAACGTTTTAGAAGTTCTATTTCCAATAGACTGTCACAGGTTCCAAGATGGCAGGAAGAGCAGATTTTTAAAAATTATTTCAAAAAAATCATACTTCGTATTTTTTCTATGACTTGTTTTGTTCATGCAATAACATAAGATAATCTCATATTATTATTACAATATATTTTATTGTCTGCATATTATTTTCTTTATTAATATATCAGAATTAATTTTAGCAATCTCTTATTGATGGACATTTTGATCATTTACACTTTTTTTTTTTTTTTTTGAGACAGAGTCGTGCTCTCACCCAGGCTGGAGCGCAGTGGCACGATCTCTGCTCACTGCAAGCTCCACCTCCCAGGTTCACACCATTCTTCTGCGTCAGCCTCCCGAGTAGCTGGGACTACAGGCGCCCTCCACCACGCCCGGCCAATTTTTTGTATTTTTAGTGGAGATGGGGTTTCACCATGTTAGCCAGGATGGTCTTGATCTCCTGACCTCGTGATCCGCCCGCCTCAGCCTCCCAAAGTGCTGGGATTTCAGGCATGAGCCACCACGCCCGGCCCCTACACTTTTTAAATTATGTACAATTAATATCCTATAGCTGATTTTGTGCACATTCCTGATTATTTCCCTACTACAAAACTCCCTGAAGTAAGATTTCTAGGTCAAAGAGAATGAACTTTTTAAAGTCTTTTGAAACATAGTGACAAATTATACTACTACAAGGCTATGGTATTGTAGTCCTTTGAAAAGTGTATGAGAGTTATCAGACAATATTTAAACCATCACTTAATATTTTTATGGGTTTGTAGAATCAGTCACAGAAAAAAACAGCAACATACGGGAGAAAAAAAAATTGAGTTGTGGGAGGTGGGTCGGGTCAGAAAATGAGTACTGAGCCTTACTGTAACAGGCCATGCAGTTGGTCTTCAGATTATACAGAAAATAGGCTCTATATGCTGTTTACAATTTTATTAGGTTCTTGAATTCTTGTTAAAATCTTTCTTCTAACATTCTCACCTGTGACATCATAACAATCAGAATGTAATTACCTAGAAGTGTAACCAAGTACCCTTTTTTCTTAAAAATAGTTTTTTTCCTTTTTCTCCTTTTCTTGTTTTTCATGCATACTCACGCCTTAGCTCTCAGGAATGTGATTACAACCTTTGCTCTTTATGCACCAGGCGTTCCTTACACTGCTAGCTTATGTAACTATATGTTTGCTTCAAAGTTTCAGAGAGGAGATCTTAAAACAACCCAGGTGCCTGTGAAATTCTCCCCCATCAGGAGATCACTTAAAGGCTGTGGTTAATTTACAACCTGGCTGTGCCCGCCATGGCACCAGCCCATTCAGCAGATGGGGCAATGACTCAAGATACATCATCAGAACAAGTCACACAGACCTGTACTGCCTCGCCCCCTTATGCATCTCCCTCATGCCAAACTTCCCTTTTTAAGCTTTTCCTTTCTGCCCAAAATTTTAAGCAATTCCATTAAGGCAGGAGCCTGAACCACTTCCCCATTGCTAGCTTTGGCAAATAAAGTCACTTCCTTTCTATGGAATCTCGTCCTTGTTATTTGACTTCTCAAGCAGTGAGCTGCTGAACCTGCATTCAGTTACAAAGCAAGGAGATGGGCACTCGTTCTTAAATTTTACTGTTAATAAGCCAAATTCTGAGGGTCTCTCATTGTCCTCTTTTCTAACATATTCTATCAGTAATGAAGCTATTTAGATAAGATGTTAGTTAAGAGTCCATTTAGTGAGTTGCTGTTGGAATTCAGTGGAGATTATGCTCTAACATAATGCTTCCCTTAGAGAGGGGGAAAATTTTGACAATTATCACTTTGGAATGATTTGCACAGAGAGCTACCAGAGAGCTGGTGTCTGATAGCTTTGCAATAATATGGCTGTTACAAGCCCCAAATCCCTCTGTCATCATCTCTCTGGAATTTTCTTTTCTTTTTTTTTCTTTTCCTTTTTTTTTTTTTTTTTTTTTTGAGACAGACTCTTGCTCTGTCATTCAAGTTGGAGTGCAGTAGCGCGATCTCGGCTCACTGCAATCTCCATCTCCCAGGTTCAAGCGATTCTCCTGCCTCCCTCCCGAGCAGCTGGGACTACAGGTGCGCACCACCATGCCCAGCTAATTTTTGTATTTTTAGTAGAGACGGGGTTTCACCATATTGGTCAAGCTGGTCTCAAACTCCTGACCTCGTGATCCACCCACCTAGGCCTCCCAAAGTGCTGGAATTACAGGCGTGAACCACCGAGCCTGGCCCTGGAATTCTGTTTATTTACTTCTTTCTCTTGGACCAAGCTGAAATTTTATAATAAAGAGAAAAAAAGATAGGAGTAAGAATAATATACAATATTGGGAAACGTGTTTACTTTTTAATAGCTGTGCTTAGTGTTTCTAATTTTCTGGTATGTTGGTGTAGAATTGTGCAAAATTTTTGGTTCCAGTGTTGATCTAGAAATTGCAGAAGAAAGATAGAGAAAAGTATTAATCCACGATTGGAAGCCCTCACTGATAGGAAAACTCACACATGGCAGGAGAGAGGAAAACATGGTATCTCTTTATTAGCAGTGAGTATGCCTGTCTGTAGCCACCTTAGCTGACTGTTTGTTTTCTTTAATAATGAAAAAAGAAAGTATGTGTCCATATTGAGACTGCAACATAATTATTCAATTTGCAACTTTTTACCAGATAACATGTTTTACATATTCTCAAACAGTGCCTATTCATATTCAGCCTGAATATTTTGCCAGTTACTTGATTTTTGCCAAACACCACTTACACACACACACAAAAATAGTTCACATTAATTTAGTAGTTATTTGCTAACGTACTCTTTTGAGAATAAAGAGCTGATCTTGCCATTGCACATAATGCTTTTAGGAAACACATTTAACACCTTTAAGACCTGGCATTGTTCACTTTTCACCAGGACAGCATGACCAGTTAAGAACAAGTGGCTAGCCCTATCTAATAAATCAGCCAGATGCTTGATTTGCTTTATAATATTTTAGGAAACATCACTTCTCTCCAACCAGGTTGCTAGGGTGATATGTGACCTCTGTCTTTAAAACCTTCCTTGAAGCTGTGAAGCCAAAGAAGTGAACTAAAGCCAGCAGGACTGTTTTTAAAAGAGTGAAAGCACAAGAATAATTTGAGATGAAAGGTGCAAGAAAAGCAAGAAAACTCTAATAGAGTAATAGTTGATGCTCTCTTTTTCCAAATTGACAAAAACATCCTCACTTAGCAACAGGTCTCATGGTAAGCAACTGATTTATCTATGTTCTGTTGAACTTTTGAACTAGATAGTTAATTTTCAGCCGTAATACGTTTAATTGAAATGTTAGACATATTACTCATCTGTAGTATGCACTTTCAAAACCCTATTGGTAATTCATTTGCCTCAAAAGAAAAATAATGACTACAATGCAATTAGTATGATTTAATATTTATTTTATGAAATCTTAAAGTTTATTGCTGGGGAAAATCACCTGAAAACAATAGTAAAGGAAAGGAGAAATGTATTTTTATTTTTTGTGTGAAAAGTACATATTCTCCAAGTCAAGGTTTTATGAAAACAGTAGAATTCAATACATCTTTATATTATATATTTCTTACAGAAAGAAAAAGCTATTAAAATGGCTATGTATATTCTTTTCTTTTCAAAAATTGATAAAGCCCAAACCCAAACACAGGTTTTCAGCTACAGAGTTCCTGTAAAACATATCTAAATTCAGAGTGGAAAGAATGAGTTTTGAAAGCATTGTTAGCTATCAATACTGTCAACAGATTTCCACATGGTACCATGCAGAAATTAATTGGAGAAAAACGTTTATGACTATAAACAGTATTAAGAGCACTTTTTAAAAAAAGAACAGGAAGTAAATAATTTATTTCTCTTTTCAATGTAAACTGTTAGGGAAGCCCTGCCCTGGCACCTCTGTCCTGATATAAGGGCTAGTCCTTATGCTTTGATAATGCAGTGCTTTCTTAGTCCAGGCTAGCAATGACTGCCATTGTCAATCACAAGGTTTTTGGCCTTCTTCGTCTTAAACTGAGCATGGTAGCAGAAAATTATGAACAATATGTTGAACTACAGAAGAACAGCTTGTGAATATTTTCTACTATAAGAGATAAACAGAGAAATTTTAGAGCCTCTGAAATTAGCCAAAAATCAAGGTGACTGTTCCAATGGAGTATTGCAGTCATCATAGAATATTAGCATAGCAGATGAACGAAGAAGAGGGACCAAAGGAAACCAGAATAAAGGTGTTCCCTCGTTGTGCACTACTAATCATGTTACTGTTTCTCTCTCTCTTTTTTTTTTTTTTTGAGATGGATTCTTGCTCTGTCATCCAGGGTAGAGTGCAGTGACACGATCTCTGCTCACTGCAAGCTCCGCCTCCCAGGTTCAAGCCATTCTCCTGTCTCAGCCTCCCAAGTAGCTGGGATTATAGGCACGCACCACCATGCCCGGCTAATTTTTGTATTTTTAGTAAAGACAGGGTTTCACCATGTTGGCCGGGCTGGTCTCGAACTCCTGACCTCAGGTGATTTGCCTGCCTCGGCCTCCCAAAGTGCTGGGATTACAGGTGCGAGCCACCTTGCCCAGCCCCCTTTCTCTTTTTAAAAAGATCTATTACTGATACCAGAAAAGTATTTCGTTTATGTTGAATTTGAAACTAGATATGTTTGGAGTCCATATGACTCAGTCTTAGAATAGTATTCGAAAAGGCACAGGCCAGAAAGCCAACAATAATTAGAAACAAATATTAACACTTATTTGATAAAAGCTTGATATAAAAAAATATAGGCAACAAATTGATAGTTAAAAATACTTTCCAAACTCATTCGTTTCCACTCTGAGTTTAGATATGTTTTACAGGTATTTTGTAATATTTATATATATGATTACATATGTAAATATATATCTCATATATATAATATATATAGTCTTTCAGATGCTAAACTCTGCAAATATTCATTTAAACCCACCTGTATGGTTTTCTGTCTTTCTTCTCCCTCCATGTCAACCCTTTATTGTGTAGATAAACTCAGCCTCTTAGCTCTCTTCATTCTATGGGTTCTGCTTCTTCATACAAAAAGTAGGTAAATAAATAATACTACTTGAGGTAGGGATTGGAGCACACATGTGAGTTAATAAAGACCTGAGCTAGAGGTATGGGGTGGAGGAGGCGGTCTCTCAGTTAAATTAATACACATCATTACTCCTCCACCATTTGAACAAAATTATTATTTTAGCAAAATAAATACAGTCAAACACTTTAATATCATGCTTTGCTATAATGTGAGTTTGGATATTATGTGAATGTCAGTAGGCTTGCATCATTTATCCAGCATCCATGCCCAAATGGGAGGAAGCTAATGTATGAGGGGTTGTTTGGAAGCAACTGCTTTGTTATTTTTTTGGAATGGGACTTTCTCAGTTCAATGTAAGGTCATTCACGTACTCCATAGGTTTTACTGTTATACAGTTACAACATGGCAGTCTAATTGATAATAATATTTTTACTTTACTGTTTTAATAGCATAACACATTTTAAGAGACAGAATTTTGCGTGCCCCATATATATTGTTATAATAGAATACCTCACTGGATTATATGAAAAAATATATAATACATGCTCATTCTAAAGAATTATATATAATATAAAAAAATACAGTAATACAAATAATATAAAAAAAGAAGAAAGTAAAAAAATTACCACAAGTCTTATTACCTACTAACTGATACGAACATTAAAAACCATTTCCTAGAAAATATTATAATTGAACATCCTAGGGAGAACACCATTCTATGTAATACATGTAACTATATTTCATTAATAATGAAAACATTTTTTGAAAGAATGTTCTCGTATACAAAAGATAGGTATATAAAAGATGATATCTAAACCAGACATATTCTTGAGCGTTTTATCTAGCCCACAAGGTAATAAACTTCCCTTATAGGCTGTCAGCTTAAGAAAGGGCCTTCTGTCTGTGTGAGTATCAAATAAAACTAGAGCAATAGGATCTGAATTTATAGCCTGGTTCACACAGCTCATCTCAATAAATCTTTTCTGTTGATAGTATTAAATTGCAAAATAAGGAACCCCTCCAGGTATTACGAACAGGTACAGGCCTCAAGTGATAATAGCAATAAAGATTCTCCTGCCCGGGAATTAGCAACTCAGCTAAACTACAGCCCTTACAAAATGGAACTTGAGTTGGGCTTCTTTGGCTTGGATGTTACATTTGTTCCAATGGGTTTTTCTCCAATAATGTAACCCTGGCATATGTGGTGGGGTTGAGTGGGGTAGGGTGGTTTTGGATTATTTACCACCTGCTTGTAAACCTTAAGGAAATTAATTATATCTATATGCCTCCTTGTGAAAAGTATCTCTTCATGTCCTTTGCCCACTTTTTAATGGGGTTGTTTTTCTCTTGTAAATTTGTCTAAGTTCCTTATAGATGCTGGATATTCGACCTTTATCAGAGGCATAGATTGCAAATATTTTCTCCCGTTTTGTAGGTCGTCTGTTTACCCTGTAGATAGTTTCTTTTGCTGTGCAGAAGCTCTTAGTTTAGTTAGATACCATTTGTCAATTTTTGAGAATAGAGGGTAGAAGGAGGGAGAGGATCAGAAATAATGATCACTGAGTACTAGGCTTAGTACCTGGGTGACAAAATAATCTGTACAACAAACCCCTGTGACATGAGTTTGCCTAAATAACAAACCTGTGCATGTACCCCTGAACCTAAAATAAAAGTTTAAAAAAAAAAAACAGTAGCAAGAGTCCCTAAAGAAAACTTGTATCTATAGAGGCAGAGGTGGATAAAGTCAGTTTAGGGCAGGAGAAACAAAGGTCTTTTTTTGTTGTTGTTATTTTATTGTTGTTTTTAAGACCATATAGCACGAACAAAAAGAGAACAGTGACGTTGACCTCAGACAACTGAGCCTCAAATCTTGTCTCTGCTGCTATCCAGATGTTGATATATGTGAGTAATTTAGTCCTATAAGCCTCTGTCTCCCTATCTCTAAAATGAAGATAACTCCTCATTAAGTTGTTGCAGCAATTAACTAGAGCAAACAAATGTTAAATTACCTAGTTCATCTTCACCTTTGTCTCTTTCTTCACGTTTCTGATTAATCCCAGTATACTGGTAAGAAAATAATATGATATATATCAACAGTGCAGAATTTAAATCAGATTATACAGATGATCATGTAGGACCCAGAAAAATAAACTATATCTCCCACCTCTCAGACCATTTCTGTGTCCTCTAGGCTATGTTATTTCTTTCAAAGGATGATATATTCCCCTTTAGTCACTCGCAAGAGTAAGTCCTTTTCTAACTTCCTGGTCATGAAGACTGAATTTAGTTTCACAGCACGAAAAAAGAAAAAGTCTTTTGTATTTTTCTCAGATACTGAATCTAGCTGCTTCTAAGGAAAATAATTCAATGTTTCCTGATGAGTAAAATTCACTGATGTGTTTCTACTCCTATTCAGGAAATGAAGGTCCTAGATTATTCACTGAGAGGCAGGGAAGCTTACTGAAGTCCAGAGAATATGATCACCAGCAGGTTAAAGATACTGAAAAGAAAAAAAAAAAGATTTGTGGGCTTTCGAATTTCTGAATAGTAATCATCATAGTCTTGCTGGGTTTGGGGAAGAATACTTGCTTAGCTAGGTTTGAACTTTTTGTAGAAAAGTCCAAGTACTACTTTTTAGATGATCAACATGTGAAATCTTGTTTCTATATCTGAACTTAAAACAAAACAAATAGCATTTAGGGAAGATTCATTTGTCAATGAGAAGTTAGCCTACAGGATGAAGGTGAGTGTGCAGAGACTAGAAATTTGGGGGAATACTTTTGTCTTATACATATGCACCACTCATTGTAATCATCTGTTCAATTCTGACATTTAGAAGTTTGGAATTGCTAAGTCGATCTTTAATAATATTGGTAGTAGAGGTAGTAGTGATGGTAGTTACATTTGTGGTGATAAATGTTGATTGCTGCAATTTTAGCACTTCCTACCTAAGGCATCCTTTTAGAGCTTTCTATACCCTAGCTTACTTGGCCTTTGCAATGTCTAACAACACTCATAATACAATAGTTGTTACCATCAATTGTGGGCTTATCATATGCTAGAATCTGGGCTAAATTCCTTATACACAGAATCTTATTTAACTTTCATTTTAACTCAATAAGGTTTGTATTATTTTCTACAATATATATGTGGAAACTTATTTTCAGAGGTGTTAAGTAACTTGCCAGAGGTGTGAATATATTCTATGTATTTACATAGTTTGTAATTGGTGTAGCTAAGATTTAAATACACATCTAGATGATCATACAGCCTGAGCCAGGTTTTCATCATTATTTGCTATTACATGATTTAGACATATCTTATTATTGCTGATGCCATTAATAGCAGTTCGTTTGTATTTGGGGCCTGCTCATAATATCAGACATTATACTAGACACTTATTATTGTGTGATCTTGGTTAATATTCACATAGATTTACCATTGCTTTTATCCCTGTTTAATAGGTGAAGATACTGTGGTTAGGAAAAATGAGTCTGTTGGGCTAAGGTTATACATCTTTTGAATGACTCTGGTGAAATACTAATCCAGGCCTGTGCTGGTTTGAAGTTGATGGCCTTTCCACCAAAATTCACTGGCTGAATCTACCTAGGGGTGGGGGTAAGTGGAGGACACAGCAACCAAATAATGATGACTGCATCATTTTAGGTATTGTATATATATCATATTTTATATATGATATTTATGTATAAATATTACATATATAATATATGATATATAAAATATGATGTATTATGTATATGATATAGACATATATAAAATATATATATGTATTTTCATCCACAGTTGCTGGCTTATATCTCTCATAACCCTTATTACAATAGAAAGAATCTCTCTCTGATGCTCTCCTATCCTCCTTTCACCTGCCAGAGAGTGTCCTGCTCCATATCCCAGAAGAAAAAATGCTACACACAGAGGCCAAAAAGAATCTGCACCGACAGACATTGCTGAGTTTAGTTCGTACCCTTTTTGTCCAATCATATTTCAGTATGATTATATGTTTCAATCATGCCTAAGTGAAAAAGCTACCATAAAAACTCAAGAGGGCAGGGCTAAGAGAGTTTCCAGATAGCTGAACACATGGAGGTTCCTGGAGGGTGGCACACCCAGGGAGGGCAGGGAAGCTCTCAGCCCCTCCTGCTATGCACTGCGTCATCTGTATCCTTTGTAATGTCCTTTATTATAAACCAGTAAATGTAGGCAAGTGTTTCCCTGAGTTTGGTGAGCCATTCTAGCAAATTAATCAAACCTAAAGAGGGAGTTATGGGAACCCCATCTTGAAGCTGTTGGGTCAGAAGTTCTGGAAGCCCAGACTTGTGACTGGTGTCTGAAGGGGTGGGATGCGGTCTCAAGGACTGAGCCCTCACTTGCCAGATCTGACACTGTCACCAGGTAGATAGAATCAGAATTGAATTGGAGGACACCAGCTGTTTTCTGCTGCAGAATTGGTTGCTTACTTGATGGTGCAGAGAACCCCACACAATGGGTCACAGAAGTCTTCTGTGTTGATGATTGTTGTGGTGGTCGTGTGAAAGCAAAGCAATAAATAGCTTGTGTTTTTTTCCAAACAAGTATACAGACACTTACTGCCATGTTGAAATAAGTGTTAGCTAAATCTCTGACATCCATAAGACAATCATATTAGTTGTGAAATCACCAAGCTGTGCTGATGTATGTCAACTTAAAAAAAACACACACACACAATTTATACATTTGGAAAAGCAGACTTTATTTCTTATAAAGGTGTACAGCCTGCTACGTGGCCATCACACAGGCTGAGAAGCACAGCCTCCGACCAAGACCAGAGACAGGCTCTTCAGAGGAGGAGGGGTTGGGATAGGAGCTTTATGCTGAAAGAACTGGCTAAACCTATGTATTCAAGAGGTTACAGAAGGAGCTCTGAATATTCGTGAAGGTAGTCCTGCTGCATGTGTATTGAAGGAACATGCATGTACCGTAAGGCCCACGTTCATTTTGGGGTGGAGACTTAACACTTAAATGTATTACAATTAGGCCTTATATGTCAAAAGGTCTTTTCTGGACATGAAGGCACTCCAGTGTGCAGCCTCTGTAAACCAGCCAGAACCAATCCATGGTCAGGAGAAAGTGACTTAAGTCAGTCCCATGTCCACAGTAAGCTGTAGTTATGGCTGGTGAAACAGGGGGTACAGCTTGTAAGTGTCTGTGACTGGATGAGTTGTAATTGTTTTAATGTAGCTGATCTCGAGACCAGTGCTTGTTTAACTGCTAGAGAAAAAGAAAAACCTTGTGGCAGTCAGAACATAGTTTATTCTTTAAGTGTAGGAGTGTGTGACTTAACCCTTGTTTTGCATGGCATTAAGTCCCGTTTATAATTTGTTTCTTTATTGCCATAAAGAGTCTGCTTTGTGAATCTTATGATCTCTGTTTTAACATTAATGCTAGTCAGTTGTTGCGTCTGAACCATAAAAGGGAGGGGAGTTATTATGAGGTGTGTCTGACCTCCTGTCTTGTCACGGCCAGAAACTCAGTTTTAAGGCTTTTCTGGGGTCTCCTTGGCCACAAGGAGGTCTGTCTGTTCAGTCAGTGAGGGGGCTTAGGATTTTATATTTGGTTTACACATACAAAGATGAAGAAAGCGAACTTTAGTCATGCAACATCAAAGAATAGTAATGTAAGATGGGACATGTTCTGATTTCCTTTACCAGACTCTTATCCCCCAAAACTAAACTGAGGTGAAGCTTACTGGATAGAAAGGAAGAGCCTCAACCAACTTTGCAATGGACTTGAATTAGCTAAGCAGAGATAAACACTCAAATCCACAAATGAAAACACGTAGACTTCCTTGAGAGTCACACTGCATCCTCGTCGGGGTGATGCGCTTATCTAGAGTGAGAGAGATTGCTGAAGATTGTCTCATTATAGAAAATATCATGATCCTGGCAGGAGAAACTCAGTTTTTTACCTAAATTATTTTTATATTTGATGCAATTCATGTTTCACTTTATAAAATTCATCTGGAAAATTAAATGGATAAGAACGGATAAAAAATTCTTTTTTGAAATTATACTTTAAGTTCTGGGGTACATGCGCAGAACATGCAGGTTTGTCACATAGGTATACACGTACCATGGTGGTTTGCTGCACCCATCAACTGTATTCCTCCTCTAGCCCCCCACCCCCTCAAAGGCTCCAGTGTGTGATATTCCCTTCCCTGTGTCCATGTGTTCTCACTGATCAGCTCCCACTTATGAGTGAGAACATGTGGTGTTTGGTTTTCTGTTCTTGTGTTAGCTTGCTGAGAATGATGGTTTCCAACGTCATCCATGTCCCTGCAAAGGACATGAACTCATCCTTGTTTATGCTGCATAGTATTCCATGGTGAATATGTGTCACATTTTCTTCATCCAGTCTATCATTGATAGGCATTTGGGTTGGTTCCAAGTCTTTGCTATTGTGAACAATGCCACAGTAAACATAAGTGTGCATGTGCCTTTATAGTAGAATGATTTATAATCCTTTGGGTATATACCTAGTAATGGGATTGCTGGGTCAAATGGTATTTCTAGTTCTAGATTCTTGAGGAATTGCCACACTGTCTTCCACAATGGTTGAACTAATTTATACTCCCTCCAGCAATGTAAAAGCTTTCCTATTTCTCCACATTCTCTCCAACATCTGCTGTTTTCTGACTGTTTTAATGATCGCCATTCTAACTGGCATGAGATGGCATCTCATTGTGGTTTTGATTTGTATTTCTGTAATGACCAGGGATGATGAGCTTTTTTTCATATGTTTGTTGGCTGCATAAATGTCTTCTTTTAATAAGTGTCTGTTCATATCCTTCACCCACTTTTTGATGGGGTTGTTTGTTTTTTTCTTGTAAATTTGTTTAAGTTCCTTGTAGATTCTGGATATTAGCCCTTTGTCTGATGGATAGATTGCAAAATTTTTCTCCCATTCTGTAGGTTGCCTGTTCACTCTGATGATAGTTTCTTTTGCTGTGCAGAAGCTCCTTATTTTAATCAGATCCCATTTGTCTATTTTGGCTTTCATTGCCATTGCTTTTTGTGTTTTAGTCATGAAGTCTTTGCCCAAGCCTGTGTCCTGAATGGTATTGCCTAGGTTTTCTTCTAGGGTTTTCATGGTTTTAGATCTTACATTTACGTGTTTAATCCATCTTAAGTTAATTTTTGTATAAGGTGTAAGGAAGACATCCAGTTTCAGCTTTCTGCATATGGCTAGCCAGTTTTCCCAGCACCATTTATTAAATAAGGAATCCTTTCCCCATTGTTTGTTTTTGTCAGGTTTGTCAAAGAGCAGATGGTTTTAGATGTGTAGTGGTATTTCTGAGGTCTATGTTCTGTTCCATTGGACTATATGTCTGTTTTGGTACCAGTACTGTGATGTTTTTGTTACTATAGCATTCTAGTATAGTTTGAAGTCAGGTAGCATGATGCCTCCAGCTTTGTTCTTTTTGCTTAGGACTGTTTTGGCTACGCAGGCCCTTTTTTGGTTCCATATGAAATTTAAAGTAGTTTTTTCCAATTCTGAGACGAAAGTCAATGGCAGCTTGATGGGAATAGCATCGAATCTATAAATTACTTTGGGCAGTATGACCATTTTCACAATATTGATTCTTCCTATCAATGAACATGGAATGTTTTTCCATTTGTTTGTGTCCTCTCTGATTTCCTTGAGCAGTGGTTTGTAGTTCTCCTTGAAGAGGTCCTTCACATCCTTTGTAAGTTGTATTCCTAGGTATTTTATTCCCTTTATAGCTATCATGAATGGGAGTTCACTCATGATTTGGCTTTGTGTTTCTGTTATCGGAGTACAGGAATGCTTGTGATTTTTGCACATTGATTTTGTATCCTGAGACGGCTGAAGTTGCTTATCAGCTTAAGAAGATTTGGGGTTGTGATGATGGTGTTTTCTAAACATACAGTAATGTCATCTGCAAACAGAGACAGTTTGACTTCTTCTTTTCCTAATTGAATGCCCTTTACTTCTTTCTCTTGCCTGATTGCCCTTGCCAGAACTTCCAATACTATGTTGAATACGAGTGGTGAGAGAGGGCATCCTTGTCTTGTGCCGGTTTTCAAAGGGAATGCTCCCAGTTTTTGCCCATTCAGTATGATATTGGCTGTGGGTTTGTCATAAATAGCTCTTATTATTTTGAGATATGTTCCATCAATGCCTAGTTTATTGAGAGTTTTTAGCATGAAGGGCTGTTGAATTTTGTTGAAGGCCTTTTCTGCATCTATTGAGATAATTATGTGGTTTTTGTCATTGGTTCTCTTTATGTGATGGATTATGTCTATTGATTTGCGTATGTTGAAACAGCCTTGCATCTCAGGGACGAAGTTGACTTGATCATGGTGGATAAGCTTTTTGATGTGCTGTTGGATGCAGTTTGCCAGTATTTTATTAAGGATTTTCTCATAGAACATTCTTGATAATAAAGGATAATTAGGAAACATAGTGTACTAAATTTAAAAATGCATTAAGTGGCTAGATAAACTAAGTGATTTTGGTGCTGGCATATTTCAGGGCTCTTAGAATAAGAAAGCTTAGCTTCTTTGGGCAGCTGAAATTTTTTTTAATTTATAAAAGTTATTTGCTTATTTATCTATTTTTTACAGATGGGGTCTCTCTCTTTTTTGAGTCTAGAGTGCAGTGGGGTGATCAGAGCTTACTGCAGCAGTGAATTCCTGGACTTAAGTGAGCCTCCTGTCTCAGCCTCCGAAGTAGCTAGGACTACAGGTAAGCTCCACCATGCATGGCTAGTTTTTAAATTTATTTCAGTAAGATACAGTGTCGTTTTGTTGCCAGGCTAGCTGCAATCTTTAATCTATTTTATGCTCTTAGTCTAATCAGGTGTTCTCAGCTTTCTAGTTGTCATAATCAGACTAATGACCCCAGTCTTCTCAACTGTCTTTCTCCAACTCAATTTCTAAATTCCAAATTTTCCATTTCACTCTTTTCTTCTCAGTCCATTATTCAACGGGATTGTCATTAGGGAAGTCCATCCAAGGCGGGTTGTGAAAGTTTACAGCTTATTGCAGGTGACGTGGGGCTCTGCTGGAGCAAGGAGGTAGGCTGTACAGTTTGTATTTATTTTGTCTACTCTAAACTAGATTTCCCCAGTTCCCTGCTTTGGTAGAGAGCTGCAATAAAAAAGTATAATGACTTTATTGTGTTCTTCAGTTGCCACATACACACTTACAATTAAACCGAGCACCATGAGTCAAATGCTGACTTGTGTGTCATTCTTGTTTGCAGCCTCTTCCTGTCTCTAAGCTGGCAGATTTAATAGGTCCCTTTGGAAACAATGTTAAATCCAATGATTTTATTTCTATCATTTGACTAAATGAATAACCCAGGAACTAGCAGTTTTAAGAGCTGTTTCAAACATGATTTTTTATATATATATAAATATATATTTTTTATAACTATATCCAGGTTTTTCATGACTAACTTCCCTTTAAGACACAGTTTGACATTTTTATGTTGTTAATTGTATTATTAAGTTGAGTATTTCAAACAATGATGATTATATTTAATAAATTGTGTTATAATGCAGTTATATGAAGGGTGGCTATATCTTAGTGTTCAACATCTGACAACAAGCAGGTTGCTCAGGACTTAAAAATACCAAAGAAGACAGACACACTTGCTCCTATAAAAGACTCTGTTGTGACCACTTGGCGAATCTCAATAGTAAGGAGGATAGATGCTTATGGAAAAGGCAAAGTCTAAAATTATAATAGACATTGTTAGTTGCCCTCAATATCCATTACCCTCCTCTTTTAGTAATTTTTTAAAACTGATTTTTTGTTAAGAGTGTATGACAGAAAAAAGTTTCCACTTAACAGCCTCTCTAGTAGATAGGAGTAATCATTAGACTGGATGTGGCAAACAGGATTAGTCAGGTATTGCCAAAACAGTGTTGTGTAACAAGCCCCTCTAAAATTCCATGCTTACAAGTATAAGCACACATTTCTTTTCTTTTTTTTCTTCCAAGACAGAGTCTCTCTTTGTCACCCAGGCTGGAGTGCAGTGGCGCCATCTCAGCTCACTGCAGCCTCCGCCTCCCGGGTTCACGCCATTCTCCTGCCTCAGCCTCCTGAGTAGCTGGGACTACAGGTGCCCACCACCACGCCCGGCTAATTTTTTGTATTTCTAGTAGAGATGGGGTTTCACCGTGTTAGCCAGGATGGTCTTGATCTCCTGACCTTGTGATCCGCCCACCTTGGCCTCCCAAAGTGCTGGGATTACAGCATGAGCCACCGCACCCAGCCGCATCTGCCTATTTTTATAAAATGATGAGACTTCTTTCTGTTCTTACAATTGCTTTAGCAAATTGCCTGTGATGTGCTTTGCAATCTGGTTTAATGTTTACCTAATAATGAAATTGCTTAATTATTTTCTACCTCTGAGGAGGGAATTCAGTGGACTGGCAGAAAATTTTATTTTTATTTTCCCCAATGAGAACATCAGGAATGAGAAGGAATTGGGAAAGTGGAAGCAAAATAGGACATAGGGGTAACTACAACTGTGTCACCATCAGAGATAATAAACAAAGGGAGAACTGAGTCTTAAGTGTAACTCTTTCAAGGGCCACTCTCATCTCATATATGGGGGGAAATGTTTCTCCCTCACATCACGTCTGCTCCTAAGTGAAGATGTGCTGAGGATTGCTTCCCAGTATTGTCTGTCTTCTCACCATTGTTCTGGGCTCCTCTAGTTGCCACCTTCTCTCCATCCCACTTCATTCGTCCCCTAAAACAGCCACTTAAGCAAGACTATTGTGTACTGTAGATTTTCTGGAGAAAATGGGGTAGGTGATACGGAGGAAGAATGCAACATTATAGCACAGCATAGTCACCAGTAGAAAACTAAATACCATAAAGTGTAATCATTATTCTAAAGTTTCTCCCTTGCCACAGGGACTTTTCCACTAGGCAACTTTTTCTCTCTTCATCACTGGATTTACCACTTTGGACTTCCTATCTCTAGACCAATGGCCATAAAAGCTGCGCGATACATCATTTTTGTGTGACCATTTTTACTTCCCACAGTGTCTAAAAATACCATTTATCTAGGCAGGTACTATGCTTAGTCCCAATTGTGAAAAAATGAAGCAGTTAGCAATATAAGCAAAGTGAATGGGGTGCAATTAAGAAATGCCAGATATTAAATTTACGATCCTGAGATAAAATTGATGTTGAGAAGAGAGGAGTGTCATAGCAAGTGGAGAAAATAGGAAGGAAACAGAAGAGAATAATATATAGAAAAGACCAAATTCATAAAGAGTTGATAGCTACTCAGAAGAAAAGCAAATACATGGACAATAATTAAATCATCTCAGTGGCAAAACCCAAGATTGAAGATTCATAATGTCTTGTGACTGAGGCCCCAATGCTTCATGAACCCTCTTGATTCTAAAAATATATTTAATTATTTGAGAAGGCTTGCTATATGTCTGTTCATAGATTTGATCTTACAACACTTAATTATTTATCACTCGCTTAGCCAAGCACCAGAATAAACACTGAGGATATACTGATGAATAATTTAGACAAGTCTCTGCCTTCATGGGGATTATAGTTTAGTGGAATGCTCTCAAGAGATTCCATAGCTCCCTCTTGTCACATATATTCTTAAAGTGAATGCCATAGTATTTGAATATAGCTTAAGATTTTTTATGACCAATAAACATACACGAAACATTATACAAATATAAAGAAGCAGAAGAAAATAAATCTCCTTCCCGGAATAGTCTTAAGCCTCTATAACTTGCCAATGTTGGACAACTTCCAGGCTTTTATTTATAGGTTGAAGCTTATGATATGATCATTTTTTGTAAGTCAAAATGATTGATTATTGGCAGTTTTATATGGTTAGACTTTACATATTTTCCTTTATATCCACAGATTACTATAAGAAGAAAATTTTTCTTTAAACCTTCTGTTGGAATGAAAATTGATTTTTGTTAGAATTACATACTTATGGCTAAATAATCAAAACACCTAAACGAATGTAAAAATCACCTGAAACAAACTCTTTTGAAAAGAAAGACTATGAAATCAGAAATTCCTAATATTAGGGAGTAAAATGATATGAATGAAAACTGACACTATAATATATAAGTATGTTCAAATAGCATTTTACAAATATTAACCTGATCTTCGAGGAAAAGATTAGCACCAAAAAAAATTACAAGGAGAGTAAACAATAAGTGGTGTCAGTATAACACTTCCAACTGGTTTCTACAGAGTAATGAAAATATACACCTGGTTCTTTGAATACATGGTTTGCTCATACTTAGAGGAAAGTAAACTGGCATTAGAGATTTCTACTACTCCCTATATTTAATGACATCACCTTAAAATAGTGGATCTGTACATCTAAATTTTAGCATTGAAATAGGAAGCACTATTTTCTACCATGGGTAGTAGAAAAAACAAAAGAAAGTTGGAGTCAAAACAGGAACAACAATAACAACAACAAAAAAGTAAATCTAAACATGTATTTCTGGGTACTGGAGAATTTTCACGGGTTCTCTGGTCAGTTCAGGGAAGTTCCAGTTATTATACCTGTTTTATGATGTAGTAGTTGCTGGTGTTTACCCATACCACAGGAAACTGTGGTATGGGAAAAGCAGAGGCTAATTTTCCTAGTAAAAGAAAGAATTCTACACAAGTTACCCAGAGTTGAGGATCTATTATTTAGTTTGCTACTTCCGCTGTTGTCACCATACCAGCAAGTTGGGCTTGAGCAGGAAATGATTATGACAATTATTTGTAATTACCAGAAAAGAGAAAACGACATGCTTCTGTAACACCTAGCTTATCTAACACACAAATCAAAGGAAATATGCAAAAGATTTAAAAGTGACAATACTTAAAAGCATAAGAATTAAAGAATATTATCATTTCATAATAAGATGAAAAATAGCCTTGGGAAAATAACGAATATATTAAAATATAGAGAATTTTCTAAAACAAACTCATTTTACTATGAGATCAATATAGGCATAATAGGAGTTCCAGAAAGATAGGAGAGAGTGAGAAATTTATGCAAATAGAAGTACCCAAAACAATCTTGAAACAGCACAAATTTGGATGACTTACTTCCTGGTTTCAAAATTTAACTACAAAGCTACAGTAATCAAGATGGTGTGGTACTGACATAGGGTAGAAATGCTAATCAGTGGAGTAGAATTCCAAGTCCAGAAATAAATCCTTACATTGATAATTAATTAATATTTGACAACAGTACCAAGAGAATTCCATAGGGAAAGAAGTCTTTTTAAAAAATGTTGTTGAGACAACTCTATAGCAATATGCAAGATAATGAAGCTGGACCTCTGCCTTAAACAATATACAGAAAGTATCTCAAATTGAATCATAGGCAGAAATGTTAGACCTAAAACTATTAAAATTCTAGAAGAAAACTTAAAAATAAATCTCTGTGACTTTGGGTTAGGCAATGGCATCTTAGACATGATACCCAAAGCCCAAGTGAAAAGAGAAACTAGTGAAATTGTACTTCATCAAAACTAGAAAATTTTGAGCTTTGAAGAATACCATTGAGAAAGTGAAGACAACCTACAGCATGAGAGAGAGCACTGGCAAATCCTCTGTCTGATGAGGACTTTTATCCAGAATATGGAAAGAACTCTTGCAACTCAACAATGGAAAGATAAATGGACATTTCTCCAAAGCAGATAAGCAATGTCCAATAGGCACATGAAAAGATGTTCAATATCACTGGTCATTAGAAAAATGCAGATCAGTCCGGGTGCGGTGGCTCATGCCTGTAATCTTAGCACTTTGGGAGGCTGAAGCATAAGGGATCATTTGAGGTCAAGAGTTCGAGACCAGCCTGGCCAACATGGTGAAACCCCATCTCTACTAAAAATACAAAAAAAAAAAAAAAAAAAAGAGCCTGTAATCCTAGCTACTCAGGAAGCTGAGGCATGAGAATCATTTGAACCCGGGAGGCAGAGGTTGCAGTGAGTGGCGATTGCTCCACTGCACTCCAGCCTGGGTGACAGAGTGAGACCTTATCTCCAAAAAAAAAAAAAAAAGAAATGCAAATCAAAACTACAGATGGTACCACTTCATGCCAACAACCCAAATGTCCATCAGCAGAAAATGGATAAACAAAGTGTGGTGTATCAATGCAATAAAATAGTAAGTGACAATAAAAACTAATGAAGTACTATCCGTTTTACCACATGAATTAAACTTGAATACATACTATTGAATGAAGCCAGTCATAAAAGACTACATATTATATGACTGCATTTATGTAAAATGTCCAGAAAGGAAAAATTCATAGAAATAGCAACTAGATTAGTGGTTGCCAAAGGAAGGGAGAGGGAGAAAATGATGAGTGGCTGCTAATGGGCACAGGGACTTTTGGAGTGATGAAAATAGCCTAAAATCAGAGAGGAGTATTAATTGCAAAACTCTGTGACTATATATTAAACACTTTAAAAGTGTGAATTGTACAGTATATTACTTATGTCTCAATAAAGCTGTTACAAGAAATAGATCTTCACCTGGTTGCTGGAATAAGATTACAATGAGAATAATGGAAATGACTTTTTAAAATCAGGCACTTCAAAGCTTTCTGTGGTCACCTGAAATTGATACAGTGAAAATATCAGTTTATTGTATTGACCATCATAAACCCTTCATCACCCACTTAAGTGATTAGGAAGTCATTTCTTTGCTACTCATCACTGCAATCCTGGAATAGTGTGTATTCAGGGTAGTAAACACCTGTTTTATCAAGAACTTATGTGAACACGATAACAAAAACAGTAAATTTTCCAAAGTGAAAAAGGCATAGCAAAGTCAGCTAAATATTTTCGTTGAATTACCTGTGACATCCCTCCCTCTCCCATTCCTATTCCTTCTGATTACATGTCAGGATTAGCAAATTACAGCTACATATATGTATCTGAAATTGTCTGTCTTATTGGAGGACAAGAAACAAAAAAACTTGGATTTTGGTAAAACGGAGGCAGAAAAAGTGGACATATATTCCTTAAAGGACTCAGGAATTGAAAGAAGAATCTAAATGTAGGTGTCTGCTGCCTAAACCCTGAGAAGACAAATACAGTGATCTGAAAAGTGGCAAAGCTTCTGACAGAGACCTCTTATGATAATAGAGTTAGGTTCAAACAAGAATCAAATCTTTTCACCATCATGTTCTAATAAGTCAAAAAAGAAAACTCTAATAAGAATCAAATTGTCCTTTAAGAAAAATCATTAAAGTTAGGGTAGGGGATAATCTGTCACCACTTTAATTAAGATACACAATAGAAAAAAAGGAAAATGTGTACAAAAGGTGATAGAAAAAAAAATTCAGTGAAAGATGCTTGGTTAACTCTAGGAGAAAAGAGAGGTGAGACCAGCTAATTGGAGAAAAGGACTGCAAATTGGTTAGCATTGAGTGTGGGAAGGCTGTCAGCAGACTTTAACAAAGACCAAGAACAAATAAAGTCCAAGATCAGAGTGGACCTCTATTGCCTATTTCTTTTCTATCTCTTGAATGGCCACCAAACTCTTAGCTCTACACTATGTATGAGTGTACAACAAAGGTGTCTATCGAGACTGCCCAAGCTGCTGTTTAATATATTCTCTTTTTTTAATTTTAGGGGGAGGAGGATCTTACTTTCATTTGCCTTTAACAATATTCACTATATCTGTAGGGAGAGAGAGAGATTTTGATATTTTGCACATACACATGATACTTAACTTACTTTAAAATAAATTGAAATAACTTCACAAATTTCCAAATAAAAATAGTATCTTTTGATGGTAGATGTATTTTAAACTATAGATTCTGATGAAACTAAATATTGATGAGGTTAATAATATACAAAAAAACCCTCAAAAACCTACTTTCACAGTCTAATGTTTGTAGTTGTTTCATTTTGTACTTCATAAATTCAACTTTATAGTATTTTTGCATTTTGATTCCAAATGATTCAATATTTTAGCAGTTTAGTGCTTCTCTTCAAAGCTTTACTATGGATTTGATAATCTTTGTTCCCAATCAATCAAACACCAAATAGGCCCAATTATTTTCTCGTTTAACAATGTTTTTATTAGGTATAGAAGTATCTTAATATGCTATATAAACATTTAAATTAGATAATGGAATTTCTAAAGCTGTTATACAGCATCTTGAGACAAATTTGCAGGTTTATCACCGCAGTCATCCTCCTTATTAACTTGTAGTTTAACGCAGTGTTCCCTATGTTTCCTATTCAACAGTGGTCCATGTTAAACAACCTAAGCCTAAGTCTTAAAATAATTACAAACTGTATAATGGTCAAAAGTTCCACTGTGGTTTACAGCATTCTGCTAAGTGCCTTATCGGCTGAGTTACTGCGTCACCAGCAGGCTCTCTGGACTATATTAACCGTCCTAAACTTCCATTCAATGTGCACATGGGAACTCTCAAAACTGCTCTGTTAAAAGAAGGGAGATTAAATAAATAATATTTTGGTGGATATTTAAATAGCACCTAATTGTGTCTTTAGTGACTTCAATGGCCCAAAATACTTCCATGGGCTACCCAAAGGTCTGAAGAACACACTAAGGAGACACTGACCCACAGCAGCACCAATGACACTGTCCTTGAAGGCAGGGATGCAAATGAGATCGCTCACATAAAGTGCCTTCAGTGTGTCTAGCAAATAATAAGCTTCCATTGTCTATGATGACAGGGACGATAACAACGATGATGATAAAATAACACTCATATTTTTATCATACCAATAATCATTATAATGTTTTCTAATTGTTAAGTTGTGATTCAGTTTTTGAAAAGAGGAAGACTAGAAACTGTGCCTGGATTAGATGGGAAAATGGACTGAAGCAAGTTCCACACCAGTGCTGCTCTGATTTTGCTTCTTTGCCTCCAGGGAAGGCACTGGACATCATTCATATCACCCCCCACCTCCAGAGACCAGAGAGGCCTTTACAGTCCCTGCTACCTGGTATCCAAGCACCCAAGACTAATCAAAATTGCCATGCCTGCCAAAAACTATTGCTATTCTAGACCTCTTATCGCAAGGATTAGGGAATTTAGATGGCAGGTTTTCCAAGCTAGCATCTAAGAAAAGGGTATGAACTTTAGAACTAGAAAGTTTAGACTTATGTGAAGATCTACTGACACTTTTTTAAAATACATACCTACCTACATATATAAGGAATAAAAAAGTCCAAAGAAATTATTTACTAAAGTGTAGTTGATGGGGAATAAGTAAGTAGTAGATATATAGATTGTATATCCATAACCCTGTATCTAAAATTCTGAGATCAGGCATATTTAGAAAAATATTAATATAACTTCATATTGGATATAAATATTATATGGATATCTATGCTATGCATTATTTACTACCCCCAGTGTGGTCTGGGGTCACTGTCTATAATCAAAAATATTAATATTTCCGTAGCAAAATGCATGATGATACCTGCCAAGTGGGCTAAATAATGACCATAATTAGCCTCTTATGAGTTCAGGTCAGATCAGTAATGATTTATAAAGGATTATAAACCTGTATTTAGGATGTAATACTAGGAACAAGAATTTTCATGGAAAACGTAAAATAATATAATTGTAATATCTTGTCATCCTTTTTATCACCATCCTCACAAACACTTCTATGGTGAATTTGAGAGTAATTAGTGCCAGACTGGCCACCATTTCACCTGGAAAAGCTGTTTTCCTGAATATCCACTACTAAACAGTCCTAGCTTTTAACACTTTTGATAATGTTTCTGATTTACATTGAACTGCATGTGTTGCATTAGCCTGCCTTTCAAACAAATTATATGGAGTATACTAAAATTACTAAAAGTGTTCAGGATTATCCAGGTTCAATATTATGCTAACTAGCTCTTGACGTTCAACCCCTTGAGAGAAAAAGAGAGAAACCTAAAATCCCATAGTTGAGAGACTCTCATTCTTTCAAATTTTCCCATTATCATTTATGATTTAGAATGCACATAACGGACTTCTTCTGTTGTGATTAAGTAGCTTCTACTGTATCCGACTGTTTCACAGGTAAAAATTACAAACTCTGAACCAAAAAAATATAATGACCTGGAGGTAACTTGAAGGGGCTCCTACTGGCCAAAGATGGAACTATTTGAGCTTCAATAATGATAATAAAGGCAATGAATCAAAGCCAATCAAATGTGTTTACATCCATGAGTTGATCACTTTCTAACAATTAGTAAATAGATAGTATCAAACTTTTATTGTCTTTCCTAAAAGAACTGTACCATTGCATAACCAAATAATAGATACAAGAAAGTATCTTTTCATTAATGTATTTAATCTAATAAATGTGAAAGAAATAATAGAATTAAAACTTCACCACTTTTGCAACCCCCAGTGAACTAACATATATATTGGCATTAAGCATCCATGGTGGTGAATATCACAAATGAAGTCAGAGGAACACAGTCTGTTTTCATAGTGTAAAACAGCTATCTTTTTAGTGTAAGTCAGATTATGTCTTCTCGCTGATCAATATCCACAATAACTCCTCATTTCACCAAAAGTGAAATTCAACATCCTTACAAATACCTACAAGGACCTGTGACATCTGTCCTTGAATCGGCTCCTTGTTTCATTTCTGTCTGTTGCACTTCTGCTACAGTGAATCCTTCCTGTTCCTTTGACACTCAGTGTGCTCCTGCTTCAAAGCCTTTGCACTGGCTGTACCTTCTGCCTGCAGTCTTCTTTTCCCCAATAGTCACACAGCTCACTTCCTCACCTCTTTCAAGTCTTTGCACAAAAGTCATCTTCTCAATGAAAGTATGGAACCATCCCATTTGAAGTTGCATCCGTCTCTTTTTTCCCTCATGCCACATGTGTATGACTTCTGACCCTGCTCTGTACTGTATTAAGGTTCTAATCATTACTACTAATATACTGTTATTGGGTTGAATTGTCCTCCTGCCTAAAAAAATACTGAAATATTAGTATCCAATACCTCAGAATGTGACCTTATTTGAAAATAAAGACATGGCAGATGTAATTAGTTCAACTAAGATGATGTTCTACTAGAGTGTGGATGGGTTTGGGGGTGATCCAATATGACTGGTGTCTTTATAAGAAAAGAGACTGGAGCACAGAGACACAGGGAGAACATCATACAACAAGGCAGAGGTTGGAGTTATGCAGCTGCAAGGAATACCAAAGACTGCCAGCTAGCCCCAGAAGCCAGAAAGGGACAAGGAAGGGCTTTCCTTTAGGTTTCGGATGGAGCATGGTCCCGCAGACACACTGATTTCGGGCTTCTAGTCTCTAGAATTGTCAGAAAATAAATGTCTGTTGTTTTAAGCCACTCAGCTTGTGGTGCTTTGTTTTGGTAGCCTTTGGAAATAATACATGTATCTATATAGTGTACCACTACTATATACCTCATTTTATTGTTAATATTTCTATTGCTTGTTCACTTCCTGCCACTGACTCCCCGCCTTCCAGAAAGCCAATATCAAATGAGCAGGGATCTTTTTGGTCTGTTATCTAAAAGAGTCCCTAGTACACACTAGATATTCGATAGACATCTGTTGGTTAAAATAATCCTCATATGTATTTCTTCATCATTTAATTGAATTGCTCTTTGTGATTTTGCCAGCTTTTAAAAAAAAATCTAGTAATGGGCAGTAATGGGCAACATAGCTGGCAGGAATAATTTTTTTTTTTTTGAGACAGGGTCTTGTTTTGTTCCCCAGGTTGGACTACGGTGGCATGATTATGGCTCACTGCAGCCTCCAACTCCTGGGCTCAAGCAATCTTTCCAACTAAGCCTCCTGAGCAGCTAGGACTACAGGCATGCGCCACCACCCCCAGCTAACTTTTAAAATGTTTGTAGAGACAAGGTCTCCCTATGTTGCCCAGGCTAGTCTTGAACTCCTGGGCTCAAGCAATTTTCCCACCTTGGCCTCCTAAAATGCTGGGATTATAGGTGTGAGCCACCATGTCTGGTCAGGAATAATTTAAATAACCACTAACACCCAATTTAACATCTCTTCCTGAATTAAATATTTCTAAATAATTGCAAAAAAGTAATGAGGTTGACTGTTTATAATTTCATCTCATTTCCCCTAGCCATGCTTTTGTGAAGATGCTATTGAACAAGTAATCAAGTCAGACACCAGGAGAGAATAGGAAAAAGATAATCAGCCTTTGAGCAATGGAGAGTTGAATGAACATAAATTGTTTAACTCACTAAGCAAATGTCTATAAAAAAATCATCATTCATAATAATCTTCTAAAACCATTAATCCCAATCTTAATGACTTCTGTCCACCAATGCATCCAAAGTTCTCAACTTTCAATTATTAAGAACATTCAGTTATTTCTGTTTAGGAAAGATAAATTTCTTGCTTCGAGTTCAATAGTTTAAGAGCCCCAAATTAGTTTATCCAGCTTAACTAAACTCATCTATCAACAGCCATAAAACCTGTGAAGTTTGACAGTTATAGTATATTTGCTAATGCAAGTTTTTCTAACAGGATAAAACACCTCCCTATGCATTTATATGAGCTCTTATCGTTGAGATTTTTCTCCCTTCAGCCACTAACATCAAACCTTGAAATTAATTGTGCTAGTGAAAGTGCAAATGCCAACTGCTTTTAAATGAGAGGTCAGTCTTCAGATTACTCCCCTTCTCCTTCTTCTTTTGGCCATGGTGAGACTGAGAGAAGAAAAAAAAGTTTTAATCATAAAATCTTCCCTTCCAAAAGCAAACCTTGATTAACATAGTTCTACTATGTCATAGTGCAGAGAAAAGGGATGATATTAGTGAGAGACGTTCTTACTAGGCAGAAAAAAGTAGAATCCCTTAGAACAAAAAGGAAAGAGGAAAACAGAGAAAAGAAAAAGTGAACCAAGTTTTTTCACCTTTTCCGTCTGTTATAATATAAAAACTTTGGAAAGGCACTCATATAGCACCAGAAAGATTCGAGGGAAGCTAAAAGCAGAGGGGGCTTGTGACCAGATTTATATTCGAAAGTCTAAAAAAGGACTGAGAAGCAGAGTGCTATTGTACCAACGTGAAATGGACACAACAGAGTTGATAGGGCAGCTTATCACATCTGAGCAGAGAGAAGGCCTGAGTAAGCCCAAGTCGCCTCAGTTCTTTGTTATCTATGTGAGGAATAGTGTTTCATAAGTTCCTGCCAAGTTCCAGTGATGAATGTAAAGTTCTCCCATAGTTTCCAGGTTTGGCAAGGGGCAATGTTATTGACCACATAGCAAGACTCCACAGAGTAGACAACCTAAACTTTGAACAAAACAGAGGATGTGGCTGACACTCAATCAACGACAGTTTAAGTCAATGAGAATCTCAATCCTACCATGTCAGCAGGGGTTGGGGATTCTGGAGCTGGCCTTAACCTTGTTGTGAACAGAGCATATGTGGTACAGCAGAGCCTGACGTAGCACAGAGACAAGGCAAGATTATCATGCCTCAACTGGAGCTCAGCAGGAACCAGTAGAGGATATTTTGTGGACCAGCACTATTTTCCCCATGGCAAGAAATCACACCAATTTCCTGTATGTGGATATCATCCAGGGAAGAAGGAAGGCATAAAGAATGCCCCATAGAGATTTTGGATGTTTAATTAATCAAATACTTACCAGCATGGCTTATTACTTGTAAACTTAGAGGTTTTGTGTTTGTTTTGTTTCATTGTTTTCCCTTATTATGAACAGGAATCAATACGGAGAAGGCTTAAATCAGTTATAGGAACTGAAGATACCAATGTTATTATGCACATCTGAATCGTATATGCAAATATGCTATTTTTTTTTAGAGACTTGGTTCTTTAAAAGACTAGGCTAAAACAAAGTTTCAACAATTGAAAAGACTGACCTCAGTTTAACAAGACAGCATATGAGACTACAGTATTGAAATAGTATAAAGTATATTAATCGTTTTATATGTTGGCCAAAAAAATAATTATCTGTGCACATTTAAAATATTCTTTAAAATTATTTAATAATTGGAAATACAGATACCATTTAGACTTCACATTTTAGAATAGAAAAGATGTATATGAAAACAACTTTTATTGGTAGTGTTCAAGGTTGTATAATGAGTCTGGAAAGGATTTAAAATTCTTTATTTGGTAAATTACTTGTGTATTACTAGGACAGTGGAGTTAAATTGACAATTTGACCAATTCTCAATAGGCAATAGCATTTTCCTGTAGGACTTCCAAAACTGTACTTAATGTTAAAGACTATAAGCATAATTTGGGCATACATCTGTCATTTAGTTATGATTTTCCAGGCATATTAAATTTTTTCTGTACTTCACAAACTAAACATTAAGAAGCCTGTGGAGTAGAAATGAATGTAGATAGCTGGTAGATATTCTTCAAGTTTGAAATTAAAAGTTCCTCAAGAAAAATTTTTTCTTACTATATTTTTGGACAAAAGTACTGAGTTGGTTAGATATAACTTTTAGTTTCTACAAAAAATACAATTCATTTGTTTATAAGACAACATGGAAGTGGAAGGTAATACAACTTTCTAAAATGAAATTACAGATTGGATTGACACTGACTGCACCACTAAATAAATTAATCCCACTATAACACATAAAAATATCTTCCATATATTATGAACTGACATTCGAATCCAGAACTCTTTCACATAAATTAAATTCCATGTTAACAAAATTTCTATTTATTATACATAAATAGTTATCATAAATATATTTTATATGACCCCAGAATTTGTTCTTTTCTTGGTAAACGGTGAGAATTATTACATATGAAGACAGTGTATAAGGGACATTAAATCAGCTTTAATCCCATTATTAAGAAATCCATATAGAATTGGATTAAGACAACAGGACATCATGCCCAACAAATGACAAATGCAATACACCAACTTGAAATGCCTATTAGAAATAAGATTGTCATTAAAATCAGTTACCACATGGAAAAGGTGTAGTGGCATCCAACTAACAGCAAATACTAATATCAGTATGGTCAGTCTGTAGAAAACACTTCGAGATCTCTTTTTTATTCTTGTAACAGAACGTTTTACTCTCAATTCATGAACATCTGAATTTTGTTCAGGTTTTATCTCAAAGCAAGTGGGGACCCCTGGTATGAACTTACTGGATGAAGAGAGCTGACCTCTTACAGAACCAAAGTTTTCTGGAACTATTCTGGAGTGGTTCTCTTGAGAAGGTCTTTCTGGAGCAGGTAACACACATGCTGTCTTCTTGCTATATCTTCTTCTGTGTTTTTTGATGAATGAATAGCTCCATTTATGGCTGCCAGAGAGTTTCACCTGAGGCCCACTCTTTTTGGATGGATGAAGAGTTAAGTTGATCATCTCATTTTCTTCAAGTCTGTTTTCTTTGTTGGACAATCCACAGCTTATACTTCTGCAGACACTTGTATGACTTACAGTAAGACAAACTAAGGGCAGAATATACTGAACTAGCAATAAAGAGATAGTAAAGGCAATTCTGTATGAATCAGATGGCCATGACTCAACACATAAATACCTGCTGCTCAGCAATGCTGAACCAAATGTTTCTTGAAGTTCCACAAGACTGTGAAACACTGGAAGGGGAGAACAGATGGCAAAACCTAGTGTCCAGACAGTAGCTATCAGAAAGTAGCCATGGTTTGCTGTTAAGTTATTAGATATGGGATGTTTTATCATATGATACCTGACAATGGCAATTGATATTAAAATTAAAGTTGAAACCAAAACTGACACACATTGAAGAAAAGGCATAATATGGCACATGACTTTGCCAAACATCCACTGATCCAGCAAGACAGACGTCAGTGTGAAAGGTGAGCAAAACAGCACAACCAAGATATCAGAAAAGGCCAGATTTCCTATGAGGAAGTTTACCGTGGTCTTCTGATTACGCTTTTTCATCAGAGCCATTAAAATAAGTAGATTCCCCATAAAGCCAAGAAGACTTACAAATGTATACAGCCCAATCAGAAAATACTGCAAGTCATCTACGCTGCTTTTATAGTCATCCCAGACTGGGAAATCAGAATTCCGAGTGGCAGCAGTATTATTCTCTGTGGCAAGTGTCTTGTTATAATACTCGTCAAGCTCTAAATCCATATTATAGTCCTGCTTGGAATAAAAAGACATTTGTCAGCAACCTAAAAAAAATTACATGACTACTTTAATCTATTCAGAGGGAAACTAAATTTTAAAATCAGCTCCCATGGCCTTATTAATCTCCTAAGGAAGTTTATGATATCTTTAACTCTTTCCAAGTGCAGTGCAAGTATCAGCCAATAATGATTATAGTAAGTTTAATTTTATCATTACTTCTAAGATGTATTAACTTATGTTAAGGTAGTGGATTGCATTTTTAAAATTTGCGTAGTAAATAACATAAGGAAAGAAAAAGGCAAATGTAGACAAGAACCTCAAGATACATGCTTTACAATCACTCATTAATATTATTCTCCAAGTCAATATACCTGGTACGTAGTATAGTCACATAATCTTATCATAAAAATTCCATTTATTTCTGTCTCAGTCTAGGCCAAACTTAAAAGTCACCTGTCCTGGTCAACTCGGCTGGACGTGATCTCCTCTTCAGAACTCCTGTTACATTCTGTTTACAGTTGTCTGATGCTACATATCATAATCTGCTTTCATTGCATTATAATGCCTACCCATCTACCTTATTTATTTACAAGCAATGGAAAAGCAGAAACTATCTCTTACTCACTTTGGAATCCATCCCAATACATGGCAGAGTAACTTCATCACTGCAGGTATTAAATAAATGTTTATGAGAGAATAAAAAATTCAAACAAAACTCTAGTAACAAATATCACCTAGTTCGTACAATGTTCAAATTTATGCTCCTGGAGAATAGGATCACTATCTCATGACCTAGATGCATATAGTAGGCACTCATTAAATATGTTTATCAAGCTGTACTGTTGACTGTGTGGACACAATGCTGGATGATGCCATCTTTCTGTGACCAATCCTCAGTCGTTTGAGATGTGCCAGATTATCTCTGATTAGGACAACCACTGACAGACTAGCAGTGCTGTTGGTGTTCTTTTAAAAAACAACAACAACAAATGATCAAATTTCACCTGTTTATTAATTAAAAAACTGTGGAAGATTTTGGCTTATGAATGAGTCAATGAATTCATTGTTCAAGGAAAACATTATACCTTAAACGTAATGTAGAAGTGACATTAATATAACTCCCAGTAATAAGTTTTCTTCATTTCAAATTAAATTAATGTCATACCTCAATGGCATTATGTATTTACCTCTACATGTTAGACTTTTGATGCTACTGCTTGATGAAGCACTAAATTGCCTATAGCACACCAATAAGAGGCAAAAGGACTCCCTCCTCTCATTTAAAAAAAAAAAAGCACTTTTTTTCTTTTTTTTTTTTACTTTTTTATTTTTCTTAGAAACAGGGTCTCTTTCTGTTGCCCAGGCTGGAGTGCAGTAGTGTGATCATAGCTCGTTGTAATCTTGAATACCTGGACTCAAGCAATCCTCTCATCTCAGCTTCCCAAGCAGCTGGGGCTACAGGCACGTGGGACTACAGGCACATGCCACTACATCTGGCTAATCTTTCTATTTTTTGTGGAGATGGGGTCTTGCTATGTTGCCCAGGCTGGTCTCAAACTCCTGGCCTCAAGTAATCCTCTCACCTTGGCCTCCCAAAGTGTTGGAATTATAGGCACGAGAGGCATGAGCCACTATCCCCGGCCACTTTAATTTTTTTTAACAAGAATTTCCTACAGAAAACACAAACCAGCAAAGAAATTAATTCCAATAAATACATTGGCATAGAGATTGTGATATATATATATAGTTAAAAAACCATTTTTGTTACCTACCAATATATGTTTATCTACTTATTTCTAGATCTATAATTGAATAATTATACTAAAACTATAAAAATACATGTTTATTTAAATTAATAGTAAACACTGTTATCTTTAATTTATGAGGGACCTGCAGGTCTTAGTTCAATAAATTTCCAAATGGCAAATACTGTGTGTACATACATTCATTACAAATAAGTTTAACTTCAGTTCTATATGTAGCAAGTTTCAAAGAGGATGACAGAGTCATCATTATGCTATGAGAAAAGTTACAAGTTTGTCACAACTTCTACAAGTGATTCTATGTTGACCAAATTATTTTCTGGAAGCTAACTACATTCTTTTAAAGGATGAGTTAATTCAAAGACTTAGGATTGTATTCATTCATTCTTAGGCCCTAGCCAACAATTTACATTGATACTGCCTCAATGAAAAAGAACACCTGGTACAAAAGTGACTCGCATGACCTACTGAATCATATTATTCATCATATTCCCAGTCAATAGCCTCTCAGCACCTACTCTGGATAGGTCAGCAAGCTTCTAATCAAAACAGCTTTGACTGGTGCTTTTGCCTAATTTCCTGAGTTCTGATGACCCCCTAGCTCAATTCAGCTTATTCATGACCATATTTATATTTATAATGTGTACAGGCTGCTTGTAACTGCAATCCTGCTTAGTTGTTCTTCTTTTGACTTACTTTCTTGAATCAATCCTTTTCTTCTAACTTTGTGGCAGGTCAGTTGTTACTGAGCCTTTCCTTGTACCACCTAAGCAAGAGCAAGAGAGAAATTAAATGGCACCTTCCACAATGGCTTTGTGCCTTTTTGGAACATGTAACTGTGGATGATACTTACTTAGTGTAAAATTGCTGTCCAAAATTTTTTGAAGAAAGAGAAGATGCAGCACAATTTGTGGTAATAGAAACAATGTAGTTTTGAGTCTAAAATTCAGATTTTTCTCCATTCCATGTGGTTAGACCTCTCTATTATATTCGAATGGAGATAAAAGTCTTAATTATTTTCATTCTAGAAATAATGTTTAATAAAGCATATTGCACATAGTGGATGCTAAGTAAATATTTTTTACCAATCATTTTAGAAAAGCAGTTTAATTCCCTTTGCTTTAAAATAACAGAAATGAATCATTCTGGCAATGTGGGAAAATTCAGGATAGAGTATGACTATATTTTTGTGTATACATATATATGTGTGTATATGTATATTTATATATACATTTACAGAGAACCATTGAAATTATAGATGTTTTAAATGGCCCCAAAATGCAATGAGGAAGAGATACCTAGATAGACAATAAAGACAGTTTAGCACTTTAAATTTGGATATCTTCATTGCTAAAGGCTACCACACAAGCAACATGAAACTAAAACTGTAAGATATATTTACAACATTTAAAAAATGTAAATGAAAAAAGAAGTATATCCATTTCCACGACTGTGCAGTCTGTTATTAAAACTTTTATTTTAAATATATGCACATAAAATATTGAATGCATTAAATTATAAAACCACATCTCCTTAGTAAGAAGATGAAATAAATGCCATCTTGAGTATTCATTGGACACTGGAGAAAAAACTGAGGATGCTTCCTTCATTCCTTAAAATATTTGAGTATTTTAAGAAAGTAGATAATTTATATATAATTTTAAAGGGGAGGCTCCTTCTATTAATGAATAGCTAAGAATGATTAGTTGTTCCTTCTTTTATTCATTCAAGAAGTATTTATTGAACATATATTCTGCTAGGTGCTCTGCTCTGCTCTAAGCATAAAGATGACTAATGCAAGGTGCTATGCCAAGAATATTCTATGATGGATTAATTCAAGCTCACACCCTGAGTAACTGTAGATTGCTGAGATATAAAAGGCCCCAAATTGGATGATGAATGAATTAATAAATGAATGGCATTCTCCTGACTGATAGTAAGATATTATTTCTCTATAGCATGGACACTTGTATTATTGCTGAATATAATGAATACTTTATGTAGCTACCGATAGATTGATTAGCAAATTAAAAAAAATCTCTCTTAGCAGTCATCCATTCAACATTCATTTATTCATTTTATTTTGGTGTGACTGTAGTCAACTTTCTCCTGCTCTCCCTCTAGCCCCACCCCACACCATCTACCACATAAACATACACACATATAATACCTAATATATAGTCTGCACAAAATGAACATTCTGTGAATCTTTGCTCCAATGAAGGAAGAATTTCTTCTTACAACTAAATAATGAATATTGCAAATGCTGGAGGTGGGGAGGGGGGTGGGGGAGGGCTGGTGGTGGACATGTAGGCTTTTTTTAAAGTGCCTCCTGGTAGCCAGGGGATAGCTTAAACATTAGGAAAATTTTGTACAATCAGACTTAAGTTGAAAATCTAAGGTACAGGAACGCTCTTAAAATGAAAAAACAAAAAAGCAGGATTTTTTTCATTAAACTTACCCTTTCCCTTCCTTTTTCCTGAAAAACACGATGAGCAGACCTACAATAGAAATGCAAATACGTTTAATAACCCTCTACTTTTCAACAAGTGTTATTATGAGTGCTGTACATTTTTATGCAACATATTTTATCCATTACAAAAGTAATAATATACGTGAATCTTCTCAGATTGCTATAGAAATTATGAAATATAGCCAGAGAAAGAATATTTTAACATGGAATATTATTTGACAAGAAATCTGATATTGACCTCGTGAGACTTTTGTCATACCTAGTTACTATATTTACTCATTCTCTTTTGTATTAGTTGTATCTCCCATCATCAGAATTTTCAGGCTGAAACACCGAACTTTGATCTCTGAGTAAAAAGTGTGAAAAATAAAAGTTATTTATTAAACTATGGCAACTTATAAAAAATAATATCTTTTTAAAGGTTTACTGGAATTTTCTTATAAACTCTTCTATATCTGACACCTAGACAAATGAAACATTCTGAATAGATTTTAAGTATTTTAAGAAAGTAGATAGTTCTTAAGAATAATAGGAGGAACTGCAGGGAATTCAAAGGATATTAAGAGTCTGACTTGTACATTTAAATAAGATTTCTTTGTTTGAATAATTTCTTGCTTTATGAAAATACACATCATTCTTTTCACAAAGGATGACAATCACTCAAAAGAATAAAATATATGTAATTCTTTTCCTCCTGCAATGATACCATATCAACTATTGTCTGTTTTGCTGTGATCGTGGAACAGCAGCACGATTCCATGTTCTCAAATATTCGCATGGTTTGTTCTTAAAGCCAAAATCTGGCACAATTTGAATTGGAAAGATAAATACAGCTCTGCTCAGCTGACAAACACACAGGCATGCACCACCCTCCCTTCCAAATTCTAACAGCAGAGTTTCTCTTCCCTTGAGAAATCTGAAATCTAAAATTGCATTCGGACTGCAAAATTCTGCTGAAAGAGCCTTAGGCTGTTTTCCATGGTCGAAGGTAAAATCGTTTTGGCTTTGGTCCAACACAACGCCTCAGTTCCTTTAAAAGATTAACTAAAGGTCTGTGAACTTGGAAAAAAGAATTCCTGTTTCTGGAATTCGAGTTCTATGGATGTTTGTTATTGCTCTCATTTGTTATATGAAGACACCTCGCAAACAGGAGCGCAAACCTGAGAGCGCAGCTGCCTCCCGGGCTCGGGTCAGCGCTGGACCGCGCGCGGCTGCTGGACAGCCTGAGTGGCGCCCCGCGGGCTGCGCCCCTGGCCTCGCCAGAGACCCGCTAGGGCTGAGCCCTGACCCGGGCACCCCGCGGGCTGCTGTTCCCAGCTCCAGACGCCAGCCGGGCTGCAGCCAGAGCGCGTCCAGCCGGGGGCAGTGCTTTGTCCATCCCCCGCCCCATCCCCAGGAGGCTCCTTCGCGGATCCCCGACACTCTCCTCCCGGGTTCGGCCCGCGCCTGCTCCACCCGGGTGAGTTGGGAACCGGAGGGACCTGCTCGGCAGGAAAGAATTCAGCCCAGTACCCTCTCCGCTGTCTCTTCACTCCTGACAAGTGCCTGTTCCGCCGCCCTAATCCCCATTTTTCCAGCCGCGCTCCCTTTACCTTCCCCACCCCGCCCTCTTGGGACCCCCGACAACGCCCTGGCACCAGAGACAGGGGTGCGGGCTCCCAGGGACCTGCGCAGACTCTCAGCCCGCTCGGGGACCCGCCACGGCCCCTCGGTGCAGGCATACCCGGCGCGAAAGGGGTTGGCGGGGGGGGCGGGAGCCCGTACCTCGGGGCGCCCCGGCCGCTGCAGGCCCTGGGCTCCCGGGAGCGCGGCCCAGCGCGATCACTCCTGCACCCCGGCGGTGGCGGCAGCAGCAGGAGCAGGACCTGGAGGCGGCGGTGGGGAAGAGGAGGCGGGGGTTTAACGGCGTCTCGAGAACACGTGACTGTTCCGGGGACCCCCGAGACCCTGCTCCAAGGCGCCTGCTCCGCGCCAGCCTCTTCCAAAGCCGGGGGCCGGGGGCATCCCAGACCTACGCCGCTGTTTGGGCGCTCTAGGGAGAAGCCACAGGGCCCCGGGTTGTCGTCCCTTCACCCTGGCCTCGGGTCCAAGGCCGACCAAGTTAACTTGATGGGCAAATCGAGTTTTGCCGGTCCAGCCCCCAGCCCTGTGTAATGAACTCTGAGAAGTCTTGGACTGGTGTGAGGATGGCTGTGCCCCTAAGTTCTTAGTATTCCTGAGGACAAGCTTCGAGTCTCAGGTTTTATCTTTGTTTGCGGTGGGGGACGGTGGGGGGTGGTGTGGTGAAAAGAAGAAAGAAAAAAGAAAAACAAAACACTGCTCTTCCTTTGCACCTTTTTGAAGTAAGGAAGAGTGGAGGTGGGGAGGCTGACCCAATGTTCAGGAGAGGCAACGGAGTCTGCGGTAATGAGCCCAGCAGAATAGAAGGGAAGTTTCCCCACTCCGAGGAGTGGCAGCTGTGGGTGTGGGCAAGTGGCAGGAGCAGGAGAGTGAAGCTGAAATGAAATTAACGCTGCTCAAGGCTATATTCAATAGCAAAGAGAAGACAAAGGGCTAAAAACGAATTGTCATAGGTTAAAAAAAAAAAAAAAAAGACGAGAAAAAAGCCCACACAAAAGAAGAAGAAAAAACCTGTCCTTCTGTTCCTTCTCAACACGATTTCCATCCCTAATGTTTCCAAATCTGTATTGCGCAGGTTTGCTTTATTTTTAGCTAATCATTAGTTGGCAGGTACTTTAGGCGCGCGCGCGTGTGTATGTGTGTGTGTGTGTGAGAGAGAGAGAGAGAGAGAGAGAGAGAGAGAGGGAGAGAAGGGAGAAAAGAGACATTGGGTAGATGTCCATGTGTCTTTGGACATAGCTTTACCATGACGAAGGGTGTAGTTATTGTACCCTTTAATACTGAGAACTATTATGTAACAGACAGCATCTCCTGCTGAGTAGAGTCCTGTGGGATAAACCAAAGAGAACTGTGCCCCTTGGGAGCAATGTGACTTGTAATTCTAACATCTGGGGCAGACATCGCTGTTACACCAGAGGTCAAAGAAAATTTTTTGTGTGCCCTTTCTGCTGAATTTCAGCATTCAATACTCAGGGGATCTGTATAGATTGCCATTTCATCAGTCAAAGAGTCATCCAAGAGCTTTTAAAGAACTCAAGTAAACACAGTTCCTGTTTTATTCTTCTGTGTGTTATTTCTGAAATATTAATATATTCTCCCCAAAAGCTTAACAGAATAGGCCGTCTGAGCAGGCACCTGGGATTCTGCAGTAAGGAGCAGGGGATGAAAGTGTCAAGAAGGGATGACCTTGAGAAAATAAGGCTTGTTTTTCAGACTTTCTTAACTCCACCGTCTCTGTGGTTAATGCAGTACACATTGCCACATAAATTTCTATCCTTCCGTCTCTTGCACAGTCATAACATGTACACTTCAAATACACATTGTCTTTAAAACAACTTCCAAGTGAACCCCATTGTGACTTTCAAAACACTAGTCTATGCTACAGGCTTCTGTATATTGAAAGTATAAAACAAATCTTACTTTTTCTTTTCCACAAATTTGTTTTCTATTTTGATGATAGGAACCTTTAGGTTGAAGTCACTGTTATTAGAGTGTTGAAAATAAAAGGCCACCTGCCATTGATACAAAGATTCTAATTAACCTGGCTATTTTCCCTTTCCACTGCACCCACAAACAAGCAAGTCTCAAAAAAGGGAGTTGGCATTTCTTCTTTAAATACACGTGACAATACACAGTATTAAGGACACCTGGAGTGGACAAGTTATTGAGAGTTTTTTTTGTTTTGAGGAAATTATAAATTTACAAATTTAAGCAATATGCTACATAAAGAGGAAGATATGAAGATAACTGTGTTTTTACCTTTAAATTTCCCAGGGGGGATTTGAGACTGATCATCATTACTCTTTGTGGAACATAATAATTTTATTTTTATTTTATGGAGTAATATTTTAGCAAAGGAGAATACCAGAACAGAAATAGTAATGTCCACCTCTGTTTTATGTATTTTTCCTACTCACTATTTATAAAATGCTCATTTGGGAAATTAAGTTGGAGTTTATGCATGTTACAAAATTAAACTGGCTATTGCCCTGTTATTACAGTTCATTATCAGTTACAAACGAAAGTTTATCTATAAAGGTAAAAGTTAAAGGTCACTTGGGACTCCTAAGACAAATTATTGAGCAATAAAACAGTCACTCAACAATTCCTGGGGTAATATTTTGCTGAGGAACATGACTGTGGTTTTTGTCAAAGCTACTGTTGCCTTTTAATAACAGCTACTATTTGTGGAAAGCAATTACTAAAGTGCTTTGGTATAATCTCAAATGATATTTGACTTTGATACATTAGTTACAGAAGTAGTGGGGTAAATAAACTAGAGAAAACAGTGTTATTTTACCTTATGCATTTATTTCTCTGAGAATTTCGTTGTATTCCTTAAGAGTAAATGTTTCTTCATCCACTTTTTCTATCATGGTAAATTTAAATCCTTAATACTTAAAAGATGTGTTATCAAAAATATTTTATGATGCTCTATGCTGCATTGATTTCTTTGGAATAGTAATAATTTGTCATAGAAATCAATATTTAGGACTTCAAATGAGGAGCTAACTTCTTCTTATGAAATACATGATTTTTTTTGAACAAAAAAAAACCCAAAAGCTATTGAAAAAAAGTTTAGTCCAAAGTATTGCGTACATTGAGTCCATTTCCCAGGCAACTTAACGATAATTGTGAGGTCCTACGGAGGCATCGTTAACATTTTATTGACTTCTGATAAACACTATGCTCCTTAAGCAACACTTTATTTATCCTTTTGATGCTCTAATGATTAGACCATAAAACAGTGACTGATTTTCAGAAAGAATGTATAATTCTTTTTACTAGCAAATATTCATGTTAAAAATACATACACACATAGATGTGATACAGATGTATTTTATATGTTCATGTATTACGTACGTATTTTTATAATAGACACTTATCAGAACACCTGAGTTGTAGCCAGGCTTGATCTCAAATTAATGGTGTGGCTTTAGACAGGCACTTGATTTTTTAGTCTTCATTTTCTTTACTGTAAAATGAAATATTTTGAATCGAAGATCTGGAGTCCCCTTTGAGACCTGACTACTTACGACTTTATGCCATTAATGAGCATTCATTACAAACATATGTGTAGAAAAATCATCTTTTTAGATCTTCAGAAAAATGTGATAGCCATAGGCATTGTTTATTTTCCCTCTATATTAAAATTTACAAAGAAAATGCTGATGCTAAAGTTTTCCATTATTATTGGCACATTCCCTTCTCTGCAGCTAGTATTAACTATATTTCATTTATTCATTTCAAAAAGTTATGGCTGTCTTACATATCAGTACTTTATTCTTTAATTATGTTGTTTTTCAGTTTCTCAGCACAAATATGTATATATGTACAAGAAGAGAGCATGGATTCCTTTGACAATATAACATTTTATTATGTAAATCCATATATAGGCCATACAATTATTTCCTTTTGTAGTTCAAAACTCCTCTGAGAAAAGATAAGTATCCTGTAATATTTTTTAAAATGTTTCCATTTCCTATCTATTTTTTGTAGTTAATATTTTAAATCTAATTATAAGTCTAAATATAGCTTTACTATATTTAAGTGGAAATGAAAGGGAAACGGTTTGTTTATTTTTGGTATATTGGTTTGTTTTAATCTTTAAAAAGAATGTTTACAGAACTGTTCAAAGCATAAGCCCAGGATCAAAAGTCGAATGATATACTCTTCAAAATGTATGTTACCACATTCTTAGTCTTATCATTCTCACAGGTAATACAGCTATTAAAATATGTTATTGAACAGGTAGAAAAAAATATGAGACCATTCCTCAAGTAGACATTATAAGCATTTTCAAAGGAAGTAGGGTTCATATTCAAGTTTATACCTAATAGAGGAGGCAGAGCTAACACATAAGAATATCCAAAAATATGAGGCAGATCATCAGAAGGAGTGTATTAGTAAGCAAACTATGCATAAAATGTATATGCATAAAGTAGCAATCATCCATCATAGCTGCAAATGCTGAAGACACTTTTTTAATGTTTGAGATGAACAAATGGGCTTGATTTGTGATATTCAAAATTTTTGTAGTCCTACCCTATTCCTAGTTTTTCAATCTTTCAACAAAACTTCTTCAGTATCTTATGATGTGTTAGATACCCTTCCAGGCTCCTAAGTTTAAGAGATGAAAAAAAAACCAGTCACTGTCAGTAAGAAATCAGAGTATAGTTGTAGATATGTGCAGCTACATAATTAATGGCAATACAATGTGATAAGTTCTGCAATTGAAATAGGCTCTAGGTTTATTTCTTATTTATATTCCTGGGTAATTCATTTTCAAAAATAAACTGGGGATGTAACAGAGGGCTTTATAGCTGAGAAGACACTTGAACTGAAATGTGAAGGGTTGGTAAGAGTTAAACAGGCAGATGGAGGGGATAGAGAAGCCAGAAGTGTTGTAATAGCATGAAGGTGAGAGAGTGTGAGGCATTCAGAATCATGTAAATGGTTTCGTATGACTGCAGTGTATAGGGTAGAGGATGATACTGAAAATGTTGATTAAAAAGGATGTCTTTGGCCCTTCACTTGAGACATCTGGATGGAAAGCAGCTAAAAGATTTAAACTGGGAAGCTGATATGACTGGATGGCTCTGAAAGAAGCTGATGGATTTAGACTATTTAGAAGAGAAATAAGTAGAGCTTGATAGAGGTGAAAGAAAACAAGTGAGAGATATTTAGGAGGTAAAATCAATGGCAATCTGAGACCAGTTGGATTTGTGAGTGAGAGTGAGAGACAGGGGAATACGTGGGACGATTCTTAGGTTCTGGCTTGAGGGAGAAGAATGACGCTGCTGATCAGGTCCGTGAGCAGAGAAGCACAATATCCAAGGAAACCTGAGAGGGATCTGTGCTTTTGGTAAAGATTGAGGGTTATGTACATGCAAGCATGTAGTTGATAGCAGAGGGTGTATTTGTGTGTTAAGAATGAAAAAAGGAGAAGATTAAGATTGGGATCTCTGGTGGATTCTGGTAATTTGGGGGTTGGTCAAGGAAGAAACAGGACCACTAAAAGCACAAGTTTATTTGGGTGGCACTTGTAGGAGGTTGCATGACAAGAGTAGTCCCTTTTAGCAAGAGAACTTCTAGAGACAATGATGTGGGGCTACCACCTAGAAGGGGCTGAAGGGGAAAGTAGAGAGGAGACTTACATATCTGGGTGATGTCACTCAGCAGCAAGTTGGGGAGCCTCTGGGTCAGAGTCCTCTGAAGGGAGCTGTGGTTTGGTGTCTTTCACAGCTACAAGATTTGTCTTATCTATCGTTAGCAGATGTTGGGTGGAGTTTCATGTGGCATTTAAGAAGGTAGGCTCTAAATGGGCTAAAATTAATTTGTTTTTGACTATATTTAGAGCAATTAGATGCGTGAGATTTTGAGGTGGTGCTGGCAGGCTTTGGGCTAAGGGCCTTAGCCTGCTGTGAAGAAGCAAACAGTATGGGGACCATTTTAGGCCATCACCCACGGGCCATCTCTCGCCCATCTACATAACAGGATCCTAGGGGGAAAAAACGCCTAAGAAGTAGATGGAAATAATAGACCTTGGGAGAGGTGACTGAGCAACAGCCAGTGAAGAAAAGCCTGAAGTGTGGAGTTGGTGAAGTCAAAGGAAAAAAAGATTCCAGAAACAGTGGATGCTCAATTGAGTCCATTGCTACATAAAGAATAAATACAAGAAAGTCTGAATTGTGTTCATTGGCTTTGATCATTAGTGTCCTGGGCAGAAACAGTTTCAGGTGGGTCATATTTGAGGAAAAAATGAGGTGACAGTATATGTACCTTATCCTCAAAAAAGCTTGCCAGGGAAGAGAAGCAGCTAGGAGTTACTATGAGAAAGAGATGAGCAATTTTGTTTTGGTCTTTATTTTAGTCCTAAGCTAAGAAAAGTGAATTGTTGACTAAACAGGTATTATAGTTATTTTGTTGTTGTTTAACAAACCTTCCTCAAACTTAGTGGAATACAACTCATGGATTTTATGCTCATGGACTGTGCGGTGGGACAGCACCTCAGAGGAGCAGATTGAGATGGCTTGTCTGTCACATGGTGCTTGGGGCTTCAGCTGGGAAACCTCAGCGGGACAGGCTGACTCAAAGCCTGGGGTTGAAACAGCTGAGTTGGAGAACTATTGCCAAAAGGAGGGACTTAAAAGTTAGAGGGTAAATACCCTATGGCCTTTAATTATCCCAAAAAGAAGGAGTCCGTTGAGACTGAGGGTATGAGGTAGGAGGCTGGGAGAGGGGTGGAATTTCAAAATAGCTTCTAAGAGGAGAGAGATTGGTAATCACCCAAGCCAAGGCATTTCTGGGCAATATTTAAGGCTCAATGAAGTTTTTGAATTTGTAGTTGCAATAATCTGCACAGTTGAGTTTTAACCTACATGCTATGCTAGTGGAGAGTGGCAGCTAAACAATCTCATAAGATCAGATGGGTCATATTATACCATTGACCATCCTTAGATATGCGTACTCTTTCTAGATGTATTTGTATCTGGGGAAAGGAAGCAATAGCTAGACCTTAAAGGAATGAAAGGAAGATACTTACCTTAGCAAAATGATGCCTCAGAACATTTCATGCCACTTTTGCATGCACCTGCTTGTGCTATTATGTAGGTGTACAAAAAAAAAACAACTTTCTCCTATTTATTTGTTTATTTAGAGATGGAGTATCACTCTGTTGCCCAGGCTGGAATGCAGTGGTGCAATCTCAGCTCACTGCAACCTCTGCCTCCCAGATTCAAGTGATTCTCCTGCTTCAGCCTCTCGAATAGCTGGAATTACAGGCGCATGCCACCACGCCTGGCTGATTTTTACATTTTTAGTAGAGACAGGGTTTCACCATGTTGGCCAGGCTGTTCTTGAACTCCTGACCTCAGGTGATCCACCCGCCTCGGCCTCCCAAAGTGCTGAGATTACAGGCATGAGCCACCGCACCCAGCCTAACTTTCTCCTTTGTTTAGAAAAAATTATACCTTCATAGCTTTTCTTCATAGGCCAAGTCTGATCTATTGACATTGGCCATCTGAAATGTTGTGCTGTGAGAAAGTCTAACGCCAAGCTTGAGATTTTGGGGAGCGGGAGTCAGGGACAAGACGAACAATTAGAGATGTTTGTCACAGATGATGAGAGCCGTTGTGGTGGCATTCACACTTATTCTTTTTACCAGCTGTTTTTATTTTGTCTCTTCAAAAGAAGATACGAAGGGAATAGTAATAATAACAATTAAAAACAATAATAGTAACAGTGGCAAAGCTCCTTTCATTATATCATATAGTAAAAACATAATTTTATGGTTTTGTAATATAACATTACACTTTTTCTTTTAATGTCTAAAGGGTATCTGACAGTATGAGGCATGCAGAAAAAGATTTGGCCATTTACTAAATTTTAAGATACTACTTGTCTAGAGCCTTATTGTGACAGTTTTTAAAAATGCCCCGAAATATGCAGCCCATGTAACAAAATGAGAACTTTACTGAAAGGCATTCACGTTTCAAATCAAGATCAAGAGAAAATCCACAAATAGTATTGTGTGTTTTCTGCACAAAGGAGATCATTGAATTGTCTGTGCACTTGTATACTCACATTTTTAACTAAATTAATCATCACTTTTTTTCTGCTAGTTAATGCTCTCCAAAAGTCAGATGAATAAAATGACTGTACTGACTATTTGATTGTGCTGATTAAGTCAAAACTCTTTACCAACTATATTTCATTGGCTTTAAGATGTGGGCTTAAAAAGCATTTTAGTATTTTAATATTCATTTGCTATTGATGGGATGCCATTGCTTTACTGAAAGCATTTTTTTTCTTGGTGGTCCATAAAATAAAATTGTGCCTTACATTCCTGGGCATCAAAGATCCAAAGAAATGCAGCAGGTAAGTCACAGAAAGAAGGAAAATCCTGACACAAAATCAATTCACAGAATATGAACTGATTCACTGAGGTGCTTCATTATAGTTCTACCCCCATGGAATTACCCCCTTATCAATGTCATACATTTTAGTTTTCACGTGTAGTATTAACCCCTATTATGTTTCTTCTGACAATTCATGATAATTTACCTGTATCAAGGCCTGATAGCATTTCAGAAACTTTAACCCATGTAGCAGAAATTCCTCAGAAGACTAGTAAAGTAATTAGTGTGTTTCAATTCCAGTAGCAAGCATATTGTCACACTTTTATTTAAACGGTTACTGAATCATGGAATTTAAAGGCTGAGCCAGGCCATAAGTTTGTTCCATTGTTTAGAATACAAAACTTAGATTTACAGAAATTTAATGAGTAGATCCTATCCCTCAGTTTATATCACACAGCAAGACTGTTGTTCAAGAGAACATGATAATAGGCCATTAATATAATTCCCCTTGATTTATAGGTCAGGCTGTTATGAAACTACAGAAAGAAATATACAGAATTAAAGAAAAAATTCTCCCTAGCAAAGATGAAGTTTTATCTAATTTGAATCCCAGATAGGAAAGTGTGCAGCTGATTATTCACTGAAGAGTAGAAAAATAAATGACCTTAAAATTGGAATGAGGAAACTCTTTAATAAATATTTTCTAAGAAATTCAAACTACTTTGCATATTTTAAATCTTTTATAAGATCACATTATTGGAGAATTTTATGTTGTGTTTGGCCATTGGACTATGCCTAATTTCTCTATTTTTCACATTGGAAAGAATCCTAGTAAATGGTATTCCTAAAGAATTATATAATTTTGCTGTTGAGCATTTCTTTTTTTTTCTTTTTTTTTTTTTTTTTTTTTTTTCCTGAAACAGAGTCTTGCTCTGTTGCCCAGGCTGGAGTGCAGTGGGGCAATCTCGGCTCATTGCAACATCTGCCTCTCGGGTTCAAGCAATTCTCCTGCCTCAGCCTCCTGAGTAGCTGGGATTACAGTTGCACACCACCACACCTGGCTAATTTTTGTATTTTTAGTAGAGACGGGCTTTCACTATGTTGGCCAGCCTGGTCTCGAACTCCTGACCTCATGATCCACCTGCCTCGGCCTCCCAAAGTGCTGGGATTACAGGCGTGAGCCACTGTCCCCAGCCACTGTTGAGCATTTCAGAACTTCTCTTTGTATCATAAAGTTGTCATAGAAAAGAGTCTTTGAAACCAATGATCTTTCAAAGATTGGTATTTGACATTAATAACTCAAGAATGCAGTTTCACAAATTTTCCTTAGGGAGAACACTTCATAAAAATTGAGTTAATAAAATGATAAAATACAATGGCCATAATAGTTTAGACCTCTTGCAGACATGCCTCATTAGTATTCTTAGGAAATAGAGAAAGCATAGTACCTGAGTCCAAATTATATTCTCAAGTCCAAAATATTTGCTGACATAATAAAAGTTTCTATATAAAAATATATTCTTAGTAGAGAATTAAATTACTTCATTTGTAATTCTTACAGCAGGCTAAAGATAGCCAATTTGATGATCAAAACCATGGGGAAAACTTCCAAGAACAGAATATAGGCCGGGCGCAGTGGCTCACGCCTGTAATCCCAGCACTTTGGGAGGCCGAGGTGGGCGGATCACCTGAGGTTGGGAGTTCGAGACCAGCCTGACTAACATGGAGAAACCTCATCTCTACTAAAAATACAAAATTAGCCGGGCGTGGTGGTGCGTGCCTGTAATCCCAGCTTCTTGGGGGGCTGAGGCAGGAGAATCACTTGAACCCGGGAGGCGGAGGTTGTGGTGAGCCGAGATCGTGCCATTGCACTCCAGCCTGGGCAACAAGAGCAAAACTCCGTCTCAAAAAAAAAAAAAGAACAGAGTATGACTTAAGGCAATAGAGTAGACAGAGGATGCATAGAAACCTGAATGAATATTAGTTATTCTTCCCTGAAAGAGTTGAAATTCCTAAATTGTGCCTTGGTAAAAATTATTGTGCCTCAGTTAAAAAAAAAAGTATGTGTGTGTGTATATGTGTGTGTGTATATGTAAATGAATCTGTTATGTTGTCATTTTACTCTGATTTTTATATGTATGCTTATATCTGTTGTTATACACTAATAGTACAATCATTACATAATCATGACATTTTAATTCTTGATTACAATGCCTTTCCAACTATATAAAAATATGTCTAGTGACACATATTTTGGAAAGCTTTCTTGGAAAAACATCCAGAAATTGTGTTCATCACTATATAAATGAGCTTATATTGAACCTTAAATATGTTTATTCAGCCTAACAATCAGAAAAAGAAAACGTTTTTTAACAGTATAAAGTTCAGATGAGTCCATTTGTCTTGGAATTTTATTCTGATTTTAATTAGAAGAAAGACTGCCATTAGAATTGTTTTGTAATGAAATCTTGATAAATTCTCTGGACAGTGCCCTATCTCTTTATTAGAAAGAGTTCTTATTTTTAACACTTTTATTTGGAAGAAGTTCCCATTTGCATCAGTTCATCGTCTACATAATTTGTGCGTGTGTGTGTGTGTGTGTGTGTGTGTGTGTTTACAACTTTGACTTTTGAAACTAGAATAGAATCAGGTAAGACATCTAAGATCAGTGTGTCAGTAATTGGCCTGAATCATCGGGCACCATGATGGGGTTGGCCGCCTTCAACGTACTCGGTGTACATTCTATTTTTTTCTTCATAATGTTCAGTACTGTAGTACCAATCACCAGGAAAATTGCATTGACTCTTTTCGACCACCAGGGAAATATTCAGCTCATGGTTCTCCCCAAAAAAACTAAAAAGCTGCCAAGCGCTGGGAACAAACCTGACTTAATGCATTTTCTCAGTGGGCCAAAGAAAGGAGGGCCGATTGACTGCTTTGACTTTTTAAACGTCTTCTCTTTGTTCACTTATAAACTGAGGAAAACAAATTCTCGGCACTGGCGTGAGAGTTATTTGAGCGTCACAAAAGAAAGCAAAAGAAAATATTAGTGCCAATATTGTGGCGAATTTCATGTTTCCCAGCGAGCCCTTTGATTCCTGGTTTGGGCTGGCGCTCGAGCTCTCCAACCGGGTATGACTTCGGCCACAAGATGGCACTGACCTGCAAACAAAGAAAAGCACAGTGGCACCGACTTTTTCAAGCCTCGGGAAACTGCCCTGCCTTCCCCCGAGTCAAGGACTGTGGGGATTAGGGCTTCCTTTCCCCTGCGCGGGGCGTCTGTGTCGAATAATGTGTGGCTTCTGTTGGATTGCTTTTCTTTCCAAAATTCCTAGGCAATGCTTCCCCGAGGTGTGCACCTTTGTGAGGTGTTTGTGGGGTTGGGGGAGCTTCAGGCGCTACTCGCGGGACGCCGTCACGTGATCCGGGATGAGGTGGAGTTCGGCTTTAAGGAGGCGTCTCTTCCTAGCTTCATCAATCTTTAGGATCTGAGCAGGAGAAATACCAGCGGATCTTCCCCACTCTGCTCCCTTCCATTCCCACCCTTCCTTCTTTAATAAGCAGGAGCGAAAAAGACAAATTCCAAAGAGGGTAAGTTGCGAGTTTATGCCTTTCCAGAGACTTCTGCGAAATCTCTCATTGACAAGGTGAAGGATGAGAGGGGAAGAAAAACGATGCGAGTGTCCGAAACTGGCTCTGGGGGACCAAGGTGGGGTCTCCAGTGCAGGCAGGTCGCAGGTTGCTCCAAATCACCGGACGGTTCGCGGGCTCCTGCCGAAGGGTATGGGGCCGACGCAGGTGAAAGGAGAGGGTACCCTACGCGGAGTTCGGGCTTTCCCACCACCTGCTCCCGGGGAATTTCTGGATGGGGATCCAAGTTGTCCTCTACCCAGGTTCTCTTTAAAAGGCCGAGGCACTGGGAAGGCGCCCAGTTCGTCTATCCCGCACCCGCTCCTTTTCCTTATGTGTCTTGAGCTGGCTGGAGGCGCTGGCTCTGGCCGCACCGGAGTTTTCGCGGAGTAACTGGCTGGGATGAGCCGGAGAAGGGTGGGCTTGGCGCATCGCCCAACGTCGCCCGGGTCCTGCGGCAGGTGTCGGGCTGGGAGCTGGCGGAGGTGGGAGTGGCCTTCGGCGCAGACCCCAGCCCACCCCCACTTGCGGGTTCCGCGTGTCTCGGCTGCAGTCGAGCCGCGCACCGCAGTACCGGGCGCTTCGAGTGTGGCGCTGCGCCCAGATAGACATCCGAAGCTTTTAATCATCGGAGTTCTAATCAGGGAACTCTTTAGCTCTTTCTTTTAGAAAAGTAATGATGGAACGGAACGTGGCTGGGTTAGGAGATTGGCAATGGACAGGAGGTAGAGGTGTCTTGATAGGGTGTGCCGTTGGTTCCCAGGTAGACTGGAGAGATGAGAATGTTTTAAGATCTGATGTTGGGCCAAAGAGATAATTGACTTCGGTTTGGGATCTGCTTGTTTTTGGTTGTTTGTATCTCTTCTCTTTTGCCAGTCTCTTATCACTGGTAGAAAGGTTTTCTGAGAGAGAGAGAAAGAGAGAGAGAGAGAGAGTGTGTGTGTGTGTAGTAGGGAGTCAGGAATGGAGTAAATTTCGGGCGATTCACCTAGTTACACAATATGAAAAAGGTGGGTGGGTAAGCGTCCCAACAGGAATTTTGACTGAACATGTCCCATTTCCCATTTCGTTGTTTGATAATTTCTGGAACACAGGAAAAACCCAGGGCAGAGGAGCAAAAGAGAGTGTGTTTCCATGTACACACACTCACACTCACACACACACAGAGCACGCATTGCTTCCCCCACTCCCCATCCTATGAGAAAGCATGACGGGCGGGATGGCACACACAGGCAGGGGACATGTGGAGCTTGTCTGTCAGGTCTGGAACAGAAAAGCAGTAGCTGTTTGTTCTCGACCCTGGGCCGGCTCTCTGGCGAAGCAAGCGAGGGAGCAGAAAGCTAACCCAACAAGGTTCCCCACCCAGGACTAGACTGAGTGCCCTTCCGTGACTACTACTTTATTAGTCTTTATTGTCTTAAGGCAGCAGTCTGTTGAAGAAGCCCTCCCCAGCAAGGAAGGAGCAGAGAATTATGTAATTCATTTAGATAAGCTAGCAGTAACTTTGGGAGGCTGTATGTAACAAGGCTGACGTTTCTTTTCCAACACAAGTGAGGTGAACAGCCAATCCTGAGTATTTGAAAAAATTTATCTGCAGCAGGTTATGATCAGGGAGCTGTATTTTCAAGTAGTAACAGCACTGCGAAGAGCAAGCAATGAAAGGCCAGCATTCTAATTGGAAAGAAAGAAGAGGAAATTTCCCTCTGCAAGGGGGCTAATTTGCCAACTGGTGATGTATGTAATGTCTGTGTTTTGTCTCTATATGCACATGGCAGCTACACTGAGATTTAACAGTCTTTAATTTTTGCAGTTTCTGTAGCTGCATAGCTTATTTTACAAATTATATTAGAATAGTAAATATCAAATTATTTTCTTTTGCAAAGATAAAGTATGTAAATTCTCTCTTAGTATTGTTATTTTCTGACAGTTATTCTTTCTTGAAATTACACTAAGGTAAACTGAAAATACACATTTTATCCAATGCAGAATTGGTTTACAAAACTGGAATAACTATCAAATGTGCACTTAGTAAAACAGGCTTGAAAACACCTTAAAAAAATCAAGTTTTCATTTTCTCTGTAGCTAAATTAACTTCTACCCAGTAAGAAAAATGCTTCCTCATTGGGCATGCGTATTAAATACAATTTCAAAGGTATCAGACTAGAGTTTCAGTACATTTACCTGAACTCATCTGTAAGAAAGCTATGTTTGTAGCCTGTACTTTGCAATAATTTAATATCTGTGTGAATTCTTACATGTATTCATTTTTGCCAAAATCAGTCAGTGGATAGAATATTTCTGTTTCTTTTCCTCCATGGTATACATCTTGGTCTCTGTCCCTATTATTTCTCGCCAAAATTATTGCACTAGCTTTCTAATGAATCTCCCCATTTCTTCTCTTTCCTTGAGTGTGTTGAAAACAGCAGCTAGAATAGTAATTTTAAATCAAAAGTAATAAACTTCACACCTTTGCCAAAGACTCTCCAGAGGCTCCCCAGCTCTCTCAGGATTATAGACAAAGACCATTAAAAAAAAAAAGGCTCTACAGTCTGTACCCCCCTCTTTAGCCTTCCCAATTAATTTCCTAAGAGTCCCTCCCTTATTTATCCTACTTCTTATTGCTACTTAGCACACCAGTTACACACGGGCCTTAGGGATTTTTGTTCTTTCCATATGGGATGCAATCCCTGAGATACTTGCGTAGCTTCCCTACTCACCACTCCTCTCAGGTCTTAACTTACATGCCTTCTCCTCAGTCAGAGGCCATCTTTTACAGTCAAGTAATAAATTGCAGCTCCCCCAAATCCCAGTTTCTCTCTCTTTTTTTTTTTTTTTTTTTTTTGCGACGGAGTCTTGCTCTGTCACCCAGGCTGGAGTGCGGTGGCCTGATCTTGGCTCACTGCAACCTCTGTCTCCCAGGTTCAAGCAATTCTCCTGCCACAGCCTCCCGAGTAGCTGGGACTATAGGTGTGCTCCACTCTGCCTGGCTAATTTTTGTATTTTTAGTAGAGACAAGGTTTCGCCATGTTGGCCAGGCTGATCTCAAACCCTTGACTTCAGGTGGTCCGCCTCGGCCTCCCAAAATGCTGGGATTATAGGCGTGAGCCACCTCGCCCGGCCCCAGTCCCTCTTTCTTGCTTTGTTTTACTTCATAATACTTATTATCGTCTAGCATACTATATCTTTTACTAATTTTTTTCTTGTCTTTCTCTGCCCACAAGACTAGAAACTCAGTGAAAAGGTCACATTCTCTCCAGTAAAACCATGCCTAACACAAAATAAATGTTTAATTAATATTTGTTGAGTGAATAAATTTTCTTTCAGAAATAATTTTTTTACATAAAGTGTAACATTTTCCCCTATATACATGACCTAGGAGTGCGGCTGTTGTGATTAGCATACATTTTGCCTGTTCAAGGACTATGATGGAATTGAGCTATTGATGTTAGGATTAATTTACCCAAGAACCTACTATTCCAACCATGCATCAGTTATATCAGTCAACACAGTTTTATTCTAAATCTAATATTTGCAAGGTACTATGAAATATGCACAATGCCTACCTCAAAGATGTTATATTAAAAATGAAAGGAGCCAACTAAGGATTTTAGGGACTAAATGGTGCTTTGAAAGATGGGTAGAGTTTGGATTGGTGGTGGGAGAGAGAGAACACCCAGCAAGAGGAATGGCAGAGGTGGAGATGCAGAGCTATATTTGGTAGACTGTGAACAGACTCACCTACCTAGAGCAGTGTATTCACATTGGGATTATTAGAGTAAAGTGTGGACAAGAGGTATAATGCAGAGGTCTTAATGTGTCAGGCTGGGGAATGTACTTAGTATTCTCTCTCTCATGTGTCTCAAGCCAGGGTCCTCATTCACCTGTTGGTACTTGGTGACAAGGATAAAAAGCTTTTCCCTACTTTGCTAGTTTTACTTCAAATAACGAAGGGAAACTTATAATTAATTGATAAGTCGTGTTAAATATCTCTATAGCAACTTACATAGGAAATATGATGCTAAATTTTCTTGAATTCTGAAAATAAGAGATTTCCAAATAATTTGAAGTTATTACTGCTCCTTTGAGATTGTTTTCAAACTCTGACAATCACTGATCATTCTCTCTGCCTTTGAAATTCTTGAGAGAAAAAGTGTGGTTATTACATAAGTATTAGGGAGTCATTACAGGTTGATGCATAGAGAAAGAGAGAGCCACGTTTCTAATAACATTCATACCTGAAATCATTCCATTACCATTCTTTAATAGTTTCATTCTGACTTCATTGTAGCAACCCTTACTTTATTCTTCTTAAGTTTTTAAGGCCAAATCATGGTTTCATGATAAAAAAAAACCTCATGTTCTAGAAAGCAAAAAAATTAAAGGAAAGGTTTATTAGAGGCATTAAGTAAAAGGCAAATGCATTTCTTGTTCATTAAGTTTCTTATCTTTCTTTCAATGGAGGTAACTCTGCACAATTTTCTTTATTGGTCTTATTTAAGAAAGAAAAGAATGAAATTCTGTTTCTTAATACAAGCACGATGGCCTGTTAATTAACATAAGAAACCCCATCTCACATATTTACTGAGTAATCTAGGGAATATCAGACTTATTTTTGAAAAGGATTTTTTAAATAATTTCAAACTTTTTAAAACTCTACAAGTCTGTGATTTGTGTTGTTAATAAGAGAAAAATATATCACAAAATGCTGTGAAAAATCAAAATTACAACTAAAATCTAGATCCTTGCATTGGACACACATATAGTCTGGTGGGTAGGGAAGATATTTACATAAATAATACCTTAGAAATCCTTGAAAGCTTCTAACACATTAATAAAATAACAGATTCTTAAAGTTAGAATCTCCTACACAATATAGGAGCGCTCTGAAATGGTCTTTCATATGGTGGTTATAAAATTTGTATGTGGAATACTTGCTAGATTTGCAGGCAAATAATTACATTTTATCAAACTTTTGTTCCTCACAACGATGTGATTTAAAAAAATAATGTGCACCTCTTGGTCCTACTTTTAACTTGTACATATAATTAGATGTAACATTCTAAGCTCAACACTGTGTTCTACATGCTACTCATTAAAATACGAGAAGACATTCTTGTACCATTCCTACTAAGTATTTTCTGGATTAAACATTGTCTAGTCTCTCAATAGTCATTCATGGCAAAGTTTTTTGATGTTTCACTGTAGTGATCATCTTTTGTTGAATATACTTGTGCTGAATAACATCTGCCCTAAAAAGCAAGCAGTCCAGCGTATGTATGGTGGAGCTATTGCTACAACTTAACCTTGACACTAATTCTTCCATTTCTATAGCATATGGAAGAATTAGGTAATTTATTTGGTTTTGCTTTGTTTGTTTATTTTTCTTATGTTTTAATCTGTGCATTAAGTGGTTTCTATACATTCATATTCTTACAATGTTTAGGAATGTGCTGTTATTACTGTTTATATAAGACTTGGGGCATAAGATTTATATATTCCTTACTAACTTATAGACCATTATGTTTTACTAAGACTTGTTCTGTAAACAAGTCCAATTAAAATTTTTTTTCTTTATGCAGTATGTTTTCACTATTTCTGCTATTTTAGAAAGATGTTTACAAGATTACATTTTGTTTATTTATTTCAGTGTTTTCACTTTAAAGAGTTCTATGAGTCAGAAGTCATTTTGACTGCCCTCAATAAAATTAGTAATGCAATTGGTCATTTTCTCTTTACAGATTGTTCAGTTCAAGGGAATGAAGAATTCAGAATAATTTTGGTAAATGGATTCCAATATGGGGAATAAGAATAAGCTGAACAGTTGACCTGCTTTGAAGAAACATACTGTCCATTTGCCTAAAATAATCTATAACAACCAAACCAATCAAAATGAATTCAACATTATTTTCCCAGGTTGAAAATCATTCAGTCCACTCTAATTTCTCAGAGAAGAATGCCCAGCTTTTGGCTTTTGAAAATGATGATTGTCATCTGCCCTTGGCCATGATATTTACCTTAGCTCTTGCTTATGGAGCTGTGATCATTCTTGGTGTCTCTGGAAACCTGGCCTTGATCATAATCATCTTGAAACAAAAGGAGATGAGAAATGTTACCAACATCCTGATTGTGAACCTTTCCTTCTCAGACTTGCTTGTTGCCATCATGTGTCTCCCCTTTACATTTGTCTACACATTAATGGACCACTGGGTCTTTGGTGAAACGATGTGTAAGTTGAATCCTTTTGTGCAATGTGTTTCAATCACTGTGTCCATTTTCTCTCTGGTTCTCATTGCTGTGGAACGACATCAGCTGATAATCAACCCTCGAGGGTGGAGACCAAATAATAGACATGCTTATGTAGGTATTGCTGTGATTTGGGTCCTTGCTGTGGCTTCTTCTTTGCCTTTCCTGATCTACCAAGTAATGACTGATGAGCCGTTCCAAAATGTAACACTTGATGCGTACAAAGACAAATACGTGTGCTTTGATCAATTTCCATCGGACTCTCATAGGTTGTCTTATACCACTCTCCTCTTGGTGCTGCAGTATTTTGGTCCACTTTGTTTTATATTTATTTGCTACTTCAAGGTAAGAAAACTTTTTTTCTATCATTTCCATTTTTACCTTCTTTACATAGAATTCCTCATCAAATGAGTGTTTCTATTTAAACTTTTTTTTCTTCCATAGATATATATACGCCTAAAAAGGAGAAACAACATGATGGACAAGATGAGAGACAATAAGTACAGGTCCAGTGAAACCAAAAGAATCAATATCATGCTGCTCTCCATTGTGGTAGCGTTTGCAGTCTGCTGGCTGCCTCTTACCATCTTTAACACTGTGTTTGATTGGAATCATCAAATCATTGCAACCTGCAACCACAATCTGTTATTCCTGCTCTGCCACCTCACAGCAATGATATCCACTTGTGTCAACCCCATATTTTATGGGTTCCTGAACAAAAACTTCCAGAGAGACTTGCAGTTCTTCTTCAACTTTTGTGATTTCCGGTCTCGGGACGATGATTATGAAACAATAGCCATGTCCACCATGCACACAGATGTTTCCAAGACTTCTTTGAAGCAAGCAAGCCCAGTCGCATTTAAAAAAATCAACAATGATGATAATGAAAAAATCTGAAACTACTTATAGCCTATGGTCCCGGAGGACATCTGTTTAAAAACAAGCACAACCTGCAACATACTTTGATTACCTGTTCTCCCAAGGAATGGGGTTGAAATCATTTGAAAATGACTAAGATTTTCTTGTCTTGCTTTTTACTGCTTTTGTTGTAGTTGTCATAATTACATTTGGAACAAAAGGTGTGGGTTTTGGGGTCTTCTGGAAATAGTTTTGACCAGACATCTTTGAAGTGCTTTTTGTGAATTTATGCATATAATATAAAGACTTTTATACTGTACTTATTGGAATGAAATTTCTTTAAAGTATTACTATTAACTGACTTCAGAAGTACTTGCCATCCAATACTGTCATTAGATTGGGTCATCTTGATTAGATTAGATTAGATTAGATTAGATTAGATTAGATTAGATTGTCAACAGATTGGGCCATCCTTATTTTATGATAGGCATCATTTTAGTGTGTTACAATAGTAACAGTATGCAAAAGCAGCATTCAGGAGCCAAAAGATAGTCTGAAGTTATTCAGAAGTGGTTTGAGGTTTCTGTTTTTTGGTGGCTTTTTTTTTTCACCTTAAGGGAGGATTTAATTTGCTCCCAATTGATTGTCACTTAAATGAAAACTTAAAAATGAATAAAAAGACATACTTCTCAGCTGCAAATATTATGGAGAATTGGGGCACCCATAGGAATGAAGAGAGAAAGCAGCTCCCTAACTTCAAAACTATTTTGGTACCTGACAACAAGAACATTTCAGAGTAATTAATTTAATAAAGTAAATTAGTATTGCTGCAAATAGTTACATTTATTTGAATTGATGGTCAAGAGATTTTCCATTTTTTTTAGACTGTTCAGTGTTTGTCAAGCTTTCTGGCATAAATATGTACTCAAAAGGCATTTCCACTTACAATATATAGAAACACAAAATGTGTTTTCCATACAGCAGTGCCTATATAGTGACTGATTTTTAACTTTCAATGTCCATCTTTCAAAGGAAGTAACACCAAGGTACAATGTTAAAAGAATATTCACTTTACCTGGCAGGGAAAAATACACAAAAACTGCAAATACTTCATATAGCCCATTTTAACTTGTATAAACTGTGTGACTTGTGGCGTCTTATAAATATTGCACTGTAAAGATTACTGAATAGTTGTGTCATGTTAATATTCCTAATTTCATGTATCTTGTAATCATGACTGAGCCTCAGAATCATTTGGAGAAACTATATTTTAAAGAACAAGACGTACTTCAATGTATTATACAGATAAAGTATTAAATGTGTTTGATTTTAAAAGGGCGGACATTTTATTAAAATCAATATTGTTTTTGCTTTTTCTGAGGAGTCTCTTTCAGTTTCATTTTTTCTCATCCCATGACTTCCCTCCCATGACGTTCCCAAAGCATCCTGTATCTGCTTGCTAATGAAACATAACCACTGATATGATATAACCATTGATGGCTGTGGTATAGCCATCAATGGTTATAACCATTGATGTAGTATAGCCATTAATGGCTCAGTCTCCCTCTCTGGCTAGATCGTAAGCTTCTTTAAGGCAAGAATTGTTTAACATGGCTGTCCGCAGTGCATATAGCACAGTGCAAATACTTAGAAGTATTTTCAAAATATATTTCCAAAACAAATGATTAATGACCAAGTTTCCTTCCTTCTCGTTGATAATCTTATTCAACTCACGTCCTGCAGTGTTCTTGGATCCTTCCTCCTAAGTTATTCTTTACCAAGAAGATGTTTTCTCTTTTATTATATTATTTTCATTTCTAAACTGAGCAAAAGGGCATTTTAGATTTTAGAAATTTGCATTATCGGTCCTGTAACTAAAACAAATATCACACTTTTTGCATTGAATGGTAATATGAAATAAAATTATAGCCTAAGAATGTCCTTTAGTTAACCAAATTAAAAAAAAAAAAATCGGCTGGGCACAGTGGCTCACTCCCAGCACTTTGGGAGGCCGAGACAGGTGGATCACAAGGTCAGGGGTTTGAGACCACCCTGGCCAATAATATGGTGAAACCCTGTCTCTACTAAAAATACAAAAATAGGCTGGGTGTAGTGGCGTGTGCCTGTAGTCCCAGCTACTCAGGAGGCTGAGGCAGAGGTTGTGGTGAGCTGAGATCGTGCCACTGTGCTCCAGCCTGGGCAACAGAGCAAGACTCCATCTCAAAAATAAAATAAAATAAAATTCTAAACTTATCTTTTAATACTTACTGGAAAATATCATAATTTTTCCTTACCCAAGCCTGAATTTTTGAACTACTTGATGTTTTTTCTGCTTTTGGGGACAAATGGGAATTTCTTTCTTTCTCTGTCTAGGTAATATGGAAACAAGTTGTTACTTGGGAAGAGTCTTAGTAAGTGCTTCTTTGTCATACATTTGCTGAAAAGGCCATTTCTAGAATTCTCATTCAGCTGTGTATGCTGCCGACCCCTTGACTTCACATAAATAATGAACCAAACATCAAATTCTTCTTTTGTCCAAAAATGTTGATGAGCTACTAGTAAAGTCAAGGATCAGCAACAGATGCATTGGGGTTCAAAAAGAAAAAAATGGCCATATTAAACACGAACTATGGAACGAACCACTGGGTTTTCTTAAACCCAAGAACAAAAAAAAATCAAGTTAGTAGAAAAGAATAATGATAATGTAGCTTATATGAATTTTAAGTAAATTGATAATAGCTAGAATATTTAAACTAGTATGTGCCAAGTACTGTGTCAAGTACTTAAGTACCTGTGAGGACTAATGTTATTGCCACTTCACATAAGAAGAGACTGAAGCTCCAGTTGAAATATCTGTATGAGGCACACATTGAATAACAGGTAGAGCAGGAATCAAATCCAGGCCTGTCCAGTGCTACTAAACTAATGACTGAACTATACCTGCAACAGTTTAGAAAATAATTTTCTTCTCTCTTTACAAGTTACAATCTTAGGGCATAACACTGCCATCCACCTTCTTTCTGATTTTTAGCTGCAGAAGGAATGGAGTGAAGTAGAAGAGTTGAGAGAAAATGGTCATTTTGATTATATGTACCCATTATCTCCCTTTCTGAATTAAGCAATTCTGCTTAAAAATAGAATTTCATTATTCACATTAATTTTATTTCTGTACTGTTAACTTTATTCTCTTATTTTGTTTTACATATTCCAAGAAAATATAAGTACATATTATACTGAAATTTATTCCACAAATTCTCAAGGAAATATAAATACATACTGTAATTTCCAATTTTGACAGTCAAATAGAGACTTTGACGATTTAAATATCTACACATAATAATAGTGGTGGAAAGAGGCAGTTTAAGCTGGGGCTTCAGGAATGTCTGGCCTTGTGTCGTTACCGCAATTCAGAGTTTATGGGCACTGCTAGGTGTTTCATCACAGCCAGGGTTGCTTTCCTCAGCAATCAAGGATTGTGCTGGAATTAAGGTAGTTTCTCAATGAGTCCTGAATTCTTTGATAGTCTCCATATTTTCTTTGTCTACTTATCTCCATGATCCATCAAACAACATGTTGGACTTAAGTGTCTGAGCAGGTGAGAGCAGCTAGTGAGAATGAGAACATGACTTACCAGGGCAAATTAGTAAGATTTCTCAAACTGTGTTTATTTAATGATTTGTTTATTAATATATTTTTGTGTAAATGTGTGTGCACATGCCACACATTATATGGCTAAGAATATATATATTTGTATATATAGATATATGTCCTATATAATTCTACAGTGAATTTATTTTCATTGCTATTCACTTCTTGATCTCTTATCAAAGCTATTACATATGTAGTGCTTATCACAAACTACCCTGTGAAGTAGTACTTTTGTTTTTCTCATTTCACAGATAAGGAAATTCAGGCATGAACTTGCCCAATGTCACTCAGCTAGTAAATGATAGAACTAGGATTCAAATCCAGGCAGTTTGGTTCCTGAATCTTAATACGACAATAAGTTTTTAACCAGCACACACTAAAAATCTTCCCCATACGCCAGCTTCTGCCTGAATTCCTCAACCTCTGCATCTCGTATCTTTCCATTACTGGATCCACACATGACCCCATCTGCAGTCCAGGTCTGTTCTGAGCCTTAATAATTTCAAAAAATAAAAGATATTTTTAAGGTCACCCTCTGAGATCTAAGACAAACTTCTAACCATGGTGGTTTAGACACAGTTGCAGAATTGAGACACAAATCTGTTCCATCCAAAAATTATCACTGCAAAGCTGCAGGTCTTCATTTCCTCTGTCGTTTTGGTTTACACGATCCTTATTTTTCTAGTTTCCTAGTCAATGTCAGAGTCATCTTCTGGGAGCATTTTCCCAGTAAATGGCTGGGGCTTTGAAACCTGACTAGTTTTGATCAACTCTCTCTCCTTTGGAGTCTAGAGTATTACTCTACATGGTCCCATATTCTAGCCCACAGACTAGAAAAACATCTATGAATTCAGTTTTAGAACAAACACTGCTGCCTATCTGACTTCTAAATCTTGAATATTGTCTGGGAGGTAACAAAAAGGGCTATCAGTTAAAATTGTTGACTAATGGTGAACACTATTTTATTCAAGTCAAAAAACATACTGAAGCAAAGTAATTGATAAAATGACACTACAGCCCTGTCACCTAACAGCATTATATTGTGGTCTGTGCTTTGTGACATAGCATTTAAATACATTTTACTATAGGACTACTTTTGTCGTAAATAGCATTTCTCAAGCATCTTTTTGTTTTGTTATCAGGAATGAAAATTGTGAAGGTTATTTGTATTTCTGGCTAATCCGTTGTATGATTTTATTATTGAGATACAATTGACATACTAAAAAGTGACATACATTCACTTTTTAAAAGTATACAATTCAGTAGTTTTTAGAATATTAACAGAGTTGTTAAATCATCATCCCTATCTAGCTCCAGAGAATTTTCACTACTCCAAAAAAAATTTCCAAGTTTTGGTTTCTGGTCTCACATGTAAGGGGCTTGGAAGTTGTCACTTTGTCCTAACAAGCAAAAACCTGAACCAACTGAAAAATCAACAACTCTTCTTAGATCTTTCAGAAAAGTGAGGTCAGAAGGAAAAGCTGCTGCCCCCCAAATTAGACAGACAGACCAATATAAAAAAAATCACAATTCACCATAGCAGAAACCCCTAAGAAGAAACCTCCATTGGAACCAACCAGTGCCTGAGTATGAGACCTGAGTGGTTCCTACAATAGGACAAGTGTGAGCATTAAAAATTCCCAGGGAAACCAGTCATAGGGAGATCCCCCCACTTTTGTGAGTTTTACCCCTAGGAGTTCAACTATCACAATGAATATTGAAGAAAAATTCCAGGGAGAGGAGAAAAGAAACCAATGCTCTGAAATAGACCAAAGCATTCTGCTCTTCCTAACAGGTCTGCCCTCAAGAGACACTATTTTACTATAGTGTAAGCTGTTACAGTTTTATCAGCACTTAAGTGACCTGGCAGAAGAGAAATATCCAATTCCTGCCTCCTGTAGTCATCCTGTTTCACTTTGTGAGAGAGAAAACTGAAAAGCACTTCTGAAATTCCCAGTTCAAAGGCTTACTAAAAGACTGAGGACAAATCTTAGTTCTATAGAATGCTTTCCCATCCCCCATACCTTCCCACTACATTACTAAAGGCAAGTCTATTCCCCAGCACCTCATATCCAGCCATCAAGGAAAAATTACAAGGCATACTAAAAGACAAAAAAACACAGTTTGAGGAGACAGCAAGCATCAAAACCAGACTAAGATATGGTAGGGATATTGGAACTATCAGACCAATACTTTGAAACAACTATAATTAATACACTAAGGGCTCAGATGGATAAAGTAGATAGCATGCAAGAACAGATGGACAATGCAAGCAGACAGATGAAAATTCTAAGAATAAAAAAGAAATGCTAGAGAGCAAAAACACTAACAGACATGAAGAATGCTTTTCACGCTCATTGGTAGAATGGACATGGCTGAGAAAGAGTATTGAGCTTGGACATATGGCACAGAAACACCTGACAGGAAAGCAAAGAGAAAGAAGATTTTGAAACGAACAGATATACAAAAACTGTGGGTCACCTATAAAAAGTATAACATAAGCCAAATGGGAATATGAGAAGAGAAAGAAAGAGAGTAAAGAACAGAAGAAATATTTGAAGCAATAACAATAAGGAATTTCTCAAATTAATAACAGACACCAAACCACGACCCAGGAATCTCAGAGAACACAAGATAAATATTTAAAAAGCTATATATAGGCATATCATTTCATATTTTAGAAAATCAAAGGTAAACAAAACATTCTGAAAGAAACCAGAGGAAAAAAATGTTACCTATAGAGGAGCAAAGATAGGAATTATATCTGACTTGTCAGAAACCATGCAAGCAGGAATAGAATGGAGCAAAATATTTAAAATTTTGAGAAGAAAAAAAAAACTTACCAAGCTAGAATTCTGTATCCTTTAAAATTATCCTTTAAAAGTGAACGAGAAATAAATACTTTCTCAGGCAAACAAATCATCAGAAATCAAAATAGGCCTGTTTTAACAAAAAATGTTAAAAGGAGTTTTTTAGAGAGAAGGAAAATATTATAGGTCAGAAACTCAAATCTACATAAAGATGGGAAGAACATCAAAGAAAGAATAAGTTAAGGTAAAATAAAACTTTACTTTTTTGTATTCCCAATTGACCTAACAGATAACAGTTTGCTCAAAATAATAATAGAAAAAGTTTATTTGGTTATATATACATTTCTGTATATATATACAATGTATATGCTTAAGTTTGCTTATATACAAGTAACATGAATGACAGCCATGATACAAGGGATGGGAGGAAATAATTTAAATTATTTTATTACAAGATACATTACCTGTGAAGTGGTGATATGGTTAAATCTCTGTTCTCACCCAAATCTCATGTCGAATTGTAATCCCAGTGTTGGAGGTGGGGCTTGGTGGGAGGTGATTAGATTATGTGGGTGTATTTCTCATTAATGGTTTAGCACCATCCTGTTGGTGCTCTTCTTGTGATAGTGAGTGAGTGAGTTATTGCAAGATCTGGTTGTTTAAAAGAAAGTGTGTAACACTTCCCCCCACCTCCCAAAGTTCTGCTCCTGCCATGTAAGAAATGCCTCACTCCCCCTTTGCCTTCTTCTGTAAGAGCTTCCCAAGGCCTCCCCAGAAGCAGAAGCCAATATGCTTCCTGTACAGTGTACAAAACTGTGAGCCAATTAAACTTACTTTCTTTATAAGTTATGTAGTCTCAGATATTTCTTTATAGCAGTGCAATAATGAACTAATACAGAAAATTGGTACTGAGAAGTGGGGTATTGCTATAAAGATACCTGAAAATGTGGAAGCAGCTTTGGAATTGGGTAACAGGTAGAGGTTGGAAGACTGTGGAGGGCTCAGAAGAAGAAAGGAAGATGAAGGGAAATTTGAAACATCCTAGAGACTTGTTAAATTGTGATGAAAATGCTGATAGTGATATAGACAATGAAGTCCAGGCTGAGGAGGTCTCAGATGGAAATGATGAACTTATTGGGAAGTGGAACAAAGCTCACTTTCGTTATGCTTTAGCAAAGAACTTGTGCTTCTGTTCTAGGGATCTGTGAAACTTTAAACTTAAGAATAATGATTTAGGGTATCTGGCACAAGAAATTTCTAAGTAGCAAAGTATTTAAGATGTGGCCTGGCTGCTTCTAACAGCCTAAGCTCATATGCATGAGCAAAGAAATGACCTGAAACTGGAACTTATATTTAAAGGGGAAGCAGAGTCTAAAAGTTTGGAAAATTTGCAGCTTAGTCATCTAGTAGAAAAGGAAAGCCCATTTTCAGAAGAGGAATTCAAGCAAGCTGCATAAATTTGCATAACTAAAATGAAGGCAAGTGCTAATATGCAAGACAATAGGGAAAAGGCCTCTAAGACATTTCAGAGAGCTTCACAGTAGCCCCTCCAATCACAGACCCAGAGGCTTAGGAAGACAATGGTTTTGTGGGCCAGAGCCAGGACCCCACTGCCCTGTGCCAGCTCTAGACACTGCTTTCTGCATTCCAGCTGCTCCAGCTCCAGCTGTGGCTCAAAGGGGCCCACGTATAGCTTAGACCACTTCTTCAGAAGATGTAAGCCATAAGTCTTGGCTGCTTCCATGTGGCATTAAGCCTGCAGGTGTGCAGAGCGTAAGAAGAGTTGAGGCTTGGAAGCCTCTACCTAGATTTGAGAGGATGGATGGAAATGCCTGGATGTCCAAGCAGAAGCCTGCTGTAGGGGCAGAGCCCTCATGGAGAACCTCTATTAGTGCAGTGCAAAGGGGAAATGTGGGGTTGCAGCCCCTACACAGAGTCCCTACTGGGGCACTGCCTAGTGGACCTGTGAGAAAGAGGCCACTATTCTCCAGATCCCAGAATGGTAGATCCCTCAGCAGCTTGCACCCTGTGCCTGGAAAAACTGCAGACACTCAACATCAGTCTTTGAGAGCAGCCACTAGGACTCGATCCTGCAAAGACACAGGGGCAGAGCTGCCCAAGGCCTAGGGAGCCCCTCTTTGCATCAATATGCCCTAGATGTGAGACATAGAGTCAAAAGGGATTATTTTGGAGCTTTAAGATTTAATAAATATTCTGCTGGGTTTTGGACTTGCTGGGGGCCTATAGCCCCTTTCTTTTGGCTTATTTCTCCCTTTTGGAATGGCAATGTATACCCAATGCCTATACTCCCATTGTATGCTGGATGAAGCTAACTTGTTTTTGATTTTACAGGCTCATAGGTGGAAGGAACTAACCTTGTCTTAGATGAGAGTTTGGACTTTGGACTTCTGAGTTAATGCTAGAATAAATCAAGACTTTGAGGGACTGTTGGGAAGGCATGACTGTATTTTGCAATGTGAGAAGGACATGAGATTTTTGAGGTGCTAGGGGTGGAATCACATGGTTTTAATCTGTGTCTCCACTCAAATCTCATGTTGAATTGTAATCCCCAGTGTTGGAGGTGGGGCCTGGGATGAGGTGATTGGATCATGTGGGTATAGTTCTCATTAATGGTTTAGCACCATCCTCTTGGTGCTCTTCTTGTGATAGTGAGTGAGTTTTTAGAAGATCTGGTTGTTTAAAAGTGTGGAGCACTTTTCCCCCACAAGTCCTGCTCTTGCCATGTAAGAAGTGCATCACTCCCCTTTTGCCTCCTGCCATGTGTAAAAGCCTCCTGAGGCTTCCCCAGAAGCAGAAGCCATTATGCTTCCTGTACAATGTGCAAAACTGTGACCCAATTAAACTTCTTTTCTTTATAAATTACCTAGTCTCGGACACTTCTTTTCAGCAGTGCAAGAAGGGACTAATACAAGTGATATAGTGTTTCTGAAAGTGGGCTTAGATTAGTTGTAAATGCGTATTACAAACTCTAGAAAAAATATTATAATAGTAAAAAAACTACAATACTAAAAATAGTTTTAAAAACCCACTAAAAAATTTAAAACATCATAACTGACATACTGAGAAAGGATAAAATGGTATTATATGAAATGAATAATTAAAACCACAAAGGCAAAAAAAGTGGAAAAAATTGGGACAAAGAATAAGGGCAACAAGCTGAAAATAGTAGCAACTATGACAAATATTAATCCAACAATATCAAGAATCACTTTGAACATCAACGATCTAAATGCACCAATTAAAATATGGAGATTATTATTAGAGTGGGCAAAAAACAAGATCCAACTATTTGTTGTCTACAAGAAACCATTTTAAATATAAAGATGCATAGATGAAAAGTACATGGATAGAGAATGACATACAATGCTAATACTAATCAAAGTAAAGCAGGAATAGCTATGATAATTTCAGACAGAACAGAATTCAAAGGAAGGAAAGTTATCAGACATAAAATGGGCCATTATATAATGATAAATGTCAGTTCTCCAAGAAGACATAAAAACATTAACATTTATATGACTAACAAAAGAGTAGCATAATATGTGAGGTAAAAACTGATTTAACTACAAGGAGAAATAAATGAATCTACTATTATAGTTGAAGATTTCAACATCCCTCTATTAGAAATGGACAGATACAGCAGGCAAAAATTCAGTAAGGGCATAGTGGAACTCAACAACAGCATCAATCAACTGGGTATAATTGAATATCAATTAATGTAATTTATCACATCAATAGGGTAAAAAATTCACATGATCATGTTAATGGATGCAGAAAAAACATTTGAAAAAATCTATCATCCATTTATAGTAAAAACTCTCAGCAAAGCCAACTAATAGAGGAACAGAAAACCAAATACCACATGTTCTCACTTACAAGTGGAAGCTAAATATTGAATACACATAGACACAAAGATGAGAATAACAGACACTGGGAACTACTTGATGGGGGAAGGTGGGAAGGAGGCATGAGTTGGAAGGCTACTTATACTACATTCACTACCTAGGTGATGGGATCATTCATACACCAAGCCTCAGTGACACGAAATTTACCCATGTAACAAACCTGCACATGTACTCCCTGAACCTGAAATAAAAGTAAAAAAAGCAAAGAGAGAATGAGAAGAGAAGCCAAAGACCTAGGAGAAAATATTTTCAAAAGACATATCTGGTTCTAGATCCTCGAGGAATTGCTGTACTGTCTTCTATAATGGTTGAACTAATTTACATTCCCATGAACTGAGTAAAAGTGTTTCTATTTCTCTACAGTCTCACCAGGATCTGTTGATTCTTGACTTTTTAATAATTGCCATTCTGACTGGCATGAGATGGTATCTCATTGTGGTTTTGATTTGCATTTCTCTAATGATCAGTGATGTTGAGCTTTTTTTCATATGTTTGTTGGCTGCATAAATGTCTTCTTTTGAGAAGCTCCTGTTCATGTTCTTTGCCAACTTTGAAATACCATTTGACCCAGCAATCCCATTACTGGGTATATACCCAAAGGAATATAAATCATTCTATTATAAAGACACATGCACATGTATGTTTATTGCAACACTATTCACAATAGTAGAGACATGGAATCAATGCAAATACCCATCAATCATAGCCTGAATAAAGAAAATGTGGTACATATATACCATGGAATACCATGCAGCCATAAAGAGGAATGAGATCATGTCCTTTGCAGGGACATGGATGGAGCTGGAAGCCATTATCCTCAGCAAACTAACACAGGAACAAAAATCCAGACACTGTGTCTTCTCACTCATAAGTGGGAGCTGAATAATGAGAATACAAGGACACAGGGAGGGGAACAACACACACTGGGGCCTGTTGGCAGGGGGTCAGGGGAGGAAGAGAATCAGGATAAATAGCTAATGCATATTGGGCTTAATACCTAGGTGATGGGTTGACAGGTGCAGCAAACCACCATGGCACACGTTTACCTATGTAACAAACATGCACATCCTGCACATGGATCCCAGGACTTAAAATAAATTTTTTTAAAAAGACATATCTGATAAGAGGCTGTAATCAAAAATATATAAAGAACTTTGAAAACTCAACAACAAGAAAAGTAATAACACAATGTAAAATGTATAAAATACTTGAATGGATGTTTCACCAAAAAAGTTGCACAGAAGTTAAATAAGCATATGAAAAGTTGCTTAATATCATATGTCATTAGAGAAATGAAAGCTAAAATAACAAAGAGATACTACCACATACCATTAGAATGGCCAAAAGACTAACAGCACCAAATGCTGGCAAAGATGGGGAGCAACAGGAACACTCATTCATTTCTAGTGGGAATTCACAAGGGTACAATCACATTGGAAGATAGTTTGGAAGTTCTTATAATACTGAACATACTCTTACCATATGATCCAACAATCATACTCCTTGGTATTTACCCAAATGAGTTAAAAACTTATGTCTACACAAAGCTTGCACATGGATGTTTATAGCAGCTTTATTCCTACTTGCCAAAACTTGGAAGCAACCATGATGTTCATCAGAAGGTGAATGGATAAACAGTGATATATCTAGACAATAGAATATTATTTAGTGCTAAAAAGAAATGAACTATCAAACCATGAAAAGAGGTGAAGAAACCTTAAATGCATTTTACTAAATGAAAGAAGCCAATCCGAAAAAGCTTTATACTGTATGATTCCAACTATATGACATTGTGAAGAAAGCAAAATAATGGAAACTGGAAAAAATTCAGCATTTTCCAGTGGTAAAGGGAATGAGGGACAAATAGGCAGAGTGCAGAGTATTTTTAGGGCAGTGAAACTATTCTGTAAGATACTATGATGGTGGATACATGTCATTACACATTTGTCAAGACTCATAGAATGTACAACACCAAGAGTGAACTGTGATGTACACTATGGACTTTGGGTGATAATGATATGTTAATGTAGTTTCACCAATTGTAACAAATGTTCCACTCTGGTGTGGGATTTTCATAGTGGGAGAACTGTGTGTATGGGGGTGGCAAGGAGTAAACGGGAAATTTCTGTACTTTGCACTCCATTTTGCTGTGAACCTAAACCTGCACTAAAAAATAGTCTAGGCCAGGTGTGGTGGCTCATGCCTGTACTCCCAACACTTTGAGAGGTTGGGACAGGAGGATTGCTTGAAGCCAGGAGTTCAGAACAGCCAGGGCAATACAGTGAGATCCTGTCTCTACAAAAAATAAAAAAATCAAAAACAGTAAAATAAGTAAAAAAAAAAAAAAAATCTATTTATAAAAATCAGCAAACAATAATATATCCACTAGCAATGGCTTCTGATTCTTTTTCCCCTCCACCCGCTGGCAACCACTAGTCCTATTTTCGTCTCTATGCATTTGCCTATTCTAGACATTTCCTGTAAATGGAATAATATAATATGTGATCTTTTGTAACTTACTTCACTTTGCTTAGCATAATATTCACAAGGTTCATCCACGTGGTAACATATATCAATATTTCATTCCTTTTTTATTAAAAATAATATTTCTATGTATGGATACACCATATTTTGTTTAACCTTTCATATGTTGATGGACATTTGGATTGTTACCACTTTTTCAGCTATTATGAATAATGGTGCTATGAACCTTCTTGCATACTTTTTTTTTTGTGGACATATGTTTTCCTTTCTCTTGGATATATACCTAGAAGTGAAATTGCCAGGTTGTCTGCTAACTCTATGTTTAGATTTTTGAAGAACTGCCAAACCATTTTACAAAGCAGCTGCACATTTTACATTCCTACCAGCAATGCATGAGGGTTCCAATTTCTCCACTATTGTCTGTCATTTTGATTATGCTCATCCTTGTGGGTGTAAAGTGGTTATCACCTCAGCGTGATGTTAATTTTCATCTCCCTAGTGACTAATGTCATTGAGCATAGTTTCACATGCTTAATGAACATTTGTATATCTTCTTTGGAGAAACATCTATTAAAGTCCTTTGCCCATTTTCAATAGGTTTATTTTTCTTGATATTTTTGAGTTCTAAGAGTTCCTTATATATTTTGGATAATGGTCTTTTATTAGACATATAAAAGACCTTTGGGTTGCCTTTTATAATTTAATTTTAAAATATAAGTTCCTAGGAGGAAAACTTACATAGGAGGCATTTAATTATCATAAAAAATGAATTTTATTTTCACAATGATTTCTACAGGGGAGAAAAAGGTACAGAAGGCCAGAAAACAACTAAAATTTGAGCACCTACTATGTGCCGAAAATTTCATGTATGTCATCTCATTGGATCCTCATGAAACATCTGTAAAGTCACTTCTTTATACTAATTTCACAGATAAGGAAACAGTTTTGGACAGATTAAACAGCATTCCAAACTGACTGAGTTCATAAACAGCAAAGCAGGAATTGAATTGCATGTGTTTGACTCCAAGTCTTGTGCCACTTCTAGCGTACCAAATTTCCTCTCTTATTTTCTAAACTGCCCTAAACTTGGTCAAAAGAAAATTAATAAGAAATTCTGTGCAATGCTTCAATGCTTCCAGTCAAAGCTGCTGTATTAATGCCTCATATGCATTTACTGGGCAAGCACTAAATACCCCCTGGAGACAATGTCACAGATCTACAGACCTGTATCCATGTTAGATTTTGCATTTGCATCTTACACTCCTAAAAGAAATAGAAGAGAAGCATTTGTTGATTTAAATCATATGTTTTGAAAATTGCAGTAAAATATGTATCTCACTTAAGTTTTTTGCCAGATGCTTTTATTTCTACATTATCTCATAATATTCCAAATAAGAAGTGATAAGATTGGAACCTAGGTCCGTGTGACTGCAAATTCCATGGATTTTTCTTCTATACCTCTACAACAGTGAGCAATTGAATGACATCATGCAGTTGATTTATTTTTGTCTATGTTCCACATAAACAAAACTACTAGTAAGAAAAAAATGAATAAAGGCAATCATGCAAAATATTCTGCTTTGTCCAAATGACAAAATAAAAAAGAAGAAAAGTGCTTTTTATAACTAAATTTTTCTGTTGTTTTGGCATAACATCACCTTTGTGCCCCCAACCACACCTCCTTTATTTTATTTTTATCTTGAGCCCTAATATTTTATAGCTCTTCAAAAGATTGATGAAATAAGTAAGTTTCTCTAGTTCCATTCGTTTTGTTGTACTGCTTATTTCCCTTAGGAAGACAAGTTTGGAGATTGTTGTATCTATCCTATGCGTGCATTTCCCCTAGTTATATCAAATAAACTTTAATAATAATAGCTGACAATTATGTAGCACATATGTGGTAGATGCCTTTCTAATTTGTATCTGATTCTCACTTCAAGTTTGCATTATGGTACTTGTTAAAGCCCAGAGAGGTTAAGTTAGTTAACCAAGGCCACAGGCTGGCAAAGTGGTAGAATTCAATCCAGATCTGTCCAGCCTCAAAGCCCAGGGTCTCTTTGCCATATACAATGCACACTGTCCTTTACGGGGACTGAGTTTATCCAAGGGCCTAACAGATGGCAGGGGACAGACAGAAATATGGTAGAGGCAAAAGTCCTATGTCCTCTCTGCTGTTGGTTTTAAGCACTGACAACAAAGGCACCCATTACAGGCACAGTGTTTTGATATTTTGACTCTAAAATTATATCAAAATCTTTCATAGTAGTTATTATTTTCTCAACACAAAAGCATATTTAGATTTTGCAGACACATGGGATGTGCGTAAAATGTAGTCTTTGCCTTCAAGGAGTGATTGTAATTGGAAAGAAAGGATAGACAATGTTTGTTATGCACATCTCCAGGCTTCAGCACCCTAATTTGCAAAATGAGGAAATTAAACTAAATGACAGCTAAGATAGATATCAGCTCCAAAATTTTGTAATTTGTAAGATTAATGGGTTAACAGAAAGGGGAGACCTGGTCAGGGACTCTATGCAGATAAAATGTTCTACCTACAACAAATCGTATAAGAGAAAGTGTCCTGAAAAATAAAGACAAAGGCCGGTGCGGTGGCTCACACCTGTAATCCCAGCACTTTGGAAGGCTGAGGCAGGCGGATCACTTGAGGTCTGGAGTTTGAGACCAGCCTGGACAACATGGTGAAAGCCCGTATCTACTAAAAATACAAAAACTAGCCAGGCGTGGTGACACACGCCTGTAATCCCAGCTACTCAGCAGGCTGAGGCACAACAGTCATTTGAACCCAGGAGGCAGAAGTTGCAGTGAGCCTAGATTGCACCACTGCATTCCAGCCTGAGTCACAGAGCGAGATTCAGTCTCAAAAATAAATAAATAATAAACATATAAAAGCATTATGGTACTTATTATACCAAAGTATAACAAAGTATACTTGTTTTTTACAAATATACAAGTGTATTTCTTACTTGTATAGCAAAGTAAGAACTCTGTGACATATAAAAGGACAGACTGGGGAAAATGGAGGTGAAACTGTGGTCAAAGAGAACCAAGTCTGGCTGAGCATATGTAAGACTAAGGCAGGCTGGAAGGAGCAGAGGGTGTGGAGGAGCTGCCTAGGAAAGTGCACCTAATTTTCAAAATGGACAATGCATTTAAAGGCCATGTAAAGGACATTTTGCAATTGGAAAGAGAACATGATGTTCACAAATGAATATGGATATGAATGAAGTCGAGGAAAGCAAATTAGCCAAACAGACTCTATATGCAAGGTGAAATTCACATTCAATGATTATACTATGCATGGAATCACAGAGACCAGGAGTTTGTGGTAAGGTAGAAGGAAATAGAAAACATGGCAGTTAGTAAGACAGTTAGTAAAATGAAGACAGTGATCTGTCTTTCCTATAATAGGTTGGAAATTAGAAAATACCCAGTTGGAAAGTAGACAAAGAAATCCTATGGACAAAGAAATCCCTTGACATCAAGTGAAGAGTTAAAAAAAAAAAAAAAAAACAATTTCATAGAGGGTATACGAATAGCTACCAATCGAGAATTTAAAACCTCAAAACAAGCCATATGTATACAGTGTTATTATTTTACAGATGAGAAAAGTGCAGCTCAAAGAGATTACATAGAATCCCCAAAGTCTCACTTATTAATCTGCAGAAGTTGAATTTTATCCCACATCTGGGTGACTCCAAAGCATGTCTACTTAAAAACTAGAATATTACACTTTCCAGTGACAGCCAAATGGAATTTTTAAAATTGCATGCTTAGCTTTCTGCTTGAGCACATCCATATTAGTCTATTTTTTAAATAATCAATCTCAAGATACTGTGGTTAGCCTATATTTAACACTAAATAAAGAACACAAAATAATTTTGAAAAAAAGTGCAAGCTTTTCTGCAAACTTTTTATGTGAGTATTTCTTTAGAGGAAAACTTGTACCTAAATATGATTAAGCACTGTATAAAAACTTTAAAAAGTCACATCTTGAGAGAAAATACAAGTTATAATTAAATAGCCATGCTAATACTCCAAATATCTCATTATTACTAGAATGTCTGCACCTAAGTCAGCCAAATACAGGGTGAAAATAAAATAAGCTAATATATTAGAAGCTAGGATATAGTTAAGTCTTACTCAAATATTTTCCTTTTGAGGAAATCAGAAACTTTGTGCTTTGAAAATATTTCAATTGTTCCTGGCTTCCAAGGCATCTTAACACTTCTAACTTTATACTTCTAGAGAAATTATTTTATTTCCTTTTCATGCTTCCTGTGGTTTGGACATAATGTTCTCTTTCCAGCCAGATTTGCTGGGTTTCTGAACAGTTTAACAGAGTATTCTTGGCTGGAGGGCTGGTAAGGGAAAAACAGCAAAGTATGAAGTTAAGAATTCTCATCCCATCTTTATTTAGTAGAATATGTTCATCTCACTCTCAATTTATCTGAAGCAGAAGAATGGATTACAGCAAGAGGTAGTATCAGTTCAGGTTCATTCAACTGACATTTAAGGTATAAACTAGCTGGTGCTAAGTTCTGTGGAAGATGATGGCAGTAAAATGAGACTGTCCTTACTTTGGACAGACACTAAATTCAATGGGGGAAATATACAGAAATATATTACTTCTCATGTAGCATATGGTGAACATAACCCTAAATGTATATTCACAGTGTTCTCAGAGGTACTTAGCTCAGACAGGACTGAAGGAAGCTTCTTGAAAATACCTAAACCAAACCTCAAAAACGAGGTAAAATTACAGTTACCTGACAGAAAAAATTATAGAGAACCTTAATCTGTCCAGTTCATATAACATACAACAAAATTATTAGAGTCTTTTGCTTGTTTCTTCTTTGCTTATGTTATACATAATTTATGCATTCATATCAAAATTTATATTTAAACACAATAAAACTAGAAACATTTTAGCTAAGGAAGGAACTAACCTTAATCAAAGATAAGTGTAAGCAAAATGTTGGCTACTATTCATAGTGCTAGAAAAATAATTACCACATTTAAGAATCATGCTTTTTTTTAGCTTTTTGGTTCTAAGTTCAATTATTTAAGGATTGTTTCTTCCTTGAATACAGCTATTGGCACATGAATAACACCTAGGCCAGTGCTGGAAACTCCAGTTTAATATACTTAGGTTGATTGAGGAAGATGTATTATTATGGATGTCTATTGTGTAAGTTAGATATTTGAAGGTAAGGTATATGTGATACCCAAGTACGCTTTCATTTTCTTCAAGCAGAAATTCTTTTTTATTCAAACAATCAGCCTTGAAAACAGACACGTTTATTAGTCAGAATGAAGAGGTTCTCTTGGGGATCTCTGTGAGTACGAAGCAGGTTATTTTTTCTAATAATCTTGACTTGCACCCAGCTTTGCTCAACAAGTCTTTTCCATTCCAATTTGCTGTCCAAGCCACTTTGTTTGCTAAATAATAACCAAGTAAACTAGGTGAAGTTCAAGTGGGCAGACACTGTAAGTTAGTTGCACTGGGGTGACCAATAGAATGGTTGACTTGGTATTAGGGCTAAAGGAATATCATGGCCTGGCTCAGTGGCTCACACCTATAATCTCAGCACTTTGGGAGGCCAAGACAGGCAGATCACTTGAGCCCAGGAGTTCGAGACCTGCCTGGGCAACATGGTGAATCCCTATCTCTACAAAAAATAAAAATAAAAATAAATTGGCTGTGCTGTAGTCTTAGCTACTCAGGAGGCTGAGGTGGGAGGATCCCTTGAGCCTGGGAGGTGAAGGTTGCAGTGAGGTAAGATCATGCCACTGCACTCCAGCCTGGATGACAGAGTGAGATCCTGTCAAAGGAAAGGAAAGGAGAGGAGAGAGAAGAGAGGAGAGGAGGGGAGAGGAGGGGAGAGGAGGGGAGGGGAGAGGAGGGGAGAGGAGGGGAGAGGAGGGGAGAGGAGGGGAGAGGAGGGGAGAGGAGGGGAGAGGAGAGGAGGGGAGGGGAGAGGAGGGGAGAGGAGAGGAGGGGAGGGGAGGGGAGGGGAGGGGAGGGGAACGAAGGGGAGGGGAGGGGAACGAAGGGGAGGGGAGGGGAGGGGAGGGGAGGGGAGGGGAGGAGAACATGCCCATATCTCCCACTGCCATTTATATTACCTGACAAATGACCACACTGACAAGAAGATGGTGCCTCAGAAGGCGCACAGAACACCATTTTCAGTTTCTAATAGAAACTGACACTAAGTCCTTGAAAGTTTGCACTCATTCCTTGTACTAAGTAATTCACTATCTCTTGTTCCCAGGTCTTCCTTGACGTGATAGATCTTTAGAGGAAAATAACTTATATTTAAATAATGTTTTGCAATTCATTAACTGCTTCCATGTAGTTTGCTTTATTTAGATATTTTCGGCCGCTCTTTGTACTAAGTAATTATTAGCTCAATTTTACAGACCAGAAAACCCAGATTAAAGGAGGATGAGAAATAAGATTTAGTGATGCCTGCCAGTCTTCATAAACCCTGTCAGGTAGGTGTCATTCATCCCTATTTTACAGTTGAGAAAACTAAATGTTTCTGTAACATCTTCAAAGTCATAAACTAATGTATGGTAGATTTGGCACTTAAAATTAACATTGTCAGAAAGTTACTCTTTGGAGTAATTATCAACAAGAATAATGATTGGAGTCACCTATGGGGCTTTCTCAAAATACACATCTATCCTATATCTTAGACTTCTTTGAGACTAGTAAAACATTTGAACTTTGAAAGCTTCCACAATTTATTCTAATGTGCACCCCTGGTTAAGACACTCTGCTTCCTCATTTGCTTCTTTATTACATATTATCTTCTCAAACTAGAGTTGGATCATCAAGAATCATTTACCATCTTTTAAAAATGAATCATTGGCCAGGTGCGGTGGCTTATGCTTGTAACCCTAGCACTTTGGGAGGCTGCGGCAGGTGGATCACAAGGTCAAGAGATTGAGACCATCCTGGCCAACATGGTGAAACCCCGTCTCTACTAAAAATACAAAAATTAGCTGGGCGTGGTGGCCCGTGCCTGTAGTCCCAGCTACTCCTGACGCTGAGGCAGGAGAATCGCTTGAACCCGGGAGGCAGAGGTTGCAGTGAGCCAAGCTCACGCCACTGCACTCCAGCCTGGCAACAGAGTGAGACACCATCTCAAAAAAAAAAAAAAAAAAAAAAAAATTCTTGGTTTAACTACATTTAAATATCTTACATGGATTCTGATCATCAAGTTGATCATTAACAATTATGAAACTTACCAAAGAGAATATCTAGTTTTTTACTATCTTATAATACCCTCAACATGTTGTAATAGTATAATCACTTAAAACATCTTAAGCACAGATAAAGTTATTACAATTAAAACATTGGTGCTGAAATAAATAAACACACAGACAAATACACCAGTGGAACAAAAGAGAGAGCCCAGAAATAGCCACATTTTTATTAAATTAGTATATTTGACTATATACAATGAGCACCATATTTGGTATCATTATTGTCATTGCTATTATTATTATTGCCATTATTGTTATGGGAGAGGTTACTCTACAGAAAAATGAGTGAGGGATGGTCTTCTCAATATAGTTAACTATATGAAAAAATGGTTCTAGATTTTAAGAAAGAAAGAAATTATTCTCTAGCCTTAGACCATATAAAAACAATAGCTCCAAGTGGGATGTAAACTTACATTTAAAAGATAAAATTAGAATGATTTTAGAAGATACTGTAGAAGACTATCATCATAACCTTGGAGTTAGGAAAATATTTCTTAACTGAGACACAAAAAAAGCACATTTAAGAAATAAATTATTAAATGTGACTACATTAAAATAAGAACTCCTTTATCAAAAGACATCATCAATAGAGTAAAAATACAAGTCACAGAATTGAAAAAAAGTTTGTTAAATAAATAACAAAGGACTAGTACAGAAACTTTAGAACCAACAATAAGAAAAAGGAAGAAAATCCAGTAGAAAAATTGACAAAATATTTGAACAGGAACTTCAGAAAAAAGGAAATTCAAATGGTTGTCAAACATATAAGAGGTGTTTAACATTATTAGTAATCAGGAAAAGGCACATTAAAACTGTAATATGACACCCTTACAGAGCCATAAGACTGAGAAAGATGGGAACAGTATGAGTTGCATACACTGCTAGTAAGGGTGTAAATTGGTACAGCCATTTTGGAAAATAGTTTGGAATTAGCCAGTAAAACTGAAGATATGCATGTCTTATCATCCTACAATTTCAAACCCTGGAATAAAACTCATACAATCTCCTCCTATGTGGACCAGAATACACGACATGCAAAAGAATGTCTATAGCATCATTTCTTCTAATTATCCCAAACTGGAAACAATCCAAATGTCCAAAGACAGTAGAATGGTTAAGTAATATTATGTATTCATAGACTGGAACTTTTATAGCAATAAAATAAAATAAACCCTGGCCATATTCTAAAATCTTCCAATATGATATCGAATAAATGAAACCAGAACATATAATAATACATTTTGCATGTATCCACTCAAATTAATTTTTTTGTTTTTTTGTTTTTTGTTTTTTTAGTTTGTTTGTTTTGAGATGGAATCTCACTCTGTCGCCCAGGCTGGAGTGCAGTGGCGCGATCTCAGCTCACTGCAAGCTCCGCCTCCTGGGTTCACACCATTCTCCTGCCTCAGCCTCCCAAGTAGCTGGGACTACAGGCGCCCACCACCACGCCCCGCTAATTTTTTGTATTTTTAGTAGAGACGGGGTTTCACCGTGTTAGCCAGGATGGTCTCGATCTCCTGACCTCTTGATCCGCCCACCTCAGCCTCCCAAAGTGCTGGGATAACAGGCGTGAGCCACCGCGCCTGGCCCAAATTAATTTTTTTAAATGCAAAATTAAACTACATTACTAGGGAAGTGCACATAGTTGGGAAACTATAGAGAAAATGGTTGCTGTAAAAGCAAGGCAATTGCTGTCTCAAGTGGGAAGGAAGAAGGAATAGAATCTGAAGAGACACACAGTGATATAGAAAACCTCTATGAATGTAGCAATATTTTATTTCTCATATTGGGTGTTCTCTATAATTTTCATTATATTCTTCAACCATGCTTTATACATTTTTTGTATTTGTGTTATATCTCACAATATTGAACAGGTTTTAAAAAGCCTGCTTAAGCAGAAAACCTCCTGTGAAATGTTTATTACTATCAAATTTGAGTATAATAAATATTTAGGGTTAAGAAATAAAAGGGATAAATGAAATAAGTTTGGTCTACTGCTGAAATGGTATATATATATATATATATAATTGTTAGTACGCATCAAATGTGTTTGTGTGTTTTTTCATTGTCATGTGGTGTGGAGCAGTTGGTGATTCTGGAGCTGCTTTTCAAATTATAATAAGACATCCCATATGATAATCTCTAGAAATCAGAGAATAACAATACAGCTTTGCTCCTGATAACACTAACAATGAAGTGCCTGCAGGCAGGGCATGGTGACTGAGATTTTAATTAATCAGTGTGTTTATTTTAGTATGAATTACACTCCCACCACTTCCTGTGTTCAGAGTTTATTATTAATATTTCTATGGATGACATATCTTCCTTTCCAAGACCTTGCTGCTTTCTTTTTTTATTGCCTTGGGTAGCTAGGGGGTTGTTTATTTAGCTCTGGCTGATTCTTACATGAATCTTTTCACAAGAAGAGCCTGATGAAAGGATAAACCAATGGATCTTTATTAAAATATGAAAAACAAAACTATGGACAGCATGGCTACAGATTTGGTCATAAAACCAAGAGCACGCTGTATCAGGACTAAAACATATTGACACATTAAATAAGAACATTATGAACGAGCACACAGAAAATAGAGCTATCACAACAATGTAAATGGAAACTAGCCCCTTATCTTATTTGACACTTACAGAACCCTTCACCCTTCACCATCCAGGGAAATAGGACAGAACAGAATAACAAATAGAGGTGTTCCTTCTAGCACCTCTAGATTTTTCCTTTTCACCAGGAGTTGCATCTTTTTATTCTTATTAGTGGGTCATGGTCCAACCAAACCAAACAAAAATGACAACTTTCCTGAAATGAGAGTAGTTTTTAGCTCTTTCATCATATACAATAAAAGCTAACATCCGTTTATCCCTTAACATCTGAAAGTGACTTACCTATATTATTCTTCAATCCTCACAAAATTGTATAAAATTGTTATTCTGCTTCCCCATTTTACAGAAGAAGAAACTGAGGTGTAGAGAAGCTGAGTCTTTTGCATACAACAAACTGGTACTTGTGGAAGAGTCAAAATTCAACCCCAGGAGTCTGATTCCAGAGGCCACACTTAACCCACTACATCATATGAGATGACATATGTCCTCCCATCAGCTAAGGGACCCAAGAGATTCTGTAGAATTTCCTGACACTTCTGGAAATGCTGTGAATGCTGTCTTTGATGATAATCTCTAGAATAATGCCTGGACAGCATCCTTAAAAGCCTGAATAATTTATAGTAGATTTCAGAAGCATATGATTTATTCCCAGAAATCTTATCCGTAGAGCCTTTGCCATAGCTAGAAAAGGACCAGAAATGTTTCTAAAATTCTGCGTCTTAACGTTGTCTTATGTGTGATGCCTTTCTTGGTTCCCTAAGGCAATATACCCATGTCCCTTTGCCACTGCATTTTTCTCATTATACTCCTGTTTATTTATGTTTCTTTCATCTCTTCTAGATTTTGAGAACCAATAAAACCAGGAATTTTGAATATTCATATGCCCAGTACTTTCACAAGGCCTGGAATATAGCAGTTACAATGTATCATTCTGGAATGCAGGATTAAGCAATCCCATAATAGCATTGATATGGTTTGGCTGTGACCCCACCCAAATCACATCTTGAACTGTATAATAGTTCCCATAATCCCCACGTGTCATGGGAGGAACCTGGTGAGAGGTAATTTAATCCTGGGGGCAGTTCCCTTCATGCTGTTCTCATGATAGTGAGTTCTCATGAACTCTGATGGTTTTATAAGGGGCTTTCCCCCTTTTTCTCGGCACTTCTTCGTCCTGCCACCCCATGAAGAAGGACGTGTTTGCTTCCCCTTCACCCACAATTGTAAGTTTCCTGAGGCCTCTTTAGCCCTGCAGAACTGAGTCAATTAAACCTCTTTCCTTTATAAATTACCCAGTCTTGCGTGTGTCTTTATTAGCAGCATAAAAATAGACCAATACAGCACTTAATATTTATTGCATCTACTCTGTGTTAGGTGTCATAGAAGATATTTTGTATGTATTATCTTATTTATTCTTCACAAGAGCTTAATGAGATTAAAAATTCTTATTAGGCTTATCTTTAAGTGTATAATTGAATGCTTAGGTTTAAATCCGAATAGCTTGTTCATGGTCATGTAGGTAGTCATAATGAAGACAAAATCCAAACTCAGAGCCATCTGGCTCCAGAGTCTACCCTCTCAAACACTACACTGCTCTGTTTTCCTGTCTTAAAATTCATCACTTTTGTTAGAAAAAATCAGTCAGATTCAAACGGTAGGTTTTTGTATGACTTGATGATAAACGGCACTGTTTAGACTGGTATGCATAAATATTCCTCTTGAAATCTTTTTAATTTCCTGGATGGATGATTCCTTAAGAGTCAGAACTGACTGGCATAGTGGCTTCATGCCTGTAATCCCAGCACTTTGGGAGGCTGAGGCGGGCAGATCACGAGGTCAGGAGTTCGAGACCAGCCTGGCCAATATGGTGAAACCCCATCTTTACTAAAACTACAAAAATTAGCCGGGCATGGTGGCGTGCACCTGTAGTCCCAGCTACTTGGGAGGCTGAGGCAGAAGAATCTCTTGAACCCAGGAGGTGGAGGTTGCAGTGAGCCAAGATCGCACCACTGTACTCCAGCCTGGGAAACAAAGCGAGGTTTCATCTAAAAAAAAAAAAAAAGAGTAAGACCCTTCAAGCTCATTATAATCCTGTTTCATAACTGCATACATAGAAGAATTAATAGTGTTTGCTCTTTCTGGGGTATAAAAACTGAATAATTGAATAGTGAAAGCAAGTTTCTATTGACTGTGTATTAGATATTAAAATACAGTGGCAATTGGGTTGTAGAGAGCACAAATTATTCCTATGAAATACAGTTACTGCATTTCTAATGGTTCTAATTTTCCTCAAATATAAGCCCTATATATTTAAGAAAAGAGAAAATAATGCTAAAGAGCACTCCAGTTTGAGGAAAAACGAAAATGATTCCCATTAACTATTCTGGAAGGTTGTAAATATTATATAGACACTGTAGGTCTGATTCTATGTAAGATTAGCTATTTTTATTAAAGGTAGTTTTTTTCCCATACAGTATATTTCTGCACTTTGTTTTTAATAAAAAATTTAAGAAGCATTACCAGAGCCGTGGGAACAATTTCACACTTTAAGCAAGAGCTTAGAGAAAACATCAAACTATGTATTTGAAATAGATATAAAAAAGAAACCATTTATTCTGGCATTTTTCCAAAACTTGGTCACAATAATTTGAATTTTTAAGCAATATAAAATAGTTCTCTCTAAAGTGATGAAATTCAAAATAAGTCCAAAGAAAATGCTCACAAAGATTTGCTTCTCCATAGCAATTCATGGATTCTGAGGTTAAATTATTCCTGAAAATAAAACAAATGAAACTGATACTATCAAGCCATCAGGCCAAGTTTCAGCAATAGATGCTATTTTTTTTTCTCTTCCATTCTTTCTTATACTCCCTACTCAAACCCTTGCACAAGGAAAACATAAGAAAGTTAAACAGTCCTCAGAAGATAATGCATTTCAGAAGGCAAAAAAATTAAAGTTTTTTTTTTTTTTTTTTTCCTGGGAGAGGATGAATTATCCACCACTGGGCATACTGAAGCAGAGAATAGACCATCACTGGTCAGGATATTGTAGGATATTGAGAATTAGATCAGTTAGTTTTCTCCCAAATCTGAAGTCTATGATTCTGGCGCTCATTTGTGCATTTGTGCTAATTGCTTGTACTCAGCTACTGTGAGGGCATCCTTTCCTCTCTTGACTTCACTTTTTAAGGGTAGGATTCACTCTCAGGCCTCTGGCTTCTGGCTGGCTGGAAATCACACCTCTGGGTCCAGGAGCACCTCTGTCCAGGCAGTTTAAAATGGGGCAGAGAGTAAAACCATCTCTGTGCCTGTTCTTAGATTTCTGTTCAGAGTTCACCTACCCTGGTTCTCCTTCCGGCCAGATCCACTTATCTATTTATAAACATAAGCTAGCACAAGGTGGGTCGGCATTTAAACCAAGGTCTGACTCCAAATCTCATGTTCCCATTGCACGTCACATTATCCATTATCCTAGATCTTTCACAACAGAGCAGTGGAATTATAATTTGTTGTTGCTCATGTCCTGACATAGCTCATAGCCTAGCAAAGACTGCTTAGCCTGGAGTGTGCAAAGGTCAGGGACATGGCTAAGCCAGATGGTCATAGCTGAAAAGATTCTCTTGTCCATCATCCAGGCTAGCACTGATGCCTCGAGCATATCAGTTGAATCCTTTCAAATAAATGAAACTGTGCTTCTCCTGATAACATCCTACACTAGGGATTGTTGGCTACAGGATTAAATTTGCATGTCCCAGCTAAATTGGAGAATCACAGAATTATTGAATTGAAAGTAGAACATATCTTAGAAGCCCTTGAATGTGTAAGTTACATTTTTAAAGATGGGAAATGGAGGCTCAGCAAAGCCTAAGTAGCACAGTATGAACTGATACTAACGTTGGAATTAGAGCTTTGGTCGGAGCCCTTTCTCCAACATAAAGGGATAGACTATTTCACCATGCTTTGCTTTATTGGACTTCACAGATAATGCATGTTTTACAAGTTGAAAGTTTGTGGCAAACTTGCCTCAGACAAGTCCATCAGCATCATTTTTTCAACAGCATGTGCTGGTGCCTCTGCGTCATGTAATTCTTACAATATTTTAAACTTTATTATTATCACATCCATCATGATGATCTGTGGTCAGTAATGTTTGATGTAACCACTGTAATTGCTTTGAGGCACTAGAAATCACTCTCATATAAGATGGCAAACTGAATCACTTAATGTTGTACATGTTCTGACTGCTCCCGTCTTCTCCCTTTCCTTGGGCCTCCCTATTCTCTGAGATGCAGCAATATTGAAATTCAGCCAATTAACAACCCTAAAATGGCCTCTAAGTGTTCAAGTGAAAGGAAGAGTTGCACTTCTGTGACTTTAAATCAAAACCTAGATATGATTAATCTTAGTAAGGAAGATATGTCAAAAGCTGAGATAGGCTGAAGGCTAGTCCTGTTGTGCCAAACAGACAAGCAAGGAAAAGTTCTTGAAGGAAATTAAAAGTGCTACTCCAGTGAACACATAAATGAGAAGAAAGCAAAACAGACTTATTGCCAATATGAAGTAAGTTTGCATGGTCTGGATAAAAGATCACACCAGCCACAACATTCCCTTAAGTCAAAGGCTAATCCTGAGCAAGACCCTATATCTCCTGTATAATGACAGAGAGGCGAGGAAGCTGCCGAAGAAAAGTTGAAAGCTAGCAGAGGTTGGTTCATGAAGTTTAAGGAAGGGAGGCATCTCCATTACATAAAAATGCAAGATGCAGTAGCAAGTACAGATGTAGAAGCTGCAGCAAGTGATCCAGAAGATCTAGCTAAGACAATAGATAAACATGGCAACACTAAAAATCATTTTCAGTGGAGACAAACAGCCTTCTATTGATAAAAGATGCCATGTTCTCATTCATAGGTGGGAATTGAACAACGAGAGCATATGGACACGGGAAGGGCAACATCACACTCCGGGGACTGTTGTGGGGTGGGGGGAGGGGGGAGAGATAGCATTAGGAGATATACATAATGCTAAATGACGAGTTAATAGGTGCAGCACACCAACATGGCACATGTATACATATGTAACAAACCTGCACGTTGTGCACATGTACCCTAAAACTTAAAGTATAATAATAATAAAATTTAAAAAAAAAAGAAAAAAAGAAAAAAGATGCCATCTAGGACTTTCATAGCTACAGAGGAGAAGTCAATACCTGGCTTCAAAGCTTTAAAGGTCAGGCTGATGCCCCCAACCTCTCGTTAGGGGCTAATGCACTGGTGACTTTAAGTTAAAGCCACTGTTCATTTACAATTCCAAAAATTGTAGAGCTTTTCAGAATCATGCGAAATCTACTCTGCCTGTGCTGAATAAATAAAACAAGAAAGCTTGGATGACAGCACCTCTGTTTACAGCATGTAAACAGAATATTTTGAGGATTCAAGATTTTAGTGAAGGAAGTAACTGCAGATGTGTTGGAAATAAGAAGAGAACTAGAATTAGAAGTGGAGCCTGATGATGTGACTGAATTGCTACAAGTTCATGAGAAAACTTGAATGGGGACTGGGTGTGGTGGCTCACGCCTGTAATCCCAGCACTTTGGGAGGCAGAGGCAGGCAGATCACCGAGGTCAGGAGTTCGAGACCAGCCTGGCCAACATGGCGAAACCCTGTCTTTACTAAACATACAAAAATCAGACGAGCATAGTGGTGAACGTCTGTAATCCCAGCTACTTGGGAGGCTGCAGCAGGAGAATTGCTTGAGCCCAGGAGACAGAGGTTGCAGTGAGCCAAGATTGCACCACTGTACTGGGCGACAGAGCAAGCCATCTCAAAAAAAAACAAACAAACAAAACTTGAATGGATGAGGAGTTACTTCTAATGGATGAGCAAAGAAAATGGTTACTTGAGATGGAATCTACTCCTGGTAAAGATGTGAACATTGTTTAATTGATATCAAAAAATTTAGAATATTACATAAACTTAATTAATAAAGAAGTGGCAGGATTTGAGAGGATGAGCTCCAATTTTGAAAGTTCTACTGAGGTTAAAATGCAACTAAACAGCATTACATGCTATAGAGAAATTTTTCACGAAAAAGAGATTCAATCACTGTGTCAAATTTCATTGTTGTGTTATTTTAAGAAATTGCCACTGCCACTCCCACTTTTAGCAACCACCACTCTAATCGGTCAGCAGCCATCAACATTAAGACAAGACCCTCCACCAGTGGAAAAGCTGACAACTCGCTCAAGGCTAAATTGATTGTCAGCATTTTTTAGCAATACAGTATTTTTAAGTTGGGGTATATACATTGTTTTTTAGCTACTGCACACTTAATATAGCGTATTATAAATTTTTGAGATGGAGTGTTGCTCTGTCATCTAGGCTGGAGTGCAGTGGCATGATCTTGGCTCACCGCAACCTCCACCTTCCAGATTCAAGCGATTCTCCTGCCTCAGCCTCCCGAGTAGCTGGGATCACAGGCATACACCACAATGCCGGGCTAATTTTGTATTTTTAGTAGAGACGGGGTTTCTCCATGTTGGTTAGGCTGGTCTCGAACTCCCGACCTCAGGTGATCCGCCCGCCTCGGCCTCCCAAAGCGTTGGGAATACAGGCATGAGCCACTGCGCTGGCTGTGTATTATAATTTTTATGCGCACTTGGAAACCAAAAAATGTGTGCAACTCACTTTATTGTCATGTTTACTTTATTGTGGTGGTCTGGAAAGGAACCTACAATAGATCTGAAGTATGCCTGTGGTCCTTCCAAACCACACCATGGAGGGAGCTTAAGGTCAGCAACCCTCCCTGCATGTTGAAGAGAACTCAGGCTTTGTCTTTTCTACCAGAGCTAGAGACCAAACATAATAAAATAAGCTTCATCAACTTGTCATGAAACCAGGGTGTCCAGAGGAAGTGTTTAAAACAATGGTAAGCAGACAACATCAAAGGACAGCTAGAGGGGAAAAAATTAAATTCAGAGTATTTAAAATTTGAAACACCTATTCTTTTTTTTTTTTTTTTTTTTTTGAGACAGGGTCTTGCTCTGTTGCCCGGGCTGGAGTACAGTGGTGCAATCTCAGCTCACTGAAACCTCTGTCTCCTGGGTTAAAACTGTTCTCCTGCCTCAGCCTCCCAAGTAGCTGGGACTACAGTCATGTGCCACCATGCTTGCTTGGCTAATTTTTTGTATGTTTAGTAGAGACGGGGTTTCACCACGTTGGCCAGGCTAATCTTGAACTCCTGACCTCAGATGATCTGCCCACCTTGGCCTCTCAAAGTGCTGGGATTACAGGCATGAGCCACTATGCCTGGCCTGAAACACTTGTTCTGATTTTAGTAGGTGCATTCTCAAGTACTATTTTTTCTAATGTTTTAATGGACTTGTCAAATACTTCTTTTCTTTGTAGCAACTTTATCTATAAAAATAGAATAAATTTCTGGGTGTTGAACAAATGAGGATATAATTTAGCTAATGCTGAAAATATCTCAAGCAAGTCCTAAATATGGCAACAAGAGCATGAAGTAAGCCCATTATTCAAGCACAGGCTTTATCCTTATAAAATTTTAGGCCAAAGTGAAAATTTCAGCCAAAAGCATAGGTGGAAAGGCATCTTAATCATAAAGAATTGAAGGTGTATTTTTCTAAGGTTTAAGACAAACTCTTAAGACATAGAATAATACACACACATTATACCAATGTCAAATTCCTAATTTTGATATAGTATAGTAATTATACATGATGTAAACACTGGAGAAGACTTGTTAAAAGGCAACATCCTATGAAACTATAATTATTTCCAAATAGTTTTTAAATGCTAACTCTTGAAGAAGTTAATTAAGTAAAAATAATGCACACACATTGCAGGTTATTTTATGACCTAATATCATGATCAATGGTTCCTATTAGTGTACAGCTGGTGTTTTTCTTCTCTTTTTATGTGCTTATTTTTTAGCCACAGTAAAGCTCTATCAGAAAGCCAAGGTACATTCATTTCCACTATCAGCATCACAAAAATTTCACTAAATACTAAGTATATTTTTCCATTGACTTAGGCCATTATTCATACCATGTAGGTATTGGTTTAATGAATTTAGGTATCTAGACCTTTATAATGGTTCACATTTTACTTTGCTTGATATTTATTTTTTAAAAAGTACATTAGTCTCAAGACACAAAAGAAAAACCTCTACATGTTATGGTTCATTTAAAGATTGTCAATATTGATCAAATCCTTTTCAATGCTATAGATTGTGACTAAGTTTTTGTTTTTAATTGCGAAGGCAAAAAGCCCAATTTAAGAAATATTAATTTTATTGAATCTACCCTAAATGGATCATGATTCTTAACAAAGTGTTGATTTACATAAGGACATAAATAAATGCTTCCCATGAAATGTTGAAGTAGGAAGAGACCATAGGATCATCTAATCTCCATGCCACTCTTTCTAGGTGATGTACCTGAGGCTTAGCAAGATCAAATGACTTCCCTTCTAAGGCCACCAGTTATAACTGAAAAACCTGGGACATCTTTATCACTGCAAACAATTTGTACCCAAGTTTTGTTTGCTTGAATTTAAGAACCAGCTTCACCATGCAGTAGCTATGTGTCTTTAGTCAAGTTATTTACTCTCTGTATGCCTCAGCTTCTGTATCTGTAACATGGAGATACCAGTAGTGCAGTTGCTGAGGTCTTGCTAAGGTGGTTGGATACTTTTAATTCTAGATAGCCTAGATTTTAACTGAGGTGATTTTATACTTGTAATTCTACATGGTCTTGATTTTATCAGTCTTTCCCCTTACATGACTTTTCTATTTTAGAAACCATTATTTATCATATAACATTCTTAATTCAAAATTGAATACGTGTATTGCAAGATTCACTGCCACAGTAGACGCTACAGTTTGTGTATCTCACATCCACTCCTCTTCTTCCACACTCACAGGTAGACGGGACTCTGCCCAACATTCTTCTTCTCTCCCCAGATGGCAGGGAGACTCACAGGTCCCCTCAGAAAAAATCTTCCCCTTGCTTTGGTTCATAGCTTTATCCCAGCATTTTGATATTCTCCAAGAATTTCCAGTCTCAAGGTTTTTGTCCTATCTAGAGAGGAACAAGTCTGTACCAACACTCTCAATTGGGATCTCAGCAGGGTCCGGACAGACTCTCACTCTCTAGCCTTCCTGTCCCAAGATTCCAGCAGCTGCCCCTGTGAGGCTGTCACTTAGCAGCTGAACTGGGGTAGGAGGAGTACATCAACAGTCATCTTAAAGCCATAATCTTCTTAGAAACTTCTTGTGACTTTTTTTAAAAGCAAGGAACAGAATTATTAATTCCTCAAGCCCATTTGTCTTCCAGAAGACTGGAGTTAATCACTAATCATCCAGCTTCTAGAAATCATAATGGGTTCTTCTCTTTCTCTCCTTCCCCACTTCAAATCCATTCCCATGGCCTGTTAATTTTACCTCCACAAAAACTGCGTACTTTCTCCATTGCTGCCACTGTATCTCTACTACTTCAATAGAGCATTAGCCTTATAACTAGTTCTCCTGGTTCTCTGTTGTATATGGCATCTTCAGTTCATTCTCCACACAGGAACCTCCTTGAGCTTTTACCTGCAAATTGAATTATGTCTCTCCTGGGATCCCCACATGTAGCATAAAATCAAAAATTCCTATCATGGACTGTAAATCCTTAAGTAACCTGGCCCTTGTTTATCTCTGCAATATCTGGTACAATTTCTCCTCTCACTCACTATGCTTCAGCCACTATGGGCCCTAATTCCATTCTTAGAACATTTTGAGAGTTTTCTTCACTTATTTTAGGGTTTCTGCTGATGCAGTTCCTCCTGTCTGGAATGTTCTTCTCTAAGCTCCGTATAGCAGCTTTCCTCTCATCCTGCAGCTCTCAGTTCAACGTCTCTTACTTAGGGATACATTTCCTGATAGTTCTAAGTGGGTTCTTCTTGTTATTTTTTTAACTAACATGTTTCTTTATTTCATGACATTTCACATTTTGTATTTATTTATTTATTTGCTAATTTATTGTCTGTTTAACTGTATATTCTATGATAGCAAGGGCCATGTACAATTTGCTAATAACTTTATACCATGAACATGATTGGTTTCAATCAAATTTTGTTAATTAAATAAAATGTGCGTGAAAAAGATACACAAGAATACATTCCAAACACAATGCATTGACTGTCTTTTTTTCTTTCTTTTTTTTTATTTTTTTGAGACGGAATCTTGCTCTGTTGCCGGGCTGGAGTGCAGTGGTGCGATCTTGGCTCACTGCAGCCTCTGCCTCCTGGGTTCAAGCGATTCTCCTGCCTCAGCCTCCCAAGTAGCTGGGATTATAGGCACATGCCACCACACCCAACTAATTTTTGTATTTTTACTAGAGACAGGGCTTCATCATGTAGGCCAGCATGGTCCCGATCTCTTGACCTCGTGATCCACCCGCCTCGGCCTCCCAAAGTGCTGGGATTACAAGTGTGAGCCACTGTGCCCAGCCTGTTTTAAAAGGATATAAATCATGTGTATTAATGACTACAGTATAAATAAACACATACCATACACTACATGAAAGACATAAACTCAATCCATGAAGCATAGAGAGAGGAAAAAGATCTGAAGGCAACTTTAAAGAGAAGTGGGTGTTTTAATTGAGCCTTAAGCTCAATAGGCAGAGATGGAAAGGAAGGGTTTGAAAGCAGAAACAACTTAAGTACAAGCATGGGGATGGAGAAGTTCTATTATGTATATCCAAGATATAAAGCAGATAGGAAAGTGGGCTTTATAGGGAGATAAGACAATGGGCTGAGGAGTTTGCACTTTGTTCAGTAAGTAGGAAAGGGAAAAGCGTTTAAAACTTTAAGCTGGATACTGGCATATTCATCAGGAAGTATAAACACAACAGAAGACTTTAGGAGAGGATAATATTGATGAGAAGAGTTTTAAGATTGGCTTGAATTATGATGGTAATACTCGAAATGAAAGATAATGGATGATCAGAGGCTCCAACCTGGGCTCCTTGGAATGTTAGAGTTCCTGGAAGTAGCTCCAGGGAGGTGGAAATCCCTGAATGTGTATATAAACATCTTGTGCATTTTTCAAGAGAGAATCCTGGGTTTTTATGAGAAATCTCAAGGGCGCCTCTAATTTCAATTTTTTTTTTCTTGAGACAGAGTCTCACTCTATTGCCCAAGCTGGAGTGCAGTGGCACGATCTCGTCTCACTGCAACCTCCACCTCCCAGGTTCCAGTGATTCTCCTGCCTCAGCCTCCCAAGTAGCTAAGACTACAGGCACGTGCCACCACGCCTGGCTATTTTATTATTATTATTATTATTATTATTATTGTTTTTGTATTTTTAGTAGAGATGGGGTTTCACCGTGTTAGCCAGGATGGTCTTGATTTCCTGACCTCATCATCTGGCCATCTTGGCCTCCCAAAGTGCTGGGATTACAGGTGTGAGCCACCACGCCCGGCCTAATTTCAAAATTTTAAGGAGGCTGGGTTTGCTTGACCCTAGTTTTCTGGGGCTATGTAGAAATCCTTATCCACGGCCTTAGCTTTTCCTGCTTTGTCTGAATTATGTGGTGGAGTAGGACATTACCCAAATTAGTTTACATTTCTAAAGAACACCTCCTGAACACACACCTACTGCACATCATTTATAGTCATTCTTTTTTTATTTTAAGACGGAGTCTTCCTCTTGTTGCCCAGGCTGGAGTGCAATGGTGCGATTTCGGCTCACTGCAACCTCCGCCTCCTGTGTTCAAGCGATTCTCTTGCCTCAGCCTCCTGAGTAGCTGGGATTACAGGTGCCTACCACCATGTCCGGCTAATTTTTGTATTTTTAGTAGAAATGGGGTTTCACCATGTTGGCCAGGCTGGTCTCTAATTCCTGACAGGTGATCCACCCACCTCGGCCTCCCAAAGTGCTGGGATTACAGGCATGAGCCACCACGCCCGGCCTATATTCATTCTTTTTCACTCAGAAGGGACTATTTTTCTCCTTCTCACTGCACTTTCCTTATGCACCTAAGGCTAAGCATTCACATTCAGTGGATTAAATATACCCACTCATCCTTTTAAACCGGCATCCACTTGACCTTATTATGAGATTTATAAATTGTGTTCCAAACTTCTAACACAAATAACCTCTTAAAGGGCATGCCTTTTAGCCTTACACCCAGATTACTTTCCTAATACCTAGACCAATGGATCCAAGTAATAGGTTTATAAACAAAGAAGTGAAGTGCTTCAGATTTCTATTCGGAAGTCTGTCAAAGTCCCGTAGATTTTCAGGCATCATTTATTTTCCACTAAGGATTTGAACCAGTAATGTTATCTTGCCATGGTTTTCATAGGTGTGGATATTAGTCCAGAAAGTCTGTTTTCTCAGTCACTGAAGACATGTTTTGGAAATTTTGGTGTTCATCTGTTTCTGTAGTGTGTGTTCCGGTATGCCTGTCAGACGGTCTCTCCTACAAAACTGGAACACTCATTCCATTTAGCTGCTGGGACATGGCTGCTGACAGGCCTTTCCCTGGATAAAGGAAACTCTTTTAGCCATGCTACTTCCATAGTGCAAGGAGTCCAAAGGCTGAAATAATATGCCCACATGGAGTCCACGCCTGCCTTTCTTTTCTATCTCTCTTTTCCTCTTCCTTATTCTTTCCCTTCTCCTTCCCCTTCTCCTCCCCCTTCACCTTCCCTTCCCTTCCCTTCCGTTCTTTTCTTTCTTTTCATTCCTTTCTTTATTTTAACAGACCAGGTCTCCCTCTGTCACCCAGGCTGGAGTGCAGGGGCACAATCATAGGCCACTGCAGCTTTGAATTCACAAGCCCCAGCAATCCTCCTGCCTCAGCCTCCCACATAGCTGGGACTACAGGCATGCACCAGCACATCCAGCTATTTTTTATTTTTTTGTAGACAAGAGGTGTCTCTATGTTACCCAGGCTTGTCTGGAACTCCTGGACTCAAGCAATCCTCCCACCTTGGCCTCCCAAAGTGCTGGGATTACAGGCATGAGCCACCACACCCTGCTCATGCCCCTTCTTTTATACTACTTTCTGGGCACACAGGACTCAGGAAGCCCTGCCCAAACAGACTCAAGCTCACTTGCATAGTAGAAAGTAGTATAATTATTGTAATCATTCCTTAAGTTTCTGTATATTTGATAGAAGAGACATGAAAATCTCCAGCAGTAAAAATAGATTATGATTTAGGGTTTATAAAACAAAAGCAAACACTTTTTAGGAGAAACTCATTTATTGTACTGAGAAAAGTGAACAATTTATCTTAAGATCCTCTGATATGGCTTGGCTCTGTGTCCCCACCAAAATCTCATCTCTAATGATGATTCCCGCTTGTGGAGGGAAGGAAGTGATTGGATTATGGGGAGTGGTTTCCTTCATGCTGTTCTTGTGATAGCGAGTGAATTCTCATGAGATCTGATGGTTTTGTAAATGGTAGTTTTTCCTGAGCTCCCACGCACTCCCTCCCTCTAGCCTGCTGCTATGTAAGACGCACCCCTTCCCCTTCTGCCATGATTGTAAGTTTCCTGAAGCCTCCCCAGCCATGTAGAACTGTGAGTCAATTAAGCCTCGTTTCTTTATAAATTACCCAGTCTCAGGTAGTATCTTTATAGCAGTGTGAGAACAGACTAATACATCCTGTTAAAGAAGGATGCTGCATATTTTAAGAAACAATAATTCCAGCAACATCTTTAAAATAAGTTCATCAATGAGCTTCATAAAATCGTTTCTTACTATGTTCCTCAATATAGAACATTAGCAAAAGCATAAGCAAATGAGGACAGTTTTACAAATGCTTTTAATCTTGTGGTTCAGGCATACATTTCTTTTTTGGTCAGGTGTCAGGGATAAAATAAAGATTACCTAGAGTAACAAATGAAATGTGCATGCTTCAGAAGTATTTCACAAACACTGTTTATTAGCATGATGTTCTAAAATACTGCCCAGGCTGGATGCAGTGGTTTACGCCTGTAATCCCAGTATTGTGAGAAGCCAAGGTGGGAGGATTGCTTGAGGCCAGGAACTCCAGACCTGCCTGGGCAACATGAGACCCTATCTCTACAAAGTAAAAAATAAAAAGTGAAATACCGCTTGTTTTAAGTGCCTTTAAAATAAAGCCAGATGCACCGTGTAAGCACAATTCTATAAAAAGAAGGGACAAACAAAAGGATCACCACATTAGTCTACACAAATCTTAAAAGAAGTAAAAAAAAAGTTTTTATTTGAGTATTAACCCTAAAGCTCTGTTATATTATTTTTAAATGCCTCTAAGTTCTTAAGCACTGTACAGAAGTCTAGCTCACTTTATTTCTGTCATCATTTTTTCCTAGGATTACAGCAAAAACCTCCACATGCACTCTTGGCTTTCTTCCATTCATTATCAAAACTTCAGACAAAGTGATCTTTTAAAAATATATACAACTAAAATACAAAGTTAATAGCGTCAAATCCCTGATCAAAGCCCTGCAATATTCATTGCTCTGGAATAAATTCATGCTCAACATGATCTGGTCACTCCTTTCACTGTCTCCTCTGCTCTCACTACACAAACATATGCTGGAATACTTCAATTCCTTGGGTGCTCATTCCCATAGTTTCCTCAGTTTCCAATCCAGAATATTTAAATAAATTAATATCTGCCTTGAGCTTTGAAATCTCCATTTATTATGCTTGATTCACTTTTCAAACAAAAAGTTGGAAGTTTTAAGACAGTTTCCTCCCTCCTATCCCTTCCTAGACAAAAATAATTTTCGAATAATTAGGAATGAGCTTTGTGAGATGCACCAACTTTGGAGACTTTTAATAAAATGCTCCAGGGGGCCGGGCGCGGTGGTTCATGCTTGTAATCCCAGCACTTTGGGAGGCCAAGGCAGGCGGATCACAAGGTCAGGAGATGGAGACCATGGTGAAACCCCGTCTCTACTAAAAAAATACAAAAAATTAGCCGGGCGTGGTGGCGGGTGCCTGTAGTCCCAGCTACTCGGAGAGGCTGAGGCAGGAGAATGGCGTGAACCCGGGAGGCGGAGCTTGCAGTGAGCCGAGATTGCGCCACTGCACTCCAGCCTGGGCGACAGAGCAAGACTCCGTCTCAAAAACAAACAAACAAACAAAAAAATGCTCCAGCATCTGAAAGAAAAGTAAAAATTACAAACCTTCTGGCCCATCACCAGTTAGAACCTGGGCACATGAAGCGGCAGGCCCATTGATGAACAAATAATTCCACTGCCAACTCTTTTATTTGGTGTGAGGTTCTGAATCTCTGAGTGACTACTAGTATCCAAACTTTCTGTCCACTTACTGTGAAAAGAACAAGTGGTAATGACTGATGGAGACAGAATTCACTATTTGGCCAGGAAGATTACTAATTAAAATAAAACTTACAGATCTTCAAAGATACAGTTTTCTTTTACTTTAGTTACAAGACACCCAGTTTATCGAACTATATTAGTTATTATATAAATGTACCTTATATTGTATAACTGAAATTTAAGCATTTTCTGTGCTCTTTTGCTAGAACATTGCTATACATTTTCCCCTGAGGAAATGTGTTTTATTCTTTTTTAAAAGATTTTTTGAGATAATTGAGATTCACATGCAGTTATAAGAAATGATACAGAGATATCCCATATAACCTTTGTCTAGTTTTCCCCTATTATAACATCTACCATAACTATAGTATAATACCACAACCAGGAAATTGACATTAAAAATCCATCAATCATATTCACACTTCACCAGTGTGTGTATTTAGGTATATACAATTTTAACACATGTGTAGATTCTTGTGACCATTGCCACTGTCAAGATACAGGACAGTTCCATCACACAATCATATCTTATGTAACCTTTTTGCCATGTCCCTCCCACTCTCCCTTACCCTATCCCTAGCCCCTGACACCCGCTAACCTAGTCTTCATTTATATTTTTTTATTTCCTAGAATATTATAGAAATGAAAGCGTATAATATATAACTGTTTGGACTTTTTTTCACTCAGCATAATTTCCTGGAGATTCATTCAGGGAGTTGTGTGTATTGATATTTCATTCTTTTTTATTATCAAGCAATATTTTCTGATATCGATGTACCACAGTTTGTTTAACCATTTGCCTATTTCAGGATATCTGGGTTGTATCCTATTTTGGATTATGATAAACGAAGCTGCAATGAACATTTGTGTGTAAGTTTTTCATGTGAACATAAATTATATTTTTTCTGGAGTAAATGCTCAAGAGTGCAATTAGTGAGTAGTACAGTAATTGCACATTTAGTTTTATAAGAAACTGCCAAACTTTGTCATTTTGGTTGTACCATGTTATATTCACACCAGCATTGTATGAATGATCCATTTTCTTTGTATTGGTCATTTGTATGATCAAACATATGATTATTTCTCTGTAAAATGATTCATTTTCACCTTACTAGTGTTTGGTGTTGGCATTATTTTTTATTTTAGTCATTCTGATACACTTGCAGAGATAACCCATTGTGGTTTTAGTTTACATTTCCTTGATGTTTACATTTAGTTTACATTTCTTTAATGGCTAATGAAATTAAAAATCATTTCACATAAGATGGCTTATTTGCCATATGTATATCTTCTTAAGTGAAATGTCTGTTCATCTCTTTTTCTCACTTTCTAATTAGATTACTTGGCTTATTTACTGTTGAGTTTTGAGTGTTCCTTATATATTCTGAAATCTAGTCCTTTGTCGGATCTGCAAATATTTTCTCCCAACTGTAGGCTGTTTTTTCATCTTCTTAAGAATGCCTTTGCAGACAGAGTACAAATTTTCCATTTTGATGAGGTTGAATATATCAGTTTTTCGTTTTATGGATTGTGCTTTTTGGTGTGAAGTCTAAGAAACCTTTGCATAAAGCTTGAAGAATTTCGCCTGTCTACCCAAATGAGAAGGAACCAGAAAAACAATTCTGGTAATATGACAAAACAAGGTTCTTTAACATCCCCAAAAGATCACACTAGCTTACAAGCAATGGATTCAAACCAAGATTAAATTTCTGAATTTCCAGAAAAAGAATTCGGAAGGTTGACTATTAAGCCAATCAAGGGGGCACCAGAGAAAGGTGAAAGTTCAACTTAAAGAAATAAAAAAAGTGATAGAGTATATGAAGGGAAAAATCTCCAGTGAAATAAATAGCACATATAAAAAATAATATAAAAATAATCACAATTTCTTGAAATGAAGGACACTCTTAGAGAATTGCAAAATGCACTGGAAAGTCTCAGCAATAGAATCAAACAAGCAGAAGAAAGAACTTCAGAACTCGAAATCAAGGCTTTTGAATTAACCCAATTTGACAAATACAAAGAAAAAAGAATTTTAAAAAATTGACAAAGCCTACAAGAAGTTTGGGATTTTGTTAAACAACCAAACCTAAGAATAATTGGTGTTCCCAAGGAAGAAGAGAAATCTAAAAGTTTGGAAAACATATTTGAGGAAATAATGAGGAAAATTTCCCCAGCTTTGCTAGAAATCTAGACATCCAAATGCAAGAAGCTCAAAGAACACCTGGGAAATACATCACAAAAAGATCATCGTCTAGGCATATAGCCATCAGGTTATGTAAAGTCAAGATGAAGGAAAAAATCTTAAGAGCTGTGAGGCAAAAGCATCAGGTAACCAATAAAGGAAAACCTATCAGCTCAACAACATCTTTCTCAGCAGAAACTTCACAAGCTAGAAGGGATTGGGGTCCTATCTGTAGCCTTTAAATCAAACAAATATCAGCCAAGAATTTTGTATCCAGTGAAACTAAGCTTCATAAATGAAGGAAAGATACAGTCTTTTTCAGACAAATATTGAGAGAATTCACCACTACCAAGCCAGCACTACAAGGACTGCTAAAAGGAGCTCTAAATCTTGAAACAAACCCTTGAAATACACCAGAATAGAATCTCCTTAAAGCATAAATCTCACAGGATCTATAAAACAATAATGCAATGATTTAAAAAACCAAAGTATTCAGGCAACAAGTATCATGATGAATAGAATAGTACCTCACATCTCAATACTAACACTGAATGTAAATGGCCTAAATGCTCCACTTAAAAGATACAGAATGGCAGAATGGATAAGAATTCACTAACCAAGTATCTACTGTCTTCAACAGACTCACCTAATACATAAAGACTCACATAAGCTTAAGGTAAAGGGGTAGAAAAAGATATCCCATGCAAATGGACACCAAAAGCAAGCAGGAATAACTATTTTTGTATCAGACAAAACAAACTTCAAAGCAACAGCGGTTAAAAAACACAAAGAGAGATGTTATATAATGATAAAAGGACTAGTCCAATAGGAAAATATCACAATCCTAAACATGTAAGTGCCTAATACTGGAGCTCCCAAATTTACAAAACAATTACTACAACACCCAAGAAATGAGATAGATGGCAACACAGCATTAGTGGGGGAATTCAGTACTCCACTGACAGCACTAGACAGATCATCAAGACAGAAAGTTAACAAAGAAAACAATGTACTTAAACTACACCCTACAACACATGGGTTTACAGCTATGTGGAGAACATTCTACCCAGCAAATGCAAAACATACATTCCATTCATCAGCACATGGAACATTCTCCAATATAGAACATATGATAGGCCACAGAACAAGTCTCAACAAATTTAAGAATATCAAAATTATATCAAGTACTATCTCAGACCACAGTGGAATAAGATGGGAAATCACCCCCAAAAGAAACCTTCAAAACAATGCAAATACATCAAAATTAAACAACCTGCTCCTGAAAAATTATTGGGTGAAAAATGAAATCAGGATAGAAATGTAAAAATTGTTTCAACTGAACAATAATAGTGACACAAACTATCAAAACCTCTGGAATACAGCAAAGACAAAGGGATTGGGGTCCTATCTGTAGTCTTTAAACCAAACAAATATCAGCCAAGAATTTTGTATCCAGTGAAACTAAGCTTCATAAATGAAGGAAAGATAGTCTTTTTCAGGCAAATACTGAGCACTACAAAAACTGCTAAAAGGAGCTCTAAATCTTGAAACAAATCCTCGAAATACACCAGAATAGAATCTCATAACATTACATACCTACATAAATAGAAACTTGATAACATTAAATACCTACATCTAAAAGTCTGAAAGAGCACAAATAGACAATCTAAGGTCACACCTCAAGAAGCTAAAGAAACAAGAACAAACCAAACCCAAACCCAGCAGAAAAAAAGAAAAAACCAAGATCAGAGCAGAGCTAAATGAAATTGAAACAAAAAATATACAAAAGATAAATAAAACAAAAAGCTGGTTATTTGAAAAGATTAACAAAATTGATAGACCATTAGCAAGATTAACCAAGAAAAAAAGAGAAGATCCAAATAAGCTCAATTAAAAATGAAATGAGAGATATTACAACTGTTACTACAGAAATACAAAAGGTCACTCAAGGCTACTATGAACACCTGTATGCACATAAACTAGAAAACCTAGAGGAGATGTGTAAATTCCTGGAAAGATACAACCCTCCTAGATTAAACCAGGAAGAAATAGAAACTCTGAACAGACCAATAACAAGCAGTGAGATTGAAATAGTAATCAAAATGTTACCAAACAAAAATAAGTACAGGACCAGACGGATTCACAGCTGAATTCTATCAGGCATTCAAAGAAGAATTGGTACCAATCCTAGTTACACTATTCGAAAAGACAGAGAAAGAGAAAATCCTCCCTAAATCATTCAATGAAGCCAGTATTACTGTAATATCAAAACCAGGAAAGGACATAACAAAAAAAGAAAACTAGAGACCAATATCACTGATTAACCTAGATGCAAAAATCCTCAATAAAATACTAGCTAACTAAATCCAACCACATATTGAAAATATAATCTACCATGATCAAGTGGGTTTCATACCAGGGATGCAGGAATGCTTTAACATACACAAGTCCATAAATGTGATATACAACATAAACAGAATTAAAAACAAAAATCACATGATCATCTCAATAAACACAGAAAAAATATTTGACAAAATCCAGCATCCTTTATGATTAAAATCCTTAGCAAAATCCACATAGAAGAGATATGCCTTAAGGTAATAAAAACCATCTGTGACAAACCCACAGCCAACAACATTATATTGAATGGGAAAAAGTTGAAAACATTTCCCATGCGAACTAGAACAAGACGAGGGTGCCTACACTCATCACTCCTCTTCAACATGGTATTGGAAGTCCTAGCCAGAGCAATCACACAAGAGAAAGAAAAAAAGGGCATCCAAATCGGTAAAGAGGAAGTGAAACTGCCACTCTTTGCTGATGATATGATTGTATACCTAGAAAACCCTAAAGACTCAACCAAAAGTTCCTAGAACTGTTAAATGAATTCAGCAAAGTTTCAGGATACAAAATTAATGTACACAAATCAGTAGCCCTGCTATACATGAATAGCAACAAAGCTGAGAATCAAATAATGAACTCAATCCCTTTTACAATAGCTGCAAATATATATATACACATTTGGGACTATACTTAACCAAGGAGGTGAAAGACCTACACAAGGAAAACTACAAAACACTGCTGAAAGAAATCATAGATGACACAAACAAATGGAAACACATCTCATGATCATGGATGAGTAAATCAATATTGTGAAAATGACCATACTGCCAAAAGCAATCTACAAATTCAATGCAATTCCCATCAAAATACCACCATCATTCTTCACAGAATGAGAAAAAACAATCCTAAAATTCATATGGAACCAAAAAAGAGCTCTCATAGCCAAAGCAAGATTAAGCAAAAAGAACAAATCTGGAGGCATCACATTACTTGACTTCAAACTATACTCTAAGGCCATACTTAGCAAAACAGCATGGTACTGGTATAAAAACAGGCATATAGACCAATGGAACAGAATAGAGAACCCAGAGACAAAGCCAAACACTTACAGCCAACTGATCTTCAACAAAGCAAACAAAAATATAAAGTGGGGAAAGGACATCCTATTCAACAAATGACACTGAAATAATTGGCAACCCACATGTAGAAGAATGAAACTGGATCCTCATCTCTCACCTTATACAAAAATTGACTTAAGATGGATCAAAGACTTAATCTAAGAGCTGAAACTATAAAAATTCTAGAAGATAACATTGGAAAAACCCCTCTAGACATTGGCTTAGGCAAAGACTTCATGACCAAGAACCCAAAAGCAAAAGTAACAAAAACAAAGATAAATAGATGGAATTTAATTCAACTAAAAAGCTTGGGCACAGCAAAAGAAATAATCAGCAGAGTCAAGAGACAACCCACAGAGAGGGAGAAAATCTTCTTAATCTATACATCTGACAAAGGATTGATATCCAGAATCGACAAGGAACTCAAACAAATCAGCAAGAATTAAACAAACAATCCCATCAAAAAGTTGGCTAAGGACATGAATAGACAATTCTCAAAGAAGATACACAAATGGCCTGTAAACATATCAAAAAATGCCCAACATCACTAATGATCAGGGAAATGCAAATCAAAACCACAGTGGGATATCACCTCACTCCTGAAAGAATGGCCCTAATAAAAAAAATCAAAAATTAATAGATGTTGGTGTGGATTTGGTGAAAAGGAAACAATTTTACACTGTTGATGGGAATGTAAACTAGTATAACCACGATGGAAAACAGTGTGGAGATTCCTTAAAGAACTAAAAGTAGATCTTTAGACCCTACTCCTTTTGCCCAGAAGAAGTCCTTATACTAAATAGATACTTGCACATGCATGGGAGTGCTATAAACGCATGTTTATAGCAGCACAATTTGCAATTGAAAAAAATATGAAACCAGCTCAAATGCCCATCAACCGAGTGGATAAAGAAAATGTGATATATACATATACATATATATATATGTATACACACACACATATATACATATAGTGTATATACATACACACACACACAATGGAATACTACTCAGCCATAAAAAGGAATGAAATAATGGCATTTTCAGCAACTTGAATGGAATTGGAGATCATTATTCTAAGTGAAGTAACTCAGGAATGGAAAACCAAACATCATCTCTTCATCAGTGGGAGCTAAGCTATGAGGACGCAAAGGCATAAGAATGATACAACGGACTTCAATGACTTGGGGGAAAACAGTGAGGGGGGATAAGGGATAAAACAGTAACACTGGATACAGTGTACACTGCTCAGGTGATGAGTACACCAAAATGTCAGAAATCACCAGTAAAGAACTTATTCATGTAACCAAACATCACTAGTTCCCAAAAAACCTGTTGAAATAATTAAAAAATAATAATAAATAATAAAATCTTGCAATTTGAGATCTTAAATAAGATAAGGATGTCAGCTAACATCCTTTCCATTCGACAGTGCACTGAATATCTTAGCCAGGACAATAAAGCAAAAAGAAATAAAAGGCATGAAAATTTGAAATAAACTGTCATTATTCACAGAACACATGATTACTACATACAGACATTCCCATAAGAATCTACGTTGAGAATTAGCAGGTAAATTGAAAAATATTGCTAGGTCAATATGCCAAAATCATTATACAAAACCAATTGTATGTCCATATATTTTCAGTTAGATAAGATTGTTAAATGATAAAAAAAAGTGAAGAATTTCTCCTAATTGTTAAAAAATTATAGTTTCATGTATTACATTTGTTTCTGTGATCTATTTTGGAGTTAGTTTTGTTTAAAGTATGAGGTTTGGTCAATGTTTGTTTTGTTTTTGTTTTATTTATGGAGGTTCAATAGTTCCAGCACTCATTTTTTCAAAGACTATCCTTCCTCTACTGAGTTGCTTATGAATCTATTAAGAAAATAAGTTGGGCCTATGTATGTGGGTGCATCAATGAGCTTTTTTTCCTATTCCATTGATCTAGATGTCAATCCTTTCACCAAGACTATATGTCTTGCTTGGTGTAGTGATATACTAAAGTTTAATATAGAGTGATTCCTCCACTTTATTCTTCTTTTTCAAGATTGAATTATCTATTCTAGGCCTATAATTTTCCATATATATCTTAGTGTAAGCTTGTCCATATTACTATGGATTTTTATATGCTGGGAATGTTTATTTAAAAGTAATAGTTAAGCATAAAATACTCCATTTCTTCTCTTCTGTAGTTATTATCATCAAATAGAATACAATACTGCAACTAAGACTACAGTAATCACTTTTATTAAAAACTAAATTTATGCTACTATTACTTTTGATCTGTCATTAACAATGAAGCATTTGGAGGCATGTAACATTTTGGTAGCCTCTTATATCCAGTGCTACTTATTTGAGAAAGACTGGATACAGAAAAGAGTAATCATGGCATCTTGTTTTGGCCACATTTGCCTACATCATGCTCAGAAAAGCACAATGAAATTTGATAGAAGAACCTATTCAAAACTATTATTTTCTGTTTTATATTGCAGGAGTCTTGTGAGAGGATTAGCGTCATCAAAGTTAGCCTGGCTTTCCTTGACCTGAGATAAAGAATAATCTAGCCTGTAGCTGCAATGAGATACCTTTGGGTTTTCTGTCTTGTCACTGTCACAATACCATGTCCTTGAACCTGTAAAGCAATGCCGCAACTCTTTTAAAAAATAACATCCCAAGAATATCTCTTTAAACAGTTTCCTTCCCTGAATACTTTTTTATCCTGTTGATAAATAAGCCCTGGCTAGAGCTTGAGATAATTTGGAGGTGTGGCTCATCCCATAGCCACACTTTCTGAAGGCTGCAATGTCCTGAGTGTGTCCCCTTATGCTTCCCACTCCAACTCCAACCCTGGCTATAAACGGATGGATCCAGTGCATGACCTTAGCTCTTCCCATTCTACTGTCTCTCTGAGGAGTGTGGAATCAGAATAAGGACATGTTAGTCAACCTGAGGACATAACTACCTGGCAGCCAAATCTGTCGCTGTGTGGAAGTCATCTCTAGCCAACACATTCTGACTCCACTTAGACCAATTTTCTGTGAGACCAAAGATAATAAATATTAAGTTTGTATTTTGCCAACCAAAAAAAAATGCATTAGAACAGAGGCTAGATCAGAGTTAGGTTGCATAAGTATAAATTTGTGTCAAAAGTAGAGGGAAATAGTAGAAAGATTTCTTTGAACACATAAACATGGAAAAAGATAAATTATTTTTGGCAAAAATGCCCTAAGGGCATATTTTAAATTCTAAGAGTGTGGGTGGTTTCCCCGGAGCAAAATGTGCAGTATGGTGGTTTTTTTTCCTTTGTTTGTATGCTGTTTTCTCTAAAATATGTATCTAATTGTTCTGCATTATGTAGAAATTTATATTAAAGAGATTCGAATGGGCCTTTAGAGTCCTCTTATATTTTTGCCTTTTCACATTGTACCTTGCCACTTTTATCTTTCATATCTTTCTAGTAAAGCTTCAGTCAGGTATAAATCTATTGAACACATACTATATGTGTATGTAGAAAGGAAAATGATTTTGTTGCATTTTATATATATATATAAATTAAACTCAGTGCTTATTTCAAGACAATTATAAGACATAAACAAAGTTTTAAGAAAGAATTGTTGACTATTCAGAAGAAGGCATTTAAATACCTAAAAATATTAAGAGAGAGAATTGGGTCTTTTTTATTGTCCAGAAGCTGCACTGAGCATCACACAGCAGGAGTGATACTTCTCTTAAATTATTTTCTCACAGTTCTCATTGCTTTCTTTTAACACAAGATACACTAATAGGGATTTTTGGAAACTGGGAAGAGGGAAAGGGTCAGGATACTATTCTTCTCTTTTTGTTTGTTTATTTGCTTGTTTGAGAAAGGGTCTTGCTCTGTTAGCCAGGGTGGAGTGGAGTGGCATGATCATGGCTCACTGCAGCCTTGCACTTCTGGACTCAAGTGATCCTCTCAATTCAGCCTCCCAAGCAACTGGGACTACAGGCAAATGCCACCTTGCCCTGTTAGATTTTTTTGATTTTTTTGTAGAGACGGGATTTCACCATGTTGCTCAGGCTGGTCTCGAACTCTTGGGCTCAAGTGATCCTCCCGCCTCGGCCTCCCAAAGTGCTGGGATTACAGCATGCACCACTGTGCATGGCCTTATTTCTCTGTTTTTGACTTGAAATTTTTTATTTGATGTCTTTTGTTATTCAATCCTCTTATTTTCTGAATTTCCCCTTCCCTTCCTTTACTCTGCAGGTTTCTGCCCATATCCTCTCCTGCATATGGCGAGCTGACTCTCCAAGCCAATTTTCTCTGCTTAGAAATGCATCACCAGAAAGCCAAAAGAACAAATGCCTTCCTCAGTTTCTTGCAATCAAGGCTTATTAGTTGCATTGAAGTTACGAATGTTTCATTTTTCAGGTTTTCTGATCTCTCCCTTTTATCCTTCACATAAGTGGTTTAGTGAGAGTAGAACTGAATCAACATTGCAGGAAAAACTTAGAACACTAGCTGGTTATTTCTTGTAAGTAATGCCAAACAGTTAAATTTCCCCCTAACTTAATATACTTTAAAAAATATTGAATATGCTTTTTTACTTTTCTTAACACTGGAAAAGATCTGTATTTATCCAGAAGAAAAAAAATGTACATATTCACCTTATATAAGCTTCTCTTGAAATGAACACAGTTTCTACTTAGGTCATGAACCAACTTTGGGTTCATTTGCTATAGATATAAAAAAAAATCTGAGATCATTCTGGGGAGCTCATGTCAGAATAACAACAAAAACCACTGGTCATTTAAGATATTGCTTATTAAACACTTTGAACAAGCCAACTCCTCTTTTAAATGCTTAACCTGAAATATCTTATTTAATTCTTACAAAAATCCTGTGTGGTTGGTTATCCACAAATAAACATCATTTTGCATACGAGGTCACTGACACACAGAGAGCTTAAATGAATTGCTCAAGATCACACAACTAGAAAGAGGCTGAACTAACAGTAAAGCATACAGTTCATTCTAGAAAATATATCCTTAATCGTAATCCTACACTGCTTTTCAGCAATGGAAAGAATGCATAGAATAATCGAAAATATTACTTTTAAGGAAATATTATGTTTAAATATGGCTATTGGAGGATTCATTATCAGCCACTGTCCTTTCATTTTTGACTTTTAAAACAGACTTTTTCATCATAATTCCATTTACTTAGTTCTCACTCATAAAGGCATGATACAGTGTTTCATACTCAATAGACCACGGAGTAAGGGAATTTTACATTTTGATAACAGAAGACCATAGTGTGTAAGATGATCCACATGAAATGCAATAAGACCAATAATAACACATCACCCTCCTTCCTGGACTTCTCTTTAAATGCCCATTCCTTGATGACTCAGACATCTCCACACAGACCTCTCCAAGCTTTGCAAATCTGCCTTCCATGTCTATAGCCACTAGCCTTTCCCTGGACACAAACTCAAATCTGCTTTTCCACTTAGCTTTGCTAGTTTCCATTAGTGGAATCATCAATTGCCAGAAAAAAAAAATGAGAATTAAATTTCTTTCTCCTTTTCCCCAAACATTAACTCTGAAATATTTTAATTCTTTCTTCCCTTTCTACCTTAGTGCCAAGGCCATACTTGGAATGGTTTGTCATTTCTTTCTTTCTTTTTTTTTTTTAAGAGGGAGTCACTCTGTCACCCAGGCTGGAGTGCAGTGGCATGATCATGGCTCACTGCAAGCTCCACCTCCCGGGTTCACGCCATTCTCCTGCCTCAGCCTCCCGAGTAGCTGGGACTACAGGCGCCCACCACCACATCTGGCTAATTTTTTGTATTTTTAGTATAGATGGGGTTTCACCGGGTTAGCCAGGATGGTCTCAATCTCCTGACCTCATGATCCACCCACCTCAGCCTCCCAAAGTGCTGGGATTACAGGCGTGAGCCACTGCACCCGGCCTGTCATTTCTTGATTAGACTTCAGTAATGGTGTCTTCATTATCATTTAAAATCTACCTTCCAAACAGCTGCAAGGTGGATTTCCTCACCTGCAAATCCTAGTATGCTACTAATATGAGCAGCTTCTCATATGTTCAGGATTAATTTCAACTCCCTGCTTACCCTTTCAAGCTTACCTCCCAAAATGTCCACAGATATCCTTCACATCAATCACACCTAGGTACATTCAGTTTCTCAATTGGCCAGATGTTCTCACACCCCATCACTTTGTTCACAATCTCATGGATCCCACCCCCTAGTTAATTGCCTGGCCAACTTCTATTTTTCACCCAGGACAGATAGATCAATACCTACATTTAGAAATAGTTTCTCATTGAAACCCCACATCTCTCAAGTAAAGTAAGTATTCTTTTTATATGCTGCTACTTTATTGTGGCTACTTCAACTTATTCGGTTTATATATGATTAAACTTAGTCACACTGTCTCTAGTCATTTTTTAGTATATCTTTTCATTGTGAGGTTTTAGAACATAAAGACTATGTGTTAATCATATCTACATACCAAAACCTTGAATTTTGACTGACACATTGTACGTGCTTAATACATGCTTGTTGAATTGAATTGAAATGTTTACCAGAAATATTCTTGGCAGCCTTAAACAACAAGAACAAAAACACAATGATGGAAAATTGAATATAAGAGAAAATAGCTTTCAGAACATTATGGCAGGTTGTACATTAAATACAATCACCTCCGCATTCTTTTCATACATTGAGGCTAATTTATAATACAAGCAATGTTCAAAGATTTCTGATTATGGTACCTCAAGGTTTTCAATCACCAAGACTCAATTATTTGCAATATATACTTTATCTTCTATTACACACACATACCTTGTGCAGATTTATATAGATGCCCCCCAATCATACTAATCTGAAAGTAAAAGTAGACTCACAATTCTTATTATAAACCCACTTTTCTCTCTTTTCTCAACTGCTCTGCAGAAACTCTAGACTCCTCACAAATTCCTCCTGAATAGTTCTTGTAGAATGTAGACAGTTTCCCAAGTGTGCTAGATAAACTAGTACTCCTGATGACCTGTGGTGCCTGCTAAGCTTCTCTTCTCCTTCTGTAGCTTGCCCTGTCTGTGCTTTCTGTCTCTACTGATGCCTTCTGGTGGCATAGGCATCTTTGTTCTGAGCAAGATGCTATTAATGCTGAGAGTACTGATGCTCAACATTCCCCACTTCTACGGGACTGCCATTAAAGCCAACCTAGATTAGCAAATAGGAAGGAAAACACATGCTTAGGAAACTAAAAAAATGGCATCAGAAAAATTTCTGTAAATAATTTAACATTAATTATTTTAAAAATCATGATTATAGTTTTTATGGCAAAAATCAGAATTCCTATTTAAATTTACTTACACGTAGTTAGCAGTTTGGAATTACTATTTTTTAATTTCCATGTGAGAAAATACTCCTAATATTTTTAGTCATAAATCTTCTAAAGATTAAAGCAGCCCTTCCTGATACTTATGGCCACGGATGCCCAAGCAGCAAATGCAGGTTGCTGGTGTGAAGGGTGCTAATGTCTGTGGTGTTGGCATCATCTCATGTTTGAAATCCAAACACATGCTCCACACTGTCCAGGTCTTCTTTCTTTCTTTCTTCTCCTATTTTTATTGCAACTGCCTTGCTGTGGACTCACAACAGGTGTGTGTTCATGGAGACTGAATTAGAGGACAATCTGAGAACTGTTTAGAAACACCCTTCTTTTCAGAACTTGAACTATGCTTCTTGATACTCTTTTTTTCTTGAAATAAATTGCTTATGGTGAGGAACCTTGGCACTTTATGTAAACACACTAGGGACAGACCCATACACTACTCCAGGTAGGTTTAGGGTAAGCGTCACTGAAATTAGGTTTTATATGGGAATGCTTGATTCACTAATGCATTTGTAAACATTTTTCAGTAACAATTTTTGAAATGAAAATAACCTGTTTCATTTTATTAAACTCCAGGCTGGGTGTGGTGGCTCATAGCTGTAATCCCAGCATTTGGGAGGCTGAGGCAGCTGCCTGCCTTGAGGTCAGGAGTTTGAGACCAGCCTGGCCAACATGGTGAAACCCCATCTCTACTAAAAATAAAAAAATTAGCAGGGCGATGAGGCGCACACCTGTAATCCCAGCTACTCAGGAGGCTGAGGCAGGAGAATTGCTTGGACCTGGGAAGCAGAGGTTGCAGTGAGCTGAGATCGTCCCACTGCACTCCAGCCTGAGTGACAGAGCAAGACTCTGCCTCCAACAACAACAACAACAACAACAACAACAACAAAAACACCCAAAAAACGCCTCCAGTTAACAACACTATCCTTTACCCAGGTAATCTGGCTAACTAAAGTATTACTATATCATTTTGATCCTAGAATTTAAAATAAACCTAAGAAGACTTAAGAAAGAAAGAATCAAAAAAATCCTTAAATACTTCCGAAAAATAAACCTAAGCCTGCACCATGTTGCCAATGTCTGGCTTGTTCCTAGAGAGTCAGGGGTGGATTAACGGCTGCAGAAACTAGTTCATGAATGCAAAGTCCTCACCTAATTATTCCACAGGCAATTTTCAGGTGGCTTCATTAGTTAGTGGGACAGAGTGGGCAAGGATGAGAGGATTTTCTTCCATCTCTGTCTCGAAACACCCCTGGATTTCACTGGGTCTGTAGGAAAATTTCCAAAACCTAACTATAATAATTTTTCTCATTTTAAAGAAAAAGAAGTGGCAATTACAGTAACAATGAATGCCAAATTTGCTTTGATTCTTTTTCCAGGCCATCTGCTCTTCTCTGTGTGCTTGTATTGTAGCGTCTGCTGAGATCATTGAACAAGATAAGTGAGAATAAGCAAAATAGACTCTACTTCACTGAATCCTAAATTGCTCAAATATATATTCTTGTTGTTTGAGAAGTCATCTTTAAATTTAAAACTAAAATAAATGTAGAAAATTCAAGTAATTTTGTGATATATACTGTATTGATTTGGGTAAAAGCTAAGCTACTATAACAGAAACCAAAAGAAAAAGAAAAAAAAAAACCCATACAACAGTATTGGATTTTTAAAATGTAGTTTATTTCTCTATTGTGTAATAGCCAGAAGTAGTTGTCATTTCAAAAATTGAAACGACACTGAAAAAATACTTAGAAATGTATTAACGAATCAAGAGTTCCCATATAAAACCTAACTCCAGTGACCCTTTCCCTAAACCTACCTGGAGTAGTGTAAGGGTCTATAACAGCCACAAGTGAGTTGCCCAGAGCCAACTATGAGGCTCTGCCATCAGCACATTTTGCTTGGTTTTTGTTTGTAGTATGCCAAATAAAAGAAACCAGAGCCAGATCTGATGAAGACGATAGAATATCACCCAGAAATTCTGACTTTCTGCTGTATGGAGAAACAGGATGAAATTTTGAGTTGTCTCTATTGGTGGGAAAGGGAGTGTGTGTTGTATACATGGGAAAAACGGTGCGCATGTGTGGAATTCGGGAGAAGAGAGAAGTCAGAGGGGCAGATGGAGGCTTCCTGCTTCCAGTATTTCTTCTCTCCTTCTTACTTTTAGTAACAGAACCCCTCAACTTTTACCTGGGAACGTGTACGCCTTCACTCCCTGCAAGCTACATACTATTCTCCTAGGCTCTTTTCTAGTGATGTGAGCCCATGTGGACTATACTCAAGCTGATGAAGTGTGAAAGAATCTGAAGTATGGAGTTTCCTGGTCATCTCTTTACAGATGCTTCCTCTGCACTCTCTGCTTTCTGATGCCTGAAAACTACTGACAGTGGAAGAAACCACAGGTTGAAGATAGAAGACCACTCCCAGCCCCGGAACGCTCACGGTTGAAGTGTTTATTTGTTTAACGACCTTGTGGAAGTTTAAAAACATGGCATCAAAAGGTAAAGTCTATGTAGTCTATGTCTTCTTTTTTCAAAGGCCTTGTGACTTCTATACAACGAAGGATAGACTTCTTATACAATGGAGGATATGTGACTTTCATAGCTTGGCCAGAAGAGGCCTTGTGACTTCTACTTGGTTTTCTCAGAATGCTCATCCCCACGATGCTCCCCACTGGAACTCAGCTGCCCTCTTGTGTTACAACCAAGGCCACACATAGGTGCTTGGTTGACAGTTCCAACTGAACCAAGCCTTCGTGTCCTCCCAGACCGAGTACAGCTATGTCAGTAGAGAAATCCCCAGGTTGCCCCACAACATTTAAATCACCCTCAGACATACAAGCTTTCTCAACTGAGGCCCCAGATATCTTGAAACAAGATAAGCCATCCCCTCTGACTCCCATCTGAATTCCTAACACACAGTATCTGTGAGCATAAGAAAATGTTTTAAGCATTTTAAGATATCCTTAGTAAAACAACATAGCCTGTACCCTAACTAATGCAAATGCCATAAAAATTAAATAATTATTAATAATCTATATATCATAATATAATATAATAATATATAGTATATAATAATATAATATAATAATATATAGTATATAATTTTAATAATTATAATTATTATTAAATAATTAATTTGTCATACTAAAACAAGACTATTTTAAGGGCCCTAAACAATCTTGAATGTTACTCGATGTCTTAGATAGCAACTATTTACCTATAACTAAGCAACCAGTAAATAGGGCAATTCTGTCAAAAATTGTTCAGAACTCTGAAGGAAAAGAGAGGCTGATCTGAAATTTGAATCTATGATACTTTATCAAGAGAATTTGTCTAGCTTGCTGGGCTGATGTCATTCAATCTTGTGTCTTCCTTCCTTCCCTATATGACTTGCTGCTCAGAGGTCTGAAGGTGGATTGTGTTTCAGTTAAGTTTAGCTTATGGTGTATACCTACACAATAAAGTTGTGATTGAAAACTTTCCTGTTAACCTTTATCTCTGGGCTGCTACATAGCTCTAAGGCATTTAAATAATTAACTGCTTGCCTCTCAATTTGCCTTTAAGTCTCTGTATATACATGGACAATTGCTAGCACTTGTGGTGATTGGGTCTACAGTAACTATATGTTCTAACTCCATAACTTTAAAAGTCTTTTTTAGAAGAAAAATCTCTCATCTTTATTAGTTTTCCATCTGTATTATCATTAAGATGGAGACAAATGCTGTGACAATTATATTGCAACTTAATCTACACCTGCCTATACAGAGATAGATGTAAATATGCATTATGCTACATTCCTGGGGCATAGGCCACTATGCTTGAGAGAAAGAGAAAGAGGTTGTGATCCGTGAAACTATGCTCCAAAAGTATGACATGAAAATGTCAATGTAGGGACTTGGCATATATACCACTTACCTTTTCTGAGCCTCACTTTCCTCTCCAACAGAAGGAGATCATTGAATCTCCACTGCATCTCTCCCAGGATGGTTGTCAAGAATAAATTACACAATGTGAACAGTTCAGAGCTACTCTTATAAAAGACCCCTTGCAGTCTTATAACATAGCCAACTGGAGACCAGTACTAAGGGAACTGAACACACATCCCTCAGATTACATGTAGGCAAAATGAGTCCAAAAATTTAAACATTCCTGTACCCTCTCTTGTTTCTTTATACAGATGAAGTCCTAGTAAGTGATAGACTGAGGATGAAAATCCAATGGCCATACCTTCCCGTATTTGGAGATATGGTGAAAAATCAAAATTAGCTTGAATTCTGTTAACTTCCTCTCTTCTCCATTTCCTTCTGCTTTGTTGATTCTTTTTTTTTCTAATGCTACAGATGAAATGAAATTCCCCCAGGCCAGGTTTATTTCACCAGTTTATATAAACTATCTAAATCATATGAAAACCTTTTCTTAAAATAAATACTCTTTTGTTTGCACTCTTGAAAATGCTTGGACAACCCAATGAGTGTCTATCACGTGTGGGGAAAGCTCTCTCAGTGCAGAGGGAGGCCACAGGCAAGGACACAAGAGACAGGAGAGTGGCTCCTCCTGGGTCTGTCACTCACTAATGACTCTGACTCATTCTCTGAAGCCCATGTCCCTCATCTGTAAATGATGGGTTGTACTGAGCTATTTCAAGTGTCTTTCATTTCTAAGATTTTGCAATCATATTTATTTAAAGAATAGTAGTTAAGAGTGTGGGTTCTTGAGCCCATTGCCTGGGCTTAAATCCCAGTTCTCCCACTTACCATGTGTGTAACCTTGGGTGAATGACTTAACTTTATATTTCTCAACCATCTCATCTGAAAAAAAATGTACAAATGATTGTCTCTACCTCATAGGGTAATATGAATATTAAATGAGGCAATACATATGTAATGATTAGGATGGTGCCTGGCACTTAAAGGGCTCAATATGCATTTAACTACATTGTACATAAAACAGCTATCCTTTATTTCCTACTCATTAGGTGCCAGGCATGTGCTAATTTTTGCATTCTCATTTCTTTCATTCTTCGTAACAACTATTTGAAGTTGATTTTGATTTTCTTGATAAGGAAAATAAGGTTCAGAGAGCTCAAAAGACCCAAATCACAAAACTAGTAAATTGTGGAGCAACATCTCCACCATAGATTTGGCTGACACCAAACCATTGTCTTTAAAATTTGCATAGCCATAAAATATGGATTATTGAAAATTCTAAGAAATGGCTAGACATAACATACTCTAATCTTTAGAATTATAGGACTATTTGAAGACAGTTCACCTTGAACTCCTGAGTTTGTTGTCATTATTATGCTCACCTGTTTTTTTAGTGTCCCTTTTTGGCAAGCTTTCTGTTCCTCATAGTCTGGTCATTTGTTTTGTTTTTTGTTCCATTTCTCTAAAACAACCTGAATCCTATACCCAATACCCTCTTTCAGCATTTTCCCCAGGACACGTACATGGTTTGTGTGTCCTTATAGTAACCAGGCAATCCAGATGTCAGTAATTTCCAAGTTAAATTTTTATCTGCCAGCAGGGTAATTTCTTTACTGTTCTCTTTTACTAACCTGGAGAAGGGAGATAAACAGGAAAACAAAGTGATCCTGAGTCAGTGGAAAGGGAAAGAAGAAAAGGGACGGACTGGGACCAAACAGGGGATGTCTGGGATGGGGAAGGTGGGGAGGTGACACTAAAACATTGAAGTCCAGCCTGTGACTCAGACACCTGAAGTCTGGTGAAGAAGTTGGACATGGAATAGGCAGTGACCCCAGGAGTGCAAGGAAGAGAGCTGTTTGTGGAAGGGTTCCTGAAGGGTTAGTTGCTGTCAGTGAGTGAGTGGATGATGAACACTTTCTCAATGTGGCCCTTCTGAATTAGTCAGGGTTACAAAGACATATCAAGGCCTTTGCAGTAAGGGCAACACTTTAAATGTCCTCACAGAAGCTTATCAGATGCTTAAGGACTTACAGTTAATAAGCATAAAATTAAGTTATATTTCCTGAGTATACATAGGCTAAGAGATAGGACAAGTCGGCTCGGTTTTGGGGAATGAAGCAAAGAGGTATATTCATTGAATGTGGCTAACAAGAATCTTGTCTAGAGTCATAAAAGCAACATGAAACAGGCTAATGGATCAGGCTTCATTCGCAAAACCAAATACGAATTAGGCCAGTTAGCTGGCCTTGACAAAATGGTTGAGGCAGACAAAATATGACTTTGGAACCCCACAGTACACTTCCAGCTCCTTTTCTCCCTTGCCTGGCAAGCAAGGTACCCTCCAGACCTCTCTTCTCTCACCACCCTTCTCTCCTATTGACAGCTAGTTGCCCAGAAAATCCCCTCTGAAGCATCAGCTGGAGCGTGGTTATGCCTCCCTCTTTCCTCTGGAGGTGCTCACATTTCAGCAGTGGCTCCCGAGCAAGGAGTCATTGGGGCTTTAAGATGTGGGTGTCTAATGGTGGGTTTTCAGGGAGTGGTGGAGGAGTTATCAGGGAGTGACAGGCTATTCTGACCCCCTTAGGGCTCAGCACGTGGGGAACAACTTACTTTGTTGTCTTTATGAGGCAGCCTGCATGCCACCTGCTCTCTGGAGCAGAGGCGCCCAGTTGGAATCCCTTCAGCCTTCAATACTGGTTCCTAAAATGGGGACTTTTAAAATCTATTATAAATGGTAACAATCAAATTCTCTCCCTTTCTGTTTCTCTCGTTTATTTATTTTTAATAGAAAGGCTGAGACAGAAATGTTGAGGAAAAAAAACAAGTGTCCTCACAGAGCCCTGCAGCAACAGTGTCAGTGTCATTTCAAACTGGACAGATCACTAGGGTTACAAAACAACTCATCCTTGTCAGTAACCTTCGACTTGATCACTCTTTCCCCCAAACCCCCAAACCCTTAACCTCCCTTCACCCAGTTTCAGGGTAAAGCAAAATAATTTTAGGATGAGCTGAAAAGTGGATCCTGTAAAGGTTTATCTAAAGCATTGTCTCAGTCCTCTCAAAAGATAGCTTACATCTTTGGCCAACTGCTTTCCACATTTCTTTCTCCCCACACCAGGATGTATATTTAAAATAACATTTATTTACAAAACTGTATCTTAGCAACAGTGGTACAGCACAAGAGTGTGTTATCTAAAGCAAACCAATTCTGGTCATAAACTACATAAGCATGGCAGCCAAATGTGATTGGTAGGGCTTTCCTGAGATACCGTGAGCTTGAGGTGTCACATAAGATTAAAGCCATATTTTTCAGACTCGAGATGATTCATCATTCATGTTTAACTCAAGGGATGGGCAACACGTTTATTCATAATTATCTAAGCATAAAACTTTAGAACTGAAAAGGATACTGGAGGCTACCTAGTCTAGTCCTGTGATACTATAAGGAGGTTAAAAAAAAAAAGCAAAGAAAAAGAAGAGATAATTTGCTACCTCTGAACAACAGGTGTTTAGTAGCAGAGCTGGTGTGAGAAATCAGGTTTCTTGACTTTAGTCCAATTACTCCAGTAATTTTTGCATGAGAACACCGGTCTGATCTTTATCCCACATGGACCTATTTAAATTCCCACATAAAATGAATGCATTGTTTCAACGTGTGTGAATATAAATTTGACAAAGCTTTTACTTTTGTACAAGAGACAGATGATATTTTCAATTTACGTAACTCACGAACTACTAATATTACATTTGCAAAGATCATTGAAACTGAGAATTACACATTAGACCAAAATCTAAGTGACTGCTTGTGATCCATGACAAATCTATTTTTAGTGTATGTCCAAATTAAGGGAGACTCATCTAGTTTATCAAGGTGTTGTTAAAAGTGCTGATTTTAGAGTCGGACAGCATCAGTTTGAATCCCAGCTCTAGTTTCTAACTACTAATGCTTCCTTGGGATAGTTGTCTGACATCTCTGGTGCCAGTACTTTCAACCAAAAAATTAAGATATATTTATATGTACGGGGCTATGGGATAATTAAATGAGATAATTTATGTAAAATGCTTTAACAGTTCCTGGCAAAGAGCTCTTATGTACATGTTAACTCTTTTCATTTGTAATGGTAAGTAAGCCATTGAGAGAACACCAAGGGTAAGTTCTAACCATATCTTTCTTCTTTTGGTCTGAGAACCTATATTCAAATTCCAAACATCAAGTTCTACTATGAAGGATACTCCAGCGGCTGTCTCACAAATCATGGCATCCACTAATACTTTATATTTTCTAATTTGGGTCACATCCTTGATCTGGTCAGCCTGTAACATTTGCATTGTTTATAATTATAAAGCTTCCATTTGAGTAGCATAAATATATTTAAAGCATCTTTACCCTTAATACTTATCTACTTAGAAAGAAGGCGCAAATGAAAGTCAAGTAAGTTTGACAACTGCTCTTAAGAAACAGAACTCATCAGTGAAGTAGACAAAGCAGGAATCCAGGTCTCCTTCATCCCAGACCATGGGTTTTACAAAAAAACTGTACTTTCAAGTCAGAACAAGTGTTTCCAATTTGCTTCTTTTCCTCACCCCAAATGATGTTGCAGAGTGTTGTGCTTCTGGTTAGAATGCCTCAACATCCCACAATTGCTGTTTCCTTAAGGTATGAACAAAGACTATCTTTTTTTTTTTTTTTTTTTTGAGACGGAGTCTTACTCTGTCGTGCAGGCTGGAGTGCAGTGATGCGATCTCCGCTCACTGCAAGCTCCGCCTCTCCGGTTCACGCCATTCTCCTGCCTCAGCCTCCTAAGTAGCGTGACTATATAGGCGCCTGGCACCACGCCCGGCTAATTTTTGAACAAAGACTATCTTAAAAAACGTCACCCAGCATTTTTGCTACACATGATTTTCTGAACCTCATCCTAGACCTACTGAATGAGAATTTTTCAGAGTTGGGCATTTTAATAAGTTTCAGTTCATTCTTATACACACTGAAGAGACGCACCTGTCAGCGGGATAAAGTCCCATTGCTTAGCTTCAAATATAAGGCCCTCCACATTTGGCTCCAGCCTACATCTTCATACTTATCTGAGCTGCAATTCCCACCATTGATCTTCAGCAAATTCAGTAGGTCTGACCTTACTGATGTTTACATTCCTCAGGCCTTTGCACTCATTATTCTGTCTGGAAAATCTCTCATTTCCCACCCATCTCCACCTACTCATCAAACCGTAACCATTCCTGAAACTAGATTAGGCTGCTCCTACTTTTCCCAGCCTTTCCTCTATCCCTAGAAGCAAAATTGATTACATCTGCAACTTCTCCTAGGAGCATGTGTATTTATCTGTCTGTTTACACCCTCTGCCCTCAGTTTTTAGATACAAGGGAACCAATAAACATTTGAAGAAAGAATAATAAGATGCATAGGGATGTGATAGCTGTCACGATGGTACTTCTGCAAATCACTTAGTCGTAATCACATACAGACTACTTGACTATGGAGTGCCATCATTTCCAGACGACACCATTGTTGTCAAAATATAAAACTGTTCTCTATAATATTCATGGTGAGATGCGTTAAAAATGTATTTTCAAAACAAATAAGAACCTTCCTTTTAGTCAATATCTGCACCAATTGGAACAATATCAAAAGTTTTTCTTTCTTCTTATTCTCTCACTGTCTTTTTAAAACTGTTTTTCTGGGTTAGTGCTGCCTCCAAGGATTAGAGACTTACTTCTAACATGAACAAGCAGCTTTCATGGTTTTACTAACATTATACACTGATGAGAAGATTTGGAAGTGCTGTCATTTATCACAGTCTTCCATCTTTTTTTTCTTTTGCTGGTAAAAGATCATTGTTTGCTGACCAGTTTTATTTGAGTTTTCAATTCAGTTCCTCAGGAATTTGATATTGATTTTATAGTTGCTGCACATTTGGGTGACTGTCTAGGAAATTCCACTGCAGATGAGCTGTGGAAAGGTGTTTTAGCAGAGATTGGTGCTGGAGCAAGAAAAGGAAGAGGCAGAAGAACTAAAAAGAAGAGAAGAAAGGATTTGAACAGGGGTCAGATCATTGGTGAAGGGCATTATGGTTTCTGTGGCCTGGTCTGAATGTCCCTTTTATTAAAAATGGAGCAGTACAGATCATTGCCCAAAAAAAACAAGGAAGAACAGAAGGAGGAGGCCAACATGACCCAGCAGAGAGAAGAATGGGACCGGAAGAGGAGGATGAAGATAAATGAGAGCGAGGATGCAATGGAAACTTGTGGGGAGGCATCAGTCTTAGCCCTTTGACCCTGGTCCCAACAGAGAAACATGTGGTAACTTTGTTTTTTGTTTTTCGTTTTTTTTTTTTGTTTTTGAGATGGAGTCTTGCTCTGTTGCCCAGGCTGGAGTGCAGTGGCGTGATCTCAGCTCACTGCAAGCTCCACCTCCCGGGTTCACGCCATTCTCCTGCCTCAGCCTCCCGCGTAGCTGGGACTACAGGCACCCGCCACCACGCCCGGCTAATTTTTTGTATTTTTGGTAGAGACGGGGTTTCATTGTGTTAGCCAGGATAGTCTCGATCTCCTGATCTTGTGATCCGCCCGCCTCGGCCTCCCAAAGTGCTGGGATTACAGGCTTGAGCCACTGCGCCCGGCAACATATGGTAATTTTGATACCAGGATACTTGAGGTAGGAAATGTTTTCAATAGGACAGCAAAAGAGGGAAGAAAGAGATTGGTAGGTGTCCTGCAGGCTGTGGGGAATGGACAACGAGCTTCAAGTTTTGCTGTTGGGAAAGCCACTAAATGGATAGATGCTTTCAGAAAAGCAAAGAATAGAGCAATTCACTATTTGCGTTATATAGAACGATATGAAGACCATACAATATTCCATGATATTTCATTAAGGTTTAAAAGGAGGCATATCAAGATGAAGAAACAACCCAGAGGTTACAAGATATGCTGCCACAGGGCCATCAACACCATATGCCAGCTCGCTGGCATCAAAGACATGTATGCCAAGGTCTCTGGGTCCATCAGTATGCTCCCCCTCACCTGGGGCCTCTTCCATGGGCTCTCAGTCAGAAACCCGTCAACAGCTGGCAAGTAAGAAGGGCCTCCAGGTTGTGGAATTCTAGGAGGAATGTGGCCCTCTGCCTATCATGGTTGCCTCCCCAGGGGGACCTTGAAAAAGGAGCCAGGTGATGAGGTTCCACATATCAAACTGGACTTGGAAGAAGTGAATGCTCTACAGGGAATGTAGCGCTCTGTGTGGTCGGGTTTCTAGAGAGCCGCCACCTAACCTCCCTGGCCTTGTGCAGCCAGTGCCTGGTGCTGCCCAGCACATAGGAGAGACTCAGCCCCTCACATCCCGGGATGTCACCTGGTTTTTTGTTTGTTTGAGGAAAGTTTAACCTTTAAACTGTTTATACATAAATAATTATAGCTTTAAAGATATCAATCCTTTATTTTACTGCCACATAATGGTTGCTAAAGCAATTTGTTACAAACACGCCTTTGTTGAATACAGATATACAGCAAAGGTGACAAATAAAATCAGATCCTGAGAAAACATCCTTGAGTTAGACAAGCATGAAAATGACCTTAGGTATTATCAAAGACCAGTAATTTGTTACTTTTGTAAGGGTCGATTTTTCATAATAAAATAAAGACAGAATTAAATAAATATTATAATAGAAATGCAAACTAAGCTTCAGGAACATTTCGGGGATGGCAATAATGCTGACTTGGGAATTTAGAGAGGACTACAAGGAGGAAGAACCATTTGAGTTGATGTTTAAATAAGAATATGAAATATAAGAAAATGGAAAAAATGGGATGTGGTTAAAGTTTAGGAATTTTATTTTGGAGGCCATACTTTGCCAGTTGATATGATCTGGCTCTGTGCCCCCAACCAAATCTCTTCTTGAATTGTAATCTGAATTGTAATCCCCACATGTTGGGAGAGGGACCTCATGCGAGGTAACTGAATCATGAGGGCAGTTTCTCCATCCTATTCTTGTGATAATGAGTAAGTTCTCCTGAGATCTGATGGTTTTATAAGGGGCTTCCCCCTTCGCTCAGCTCCCATTTTTCTCCTTCCTGCTGCCATGTGAAGTACATGTTTGCTTCCTCTTCCGCCATGATTGTAAGTTTCCCGAGGCCTCCCCAGCCCTGCTGAACTGTGAATCAATTAAACCTTTTTCTTTATAAATTATCCAGTCTCAGGCAGTTCTTTATAGCAGCATGAGAATGAACTAATATACCAGTATTATTCTATTTTGTTAAATGTTAGAGATTAGTTTACAGGATAAGATCACCTTAGAGGCCAGGCGAGGTGGCTTATGCCTATAATCCCGGCACTTTGGAAGGCCAAGGCAGGCAGATCACCTGAGGTAAGGAGTTCAAGACCAGCCTGGCCAACATGGTGAAACCCTGTCTCTACTAAAAATACAAAAATTAGCTGGGCGTGGTGGCAGGTGCCTGTTATCCCAGCTACTCGGGAGGCTGAGGCAGGAGAATGGCGTGAACCCGGGAGGAGGAGCTTGCAGTGAGCCGAGATCATGCCACTGCACTCCAGCCTGGGCAACAGAATGAGACTCCGTCTCAAAAAAAAAAAGAAAAGAAAAGAAAAAAGAAAAATCGCCTTCGAATGGCCTGCAATATTTGTACTGGAAATTGACTATTTATAACTTTCCACAGAGTAGCAGATGCTCTGATGAGGGTACATTAATGAATATCACAAAATACGGATCTAAAAATGATCAATGTACAAGGTGCTGTTTCCCCAGTTTCTTTAAAAACAAAGAAAAAAATCAGCATTTATTTTCTCTGGGGTAAAAAGCTATTATTGACTAGACAGTAAATAAAAATAAATGTGCATGTCTTTTACCTTTTCACTGCTTTATATTTCAATCAAGAAATAATCCTTCCTAAGCCAAAAGAACAAAGCCGGAGGCACCATGCTACCTGACTTCAAACTATGCTACAAGTCTACAGTAACCAAAACAGCATGGTACTGGTACCAAAACAGAGATATAGATCAATGGAACAGAACAGAGCCCTCAGAAATAATGCTGCATATCTACAACTATCTGATCTTTGACAAACCTGACAAAAACAAGCAATGGGGGAAGGATTCCCTATTTAATAAATGGTGCTGGGAAAACTGGCTAGCCATATGTAGAAAGCTGAAACTGGATCCCTTCCTTACACCTTATACAAAAATTAATTCAAGATGGATTAAAGACTTACATGTTAGACCAAAAACCATAAAAACCCTAGAAGAAAACGTAGGCATTACCATTCAGGACATAGGCATGGGCAAGGACTTCATGTCTAAAACACCAAAAGCAATGGCAACAAAAGCCAAAATTGACAAATGGGATCTAATTAAACTAAAGAGCTTCTGCACAGCAAAAGAAACTACCGTCAGAGTGAACAGGCAACGTACAATACGGGAGAAAATTTTTGCAACCTACTCATCTGACAAAGGGCTAATAACCAGAATCTACAATGAACTCAAACAAATTTACAAGAAAAAAACAAACAACCCCATCAAAAAGTGGGCAAAGGACATGAACAGACACTTCTCAAAAGAAGACATTTATGCAGCCAAAAAACACATGAAAAAATGCTCATCATCACTGGCCATCAGAGAAATGCAAATCAAAACCACAATGAGATACCATCTCACACCAGTTAGAATGGTGATCATTAAAAATTCAGGAAACAACAGGTGCTGGAGAGGATGTGGAGAAATAGGAACACTTTTACACTGTTGGTGGGACTGTAAACTAGTTCAACCATTGTGGAAGACAGTGTGGTGATTCCTCAGGGATCTAGAACTAGAAATACCATTTGACCCAGCCATCCCATTACTGGGTATATACCCAAAGGACTATAAATCATGCTGCTATAAAGACACATGCACACGTATGTTTATTGTGGCACTATTCACAATAGCAAAGACTTGGAACCAACCCAAATGTCCAATAACGACAGACTGGATTAAGAAAATGTGGCACATATACACCATGGAATACTATGCAGCCATAAAAATGATGAGTTCATGTCCTTTGTAGGGACATGGATGAAACTGGAAATCATCATTCTCAGTAAACTATCACAAGGACAAAAAACCAAACACCGCATGTTCTCACTCATAGGTGGGAATTGAACAATGAGAACACATGGACACAGGACGGGGAACATCACATTCTGGGGACTGTTGTGGGGTTGGGGGACGGGGGAGGGACAGCATTAGGAGATACACCAAATGCTAAATGAAGAGTTAATGGGTGCAGCACACCAACATGGCACATGGATACATATGTAACAAACCTGCACATTGCACACATGTACCCTAAAACTTGAAGTATAATAATAATAAAATAAAATAAAAATAAAAAAAAGAAATAATCCTGAAGATTGGAATTGCTGCCATGTGGGAACAAGAGTTTCCTGGACAGCCAGCAACTTTTCCTCCACATAGCACAGACTCTGAAATCATCCATTCTCAGCACCATTGCTCTTTGCAGCTGTGCTCCTTCTCCCTGCTTAGCATGCCTGCTGTTTCCCACACGGCTGAATCAGCAAGTCCCAGACTCTGCCTGCTCCAACTAGCACTGTTCTTCACCAGCTATCAGCTACTGTTGCTTCAGGTGGGTTTTTTTGCACCCTTGGTATAATTAAACTCCATCAATCACCCAAGTATTTCTAGTGTTTGTGAATTAGCTTTATTAGTTTTAGAAATGAAAATCTAGAGGAATTCTTTGTAAACATAAACCAACAAAATTTGAGGAAAAAACATAAAAGGAATTTAGAAAGCGTGGATCTCAATAGAATTAACTGAAGTCATCCTACTCCTCCTAAGTGACTAGTTTGCAGTTTTAGTAACACCTTACAGAGTAAAAAGGCATGGGTGATATTTATAAGTAAAATAATTTAATGTTAGATATATAAGGTCTGTGATGATCTAAATAAAATTTAAGGCAGTGCTACTAACAGTAAACCCAAAATAAATTTATGAAAGCACAATCAAAAGCACTCTACTGTTTCTTTTGAACCATAACAAACAAGTCATTATTGGACATAGTTCTAACACCACCTGAGGGTACATCACTTCTAACAGAGCCAAATGTCCTCTAATATGTTAAAAGTAATCTGGGTACCATCCTGGCTGAAGTTTTCATGTACAGTTCAATGTTCAATAAGTACAACTTTTTCTTTAGAGCATTCTTTTCATTAATTCATTCATAATTCTCTGCCTGTTTATCATGATCTGAGATTGAAATATGTGTTCACTAGAAAATACAATGCAATTGACTAACAGATAAATTAGAAGTTATGACTTTCCTTTTCGTTAATTTCCAAGGGAACTTTTTAAAAGATAGAGTTGAATTAACTTTTGTGCAACATAATTTTTATATTTGAATTCTTATTTTTAAAATAAACTGATACTAAAGAAGTGGGGTGGGCATAGTGGCTCATGCCTGTAATACCAGTGACTTCGTAAGGCTGAGGAGGGAGGATCACTTGAGGCCAGAAGTTCAAGACCAGCCTTGGCCATATAGAGACACTTCATCTCAATAAATAAATAAATAGCTGAGTATAGTGTCATGTGCCTATATTCCCAGCTGCTCAGGAGGCTAAGGTAAAGGATTCCTTGAATCCAGTTCATGGCTGTAGTGAGCTATGATGGTGCCACTGCACTCCCATCTGGGCAACAGAGTGGGACTCCATCTATAAATTCAATAAATATATAAAACTATTTTTAGAAAGGAAAGAAATGGTTTCAGAGGTAAATGAAATTCCATTTCACAGTAAGTTCCAATCATTACACATTTGAAATTTAAATTTTATTTTAAAATATGTAATTGAAAAAATACCAAATAAACATGGCAGGCTCTAAGTTTTGCTTTTTTTTTTTTCGAAAAAAAAAAACCTATTCAGAATATGAACTGCAAGCACTGTAAGTGATGTTTGAAGATTTAAAAGATATTGAAGAGGCAATGAACTGAAAGATTTTCTTTAATTCCCTCAAGGATGAAAAGTTATAGACTCTATAATATTTACTCTAAATACGAAATGCTCTGAGTTGAAAAAAAAGGGGCAGACTAATAACTTGCAAATAAAATAAGACAATTGTTTGGTATAAGCTGGAATTGTAGGAGATAAATACCACCATCCCTGCAGTTCTTTTTAATGTGAAAACAGTAGAACATGAAAACATGTGCTTCACGGTTTGCAATACTGCTGGTCAAGTACAGATGGTCCCGACTTAAAAACTGTTCAACTTACGATTTTTCAACTTTACAACAGGCAAAAGGGATGCACATTTAGTGGAAACTATGCTATGGATACCCACACATCCATTCTGTATTTCATTTCCAGTATGGTATTCAATAAATTACGTGAGATATTCAACACTTTATTATAAAATAGACTTTGTGTTGGATGATTTTGTCCAACTATAGGCTAATGTAAGTGTTGTGAGCACCTTTGAAGCAGGCTAGGCTAAGCTATGATGTTTAATAGGTTAGAAGTATTAAATGCATTTTCAGCCGGATGTGGTGGCTCACGCCTATAATCCCAGCACTTTGGGGGACCAAGGCGGGAGGATCACTGGAGCCTAGGGATTTGAGACTAGTCTGTGCAGCATGGTGAAACCCAGTCTCTACAAAAATTAGCCAGGTGCAGTGGTGCACACCTGTAGTCACAGCTACTCAAGAGGCTGAGGCAGGAGGATCGATTGAGCAAGGGAAGCAGAGGCTGCAGTGAAGCAAGATCATACCACTGCAGTCCAGCCTGGGTGAAAGAGTGAGATCCTATCCCAAAAAAAATAAAAATAAAAATAAAATAAATGCATTTTCAACTTATGATATTTCCAACTTACCAAGGGTTTATCAAAGGACTGTCTGTGTTAGATATATTTGGATAGTATTGGTAGTATTGAAGCAGAGGGAGTTTTTGCGGGTGCAGGGCAAGTCTCAGAAAAGTTACTTAAAGGATGCTGTATGCCCTTTCTTTCTCTCTTTCTCTTTTGTTTTTAACCAATGGGTTTTACCCAGTGCTATGGGTCTTCAGAGCAGTTAGATTTTCAGACATTTAGGATGAGATCTTCCAGGAAAGGGATCTTCCAGTAGAGAGACAGAGCTGTTTCTCAGATGAACTCCCAAATTTTATGTCACATTACTATCGAAGGACACATTTGACAAAAGTGGTCATTTCCGTCTTATTTAATCAGCCATGTTTAGAAATGAAGTTGGCACAATATTATGGTATTTAATATATGCTTTTAACAATTATTATTTGTCAAATGCTATGTAATTATTAGTGATACAGCTTAAGTTTAAGGAAAGCTTTCTTTTCTTAAAAAAATTACTCTAATTCTGCTCCTCTCAGATTGAATGCCTAGTTATAATCATTGTGACATAATAAAATAATCATTTTGAATATTTTTAATCCCTGATAAATTATATTTTAAAGGTCCCCTTGCTACTTCATTGTTATTCTTGGAATCGTCCAGTAATTTTCAAATGTAATATTTAATTCCTGCTTATTTCGTGTCTCTACCAAATCTGTAATACTCTTTGTGCCTTTTGGGAAAAACCTCTAAAATACTGTTCAGTTCTACACTAAAGAATACTTTTTCTTTTTTATACTTGTAGCTCCATAAACCTAGTTTATTGTGTTGAAGCCCCATTGACATGATTTTTGATATTTAGTAGATTCTCCTATATCTTGCCATCATATCTTGCATGGTATTTTTAGTAAAGCCTGACTTTTTGCAAGGTGATTTTTCTCTTTTGTTCTATTTTAAAAATTGTTATCAAGCAAGTCTCTAGTAAAATATTTGAAAATATCATCTGGCATAAAATATTTGGATTACTAAAATCTATTCGAAAATATTACCTGCTGAAATGTACATTCCGCGAGGGCATGGAAATCCCATAAGAAATTTCTGCTTTGTTTACACATATAACCCAAGTGCCTAGAATAATATTTGGCCTAGAATAATATTGGTATGCATTCTTTGTAAAAATAGTATGATCAAATTTTTCCCTAAACATTTGAAATTTTTTTGTATATTTTATATACTATGACCACGAATGCTAATCAAAGTGAGTTTATTATGTAGCCTGAATTAGAAGGGAAACAATGAAGTAAATAATAACCATGAATAGAAGAGTGAAGACAAAACTTTAAAATTTTAAATTCTGAATTCTCTCTTTTTTTTTTTTAAATCAAGGCAGGGTCTGGCTCTGTTTCCCAGGCTGGAGTACAGTGGTATGATCACAGCTCACTATAGCTTCTACCTCCCAGATTCAAGCAATCCTCCCATCTCAGCCTCCAAAACAGCTAGGACCACAGGCACATGCCACCATGCCCAACTTTCATTTTTTTGTTTGTTTTGTTTTCATGTGTGGTTTTTTTTTTGTATTTTTTATAATGATGGAGTTTTGTTATGTTGCCCAGGCTGATCTCAAACTCCTGGGTTCAAGCAATCCACCCGCCTCAGCTTCCGAAAGTGCTGGGATTACAGGTTTCGTGAAGCCACTGTGCCGGGCCAAGTTCTGGATTCTTTTACAAGCCTTTTAATTCTTCAAAATGATTAAACAAATCGTTCAAAATTAAAATCTAAGTTATTTTCTTTCTTTCTTTCTTTCTTTTTTTTTTTTTTTTTTTGATGGAGTCTCGCTCTGTCACCCAGGCTAGAGTGCAGTGGCACAATCTCGGCTCACTGCAAGCTCCTCCTCCCGGGTTCACGCCATTCTCCTGCCTCTGCCTCCCGAGTAGCTGGGACTATAGGCTCCTGCCACCATGCATGGCTAATTTTTTGTATTTTTAGTAGAGACAGAATTTCACTGTGTTAACCAGGATGGTCTCAATCTCCTGACCTTACAATCTGCCCGCCTTGGCCTCCCAAAGTGCTGGGATTACAGGCGTGAGCCACTGCGCCTGGCCAAATCTAAGTTATTTTCAAAAGTATGATATAAAGGTGAAAGCTGTAACGAACTGAATACGATCTTTCCCCCCTCTCTCAAAACAAAAAGGGGAGGGTAGAGAGGAAAGTGCAGATGTGTCTAACCTAGGAAGGATTCTTTAATTAGCAAAGAAGTTTTTCAATAGGCAATATATGTGAAGTGAATAGCAAAGGATGTGTAGACATAAAAAAAAGGATGAGTAAAAACCCAGGAAGGAAGTTTACTTGACTTCACTTACCTGGACTATTTGTTTTTGCTACCCTATACTGTATTGGAAGCTTTGTAGTCCAGTACACTGAACTCTAAAGGAACCTATGCAATTTGGAAGACTATTCATTGGAATGGACAAACAACTGCCCATTATATTTATTTTTCACAACGTTCTTTAAAAAAAATCTATAATGTTCATGATATAAAAGTATGGGGTAAGCCCATATAAAATAGCCATTTTTGCATATCAGCCATTTTATATGATTCAACCTAATGTATATGAAAAGATTCAGTAAATGTTTGTACAGAGAGATGAACACTCAAATCTTTTAAACCAATAAATAAAGGTGTTGAGAACTTTGAAGAACCTTTGTCTCGCCAATTTTTAAAGTAAATGTCTTCAACTCTGCTTGCCTATCAAAAAATAAAAGTAAAAAATGCTTAAAGGAAAAAGGCATCTGTTTTTCCTCTCTTTTGATCATGGCTATATTATATCTTAAAATCTACTTCTAAGAAGTATTGTTTTATTGATTATTCTAATTAATATTTTCATATAGTTCTTTCTGTGTTCTGTGAGCTTCTCTTTCAAGTTCTGTTTTCTAAACTTGCCTTACAAAACCAATTTTTACTGATTACAATGATTCAACAAGTAGATTCATACAGTTTGATTGCTGACGTTATAGAAATATTCAGCCAAATCATTGCTATGCTCTGAAGAACTACTAGGTAAAACTTCATTTTATTTCATTTTTGCAGTTGTTTGGAAGCTCAAGATTTTCAATTAGAAAATACATTTTATCTGATACATTTATATGACTTGATTTTCTATGTTTGAAACACTTTCTGTGAAGGCTTTAAACCACTTTTTATTTCCAGAGGGTTTGGTTTGTCTGTTTGGGTCTGTGAGCTTCTAAAGCTTTAATCTGAACACCATCCCAACATCAAGAGTCTGTCTAATGTGTATCATGTGTGTCCTACAAATCCTTCACTGTTATTAGAGGGTAGCCCTTGAAATGGAAGCTCTTAGATGACAAATCCTATGACACTTGTGTATGTATATGGTGCTATTAAAAATCAGCATTCAATTATAAGCCTATAAAATAGAATAGAAATGGATGTGAATTTTAAGATACCCTGTTTAGTAATTGAAAACATGAAAGGAAGATAACAATAGTTTTCACAAATTAAAGATGTTCTTGGCTACTCTGCCCATCACTTGTAAACCAACCCTTTTATCTCCATCTTTTGACTTATTTTGTCCTTATCTTGTTTTAAATATTTTATTTTTGTCTTGTTCATTTCTGCCTCTTGCCACTACAATATAAATTCAATGAGTTATTTTTCATGTATTTATTCCAGCACCTAAAGTACTATTAATACAGAATGGCTGGGCTTCTGGCTAAATCCCACTCTTCAGCCTGGAACCACGGCCCTAAGTGAAAACAGCTGACATTGTTTTTACACCTAAATGCCGCTCTTTTGGCCTGCTGCGCCCCTATCCTGTCCCCATAAAAAGACTGCAGCTGACAGAGCCACACAAGTGGCTGATGCAAGTGGTCGGGGATGCAAACTGCTTAACATCGAGGATACAAGCTGGTGAACACTGGGGAAACAAGCAGTTGAGCATCGGAGACTGTGGATAGACATGGCTAACTTCAGATGGTGCAGCTTCAGGGAAATATTACCTGTTTCCCACACCAACCACTTTCCAACTCCCCATTCAGCTGAGAGCCACATCTGCTGCCCAATAAAATCCTTCACATACACTACCCTTCAATCTGTTCATGTGACCCGATTCTTCTCGGATGCCAGACAAGAACCCAGGTTCCTACAGGGTAGGGGCTTGGATGCTGCTGCAGGGCCCACATAGACCCTACTTCCACCAGAGAAGAGTGACCAGCCACTTTCAGCATTTGTTCCCTCTGGTTCCTGCCCTCGCTTGTTTGCACAATCCCTCTTGTGAGGTGTGGCCAGCAGCAGGCTGAGTGAAATGAGCTACTCCAGTTTCTGCCCATGAAGGGGGTCAAGGTCAAGGGAACAATCCTGTTTCATCTCTCCTGTGCCCATAAAAAAACTTCAGCTGGCAGAGCAACACAAGTGGCTGATGCATGCAGTCATGGATGCAAGTTGGTCTTTTTATGGGCACAGGATTGGGGCATGGTAGGCCAAAAAAGCAACATTTGGGCAGAAAAGTAGGATCAGCTATTTTCACATAGGGCCACAGTTCCAGGCTTAAGGGTGAGATTTGGCCAGGAGCCCAGCCTTTCTGTATCAGTGTGGCATATAAAGGTACTCATTACATATTTGTTGACTGGCTGAATGGATGATTGCTGAATTGGATGTTAAAGGCTATGTAGTCTTTTATGAGTGTTGGAGGCCTGCTGAGACCGATTAAAGCCATTTATTCATTTGTTCAACAAGAATTTACTAAGCATGCATTTTGTCCCAGGCACTGTATTAGCTTAGATATGCAGTGTTAAAGGAGCTATGGCACTGTCCTCTGTCGACAGCTTTTTAAACGACCCAAAAAATAAGAATCACTTTAGTCTTGCATAATCATTATCTCACTCCTGGGACTTTCATGTATAAGTGGTAGGTCTGTCACCTGCCCAGGACTGAGACATAGGTTTTTCAATCCATGCAGTCGGTAAGGAAATATTTTGCCACCATGCCTCATGTACTGCATGACAGGCTAAATGTTGCCCATGTACAATGTAGATATCTCTTTCTGGAAGATGAATTAAAATGTAAACAGTATCTTTGCCACTTGGGAAAACAAAAATTATCTGAAAATAGAATCACAAGGACATGAATTTAAACTGGCCTTGGATTAGTACATTTAGTTCTGAGATGTTTCCAAAAACATAAGGAGAATTGGTGGTGGTGACCTAATCGGGTCACTGGGCTTCATTTAGAAGGTTCAAGCTTTTTGAATCAAATGAAGAAAACACACACAATGAGAATCAGAATGGAGTGAAGTAGCTCTGGCCCTGGAGTCAAGGGACTAAAATTCAAATGAATTCAAATATGTACTGAACTATGTGACTTTCACATGTGATTCTTGGTTACTATATCTGTAAAATAGCTACAATGACTTGTATACGCAACATTGGTTCCTTTTGAGAACTAAGATAATATTTATGAAAACATTTGTAAGCTATAAAATCTATGCAAAATCAACATATGAGTGGCCTGTGCTATGATGAACCTCTTTATGCTCAGGGGATATTAAAAGTGATTTTCTTTTTCTCACTAGTGCAAATTTACAAAATTCCAGAATTAACACTCCTTATACAAGCAAAACAATTTCTATTTTTCTCTACCCAATTAACACTTCAAATTTATCACTGGGCTTTCTTTCTTTCTATTCTAGGACTGTGTTACATAAAACAAGCTTTCCAAGCCCTCTATGGCTTTCTTTAAAAACAAACAAACAAACAAACAAACAAAACTTCCACGGTTCATGCAATCAACCAAATGTGTCTGTTGAAGTAAAGAAATTGCTACAGACAATGCTCCTGTAAACCTTTTACCTTGCTTTGAAAAACCATGCTCCAAATAAACAGTTGGAAATCATAAGGATTATTAGCTCTTTGTGCCAAGAAATTTCAAGTGAAATTAGGCTACTTAAGTAGCTCTTAGCATTATAATTTTGGATAATTGCTCCTCGAATTTATCTTTGTTTTATGTCCCCATAGATAGACACCTTTGCACATTTAGATTTGCTTCCAAGCACCCAGGTGAAAGATTCACAATTTTTTAAAAACATACTGTGTTAAAATAATGCAGTAAATATTTTTGTATCACCTATGATGTTATATATAACTTATTCATAATACATGTATAACTTTATATTTTTGTATCATGTATGATATATTATATATAGCTTATGCATAATATATGTATAACAATATAATTATACTTCAAAAAATATATTAGAGGTTGATATGAATTGGCTCCATGTCCCCACCCAAATCTCATCTAGAATTGTAATCCCCATAATCCCTATGAGCCAAGGAAGGGACCTGGTTTGAGGTGATTGGATCATGGGGGTGGTTTTCCCCATGCTGTTCTCATGATAGTGAGTTATCATGAGATCTGATGGTATTATAAGTGTTTGACAGTTCCTCTTTCACATACTCTCTCTCACCTGCCTATATATCTACCTATATATAGGTAGATATTATATATAAGTATAACTTAATTATTATACACTGGTTACAATTATACTCTGGTTTTGCAGAGTGTAAGTGATGGCCACTGCATCCCCTGTGGAGTGGCCACTGTGAAGATGCCAGCTGCAGTTAGGGAGGCATGGCTGCGGCTGCACACTCCATGGAGCTGACCGGAGCTGGGAACATGCAGGAGCTAAGAACAGGTGGGAGCCCTGCCCTTTCTGAGTTGGAGGTGCAGGAGCCCCACCCTCCCAGGCTGTCGACCCTGGCATCTCTGCACTCTTGAGGGCTCAGAAAGTCCCCCTTTCCCCTCAGGTTCAGAAGTGCCTGCCCCTGCTGCCTGGCCTCTCCCTGCTCCTGGCACCCACCCACTCTGATGTCAGAGCAAAGTTGTGGCTGAACCAGGGTGCTATCTTGACCCAGCCAGGTGTGCATGTGCTTAGGGTGGCACTGACATTTTAGTTCCCTGCCGCCTCAACCCCCTCTGGACTTTGGGCACCAATGAGCATGGGAGGGAGGCCAAGGGTGCTCTGAGGGTGGCTGGGTGTGGGTCTGAAGGTGCCCCTCAGCATGGACAGCTGAAGTTCTGGAGACTACATGTTGATAGCAGCAGGAGGCAGACAGGTTTTTGTGCAGAAAGTGGGGGGTCTTTGGTGAAATCCTTCCTTTAATCCAGGGACAGCCTGAAGGATGGGGGCTGGGGCTGCCAGTTTTGGGTGGAGTCCACTGCCTAGAGTGAGAACTTATGTTGTTTTTTACAGGCCCGCCCATGGCTGCCCATGGACCAATCAGCATGTACTTCCTCCCTTCTGAAGCCCACAAAAACCCTAGCCCCAGCCAGACTCACAGAGATGTTGGGACAACCTGCCTGCAGATAGGTGCTACCCACTCCAGGTCTCCTCTCCACTGAGGGCTGCACTTGTTGAGACGACCTGCCTGCAGAAAGGAACTACCCACTTTGGGTCTCCTGAGAGCTGTATTGTTGCTCAATAAAGCACCTCTTCATCTTGCTCACCCTCCAGTTGTCTGCATACCTCATTCTTCCTGGAAGTGGGACAAGAACTCAGGACCTGCTGGATAGGGGGACTAAAAGAGCTATAATACAAACAGAGCTGAAATACACCCCCCTCTCTCACCACATTCTGGGTGACTAAAAGGAGAGAAGAGCTATGGCTCTTCTAGGAGCCCAGACCTAGGGGCTTCCCAAGCCAAGGTTTTGACATCCTCTTTGGGGCTTTGCAGTTTCTAGTGTCTCCAAGCTTCCAGGTGCCTCCACATTCCCGTTGTCCAGACATGGGTGCCCACAGTGGAAGCTGCTTGCAGAGCATCAGATTCAGCTGCAGGCTTGCACAAAGCCAGTTCCTGGAGCTGCCCATCCAGCCATGGCAGCTGGCATGTTTGGCTGTGTGCAATGGCTGGACCCTGCCCTTGCTTGCTCAGATACCCCTCATTGCTCTGTGCCTGGCTCATCCTTGGCAGACATGGGATCCAGGTCAGTAGCAAAGGCCAAGTGCAGCCTACCAGGCCAAGTGAGCAGAACAAGCCCAGCGGGCCTGAGCAAAACTCGGGTGAAGATACCACTGGCCACAGAGGCTTCTGGCTGGAAAAGCAACACCCCAAGGATCCTGTGACATAAGGTGGTTATACATCTGAAGGAAAGGGAAAATTAAAACAATTGTTTTTTAGTAAGAAAAAGATAATTAACATAGAGACTTAAAACTGTCTTCAGATTCATAGAATTCTTAAAATGTTATTGGTAGAATTTCTTTAGATTGTTTGATGACCCAGACAAGTAATAGTTAATGTCACAAAGTGGCAAAAGATAATTGAATTAATATTAGCTCAACACTTAATTACCTCTTGGGAAGAAGAGGAATCAAGCCTAGAACATTTTACTCACCCCAATATAAGGTTAGGGAGTGATATTTACTAGTAGTTCCTGGTTTAGAGTAAAGTAAATCAATTTGTTAGTATAGACCTCAATTTTTAAGAATACAGTCAAGATTTACTTATAAAAACTATTGTCTAATTCTCCTCTCATCTTTCTTGACATCTCAGCAGCTTTGACGATGTTAACAACTAAATTTCCCAGATGTTTCTGTAGCCGAGGCCTCTCTTATGACCCTGCTCAACCCTCAACCCTCTAAGCCCCAAGAAAAAAAACAAAAACAAGAGTCTCATCTGTCACCCTGATTTATTTGATTAATTTGAGAGACTTATATAGCACAAACCATGTTCTAGGCACTCCTAAGCACTTTACAAAAATTAACTCATGTCATAGTCATAGCAATAGGTCAAAATCCAGGACATGAAGACAACAAATACAACTGTTCAAAGCTGAAGAACTAGTAAATGGCAAAGTTGGAATTTGAACCCATATTCTCTGGCTTCAGAGCCTGTATACTTAAATGTGATAAGATGCTACCTCTCCAATCTATAATTAAGTTTGTTACTCGTTCCTCATAAGTCACTCACGTCCTTCTGCTTTTCTCCATCTCCCCTGCCATCAGGCTAATCCAAGCCACCAACATGTTTCACATGATACTTTCACACCCTCTTCTCCTCTCTCTAGTCCATCACTCATTACCAGTTATTTCTTAAAAATATAAATCTGATTATATTGTTCACTAGAATAGAAACTTTCAACAGCTTTCCAGTAACATAAAAATCAACTTCCTTTACACTACCTACTTTGCACCTTTTTTCCAGCACTCCATTCCCAGTTACTCTATTCCAGATACACTTGGCTGCTTCTAATTCCTCAAATTGTTCCAGGCTCCTTCCCACTTCAGAGCCCTCTCCATATATCATTCCCTTAGGCCAAGGTTTCTTGACCTCAGCATTATTGGTACTTTGGCCTGGATAGTTCCTTCTCATGGATGGCTGTTCTGTGCACCATAAGATGTTTAGCAGCAATCCTGGCCTCCACTCAACTAAATGCCAATAGCAACCCCTAGTTTTAACAAGCAAAAATTGCCAGGTGCTCCCATGGGGGAATGGGAGGATTACTTCTATTCAGAACCATTGCCTTAGACTCAACTATTCTAGCCCCTTCTTTTGGTTTATTCTTATTCTTCAAGAATAAGAGAAGGTAAGGAAGCAGAATTGGGCAGAAGGAAACACTGAGATGTAAGAATACAGCTCACTGAAGCGTTCACTGAAGACCACCTCTTGGGCCACTCTTATCCACTTGTTAATATACAAGTTCTGGTGGGCCTCTTTTCCTGGAGTAAATTCATAAGAGTGACAAACTTAGTCCCTACTGCTGCAGCAGGTCTCAGGATTGCATCTGATACTCATTGTCTCCCTCCTCTACAATTTATTTGACATTCCCTCACCCCAAGCTATCTCATGGTGAGGAGTCTGTTGTGACACATATACTCATCCTTGTGGGGTCTGTGCCCTTCTCAGGCTGTGATTGTTGCACTGTCTAACAAAACTGGGTGAAACAGTAGCAACAGCGGCTTAAGTGAGTTGCCTCAATTCCAATCATATTCCTCTCTTGCTCCCCCTGTGGAGAAGTAGCAAAGTGCTCATAGCAACTCCAAATGAAGCGGCATTCTCAGCACTGGGAGAACCAGGGCTTCCATCCTGAAAGAGTAACTGGATACCACACTACAGTAACCACCACACTAGGTCAGGTCCCTGCAGTATTTGCCCTCATGACATTTATTTCATTTGTAATGAAATATTTGCTTATATTGGGTAGGTGATACCTCTCCTCTCCTAACATAAATTCCTTCCTCTGATACAAAAGCAGAAAGACAAAGATTCTGTTAACAGACGTAAGAGAGTTATGCAACAAGAGGCAGTTCACAGAAGAAAGATTTTTTTTTTTCTTTCAGATGTTTTCTCCTGAGAGACCTGAAGGACCTATGAGCATCCACCTACTCTTCCCAAAGATCAACTAGAGGGGAAAAGTATAGAAATAATTGACTACAATCCAAGATTCTGAGGGAGATCGAAGAGCTTAAAGACCCAGGAAGAAGATTAAGTAAATTAACAAGAAAAGACTCCGCAATACACACCAAAGGTGGATGTTGTGATGTCGAATAAACTATGAGGAAAATAAAATACCACTCTGCACCATTCTCTGAGTTCCAAATTAAGGAAATGTTCTATTGGCATAATTTTATGGTAATGGTTTTACCTATGGCCTTTAGAGATGGTTTTGATTTTTAATGTCTGTCTTCTCTACCAGGGTGTGTGCCTCCTGAAAGAAAAAAGGAGTTACTCTGATCTCAATTTATTTAAGCAGAAGCTCACTCTTGCACCAGGACAGGCCTGATTAGGGCTTTAGAGATTGTCAACAAACTTGCAATTCAAAAAGATGACAAAAAATTTGACATGTGAATTTTTGTAGATCAGAGAAATAGTGAGATACCTATTAAAGTAATATTTCTTTTCTTCATTTATGGAGGTTATCAATGACCAGGGTAAAGCTCCTCAAATTTATGACAAAAATAGAGAGACATTAATTTTACCATAGACTATATAATTGAAGTTACATGAGATGGATTGGTTTTTTAAAGTTATATAAGATATATATATATATATATATATACACACACATATACACATGCAGAGTGCATGCAACCCTCTAAATGTTTTCTGTTCCCAGTATCAGATATATATATATAAATATATATAATATATAATAAATATACATATATTATATATAATATTATATGTATGTATATATTATATATAATATAGGCATATATTTTATATATTATATATACCTATATTATATATAATACATATTATATATACCTATATTATATATAATACATATATTATATATTATATATTATATTTATATTATATTATATATTATATTAATATTATATATAATATTTATATATAATATATGTATTATATATAATATATGCATATATTATATATATTATATGCATATATTATATATAATATGCATATATTATATATATTATATGCATATATTATATATATTATATGCATATATTATATGGTTTGGCTGTGTCCCCATCCAAATATCATCTTGAATTCCCACATGTTGTGAGACAGACCTGGTGGGAGGTAATTAAATCATGGGGACATGTCTTTCCCATTCTGTTCTTGTGATAGTGAATAAGTCTCATGAGATCTGATGGCTTTATAAGGCAGAGTTTCCCTGCACAAGCTCTCTCTCTGTCTGCTGCCATCCACGTAAGATGTGACTTGCTCCTCCTTGCCTTCTGCCATGATTGTGAGGCCTCTCCAGCCCTGTGAAACTGTAAGTCCATTAAACTTCTTTCTTTTGTAAAGAAAAGAGGCATACCCAGTCTCTTTGTCAAAAGCCTTTTTGTAAAAAGACATACCCAGTATCAGGTATGTCTTTAACAGCAGCATGAAAATGGACTAATGCAATATCCTCTGTTGTCTTTCTCTCAATTATCAATCTTCACTTGTCAGTGTAGGCAATAGCCTCATGTGGACCATTTTGCTAGCTGTCAGATTTTTCTGTTTTTCTGTCATGTTATATTAAGGGTGTCATCTACTATTGCCACTATTTCTATCATGCAAAGGGATCACAGACATGCACACTAGGATCACATGTTGCAGGTATACCATAGGGTTTATTGGGCCAAAACTTACAAGCAGGGAAGTAGCAGAGTGCATGCAATCCCCTAAACATTTTCTGTTCCGTAGCATAAACTGGGGTTAGATATATTGTATGTACCATGGACAAGGTGCAAGCAGAGAGGAGCTTGCCGTGACCAGCAGGCTTGAGAGAAAGCTGAACACAGTATGGGGAGCACTTTCACCAGTGAGAATGAGTCCACCTCAAACACTGTGTTGCCTATTTATAGATTACCTAAGTGGGACTTGGAACATCTAGTTTCTGTAGGCAACAAGAAAGATATCAAGGGATGTCCAGAAATAGCACAAAGCAATATGCATACCAATGGCCAAGGTCTGCCCACCAAAAGCTCTGGGAACAACCTTGCCTGCCAGAGATGCTGACATCATCCCAAGCCTTGTCTCTTTGCAGATGGCAGCTGAGCCAGGTCTTGGCTAAACTACCAAAAGAGGAAAGGAAATATGCTTCCAAGCCTATCCAGATTTGTCTCTCATCAACTTCTCCTGACCTTAACGATCTTTCTAGAGTGACTTTCCCTACCACCAACTTTGACCACATTTCTGTGCCAATGACCACTTGATGCCTGTTTCCTCTTTATTGTCTTTTATATTTCATCAGTCTTGCACATCTTTCTTTTCCTCCTCTTCCTGTTTTGCCATCCTTTATTCAATTGATTATTATGATTCAAAACATTTTCCATTTTGTACATGACATTTGGTACAACTCTAAAATACTTGTCACATTGAAAGGCTACTGGGAGTCCCTGTATGCACTGACTTTGCTACACAGCCCTGGGGTTTAACCTCTTGGTGCCTTATTTTTTTTTTTCACTTTTATTATTCAGTGATCATTAAGACAGGTAATTTAGGTGAAAGCATTTTAGACATTATAAGTGCTGCTCAAGTCAAAGACATTATTGAAGCTGTAGCCTTGTAGTATAGTTTAAAGTCAGGTAGCGTGATGCCTCCAGCTTTGTTCTTTTGGCTTAGGATTGACTTGGCGATGCGGGCTCTTTTTTGGTTCCATATGAACTTTAAAGTAGTTTTTTCCAATTCTGTGAAGAAAGTCATTGGTAGCTTGATGGGGATGGCATTGAATCTATAAATTACCTTGGGCAGTATGGCCATTTTCACGATATTGATTCTTCCAACCCATGAGCATGGAATGTTCTTCCATTTGTTTGTATCCTCTTTTATTTCATTGAGCAGTGGTTTGTAGTTCTCCTTGAAGAGGTCCTTCACATCCCTTGTAAGTTGGATTCCTAGGTATTTGATTCTCTTTGAAGCAATTGTGAATGGGAGTTCACTCATGATTTGGCTCTCTGTTTGTCTGTTATTGGTGTACAAGAATGCTTGTGATTTTTGTACATTAATTTTGTATCCTGAGACTTTGCTGAAGTTGCTAATCAGCTTAAGGAGATTTTGGGCTGAGACGATGGGGTTTTCTAGATATACAATCATGTCATCTGCAAACAGGGACAATTTGACTTCCTCTTTTCCTAATTGAATACCCTTTATTTCCTTCTCCTGCTTGATTGCTCTGGCCAGAACTTCCAGCACTATGTTGAATAGGAGCGGTGAGAGAGGGCATCCCTGTCTTGTGCCAGTTTTCAGAGGGAATGCTTCCAGTTTTTGCCCATTCAGTATGATATTGGCTGTGGGTTTGTTGTAGATAGCTCTTATTATTTTGAGATACGTCCCATCAATACCTAATTTATTGAGAGTTTTTAGCATGAAGCGTTGTTCAATTTTGTCAAAGGCCTTTTCTGCATCTATTGAGATAATCATGTGGTTTTTGTCTTTGGTTCTGTTTATATGCTGGATTACATTTATTGATTTGCGTATGTTGAACCAGCCTTGCATCCCAGGGATGAAGCCCACTTGATCATGGTGGATGAGCTTTTTGATGTGCTGCTGGATTCGGTTTGCCAGTATTTTATTGAGGATTTTTGCATCAATGTTCATCAAGGATATTGGTCTGAAATTCTCTTTTTTGGTTATGTCTCTGCCAGGTTTTGGTATCAGGACGATGCTGGCTTCGTAAAATGTGTTAGGGAGGATTCCCTCTTTTTCTATCGATTGGAATAGTTTCAGAAGGAATGGTACCAGTTCCTCCTTGTACCTCTGGTAGAATTCAGCTGTGAATCCATCAGGTCCTGGACTCTTTTTGGTTGGTAAGCTATTGATTATTGCCACAATTTCAGAACCTGTTATTGGTCTATTCAGAGATTCAACTTCTTCCTGGTTTAGTCTTGGGAGGGTGTATTTGTCGAGGAATTTATCCATTTCTTCTAGATTTTCTAGTTTATTTGCATAGAGGTGTTTGTAGTATTCTCTGATGGTAGATTGTATTTCTGTGGGATCGGTGGTGATATCCCCTTTTTCGTTTTTTATTGCATCTATTTGATTCTTCTCTCTTTTCTTCTTTATTAGTCTTGCTAGCGGTCCATCAATTTTGTTGATCTTTTCAAAAAACCAGCTCCTGGATTCATTAATTTTTTGAAGGGTTTTTTGTGTCTCTATTTCCTTCAGTTCTGCTCTGATTTTAGTTATTTCTAGCCTTCTGCTAGCTTTTGAATGTGTTTGCTCTTGCTTTTCTAGTTCTTTTAATTGTGATGTTAGGGTGTCAATTTTGGATCTTTCCTGCTTTCTCTTGTGGGCATTTAGTGCTATAAATTTCCCTCTACACACTGCTTTGAACGTGTCCCAGAGATTCTGGTATGTTGTGTCTTTGTTCTCGTTGGTTTCAAAGAACATCTTTATTTCTGCCTTCATTTCATTATGTACCCAATAGTCATTCAGGAGCAGGTTGTTCAGTTTCCATGTAGTTGAGCGGTTTTGACTGAGTTTCTTAATCCTGAGTTCAAGTTTGATTGCACTGTGGTCTGAGAGACAGTTTGTTATAATCTCTGTTCTTTTACATTTGCTGAGAAGAGCTTTACTTCCAACTATGTGGTCAATTTTGGAATAGGTGTGGTGTGGTGCTGAAAAAAATGTATATTCTGTTGATTTGGGGTGGAGAGTTCTGTAGATGTCTATTAGGTCCACTTTATGTAGAGCTGAGTTCAATTCCTGGATATCCTTGTTAACTTTCTGTCTCGTTGATCTGTCTAATGCTGACAGTGGGGTGTTAAAATCTCCCATTATTATTGTGTGGGAGTTTAAGTCCCTTTGTAGGTCACTGAGGACTTGCTTTATGAATCTGGGTGCTCCTGTGTTGGGTGCATATATATTTAGGATAGTTAGCTCTTCTTGTTGAATTGATCCCTTTACCATTATGTAATGGCCTTCTTTGTCTCTTTTGATCTTTGTTGGTTTAAAGTCTATTTTATCAGAGACTAGGATTGCAACCCCTGCCTTTTTTTGTTTTCCAGTTGCTTGATAGATCTTCCTCCATCCCTTTATTTTGAGTCTATGTGTGTCTCTGCACGTGAGATGGGTTTCCTGAATACAGCACACTGATGGGTCCTGACTCCTTATCCAGTTTGCCAGTCTGTGTCTTTTGATTGGAGCATTTAGCCCATTTACATTTAACGTGAATATTGTTATGTGTGAATCTGATCCTGTCATTATGATGTTAGTTGGTTATTTTGCTCGTTAGTTGCTATAGTTTCTTCCTAGCCTCGATGGTCTTTGCAATTTAGCATGTTTTTGCAGGGGCTGGTACCGGTTGTTCCTTTCCATGTTTAGTGCTTCCTTCAGGAGCTCTTGTAGGGCAGGCCTGGTGGTGACAAAATCACTCAGCGTTTGCTTGTCTGTAAAGTATTTTATTTCTCCTTCACTTATGAAGCTTAGTTTGGCGGGATAGGAAATTCTGGGTTGAAAATTCTTTTCTTTAAGAATGTTGAATATCGGCCCCCACTCTCTTCTGGCTTGTAGAGTTTCTGCTGAGAGATCAGCTGTTAGTCTGATGGGCTTCCCTTTGTGGGTAACCCGACCTTTCTCTCTGGCTGCCCTTAACATTTTTTCCTTCATTTCAACTTTGGTGAATCTGACAATTATGTGTCTTGGAGTTGCCCTTCTCGAGGAGTATCTTTGTGGCGTTCTCTGTATTTCCTGAATCTGAATGCTGGCCTGCCTTGCTAGATTGGGGAAGTTCTCCTGGATAATATCTTGCAGAGTGTTTTCCAACTTGGTTCCATTCTCCCCATCATTTTCAGGTACACCAATCAGACGTAGGTTTGGTCTTTTCACATAGTCCCAAATTTCTTGGAGGCTTTGTTCATTTCTTTTTATTCTTTTTTCTCTAAACTTCCCTTCTCTCTTCATTTCATTCATTTCATCTTCTATCAGCGATACCCTTTCTTCCAGTTGATCGCATCTGCTACTGAGGCTTCTGCATTCTTCGCGTAGTTCTCGAAACTTGGCTTTCAGCTCCATCATCTCCTTTAAGCCCTTCTCTCCATTGGTTATTCTAGTTATCCATTCTTCTAATTTTTTTTCAAAGTTTTTAACTTCTTTGCTATTGTTTTGAATTTCCTCTCGTAGCTCAGAGTAGTTTGATCGTCTGAAGCCTTCTTCTCTCAACTCATCAAAGTCATCCTCCATCCAGCTTTGTTCCGTTGCTGGTGAGGAACTGCGTTCCTTTGGAGGAGGAGAGGTGCTCTGTTTTTTAGAGTTTCCAGTTTTTTTGGTCTGTCTTTTCCTCATCTTTGTGGTTTTGTCTACTTTTTGTCTTCGATGATGGTGATGTACAGATGGGTTTTTGGTGTGGATGTCCTTTCTGTTTGTTAATTTTCCTTCTACCAGACAAGACCCTCAGCTGCAGGTCTGTTGGAGTTTACTAGATGTCCACTCCAGACCCTGTTTGGCTGGGTGTCAGCACCGGTGGCTGCAGAACAGCGGATTTTCGTGAGACCACAAATTCAGCTGTCTGATAGTTCCTCTGAAAGTTTTGTCTCAGAGGAGTACCCGGTTGAATGAGGTGTCAGTCTGTCCCTACTGGGGGGGTGCCTCCCAGTTAGGCTGCTCAGGGGTGAGGGACCCACTTTAGGAGGCAGTCTGTCCGTTCTCAGATCTCCAGCTGCGTGCTGGGAGAACCACTACTCTCTTCAAAGCTGTCAGTCAGACAGGGACATTTAAGGCTGTGGAGGTTCTGGCTGAGTTTTTGGTTGTCTGTGCCCTGCCCCCAGAGGTGGAGCCTACAGAGGCAGGCAGGCCTTCTTGAGCTGTGGTGAGCTCCACCCAGTTCGAGCTTCCTGGCTGCTTTGTTTACCTAAGCAAGCCTGGGCAATGGCGGGCGCCCCTCCCCCAGCCTCGTTGCCGCCTTGCAGCTTGATCTCAGACCGCTGTGCTAGCAATCAGCAAGACTCTGTGGGCATAGGGCCCTCCGAGCCAGGTGCGGGGCACAATCTCCTAGTGAGCCGTTTTCCAGGCCCGTTGGAAAAGCGCAGTATTAGGACGGGACTGACCCGATATTCCAGGTGCCGTCTGTTTCCCCTTTCTTTGACTAGGAAAGGGAACTCCCTGACCCCTTGCACTTCCCGAGTGAGGCAATGCCTCGCCCTGCTTCGGCTCGCGCACAGTGCGCTTCACCGACTGTCCTGAACCCACTGTTAGGCACTCCCTAGTGAGATGAAACCGGTACCTCAAGCAGAAATGCAGAAATCACCCGTCTTCTGTGTCGCTGGGGCTGGGAGCTGGAGACCGGAGCTGTTCCTATTTGGCCATCTTGGCTCCACCCCTATTGAAGCTATTTTAATAGCAGTGGTGGAGAACTTGCTACAGAAAGTTCTGGCCTTTCCCTTCATCTGACTTCATACAGACTGGGTAATACTCCTCTAACTAACAGGAAGCTCAGAGAATAATGTCTGCTGCTAAACTGCACTTGTTGCATTATTTTAAGTAAGGATTAGAAAATTATTAAGGTACAGAGCTTTGAATAATGGCTAAACAATATTTAATAATAATTGTTAAGGTTCTGAAACATACAACCTAACCATATCATCTTGAACTATCCTTATTTCAAATCCATTGAGCCTCTTTCCATTTCTCTGTCTCTCATTGTGTCACTTTTAATATGACAGCCTTGTATAAGATGAACATAAATTCTATAGATCTTGAGTTAGAGGCTCATAACCATGTTTAGCCATTTACTAATTGTATGCCTTTGGAAACTTAACCTTGCTGAACCTGAATTTTCTTAAATATAAAATGTGATGATGATATCTACCTTGTAGATTTGCTATGAATATGTGTATTCATTAAAATTTCTTTCCATCTGGGTGCGGTGGGTCATGCCTGTAATCTCAGCACTTTGGGAGGTCAAGATGGGTGAATCGTTTGAGCCCAGGAGTTCAAGACCAGCCTAGGTGACATGGTGAAATCCCGTCTCTACAAGAAATACAAAAAAACTCATTGAGCGTGGTAGTGCACACCTGTAGTTCCAGCTACTCAAGAGCTGAGGTGGGAGGATTGCTTGGACCTGGGAGGTGGAGGCTGCAGTGAATCCAGCTCATGCCACTGCACTCCAGCCTGGGCAACAGAGCAATACTGCATCAAAAACAAAAAACAAAACAAAACAAAAATCAGGGAAAATGAGTTCTTCCATTGCAACTAACAGAATACCTAATTAAAAGAGGCTAAAGCAGGCCGGGTGTGGTGGCTCACGCCCGTAATCCCAGCAGTTTTGGAAGGCCAAGGCGGGGGGATCACCTGAGGTCAGAAGATTGAGACTAGCCTGGCCAATAGGGTGAAACCCCACCTCTACTAAAAATACAAAAGTTAGCTGGGCATGGTGGCGGGCACCTGTAATCCCAGCTACTTGAGAGGCTGAGGCAGGAGAATTGCTTGAACCCAGGAGGCGGAAGTTGCAGTGAGTGAAGGTCACACCACTGCACTACAGCCTGGGTGACAGAGCAAGACTCTGTCTCAAAAAAAAAAAAAAAGGCTAAAGCAGTGAATATGTGTGTGTATATATATATATATATATGCGTATATATGTGTATGTGTATATATATGTGTATATATATGTGTATATATATATATATATAGGCAAGAAATCAAGGGTTGGATAACTATAAGTTTGGTTAATTTAGTGGCTACAGAGTATCATGAGGAAGTGAGGCTTTTTCATAGTTCTTTTCAGATTGTTTCATCCTTAGACTTGAACAGTCATGCAAGATGGCTGCCAAAATGCTAGGTTCAATCTTCCACATCATTGCTGCCAAGCAGGAAGGCTGGTTTTATCTCAGATATCTCTGTATGTCTTGGCTTTCCAGCCAATATTGGGGCATATGCCCATGCCCTAACTGTCAGGGTATCTGCAAATGTTAGTATCTGGCAATTTTTGTCTCTATCCTAGGGGATGAGCCATGAGAGCAGGGAACATACAGGTTGGTCTAAGTCGGAAACCAATCAACACTGCCACCATGGGCAGTGATACATAGTGGGAGCTTAATCAATTTTATTTTCCCGATTTCCTCATATGGCTGTTTTTTTCTCTCTCTCAATCAGTTTTTTTGCTTCTATTTTTCTAATTCTCTTCATGTTTTTTCTTCATGCCCCTTGTCTTCATTGTTATTCCTATTCAGTTTTCTACTCATAATACAAAAATAAAACATGTTATCATGTTTTGTGGGTTTTGTTCTTTACATAAAAGAAAAACAGATCAACTGAATGTTTTCTTTTTCTCTATAGGAAAAAGATAACAAAATATGTTTTATTCAGTAACATTGATTTTTTTCTTATATCTTTCACATTCCTGTGTCTTGGTATAAGCATAAATATAGTGAATACCAGAAGAAAAACAGAAGAACAAAGGCAGTGATGGGAAGGTGCACTTGTATTTAAAATGACAGGTCCTAAGAATAAGAATAAATGGACTGCAATCCCAGATAGTGCATTCACTAACTTTAATGTTTTAGGCAAGCTCTGTAAACTTTCTCTCCCTCTGTTTACTCATCTATAAAATAGGAATAATAAAACTATCTGCCTCATGGACTTTGTGATAATTAAAGGAGAAAATGCATGTAATGCTCTTAATAAAACCCCATATTAAAACTTATTTGTCTCAACACTCCCAGGCAATAAACTATAGGAAAAAATGAAGCATTTGAGTTCAAAGTTGGGCTCTTCAATCTAGCCTCAGGTCTTTTATGCCAAAGTAGCTTTTAAATGATTAGAAGCATGCTTTCTAATGCCTACCTTTCATGGAATAACTTATCCTTCATTCTTATTCCTTATTCTTGCCTGTCCACCCACGCCCAACTGAATGCTCTTTTAAATTTTATGAGAAAGAATCCCAAATCTATAGGTCTAACTTGCAACTCTTTTATGAAATCTATATTTACATTTCGAATCTCCTACTAGATGTCTCTATTGAAACATACCATCAGCACCTTAAAACATCCCTGATTCACTGCATGGATTTAAGCATGTTAAATAAGTTATTCTGGGCTTCTCTGTTTCTTGTGTTAAAAAAAAACAACAGGGTTGGGGAATTAGGGGCTGTGGGCTAAGGAAGTAATTTCTAAGACTTTGTACTAACAGTTTATGATTCCATGTCTAAAACTAAAATTATCATTCTCTCTCTCCAAACTGCTTCTATTTCTGTCATTTCTATCTCAGATTTATAACATTAGAGCTATGAAAACAGATTCAAGAATCACACATAATTTTGTCACTGTCATGTTCAAAGCACTTCAGTTGTTTCTCATTACCTGAAGAAAATAATTCTTCCTTAGTCTGGCATCACTTGCCTTTTCAGGCTACTCCCCATCATTCCCTTTAACTGCACATCACACTCTATCAGTTTGTCAGTGTAGGGGAGAACAGTTTTCTATTTCCTCTGCCCATCTTGAATTCATTGGCTGGGGAGGTTGTAAATGAGATTGACAAAAGACAGATCACAAACAGATGTTTATGAACGTGTGCACAGTGCATACACAGGAAAGCGCTTAGTGATGAGTAACTCAAAAGGGCGGTTAGAATTTGGGGCCTATATACCTAATTTAGCACAATAGAGTGGGGAGAAGGGCACTTACAGAAAAGCAAATGACTTTTTGGAAAGGTCAGTGGGCTCTTAGAGAATAAATGGGAGATATGACAATGTGACAATGTCTATGAGATATGACATTGTGACAAGAGTCTATTTGGTTGTGGTGCCAATTTCTCAACATTTTGTCTCTGAGAAGAGATTAGAGTTGCTCCCAGGGAGGGTATTTATGATAATTGAGTTCTTCTGACTTCTTTTGAGAGCCTCTGCTTTTAGGCAGATAAGGGACTTTAGGAATTCAAATGCCTTCAGCTCCAAATAATGCTTATGTCAAAGTGGCATATTTTGAAGTGGCATATCCTGATCCCTTTCATCAGTTTTGGCTTCCGTGAACATTATTTTATTATGCCTCAAATTTACTTCCTCCAATACAAGTGTGGGAAGTCCTATGTTACTCCAATATCTGTCTCAATTGCCCTCTCCAGTGCCAATCACAGACACTTACTCCTGTTTCCTCATGGAGCCTTCTTTAAAGCTCCTTGGCACATAACATCCGATTAATATTAGAACCACTCACTTGTTTTACTCCCCCATTAGTTTGTAAACTCCTTTAGGCAGCAGTCATGTTTTGTTCATATAACCTGGAATTCACACTAGTTCAAAACATTTTATGATATCTCATATAGTAAAAACATAAATGTGTGTGGAATAGAATCATCTTTACAATGCTTCAGATGTCCAAATTTGCATGCAGTTTTGATCATACATTTAATTCAATGGGGTCAGTGAGATGTTTTAAAATCTTAAACAGTTTAGCCATTTCCTGGTGTTTTCACTTTGAAGATTTTATTATTATGCATATATTTTTGTTCAATTAAAATGTAGTCACTCTTGAAATGTGTAACACAGGAAGACAATACGGTTTATTCTCATTTAGTAGATATTTGTAGTACATTTTGAGCTCTTTGAATTAAAATCTATAGAAATGTTAAGTATTATTATGTCATATCATTAGCATTTTGGCTGGAAACCTCTCCCTCTAGGCACATATGGGATTTTTATTTTTATGCATAAATTTGCATAGCTGTTTCACTATCTTTCACACACGAAAGTCTTTAGACATTAACTTGACAAATATCACAATCAAGTCATCAGTTTCAGTCTGGTTCAGTGGGTTTGAAACTTCTTAATGGAGATATTTTTGTATCTATTCAGGCTTCGGTAGTATCTCTCTCTCTCTCTCTCTCTCTCTCTCCCCTACAAAGAGGCACTTAATTAGCAGTGGCTGTACATTGACTTAATGAACACATTCATTTTCAAGAATAATTTAAATAATTTTACTTTGTATTTTCAAATAACTCTATGGCAGCATAAATATTCAGACTGCCAAGTTTCATATAACTATGGCAGCATAAAATATTCAGAAACAAGTTTCTTCAGAATGTAATCACCAATTTTACACAAGAGATATTTTGCACAGACATGTGAGTGATTGGGCTGTGGAATTTCATAGCTTATTTATTTTCTTTAATTTTTATATAACTTAATGTTCTGGCATCATCAGCCTACACGTGAAATATCGTGACACCTACATTAACACTCTATCTGTAAACCCTCCTCTGCTTGACTGCAACGTTCCCTATCCTTATCTCCACTCAAATATGTATGAGTCCTGCTTGCTGTCCTTCCCACAACTCACTGGGCTGGGCTCCCATGCCTCAGGAACAGACAGGTCCACAGACAAATGGAGCTCTGTTCCTGCTGCCCAATAAAGTTGTCACTAGTGACAAAATTATTTGAGCCTTGGAATTGTTGAGCTGGGGCTCTCTCATCATACTTGCCAAGTGAGAGAAATGTTATCCTCTGTCTTACACTCAATTAGTTGGGTCCCACAGACTCAATTAATTGGGTCTGACACTTTGCTTCAGTGTCAGAGTTTCAGAGTCAAGGGAAACATCTCTTTCAATCCCCACACAGTCCTCTTCTGCACAGAGCACTGAGATGCCATTAGAACTGGTAACTGCCACCAAGCTGTGCTCCAAGCTATCATTTTACTTCAACTCTAGAGCCTCATTTAAAGTTGAGATGATTGTGCTAGATGCAATCCCCTCTCACAGAAATTCAATATCAGAAACCCCATCATCTCCCATGTGTATGACTACTGCTAGGGCCTTTATCAAACTTGTCTTTATCTGAATGCCAGTTATGGGCAAAGTTCAAGTCAAGACCCATCAGTGTGCTATATTCAGGAAACCCATCTCACCTGCAGAGACACACATAGACTCAAAATAAAGGGATGGCCATCAGAGAAATGCAAATTAAAACCACAATGAGATACCATCTCACACCAGTTAGAATGGCGATCATTAAAAAGTCAGGAAACAACAGGTGCTGGAGAGGATGTGGAGAAATAGGAACACTTTTACACTGTTGGTGGGACTGTAAACTAGTTCAACCATTGTGGAAGTCAGTGTGGCCATTCCTCAGGGATCTAGAACCAGAAATACCATTTGACCCAGCCATCCCATTACTGGGTATATAACCAAAGGACTATAAATCATGCTGCTATAAAGACACATGCACACGTATGTTCGTTGCGGCACTATTCACAATAGCAAAGACTTGGAACCAACCCAAATGTCCAACAACGATAGACTGGATTAAGAAAATGTGGCACATATACACCATGGAATACTATGCAGCCATAAAAAATGATGAGTTCATATCCTTTGTAGGGACATGGATGAAACTGGAAAACATCATTCTCAGTAAACTATCACAAGGACAAAAAACCAAACACCACATGTTCTCACTCATAGGTGGGAATTGAACAATAAGAACTCATGGACACAGGAAGGGGAACATCACACTCCGGGGACTGTTGTGGGGTGGGGGGAGGGGGGAGGGACATCATTAGGAGATATACCTAATGCTAAATGATGAGTTAATGGGTGCAGCAAACCAACACGGCACATGGATACATATGTAACAAACCTGCACATTGTGCACATGTACCCTAAAACCTAAAGTATAATAATAAAAAAAAAGAAAGAAATGAATCTTTTCATTATCATCTCTAATAAGTTCAAGAAGGGAATTGTTGGTAAGAAATCTATTTTTCTATAAGAAGAGTCATAAAATAGAGGGAAGAGGCACTCCATCACAGTTTCAATCAGAATGCGCAACAGCAAAAGGGGTAAAAAGTAGGAAAAGTAATAGAAAAGAGTGAAGTGAAAGATGTTTGCTTATCTCTGGGAGAAAAGATAAGTGAAACAGGTTATTTGGGGAAGAATATGTCAAATCGGTTATCATTGGATGTAGGAAACTTAAGTCAGTGGATTTAAGGAGATTTAAGGAGAGACCAGGATCAAATGGTAAGAAAGTCCAAGCTTATAGTGGACTTTGCCTCTTTTTTTTTCTTGCCTATCCTCTGAATTGCCAACCAAACTCTTTAGCTTGATAATGTGAACAAATTCACATCAAAGTTATTTATAAAGACTGCCCAAGCTGCTGCTGAATATGGTATCTCTTTTTTTGTTTTAGAAGAATCTTATTTTAAATCATCTTTAATAATAGTCACTACATCTATAGAGTGATTTTTTTTTTACATTTAACACATGATATCTAACTTAGAAAATACGAGACTTGGAAAACAATATAAACCAACTATACCCAACAGATGTGCATACACTACTGCACACAACAGGATAATGCGTTTTTATGAAGGGCTATAGGTTATACTCCATGAAATAATCTATGTTAGGACAGAAAAAAAGGTTAAATACATTTAAAAGGATCAAAATCAGAGAAAGTATGTTCTATAAACATAATAAAATGCAACTAAAAATCAGAAACCAGGAGCAGTGGCTCCCACCTGTAATCCCAATGTATTGGGAGGCTGAGGCAGGAGGACCACATGATGACAGGAGTTCAAGACCAGCCTGGGAAACATAGCAATAATTTGTGTCTACAAACAAAAAAAATGTTTTTTAATTAGCTGGGCATGGTGGTGTGCACTTGTAGTCCCAGCTATTCAGGAGGCTGAAGTGAAGGATCTCTTGAACCCAGGAGTTTAAGGTTGCAGTGAGTCAGGATCACACCACTGCACTCTATCCTGAATGACAGAGCAAGACTGTATCTCAAACAAACAAAGTCAGTAACAGAGGAAATTTTCAAAATTCATAAATATGTAAAATTAAACAATAGTCTTAAGTAATCAATATGCAAAAAAAAAGAACTCACATAAGAAGCTTCTAACACTCTAAAATAAATGTAAACAACACACAACATTTGTGGGACACAGCTAAAACAGTGCTTAGAAATAAATGTATAGCTGTAAGTGGCTCTGTTAAAAAAAAAAAGACAAAAAAAATTTTCAATCAATAACTTAACTTTGTACTTTAAATAACAAAAGAAAGGAGAGAAATATAAGCCAAAAGAAAGCCCGGAGAAAATAATAAAGTTTCAAGGTAAAGAAAATAAAATCGAGACAAGAAAAACAATACAGAAAACTAACAGAACTAAAATTTGGTTCCTTGAAAAGATCAACAAATTTGACAAACCTCTTGCTAGACTGCCAAAAAAAGCTCTCAAATTGCTAAAATTAGGAATAAAAGGCAAAACATCACTACCAACCTTATAGAAATAAAAAGTAGAATAGTATGAACAATAGTATGAGAAAAATTAGATATCTTAAGTGAAATGAACTTCCTAAGAAGACAAAAACTAACACAGCTAATTCGAAAAGAAATGTAAATCTTAATAGCCTCATAGGAAGAAATTGAATTAATAATAGAAAATTTTCCACAAAGAAAGGCCCGGGACTAGATGACTTCACAAGTGAATTCTACAAAACATTGAAAGAATTAACAACAATCCACAATTCTTCAATATCAATCAATCAATCAATCAATCAGTCACTTTATATCTCAATTCATCGATCACTTCAAATCTTATAAACGTAGTGTTTAACATTTGATAAGATCCAGCAACACCCACTCCTAGATATATGCCAAGGGAATGGAAACACATGCCTGTTCAAAAACCTAATTAATGTTATGGAATGTGAATGACATTTTAATAAAGCTATTATTTGAAAAATAATTAAACTGTAGAATATAGGATAGATCTAAAGAGAAAAGGAAACTTTTATATCTATGCAAAAAATGGGTTTTTTGCTGAAAACTGTATGCTTTTTCACTTTTAAACTGCCATATGTTTATCCATTGCAGATTATTTCAATCATGTTTGCCCATGTAATTATGCCAAAGTGATTTCAAAATAAATAAATATATTCATTCTCTTAATTTGGTTGTATCAAAATCAGTTATGCCTGTCAAAATTGTCAAACCATGATGAAATACATGTGCAAACAGACCGAAAAACATTAACAAAGAGTGCAACAAGTTTCTATTAATTATTGGAACCACTATTTTGCTAAACTTAGATGTATAGTAACCAAATTACATAACTTCTTACATAAAGTAAGGGTACTGTAACTGTAAATTTCAAAGTAAAAGCATTTGCTTTCTCTAGTCAAAGTAAAAAATAACAGCAGAAGCAGCAGCAAAAAACAATAGAAATTGTTTTGCCTCCATTTCCCATTGGATTACTTTCTTCCTTTGAAAATAATTTACCAAAATCTCTTTTTTAAATGTCAAAAAATGAGTTCCTAGATGTTTCTATACTTGAAAAAAATAGTCATGGACAGTTTGTTTCAAACATCATAAAACTCTGCTAGGCTATAATGATCCATTTATTTTTTCAGCCACCTGGGAACTGTGGGTGGTGTGGGTTTTCCAACTATCTCTTGATTATGTCCTTGGAAAGGAGTAGTAGGTGCCATGCCAATGTTCTTTTGGTATTCTCTTAATGCCAAATAGATCATGTTTTGAATCCTTGTTAGTCTTATCCCTTAATACTAAATGAATTCAGTCCATAGTCATTAAATAATACTGTGACATCTAATGGTAGAGTTACTGCAGTGTTCACACAACGGTGGCCAGGATACTAAAAATGTGATGGCAGCAAGCTCTATTTTTCCTTGTTTCTCTTCTGAATTGCACAGATATCTATGTAATGAAACCACAAGCAGCAACGTGATTATAGTCAGCCCTCTTCTGGGGTTCCATTAAAATGTCCCAACATGAATCAGATTGATTATATACTTCAATACCAATGTATTTCAGCTGCAAAATTATACAGACTGAAATGTAAGACTTAAAATAAAGTCTCAGGTTAAGCACAGTGGCTCACACCTGTAATCCCAACACTTTGGGAGGCCAAGGCAAGAGGATCACTTGAACACAGGAGCTTGAGACCACCCAGGGCAACAAAGTGAGACCCCATCTCTACAAAAAAAAAATTTTTTTTAATTAAGCAGGTGTGGTGGTGCGCACTGGTAGCCCCAGGTGCTCTGGAGCTGAGGCAGGAGGATTGTTTGAGCCCAGAAGCTTGAGCTATGCTTGTGTTGCATTCCAGCCTGGGTGACAGAGCGAGACACTATCTCAAAAATAAAATGAAACATAGTCTCATTTATTTATTATTTAAACCTGCCTGGTTAATCACAAGTCTACATACCCTCCATTGACTAATTAATTTCTTCATTTTCTTTTTAACATGTTTTAATTGACATTGTAATTGTGCGTATTTATGGGGTACCATGTGATATTTTGACATGTGTATATGTTAGATCATGATCAAATGAGGAGAGTTAGCTAATCCATCAGCTCATGCCCTCATCATTTCTTTTTTTTTTTTTTTTTTTTTTTGAGACGGAGTCTCGCTCTGTCGCCCAGGCTGGAGTGCAGTGGCGCAATCTCGGCTCACTGCAAGCTCCGCCTCCTAGGTTCACGCCATTCTGCCTCAGCCTCTCGGAGTAGCTGGGACTACAGGCGCCCGCCACCACGCCAGGCTAATTTTTTGTATTTTTTAGTAGAGACGGGGTTTCACCGTGGTCTCGATCTCCTGACCTCGTGATCCGCCCGCCTCGGCCTCCCAAAGTGCTGGGATTACAAGCGTGAGCCACCGCGCCCGGCCGCCCTCATCGTTTCTTATGGTGAGAACATTCAAAAGCCTCTTTCTGGCTATTTTGCAATGTATAATACTTTACTGGTATCCATAGGCACCCTACTGGGCAATCGAACACCAGAACTTATTTCTCCTATCTGACTGTAACTTCATACTCATTGACTCCCTCCCCATCTTCCCTTCCCGTCTCCTCAGTTTGTGGTAACCACCCTATACTGATTGATCAGCTACTTTTTAAATGTCATAGATTCACCAAAAGGCCTTTGGGTTATGAGCTTAACCTTAAAAAGCCAAATAAAATAAAAAGCCAAATAAAAAGCCAACCCATCAAAATTTTAAAATACTTATTTGATATCTTTTAATTTTTATTTACACAATCCTAAAATAAGGTTGAGCAATTATATTGAAATATATGCATAATTTAATTCTAATAATAAATCAGATCAATAAAAGAAATAGAAAATACATTTTGTCTTTTGTCATATTATAGATGTGTTAAAAATTCAAATATAAATTTATTTTCAATGTTTGTAGTAGATACACTGATTCATTCAGTCACTCACTAATTAAATTCAATGATTATTTGTCAAGTACCCATTATGTCGGATACTGTCAGGAATCACTTTGAACATCAACTGTATGATCCATTTAATAATATTAACAATAATTAACATTCGAGTGCTTTTATGTGGCAAGCAGTGTCTGGAGCTATTACCATTTTACAGATAATAAAACTGAAACACAGAGTGGTTAAGTCACTTGCCAAAGGCCAAAAGGCTAGGAATGAAAGTTGGATTCTAATAGAGGCAACCTGACTCTGAAGCCATCATGTTTCATCACCACTAGGCTCTTCTGCCCTTAAACTATACCCACTGCATGCTACATTTCTCTCTCTCTCTCTCTGTCTCTTCAGTTTTAGCAATATGCAGTACTTTGGCTATACGATTTTCTTTCATTTCTTCATTGTTCTAGAGTTTTCTATTTTTCCTCTCAACCCTTGATTGTTGGTTGAAATATCCCTATTTTTAGGTCATGTTGATATCAGGCACATCACAGAACCCTGATCTAGACAGTGCCTTTATCATCTGATCCTGTTTCTTAGTTTTTCATGAGGATCTTTGAGGTCCCAAAATGGTAAGAAGCTTATTCAATTTGCAGATTTGTCAAATTCAATGATTTGACCAGTTTAAGCAACCAGCTAAAGATACTCATCTTATTATTTGTTCACTCTGACAGTTTGTAGCCTTGGTTTATAGAGTAATTTGTATGTCAGACAGGAGTTGTTTCAGTGAGTATTCTTTAGGGATGTCTCTAGAAAACCACTTAATTCCCCAGGGGTTGGAATTATATTAATTCCCTAATTACATTAGTCATACATTTCAAATTAAGTTATGCTTTTTTTCTAGAACAAAAAGCAAGAGCTACTATAATCTCCAAGGCATATATGCTTCAATAACAAAAAAAAATTTTCAAGGACTTGATGGCAATTCAATTATATCAAAAAGTAGTCAATGTTTTGTATCATGAAACTTGTGCCTTTTTTAATCAATGAAAGCAAAGCTGTAAAAGGTTTTTTGGACTTTTTGTTTCCACTTTAAAAAGTACACAATAACTATTAAATTAAGAACCACAATAATTATGAAAAAATTGGTATTTAATACTGCAATAAATTTATAAATAGTAATTGTCTGTTCTCTTCCTTGGTTTTATTCACTCCTCTTTCTGTTGGAAATGGAAATTGATATGTTTTTTTAAAATACAATACTCTTTAACCTACTCTGAGAGTATGAGATCAACACTATTAATGTCATGGATCTTTATGGCAGGAGATAAATAATCTGCATATGTTATCTTAACCCCACAATAACCTGATGGCACAGGCAGAACCCAGGATTCAAGGACTGTCAATGACCTATATAAGATCAGTGACATGGTATTGCTGTTTGCTCACCAGATCTCAACTTGAATTGTATTTCCCAGAATTCCCATGTGTTGTGGAAGGGACCCAGGGGGAGATAACTGAATCATGGGGGCCAGTCTTTCCCATGCTATTCTCATGATAGTGAATAAGTCTCATGAGATCCGATGGGTTTATCAGGGGTTTCCACTTTTGCTTCTTCCTCATTTTCTCTTGCTGCCACCACGTAAGAAGTGCCTTTTGCCTCCCACCATGATTCTGAGGCCTCCCTAGCCATGTGGAACTGTAAGTCCAATTAAACCTCTTTTCCTTCAGGTATGTCTTTATCAGCAGCATGAAAACAGACTAATACAGTAAATTGGTACCAGGAGTGGGGTGTTGCTGAAAATATACCTGAAAATGTGGAAGCAACTTTGGAACTGGGTAACAGGCAGAGACTGGAACAGTTTGAAGGACTCACAAGAATACAGGAAAATGTGAGAAAGTTTGGAACTTCCTAGAGACTTGTTGAACAGCTTTACCCAAAATGCTGATACTGATATGGACAATAAAATCCAGGCTGAGGTGGTCTCAGATGGAGATGAGGAACTTGCTGGGAACTGGAGCAAATGTGACTCTTGTTATGTTTTAGCAAAGACACTTGTGGCATTTTGCCCCTGCCCTAGAGATCTGTGGAAATTTGAACTTGAGAGAGATGATTTAGGGTATCTGGCAGAAGCAATTTCTAAGCAGCAAAGCATTCAAGAGGTGACTTGGGTACTGTCAAAGGCATTCAGTTTTAAAAAGGAAACAGTATAAAAGTTCAGAAAATCTGGTGCCTGACTAGGTGATAGAAAAGAAAAACCAGTTTTCTGTGGAGAAATTCAAGCTGGCTGCAGAAATTTGCATAAGTAGCAAGGAGTCTAATGTTAATTCCCAAGACCATGGGGAAATATTTCCAGGCCATGTCAGAGACCTTCGTGGCAGCCTCTCCCATCACAGGCTTGGAGGCCCAGGAGGAAACAGTGGCTTCGTTGGCCAGGCCCAGGGTCCCTGTGGTTTGTACAGCCTAGGGACTTGGCACTGTGTCCCAACCACTCCAGCTGTGGCTGAAAGGGGCCAACACAGGGCTCAGGCTGTGGCTTCAGATGGTGGAAGCCCCGAGCCTTGGCAGCTTCCATGTGGTGTTGAACCTTCAGGCGCACAGAAGTCAAGAACTGAGGTTTGGGAACCTCTGTCTAGATTGCAGAAGATGTATGGAAACACCTAAATGCCCAGGCAAAAGTTTGCTGCAGGGGTGGGGTGCTCATGGAGAACCTCTGCTAGGGTAGTACAGAAGGAAAATGTGGAGTCAGAGCCTCCACGCAGAGTCCTCAGGAGCTGACTAGTAGAGCTGTGAGAAGCGGACCACCATCCTCCAGACGCCAGAATGGTAGATCTGCTGACAGGTTAAACCATGCACCTAGAAAAGCTGCAGACACTCAACGACAGCCTGTGAAAGCAGCTGGGAGGGAGGCTGTACCCTGCAAAGCCACAGACGCAGAGCTGCCCAAAACCATGGGAACCCACCTCTCGCATCTGCATGACCTGGATGTGAGGCCTGGAGTCAAAGGAGATCATTGTGGAGCTTTAAAGTTTGACTGCCCCACTGGATTTCAGACTTGCATGGGCCCTGTAATCTCTTCGTTTTGGCCAATTTCTCCCATTTGCAATGGCTGTATTTACCAAATACCCAAAACCTGTACCCTCATTGTATCTAGGAAGTAACTAGCTTGCTTTTGATTTTTGCATAGGCAGAAGGGACTTGCCTTGCCTCACATGAAACTTTGGACTGTGAACTTTTCAGTTAATGCTGCAATGAGTTAAAGTTTTGGGGGACTATTGGAAAGGCATGGTTGGTTTTAAAATGTGAGGACACGAGATTTGGAGAGGCCAGGGGTGGAATGATATGGTCTGGCTGTGTCCCTACCAAATCTCAAATTGAATTGTATTTCCCAGAATTTCCACATGTTGTGGGAGGGACCCAGGGGGAGGTAATTGAATCATGTGGACCAGTCTTTCCTGTGCTATTCTCATGATAGTGAATAAGTCTCATGAGATCTGATGGGTTTATCAGGGTTTCCACTTTTGCTTCTTCCTCGTTTTCTCTTGCTGCCTCCATTTAAGAAACGCCTTTCGCCTCCTGCCATGATTTTGAGGCCTCCTCAGCCATGTGGAACTGTAAGTCCAATTAAACCTCTCTTTTTCTCAGTTTCAGGTATGTCTTTATCAGCAGCGTGAAAATGGACTAATACAGTCAGTCTGCTAGGAAGTTGCGAGCCCAGATAAGAACACGCTTTTCCAGAGTCTTAAAGTAGTATACCTTCTAACACATTTTTTTGTCTTTGAGCTTGTGAAGAAAGAGAGAAGTCATAACATAATCTCTATACCTTCCTTCCTGTCATTGCAGTGGTTCTAAACTTGAGTATATAAGAATTACCGAAATGCAGATTTGGGGGTTCTGTTTCAAAATGTCAGGATTGAGGCTAAGAACTCTGCATTTTAATAGTCATATCTGTTGATTCAGTTGCCAGTTCAAAGCCAAAAATTAAAAATACTTCTGTGTGCTAATTCTTAGTTTTTTATTTAATGTAGGCAAATTACAGGAGTATTAGATGAGGAATATGATGGCCAAACTGTGAAGTCTTTAGTAAATTCAAGGGCAACTTTAGAACTAGAGTGAGAGGAGTAATTTAACTTCCAAGACTACATTTTGGATATAAGTGGCTCCCTACAAACTGTGTTTTCTTTTCTTACTACAACTATAGTTTTTTTTCTTTTTTAATATTCCAAACTAGGCTAGAAATTTGAAAGCAGTTTTCTTCATAACATTTTCCATCCCTACTCAAACCCCAACATTTGGAAGAAATGTCTGTTTCATGTTATTTTTGACACTTTTCATTTTTGTCCCTGATGGAAATTGGCAGTGAAAACACATGGAAATTTTCAAAATCCAGTAATCAAATTTAACTACTGTCTTAGAAAGAGGCTAGCAATTTTCAGAATTCTTCCTAAGCCATTGATTTTATTTATTAACATTTATTTCAAATTCTCCTCTATCGAAAGATTTATTTCTAGCCGTAATTAATAATATAGAAATGTTTCCTAGTTCATTTCTAAAAAGTGGTCATCTTTGAAATTTAGCTCTCAAAATTATATCCTACTGTGGTCACATCCAGAAGCAGATTTGGAGTTTTATTAAGTGTGGTAATTACTTCTTTGTAAATATGGTACTCTTTAGTTAAATTATAAAACTTGAACTTGAGAATATGGTTTTAAACTATAATTTTTGTATACATGGAATATATCTTTGTTACTGACCTGTCACTTTATTGAAATCTGCTATAATTAATTGACTTACTCAGAAATGAGTAAGCTTTTAACACTTACAGACAATAAGCTCAAGGTGAATGTATGTGTCTGATTCATCTGTGATCTCACCAGCACATTATATCTATATAGATTGTCAACAAATACTTATGTAATTCATTTCTTTTATAAGAGTTTTAGAGACATATAGACCAGAAATCAGATTCTGAATCTTCCACATATTTATTTTTTCTATTTAGGCAAATAGATTTTCTTCATCTGTAAAAAGGGAATAAAAAAAGTACTAAATGAAAAACAGTACTAAAATAAAAAAAAGAAACTCTCACGGTTAGTTTGAAAATTGAATGAGATAATGTATATAAAGCTCTGAACATGGGGCTGAAATTATGCTAAGTACTCATTTGAAGTTAGTTATTAATAAATGAAGGAAAGATTATGAAATATTTTTGATGGTCACATGTACATTGTAACAGCAAGCTACTGGAAACAAATCTGCATCTAAAGAAGATTGGTTGAAAAAACTATGCCATATGTATATGAAGAAATTTTAAAGCACAATAAAAGAAGATAAAAAGTGTTTTATGTACTGATGTGGAATTTACTACAAGAAATGCTGTTATGTAAAAAGTAAAACCAAAACCCTAAAACAAAATATAGTACAGAATATATATATATATACACAAGTATATATACATATTTATACAAGTATACACACACACACACACACACACACATACATGTTGGGAGATCACACAGATGAATCAGGCACTCTCATCTTAAGGGGCTTGTCTGTAAGTGTTAAAAATGGCCTGATCATTTCTGAGTAAAAGTATAAATACACACACACATATCTATATACACGCATACACATATGTATATACACATACATATCTATAAATATAATTTGTACATATTTACTTGCATATGCATAAGATATTTCTGTAAAGATAGACAAGAAAATGAAACTCTATTGCTTGCAGGGAAGAGAATTGAGGTCTAAGACACAGAAGTAATATTCTAATTCTTATAGCTATATTTTTCTTGTATTCACCTTTATAGCATTTGAATTTTGAAAAATATATATTATTGACTCAAAACATAAGTAAATATAATTAAATATTTTTGAAATAACAAACAAGAGAGAGATTTAAACTAAGACCATAACAAGAAAATAATGAGGAAAGAAAATAACTTTCATCTGAGGAATGTGAGCCTTTTCAAATTATTAGGCCCAGAGACTCATTAAAATGAGACAGTTATCACACCATACTCCCCACTTTGAGCTATGCATTCGCCGTCCAAAGGGCTTGCTATTGCTACAAGTACCTATAAAGTAACCTAATAATGCCACACTGGGATACTATAACCCACACCCTGCAAGTTAACAATCGATAGCCGATCACTAATCAATGTTATTTCTATAAACCAATGAGAATTTTTGACAAAGAATTTTGTATCAGCCCACTACTCATCCCCTCCTTTTATTTGCTTGTAAAAATCTACTTGTAACTGCTACTAACCAGAGTGTATATTAAGGGCAACTTAAATCTATGCTTCCAGGTTGTGATCCTCAGCCTTAGCCCAAATAAACGCTACACTATTAATTTTGCCTCAGCTTCTTCCTTTTAGGTAAACAATAACAATTACTTAGAAAAAATATTTGTCATTCATGCAAAGAAAGACTTATAGATTGTAAAATGGTCTCACAGGAAAATAAAAACTTTTAACATGTTTACATGGAAAGTATAATAAATACAAGCATTTCTTCCTTTATTTTCTCCTTGTTCTACAGTAGGAACAGTCTTCATATTTTAATGTAATAAACATCTTTGGGAATGGTCATATACTTCATTATTACTATAAAATTCTTAAATAGTTTATTGTTATATTTAAATGACATTAACATTTTACTAGTGAAAGTTGACACACTGTCTACGCATAAGAATTTTTTCTTAAACATCTCCATTCTTTCTGTACCATATAACTAAGAATGACATGATTTTAAGGTATTTATGACTAGTAAATAAATTATTATGGAGCCCAGTGTCAGAGTTCATTCAGAAATCACCACTTTATGTTTTCTTTCTTATGTACTGTGCACCTACAAGTGATTGTTTAAAGATAATTTCAGGACTATATTACTGAATAATTTTTAAAGTATAAGTCAGCTTTTGTTTTTATTTTAGTATAAGGTGGAGCCACATAGCATGAATGGCTAGCTTAAGGAATCATGAGTGTATACTTGAGGCTTGTTAGAGAATTGAGAATAAAATTTCTCTATATAGCCTAGATTTTTAAAATTCTAATAAGAAAATGTTCCATTTTTCTTACAGCCAACGTTAGTCTTAAAATGGAGTCCTTATAAGTTAGGACTGAGAAGTGGTGTCACTTATCAAAAATGAATGGAGAAAACAGGCTTAATATAATCAATAAAATGTTCTTTAGTTATGAGTTTCCTTGTGAAAGAGGAAACTTTTTCATACACATCAAAGACTTTGCACTAATCTATTAAAAATTGAGTATACTAAATTAATCATTATATGTAGGAAACACTTTACTTGTACCTGAAGCAGTTTAATCAATTTAGTGTTGATTTAACTCTAAAAGCATGATGGAGTAACAACTGGGTATCTACCCAGAGGAAAAGAAGTCATTATATGAAAAAGATACTTGCACACACATGGTTATAGCAGCACAATTCGCAATTGAAAAAATATGGAACCAGCCCAAGTGCCCATTCAATCAAGAAGTAGATAAAAAAAATTACCATGGAATACTACTCAGCCATAAAAAGGAACGAAATAATGGCATTTGCAGCAACCTGGATAGAATTGGAGATTATTATTCTAAGTGAAGTAACTCAGGAAGGGAAAACCACACATCGTATGTTCTCACTCATAAGTGGGAGCTAAGCTATGAGGACGCAAAAGCATAAGAATGATACAAGGGACTTTGGGGACTTTGTAGGGGGAGGCATGGGGGAGAGGGGTAGACAAAAGACTACAGATCAGGTGCAGTGTATACTGCTTGGGTGACAGGTGCACCAAATCTCATAAATCACCACTAAAGAATGTACTTATGTAACCAAACACCACCTGTTCCCCAAAAACCTATGGAAAAAAATAAAAATAAGAGATTGGAGGAAACATTAAAAACAATAATAAAAGTATTACAGGGTAGAGAAAGATTTCTTAGGCAAGATACAGTATACCCCAAAGGGCAAATATTTTTACATTTGACTGTATCAAATTAACAACTTTCTATATTAAAAAGTGCGCTAAAATCAAAAATTAAAATATAAAAGCATGTTAATTCACATGAAGCCCTCAGAACCATGCCTGACAAATAATAAAGACTCGACATCTATTGATATTATTAGATGTATTTTTGGCAATGGAATCAGAAATATAAACTCATATGAGAGCAAAACTATCTTTTTTCAACAATATTTTATTGAACTATACATGCAGGTAAATACCCAGATCCTAAGTGAAGAGCTTAATGAATTTCCACAAAGTGAGCACACCTGCCTAGATCAACAAATAAAGCACTGTCAGATTTTAGAAGCCTCTTTATGGCCTTACCCAATTTTTACTCTCTTCCTACTTGCCAGAGGTAGTCACTACTTTAACATCTAACAATATAGCTCAATTTTGCCTAGATTCAACCTCCATACAAATGAAATCATACAGTATGTATTATTCTGTGTAGAAATTTACCACAAACTTAGCAGCTTTTTTACTTTACATTTTCCATGGGTCAGAAGTCCTGTGTGGCATGACTGGATTCCCTGCCCAGGGTCTCAAAAGACTGAAATCTGTCTAGAATCATAGGTTCTGATAATGACCTCCATCAAGATTAAAGAACTTCTCCATAGAGCTTTGCCAGAAATAAGGGTATTCATTTTAGGTCAAATTTATCATAAGGTAGAGGAGTATTTTTTTAGAACAGTATTAGAATAACCTTTTTATAGACCATAAAATATATATACATATAAATTATATATATAATTTATATGTATATGTATTTTATATGTATATTATACATAATTTGTATGTATACTACATACATTAATTATATGTATATATTTATGATTATATAGAGTGTGTGTGTGTGTATATATATATATATATATATATATATATATATATATATATAGTTGGAGGAAAAAACTTCTGAAAGACTTTGAAATTGACAAAAAATATTTCTCCCTAGCATAGCTTTTCAGGTTTTCTCATCCTTTCATTGTGTTTTCAATATTTTACAACTCCATACATGTGGGTAACTAATAACAATGCAAAGATTCTTTCCCATAGAAACATAAATTAACTGTGATAGGTAAAATGGAATTGATTATAGCTTGAGAATAGACCCATTGTTCCTCTATTTGTAAATTTGAGCATTTCTTCTTTGCCCATATATGTTTTAAACTGGTTGTAGCATCTTACTAATTTAATCATCAGTTAATGGGTTAAAATATTTGACATGTGTTACATTTGTATGAGTCATAATTTTATCTTTTAAAAAAATCTATTTTTTTCTTCTTTCTTTCTCTCTGTCTCCTTCCTTCCTTCCTCCCTCCTCTTTCTTCTCTTTCTTTCTTTCTTTCTTTCTTTCTTTCTTTCTCTTTCTTTCTTTCCTTGTTTCTCTCAGAATCTCTGTCACTCAGGTGAGAGTGCAGTGACACAATCTCAGCTCACTGCAACCTCTGCCTCCCAGGTTCCAGTGATTCTCCTGCCTCAGCCTCCCAAGTAGCTGGGTCTACAGGTGTGCGCCACCATGCCAGGCTAATTGTATTTTTAGTAGAGATGGAGTTTCGCCATGTTGGCCAGGCTAGTCTCGAATTCCTGACCTTAGGTGATCTGCCTGCCTTGACCTCAGAAACTTCTGGGATTAAAGTTGTGAGCCACAGTGCCTGGCCTAAAAATCTGTTCTTTCATGTAATTTGTAATACCTTGATCATTGTGTATCATATACACGCTTATTTTATAGCAACTGGAACAAACTTACTACTAAAATGAATTCAAAGATTTATGGGCATTCCAATTTTAGTTAAAGATACAGTTTTAGTCATTTCTATGAGTCCTTGCTCAGGAATGGAATTAATCTTTATGGTAATACTCTGATAGACATCAGAGTCTCTTTTATAAGACCCATCCACACATAATGTGGCAAAAAAAAGCATTTAATTATATCACTTGATTCCCTAACTCTTTTTAGTAGTTTCCCACTACTTTTTTTATAAAACCCCAGGTTTTAGCCCCATTTTTCCTCTTCTGAAAGTTTACCACACTTCAGAAATGGTGCTCTTTTTTCAGTCTCACAAACACAACATGTATATTCCTGAACTCAGATCTTTTCAGGTGTTATTGGTTCCACCTGGAAGGCCTTTCTTTACTACCTAAAACTCTCCATTTTGGCTGCGCTTGGTGGCTCACACCTAGCACTTTGGGAGGATGAGGCAGGTGGATCATTTGAACTCAGGAGTTCAAGACCAGCCTGGGCATCATGGCAAAACCCTGTCTCTACAAAATGCAAAAAATTAGCCAGGTGTGGTTAAACTGTAAATTTAAAGACAGAGGTTAAAGCTGCTTTTTACCAGCCCTGAGGTGATATTTTTCATGCTGAATTGCAAATTCAAAGGAGCAGCTTCAATTCTGCCGGGGCTTCTTGCCAGTGGCATTTCCCCGTAGTTCCAGATAGTCTGGAGGCTGAGGCAGGAGGATCACCTGAAACTGAGAGGTTGAGGCTGCAGTGAGCTGTGATCACAGCACTGCATTCCAGCCTGGGCAACAGAGTGATACTCTGGCTCAAAAATAAATAAATAAATAAATAAATAAATAAATAAATAAATAAATAAATAAATAATAAAACTCTTCTTTTTATTCCTTACTATCTCCCTTACTTTTTTTTTTTTAAACTAAACTTCATTTCTCTTCCTTTCCCTTCCCTTTCTTTCCTTTCCATCCTCTCTATCTTCTCCTTTATTCAATCTTACTCAACCTTCAGGTTTCAACTCAAGTTTCTCCCCCTCAGGCAAATTTTCTTAATCTCATCCCCAGGATCAATCAGATCCCTTTGCAAACTCTGTTTCAGCTTCTCTTGCTTCTTAGCATTTAGTTCAGTGTATTAGTCTCTTCTCACACTGCTATAAAGAACTACCTGAGACTGGGTAATTTACAAAGAAAAGAGGTTTAATTGGCTCACAGTTCCACCAGCTATACAGGAAGCATGGCTGGGGAGGCCTCAGAAAACTTACAGTCATGGTGGAAGGTGAAGGGGAAGCTGGCACATCTTACATGACTGGACCAAGAGAAAGAC